>NC_090952.1:12410067-13052067 GCF_040807025.1 Struthio camelus | reverse complement strand
CAGCCCGAGCAGGAGCTGGAGGCATTTGCTTCCATCGCTCAGGAGGCCGAACTGAGTGACTTCTCCAGAGTTGCACATGGGACAAGAGCAGTCTCGTGCTCATAGGCTGCACAGAGGTCCCATGGGCTAACACTGTGCGCAGCAGAGTGATGGTGCTGAGGCGTGGATAATAGATAACTTCAGTGCAACAGAAAAATCAGGCTTTGGTGCCACAGTGGCCTTTGCTGAGGGAGGAACCAGCAGGTCCAACTCTTTGGGGTGTCGGCTACGGGGTGATACATGGACAAGGCTGCTCTGTGGCCTCTTGAGCTGTTGCCTGAAGACCATTCCCTCAGAGGATGGAAGTTGCACATCCACCAGATTTTGCTGCACTTCCAAAAAGTGGTTTTTTTGTTTTAGCTCTCTCCAGCCTTGCTGGAGTCTTCTGCTGGGCTCCACGGCGGTCTATCCGTATGGGTAGGTCTTTCTTCATCTTTGCACTCTCCAGGCAGCGTTTGTCATGCTGGTAACACCAGTGTCCCCAACTGCTTTCTGCAACCTCTAACCTTGGTGGGCGGCAATGACCTTGGGGATGTGGCTCGCGTTCCTTGCTGAGATCCTCAGCATCGGCCCCCCCCACCAGCAAGAGGGGACAGTCTGACCCATGTCTCCCGCCCTCTCTGCAGATGCAAGGTCCTGAGTCGGTGCCGGGGGGGCCGAACCAGTGCGTTTTCCAGGCATCTCACGCCCCGCAGCAGAGTCCCATGGGCTACTTCGTGCACCCGCAGCAGCCGAGCCGCCACGCGCAGGGCCAGCCCTGCAGCCTGCCCGACCTGCCGGAGATGCAGCTGCCTTGAGCGCTGGGCCGGGACGGCAGCATGATCTCGGCCGCGGCAGCTCGGCGCCCGGCGCGGGCCAGGGCAGGGACGACGCTGCCCGAGGAGGAGAGGACCCCCCCTTGCGCATGGGAAGGGAGAGGTTTGGCCCCGCCGGAGGCAGGAGGGCTCGGGGAGAGCCGTGTCCATCAGCATTTCCACGCGGCCAGCCTTCAGCACTGCAGCGGCCGCCGAGCCGGGCCGGGACCCCTCGGACAGCAGGACCGCGGCGCGCGGGAGACTTCGGCTGTGAGTAGCTCCAGCTCCCGTCTGCGTCTGTCCCGGAGGGAGGGCGTCGTGATTTAAAGTGCTAAAAGTTATGGGGGCGAGCGGTGACTAGGCGGTGGGCGTCCGGACGCCGCCGCCGCCCCCGAGCCCTGCGTGCCCCTGCCCCGTCGGAGGGGGAGAGGGGGGGGGCGTCTGGCTGCAGGGATGGTATTTGTCAGGTCACCTTGATGCTCACTTTGCAACGGAGAGAAATAGTTTCCATTCAGGACTTGACTGCTGAGAGTCACTGTGAATTTACGACCAGCGTTGGGGAGATGCACACAAACGATAGCAGTCGGCAGGATACCGTTGGGCTAGCGTGTACATAGCTCGTTTGGTTGTAGTAGGGCCATCGTGGAATTTTTTTTTTTTCCTCCTTTTTCCTATACCTCAAGCCCACAATTTTTGTTTTCCAGAAGATTGGATAATGCTGCTAAGTCACGTAACACCACTTTTGCCTGAATTTCTTACTCTCGTTATACCAGCTCACGTCGCAACTAGTAAGGTATTTGTCATGTTCCATTTTGGTTAACAAGTGCAGATAAATTTGTGTGTTTTTACTCCCTGTAGCCAAATTTTTTTTTCAGATTACAGACAAAGATTCCTTGCTCTTACTTTGTTGTTATTTTGTTTCAAGTGGGTGTTGCTATAAGTGTTTCTTTACACCTAAAAACAAAAAAAAACCCCACCACCTATGACAGCAAACTTTGTGGTTTTGCTAGGTCATGTTTCAATCTGACAAACCTAAAACTTACTTATACTCACAATGCCACAAGCGATGTTACAAGCCCGCAGGGTCAGCAATAAATTGTATTTTTGTAAAGTGTCACTTTTTAACTATATATGTTTATATTCATGAATTGAAAAAAGAGAAAGTTTATTCCTCAGTGGGTGTATAGTAAAGTGTCCCTACTGTTTGTGTCTTTCCAAAGGAAAAATGAAAGCGTACGTAAGCTTTCCACGATAATGGTTAGTTAGGAACAAATTCCTCTTGGAGAAAGGTTTCAGCTGACAATCAGAGCAAAGTTTAGGGACAGGTTAGTTCTTAACCTCTGTCTAGGCAAAGCCAAGCTTTTTATTTATTTTTGCTTGCTTTCTTTCTTTTTTTTTTTGCATTTGTTTGCTTTTCCCTCCCGAGCAAGCTTTTTCTTTTCCTTTTGGCCCCTTGCAGCACGCCAGCGGCTGGCCACCGCGCTCGCTGCCGCGCAGCCTTGGGCCCGTTGCACAGCGGGTGCGGGGTTGGGGGGGGCCGTCAGCCTGCAAAAATAAACACAGCAACGGCAGAGCGAGGGCAGCGCGCCGCTGCAGCCGCGTCCCCAGCAAGGCAGGGAGGGCGCTTGGGGCAGGCCCGGCCCGGCGGGGAGCGGGCCGGCGGCGCCCGGAGCTGCTCTCGCTGCAGCCGCCCCGGCAGACGCGGCGCGGGCGCCTCCCGCTCATGCCGGCCGTGGCGGGTTTTTTCCCGGAGCAGGTGCGGGTAAGGGGGGGGCAGCAGCCCCCTCGGCCGGGGTGGGGGGGGCTGTGGCTGGTGTAGCTGAGCGGATCCCAAATCTCGAACCACTGCAAAGAGCAGCAGCGGCTCCAGCGGAGGCAACGTCCAGTAGCCGCCGGGAGCGAAAATAGCAACCGTGTTGACCCTTACAGCCTAGAGGCCAGCTCAGGCCCAGGCCTTGGGGAAGGGCAGTGGGCGCCCGGCGCCACCGCACGCTCCCGCAGCCGGGGCCACAGCTGCAGCAGCCCGTGCCTGTGTGTGGGTCATATACATAGAGATATCTATATAGATAGATAGATATGGTTGGTTGTGTTTTGTTGTGTTTTGTTTTTTTTTAAAGCACTACTACTTTTAGGGTCCTCGCTCCCAATAAACTAGGGGGTTCCTGGCCTGAGGCCGGGGATGGAGGAGGCTGCATTGGTGGTTTTCTCACTTTGGTGCATAATGTTAGCGGGCAGGAAAAGACAAGCACACCCACACGCACACCCGCCCGCCCACTCGCACCCCGAACGAACGACAAGTCCTGCACTCCGTTTCTGTCCCCCGGTGCCGCGGGCCGGCGGGGGCCAGGCGGTTGCATGTCTCTCTCACCTGGTCAACCTGTGTCACCCCAGAGCAACACAGCGGCAGTTTGGTTGTAAATGAAGCCAGACCATGGCAGGCGTCAATCAGCTGCGTCCCAGCAGTGGCGGTGGTGGGGAAGGGGCGGTTTGGGGGAGGGTTGGGCTGTTCTTATTAACAGGGCCCGACAGGGAGGTAGCTAAGGCCGGGTAGCTTTTCTGGCGTTGCCGTGGCTTTCAAAGCCTGCCTGCAAATAATGGGTTTGGGTGCTCGGGGGGGGTGGGAGGGGTGCTTGCAGCGGGGGGGCTGCACAGCCACGGCGAGGGCTTGGGGGGGGGTGGGTGGCACGGCTGCCCCGGCGCGGGGGCCTCGCTGCAAGGAGCATAGGAGGTTTGTAGGGGTGCTTGCAAGGATGTTTACATGTTAGCTTGGCCTTGCTGAAAACCGAGAGACTATAAACCATGCACTTTATCATGTGCCCCTCTCCCCCCCCCACCCCAGTGTACCCCCGCTGTCTCTGCCGCCTGCCGCGTCCCGCTCCCGGCGGGGGCAGCGGCCGTGCGCAGGGCAGCGACGGCCCGTGCCGGCAGCCTGCGCTCCTCAGACATGCTCTGGAAGGAAAAATCCTGCAGTCCTTTTTCGGGGGCTTGCTCAGTCCGCCTCCAGGCTGGGGGAAGACTGAATCAGGGCCATGGGATTTTTGCCTTATCTCTCACACTCTCTCCAAACTAAAGCAAGCTCTTTATTCAGGTTGATTTGTATTTGTTTACCTCGGTGTTAGCTCTGACCTGTGTTTTTGGGACCTATTTGGAATTGAGGGGTGCTGGTGGGTTTGGTTCACCCCGGGTGAACCAGGTGCTTACAAGAAAACACGAGTTTGGCCCGTTGGTCACAAGCGGACGGTAGGAACGTGGCAGATGCCTCCAGAGTCAGGGATTTGGCTCCAGTGTCAGTGTAGACCTATTAGTCATTAATGTTGTTGAGGCTTTCTAGTACACAAACACCTATATACTGTATACATACATATATGTGTGTTTTTAATATAGATATGTGTGTATATATGCACACACCTATATACAGGCCACACAATTCCAGACCTCTGAAAACACAGGCAGCTTTATTAAAGTCTTGCACTTTTAGCGTATTTGTACATATAAGCTAAAGCCTGGTGGATGTAATCAGGCTGGTTTGACAAACACAGTGAAAAGTTACTGTACATATTGTAACATAATTAATGTAAAAAAAAAAAAAGAAAAACCTTAGAATTGACTATGAATCTTGGTTTATTTTATATGATGTCAAATACAGATACATTTATAAATGTTACTATTCTTAAAAGTATTTTGTAATGGGAAAAGGAAGTGTCTTATGAAGATGAACAGTTAAGATTTTATTGTCTTGAATCTATCTCCCTGCACAGCTCCATTGGATGGGAGCCTGTGCATTTTGACAAGCTTTAAACAGATTGTACATAGTATTTTCCAATAAAATAAAATAAAATACATAAAAATAAAAGCATACTTATAAAACCTCTAACACTATCTGTGCTGTTTTTTCACTGGACCGTGAGAGTCAGTCCGGGGATCAGAATCGGCTCCTGGCTCTCTAGGAGGTACCAAAGCAGCAGCCATCTCATATAAATGTGTATTAAGAAACAGGGGAGGGGATGGTGGGGCTCAAGTTCGAGCCTGGGACTTCCATGACCAGCATCAGAAACAAGAGGGGGAACCACACAAATCAGGAAGAACAAGGCCTCAGAGGCAGTGTAGCTATGTCTGCACACTATAAATGTTTTAACTTGGTTACAAAAACCAGCTTGAGTTATGCTACTCTTCCTGGGCCGTCTCAGCACTTGAGTCACGTTGTATGCAAGGCTAAGTTAGTCCCAGGCTTCAAAATTTAGGTCTCCTTTTCTTAATTTCATTTCCCCTCCACTTTTGGGGAAACTGAAGTCCTAGAATGTTTTTAAATGGTTTGGACCTTCCTTTGGAAAGGACCGACTAAAAGAGGCTTTAACATTTTGAAAAATCCCCTCCTTGACAGTGAAATGACAAAGAAAGAATAGTGCCTCACAGATGGATTTTTTTTCTCAAGTGAAACAAATTTTTATTTAACACCCCATTTGTCTTACAGTACTTCAACTGCATACAATACATTGTTTTAAAAAGCCAACCTGCCAACACAAATATGTTGCCTTCTTAGTAAAGTGACAAAACTAGCAAAAAAAGACAAAGTATCTGATTTTTCTGGAAACAAATTGGAATATTTAATTTGTTTTAATCTCGATAACAACTGCAATCACATACAAGAATTTTGTATAGTACAACCGGATGAGAAACTTTTAATTGAATCAACACGTAGCAAACTCTTCTAAAAAATTGTGTACGTTCTTAGACAGCCATTGGAGTGATGAACAAGTGGCTTGTCTTAGGAACGGCTTGGAACAGAGTGCTTTTGCTTTTGCTGAACCACATGGCCCAGACCATCAATTGCAAGGCCCAGGAAATGCTTCCGATTGCATTATAAACAGTGCCCTCTCCGCGGTGGAAAGGGCTTGTATTTTCATTGTTATTAGCTGCGCTGTTCCCTCACGTTGTGTTCAAGCCCTTTGGCGTGACTCCGTGGAGACACTGCTGAACAGCACAGACAAAGGGAGGCAGCAGCCAGCTCCTGATGGCGGTCAGTGCTGCCACCGTCCAGCTGGGGCTCGGGGAATAGCGACAGTCCCTTTGAGCAGCACTTTCTCTATTGCAAGCATGAGGGAACACTGCAGCTCTGCTGGTCATTCCCATGGACTAATGATTGGGTTGAAAAAAATGCATTTTATGTGCGTAACAACAATAATAATGGCCTAGGCACAAGAAAGGACTGTGTAGTTTACACCAACAGCCACTGAGAATGTTTCAGGACAAAACAGTCACGGCATAGCTGCCCAGTCACATTGGCAACACTGCAGCAAGTAGTGCAATTTAAAAAAACTGTATAAACAGCATCACTAGTGTCAGCAATCTGTATCCTAGCTATAACTATCAGTTTTGTACTGATGATAATACATTTATTTATTTCCTATGACTGAACCCCCCCACAAAAAGCTAGATAAATTTATGAAAGCTTTGTCTCCTACTTTTTGGTTTGCCAAAGAAATCCTTTTCATCAAAAGATTCCTCCCAGCTTCCTCACTCTGCTCAGCATGTCCTCCTGCACTTCAAACCAGCATGTTTTCTTGTAACAGAAAGAAGTAACATACACAGATAAGTGGAATGATACATCAATACTCATTTAACCACACTGCTCCCTATTGGAGAATGAGCCCTCCTGAATCCCAAAACCATTTCTAAAATCTTCAAGTTACAATTTCAGCGGAAAGCCCCTCCTTAGGAAGGAGCTGAGTAACAGCCACCCAAACCCTTGCTGGCACTTCTGCTTAATTCCAAGCTACATGCAGTAGCTGACCTCCCGCAACAGACGTGCTCACCCACAGTCTCCTAATGCAATAGGATGTGAATCGGGGTTCATCTCTGCATCACTGAGAACTTCAGATAGCCATAAGGCACAGAGCTCTCTGCCCCTAACCCCGCAGGGCCTGAAAGAAGAGTGATAAAGTCGAGGCATACCCCTTTGGGGCTCAAAACAGGGAAAGAGCTCCTATTGCTTTAGCCCCCTTCTTCCCAAATGAGCCTGCATGCATTTGTTAGCCAAGCTGTCTCCACCACAGAAAGGGTAGGAAAGTGAGCTAGACGCTCGTTCTGGAGTTATTCTGCCCCCATGCAAAGCAAGAGTGTCCCTCAACTTCAGTACATTACAACAAACCAGAGCAGCAGCCCAGCACACACACCTGCGGGTTACAGTCCTTGGCTACAGCCAGGATTTACTACATCAAGATCTCCCCAGGGGATCAGACCACAATCCATGGGCTCCAAGAAGCAAGAACTTGCCGTTTAGGCAGTTGCTCAAGTCCTGGCAGCCTGCTGAAAGCAACCTTTCTCCAACTTCTGCCCTGCTGGGACTGGACACGTGGCCACTCTGACTAATCTT
This sequence comes from Struthio camelus, assembly GCF_040807025.1. Lineage (NCBI taxonomy): Eukaryota > Metazoa > Chordata > Aves > Struthioniformes > Struthionidae > Struthio > Struthio camelus. Next base: position 13,044,861 of record NC_090952.1, on the reverse strand, counting down.
GGTGGATCAACCTGCAGACATATTACAGGAAGGATTTAAATAGATATTACACTTCTGAGGCAAAAGATATAAAGAAGTTGAATAGAAAATCTATGCAGCTAATAAACATTAGTGTTCCTCTAAACATCCAAACTTTTCACCTTACTTGTATTTAAAAAAAAAAAAAAAAGAAGTATATATATGCTGGTCATTTGCTGTTTACAAATAGATATAACTGCATTACAGACAATAACTACTATATAATTGGTAATGGCTCTACAGTCTCTTGGACTGACGTTAAAGAAAACTGATGTTTTAAAAAGGTACTCAGTTTTGCATAACTAAACCATGTAATATCACAAGGCTATTGTATTTTGCAGGTTCATTCAGTACAGGTTTTGTACTTATATTTTAACCTGCATATAACTCTGTTTTTCCAAACATCTTGGTTCTCCACCAAAAAAGTGTCTTTGAGTGTTAAGAATTTCATGTCTCTGTGATGCATTGCTTAGCAAATACTACATACTGTTGAGTACTTCTTGAAATTAACAATATCCACAATGATCCTACAAAAGCTTTTTGTATGAGTAGCTGCATCTGTTTTCATGGGACTACATTAACTTCAGCATGATTGCTTTGCATAAGAATTACTCACTGAGCAAACCTTACCTGATTAAGTCCTGGACTAGAACATCAGGATTATCTGCTTTGTCTTTTCAAAATAACATTATAACTGTATTCACTCACTGTTTTCATAATGTAACACAATAGTGCCCTACTTGCCTCAGAAACATACATATGAACGGATAATTTAGTTTGTATATTTTATGCACAAAGCAGACTGACGTTGCATCAAGTGTGATTACTTTATGAAGGCTTCTGAAGAAAGCTGCCTCATTTCTCAAACATACGATACAGTTTCTGAAATTATCATTTGTTCAATAAAACCTTGTTTTACATTAATTCCTTAGAGCACTGGGCAAGAGGTTGGAAAATAATTCATATATTCATTGCTCTTGATCAAAACTCTTCTTTAGAAGCAGCATTGGAACTTTAATACCCGTTGCAAATGCTGGCATTTCAACAACTGCTTGTAACGCAAGCAGGAATTTAATTATACCCCTCATTCATTTTATATTGCAAAAAAGGCATCCAGCACTGAGTATTCCCATTTCCATTCCACTTCTTAAAAACAAAAACAAAACAAAACACACCTTATAAAAATAATGCTGTTTTGCAGAGAAAGACTGTCATACTGCCTTTCAAAATACCCATTTTTAACCCATTTTAAGGTCAGCAGAGAGACGCCCAGTTTACCTTTTTTCTTTTTTTTTTTTTTTCCTTTTTTTGTAAAAATACAAGCACTTCCCTCTTTCTTTAAAAACCCATTCTAGCCCAAGCTACCTAAGGCTCAAGGTCAACCTTTATCAGCATTAACGCTGCTTGAGCTTGCCTCCACATGTCGCTTACCATATCATTTTATATATATTAAAAATCCCAATTCAGATTCCAGATTTTGTTGTTGCCATTAATCCTGGCAGATATAAAATATAAGAGCAGCAATGATGTAGAGAGCTATAAAAAACAAGGAATAATTACAAGATTGAGGTGTGGACTCAGAGCACACAAAGGAGCAACTGCAATCTGTCCACAGCAGTTCCATAGTCAGTGTTCAGCTAATTAGGAAGCAGCTAAAGACGATTCTGTTCTTCTGTTATGCAAACACAAGCAAAATCATATATTTTATCAACATGCTCCCAAGGAGCCAACAATGGCTCCTCTTGCAAGATGTATAACAATCACCGTGCAGTGAGACAGCGAGAAAGATTGAGCCACTGCTTTCCCTCAATTTCAACCATCTACACCAGTCTCTGCATACACACGCAGCTTGGATGACCAAGAAACTTGCACCCCTTTCACCTGTGTTTTAAGGGGATGGGTATGCAAATGGGAAAGAGTAACTCATATCTAGCTAGAAAAGTAGGAAACCAGCCGTAACAGCACTAGCTAAGGGCCACATTGCAAAAAACTGAGATGGGAGCTGGGAGAATGCAGTTCGCAAACTGCCAGTGAGGGAAGACCCTGGGAATCTGCAACTGTCCAGGCCCATCGGTGACACCAGAGCAAGGGAACTGAGAGCCTGGCAACTTTCTTCTCTAATCACACGCTCTTGTGGCCAACGGAGCTACCAGTTCAGAGTTCTTAGTTTTCATCCTGCTTTGACCCCAGTCCACTTGCAGGTTGAGAAATAGCTATTTAAACTAACCTAGAAGTCAATCTCTTAGCTGTCGCTATCCATTTTTAAGTGAAAATGGCTGGAAGTCATTACATTCATCGCAATAACAGAAACGAACCTGGAGAGCATACAGTGTAACAGCTGTCATTCAGAAAGGTTCGTCATAGTGCCATTCATAGATCACATCTAGTATTTCCTAGCAATGTTGCATATTTTAGTAACATGGTAAAACCAGTTTATTCTTCAGTCCTTTTTGGACTGAAACTTTTGAACAATGCAAGAAAGTGATTGTGCTTGAAACTAATTTTATTTACATAAAAGCATACTAGTATCTGATATTTAAAGCTAACTCTTCATACCCCATTCCCTATGTAAACTCCACACTCAGTTCCCATAGTAGAAACGCTCATTTGTAAGTGCTTTATGTTGTTAATGAAGAGTGCAAAGGTGAAGAAAATTATACCCTGGTTCTCGCTTTCAGTTGTAACATTTTAGCACTCTCTATTTTAGCCTTTATTTCATGCGGTTTCTCAAAAAATCTCACAAAGGCTGGCTCATTCAATAAGGATGCCAGAATCTGTTCAAAGGCAAAAGACCACTCGTGTTCCCCTCTCGAACTCTGCGCTCTACTGCCTTCAGCCTGCTCAGAGCTGCTTTCCTCCTGCCCTTTGTTTGGGACTTCAGCAAGCAACTCCGTAACGGCAGCTGGACTTTTGACTGGTGACAGTGGACTCTGCAGTCTTCTCCCAACTTCTTCCATTTTCAATAGGAGGCTGGTAACCACTGCTATAGCCCGATATAACAGCTCCTCTTCAGGGTCCCCATGGAATAGATTGTACAGGGTTTTTGAGAACTGGATGAACTGTGACTACAGAGAGATACAGAGGAAACTATTCAGAGAACAGCAACACAACTCTCCTGCTTCACTGGTTTAAATCCTGGACTGCTATCACTAGGTGCCTAGTACAACAACAGCTCTGATGATGAAAGGGACGTGGACCAGCCTTGATAAACCTAGGTGTGTCTGAAAGTTCCTCTCTCTGTGAACTTACAGTTACACCAGTTTAAAAAACACAATCTAATGATTAATCTGAAGGTCTGAAATTTAAGGGATCCTACGAGCCTTTTAGAAAACTACTAATAGGACTTAAAGGATAAACAGCAAACAAAAATTGACTCGTAAAAGACTAAGACACAGGCAGTTTTACCTGATTCATCCTTGGCAAATCCTTAATATTTTCTTCTTTTTTAATAAGTTCATCTTGCCACTGCTTCAGATATGCCTGAATATCAACCTTCCCCTTCCCTACTTGATGGGGGGGGAAAAAAAAAACATTAAAAGAGTAAACATGAACTAAGACCTCCCCATGAGGGATGATGTGCGGCCTACAACTAAACAGGCCAGAGTTTACATTACCTCCTCCTCCCAAGCACTACATTTATAAAAGTGGGTATATTATCATCATGCTTAAGATCACTCAGTACAGCATGATATTAATTAGCATACTTCCTCAACATACACTTTCCCAGCTCCTCTCCCCCAGAAACACATGGTTACCAACTGTGTCTCCAGGATTCTCTACCTTTTTCTGGGCTGCTCTTCAAAGCGTCACTTTCAAGACTATCCACAGTAGGTGAAACTACAGTTTAGAAGGAGAAAAACAATTTGTTATTTCTCTGAGAAAGGAAGAGCAAATGCTTCATTTACTTTTATCAGAAATTCCTTGCTCAAGAAGCAAGACCCTTAAGGATCCCTGTATTCTCACCACAGATTAGACCAAGAAGAAACTGCACGGGTCAGATATGTACAATTTCAAATTGTACAATTGTACAACAACAGCAACAAACACCATGAGCCACAGTGAGGCTGGAGATGACAAAAGAAACTTCAATCAGCTATATCATCAGGTAGATAATCCTGATAATGCTTACGGCCACGCGTTGAACAGCGGTGAGAACAGTGCCCATATCACAGATATGCTACTTTTGGATAATTTATAAAAACCTGAAAAGGATCTGCCCTCCAAGCAAGTTAAAAGACACAGCTTTCCAAAGAGAATACTTTAGCGACTACATACATTTACACGACAAAAATTTTTTCAACACATCGGCTTTAAAATGGAAGCAAAGGATTTTGAAACCCTGGCGTACATGCATCAAATAATTATGGACTTGGATATCAAAATCCTTGAGGCAGGAAACATGCCTTTATGCCTTGAATGCCAAGAGGAAATAGCCAGCACTTTCATAAATAAAGCGTGGCAACAGAAAGGTTGCCAACTGCAATGAAAAGTACTGATGAGATATACCACCCTATTTCCACGTAAATACTTGTGGCTTTTGAATTCTGTCATCAGACATACGTAATTCAGGGCAAGGATCTCTGTTCTTTGTACAGCGACCCCTGAAAAGACCTGTTACTGAGGCTTGCTACCACATAAAGTTTGTATGTTCATAAATAATAATTAAACTACATATTGCTAAAGAAAAATTGCTTTAAGGAAGAACGTCGATCCACAACAAAATTCTACACTACCTTGTATGAAAATACAACTATCTAACTATCCTTCACAGAGGATTCATGTCAACAGGGACATGATTTCCTGGAAGAGATGATTTCAAAACAGCAGCTGGAGGCTTTCAGAAGAGAGCTCCCCGTCCTTCAGCACACAACAATTAATAGAGACCTTCTGATATTTTGCAAGCAAAATCAAACATTCTGGAGTTTACCACTGAGCTGGCTGAAGTGGATCAGTTCTTCTTTTGAAAGATCACCACCTTTGGAAGGACTCAGAGATTCTACTTCAGTAAAAGCTGCAATGAATGAATAAATAGTTTTCATGGCTCCCAAAAATTACCAAAATAGTAAGAGAAAACAAAAGCTTTGCATAGACATACTGTCCCTATGAACAAAGTAGAAACGGTGTTTGAGCAGATTAAGTCCTTCCCAAAGGATACATTACTCTGGAAGAAATATACATCTGTATTACAGCTATGGGATAGTACAGTGACAGTGATAACGGGAAGGAAGGTAAAGCTAAAAGAAAAAGAAAAATCACACAAAGATGAGAAAAGACAGGAGCAACCCTCCCCAAATGCCAATGCTTCTCACTTACCTGGAGGGATGTGTAACTTAAAAAGCAGCTTGAGTTTCTCAGTGAAACTTCCATTATACATGATATCTGTTAGAAGAGAACAGCAAGACAGTCCGCTCAACTGGATCAAACTTTAAAATATCCTGTTAACCTAAACAAATGCAACTGAGGGAGGTTGGAACTGGACATATGTCCTGTCTTACTCTGCATATAATTACAGATGAAGGTTAAGGATGGCAACATTCCGGCAAATGAACCTGGGGTTTGTCTACACTGAGGAAAGAACACTGCCTTATGACATTTCATCATACTATCCTATTCTTAAGTATGTCTGAACGTCTAGAGAAACATGAACGTATGTCTCTCTAACAGGCCATAACACCTTTTGTAATGAGTTAAAACTGCGGTTACAGAAGAAAGTAAAGTCAGAGCATAGAATAATGCCTATCATTTACTAAAATGAAACTATAACATCAAAGAAATATGTTGCTAATGTCTTCTCAGCATTTTCCCTTAAATTTTTGCTTCCTGCACAATAGCCCTTTGAAAATAAGATGAAAGGAATACAGTAGTAAGTCTAGACAACTTTCAGTTCCCCAGAGATATCCCCAGTGCCCCTGAGCATTGGCTATCTTGCATGATCTGCATATGAGGTAGTTTACAGTGTGAGGAAGTATTTACCATCAACCAAACAGGTTGGGCAATACAGCCACACTATTTCCTAACTTTCTGCTATTTTGATGGTAAAGTCATTTTTAAATATAATCTCAGATGGGAAATTACTCTCCACAGGATTAACATTTTAGCAAAATTACCAATTTGTGAAGCCTGATGTTAGCCATTTCATGGTCCAATATAGACAAGCAAATCAGAGCACAGTTCTCCAATTAAAAGCTCTTATCGTGCACCTACTCTCAAACTTATAAACATACTTTGAGCCCTTGACTTGCCATTTAATCTTTGCATTTAATGTTATGCAATAAAGATAAGACTATTTCAACCCTAAGTTAAGAGACTAGTCTCCTTAAGCTCCTTAGATTTAGCATGGAAGGAGATATACAGAAGCATCTCCAGAACTCCTCCCAGGACAGAGTTCCCTTGTCAACGTGCTACGTATGCATTGTTCTCATACCAAGAACAGAGGCAAATTGTTTGAAGTTTATAAGGCGATCAGAGTTCTCATCCATGAGTCTGAATGTCCACAGCGCAAGTGAGTCTCTGTTTGCACAATGTGACCATGGGCTCAAGAGATGATAGAGAACCCTGAATTGCTGGCAGTCGATTCGATATTGGTCAAGGTATGGCAGACTGGCATCATGGTGTCGCAAGACAGGACTATTTACGTTCCAATAACAGGAAAGAAAGTGCTCCTTCTGCAAAGGAAAGGCAAAATGTTAGATGATATGAAAGGACAATTATCCCTCTGAGTGAAGGATGTGGGATGTTGTGGGATGTTAACTATACCATCTGGTTTAAAGCTGACATGCAAAACACACATGCTGAACCTAGCTTTCACTGGAATTGTTAAAACTGTTACATACCCATAGTACAGTCCATCAAGATAGATGTTTGATAAATGAGGAAAACAGCACATTACCTTGAATAATTCATAAAGCTCTTCAAGGTCACTAGGACTGAATTTTACATCCTGGGACACAACACGTAGCTGAAGCAAAATTAAGAGAAAGTCAACTCAATGATGAGTCTTTCCCTCTTTGGAATAATACTGTAGAATCATGTTATAGAAGACTTAATTATAGAAGTTATAGAAGACATTAAAAGATGCAGTTTGAATATTCCAGGTTTTGGCATGTTACAATCAGGAGTAAGAAAAGAACCTCTACTTTAAAAGCAATCAGAAGATGATGGACTGGAAGAAATAATTTCTCACAGAAAAGGGAGCTTAATGCAAATCACATTATCTGCATACACTGAGCCTACATTGAGACCAAAGAGATAAAATTGGAGTGCCAAATTATTTATAGTGATGCAACATATAGCTTCTTTTACAAAAGACAAATGCACATTCAGCCCTTACCGGTGAAGCTGAATCTCCATTTCTTTAATGAAAAAAAAAGTTCACCGTTTTTAAAATCCAATTTAGCTACAAGACCAGGATCCATCTTCACAATAGGTACATTTTATAAAATGAAATACGACAGTTACAATCTTAGTGCAATCAACAGCATTTGGTATCATTTGCTACAAGCCATATTTAGCAAAGAATGAAGCACGGCTGGTTAAATACACCATTATCATAATCAGTTATTGGAATCGAGCCACTGAAGAAAACAGGCAAACGAAGGAAGCTCCTTGCAACCCTTGCCTTCATTTAGGAGTCTGAACTTTAAGGATGATGGCAGCTAAAGAGTTGCCACACCACGCATGCATTATAGGACACACACCAAAGACAAAAGAAACAACTTTTGTTAAATTGCAGTACAATAATCTCTTCAGTGACATTTATGATCACTTCCTAGAGCAAAAATGCAAGTGACAAATTGTTTTATTGTAGCACTATGGGCATTTTACAGTGCTTTATGTTTCTAAGAGAAATGCATTAACACTTTAACAACAGCTGAAAGAAGTAAAAGTCAGCCTCTTCCAATTAATGCAGAGTGTCAAGAGATATGCTAGCCTTTAGAAGCTGTCTGTGATGATGTTACTTGTAATAAGAGCAGAAGGTCATGCTGTGATTCACAGATTGAAAACATCACAAGCCAAGACCTCAGTTAACAGGCACCCTGCAGATGAGAGGGATTTCAACCTATAAAATGATTTACTTGGCTTTGGAAAATTCAGCTCATCTCAGAATTTCCTAAAAGGGGAGGAATTTTATCAGATGAAGGCACTGAGCTCTCTCAAGACACTCACCACATTCTGCTTGGTTGTAGCTTCTAGTGTCTGGATAACATAAAGCCTGTTCCTGCAGCGCATGCTCTCAACATCCTCATATCGAATATCGCCGTATCTCTACGAGGAAAAGAATAGTTCTATGAAATCAACTGCTGCTAGACTCATCTAAGCAGATACGTTTACCTTTCTTGCATCTAAGCATCATACAAATACAGATATGGAAATAAAGCAAGATCCCAGAAGCTCAGCAGAGAGTCATTCGTTACAGAATTAGGATTCCCCCTAAACAGTGCAACTCTTAAAAGGGTAAGTGTTTCAAAGAATGATAGCGAAAGAAAAGAAACTGTGGAGTAGTATATCGTGTATGGGAAAACAAAGGAAAGGACTTTACACCGTGTTGGCTCTATACTCAGCTGCAATTGGTATTCCTCAGTGGCTCTGAAAAGCAGATCAGCTTTAGGAGCACCCCAGAGGAGATGTATTGGATATTAGAATATTATACTCCAAGAGAAGTTGCATTGGGTGTTAGGATATTTTCTGACTAAAAGTAGAGAAATACTACAACAGGCTAAAGTTGTCGCAAGTTCTCTTTTTTAGAGAGTTTTAAGAACAGGTTAGCATATTTTTCAAAGATGATCTGCGTGTACTCTGGGCAGGAAACTGAACTAGGTGACCTCTAGAATTCTCTTCCAGAATCAAATTTTATGTTTCTGTGAAGACCAACAGCAGCATACTTCAGCCCTGGAACAAAGAGGAAGCAGAGCAGAAACTGCATCTCTGAGTCATAACTCTTTCACTGGTCTAGCTCCTGGACATCGATATTGTGCAATGGCCTCAGCAATAATATAAACAAGATATATAATCTAACCCTGAATTAGTGCAGTAAATTAAAAGCTACATTTCCTTCCATTCAGCAGTTAAACACGGCTTCTTCATACCAGATTAGACGGTAAAAGAATGAATCTTTCATTTGTGCCTGAGTCATAAAGGCATAAAACTGAACATCCTTTTAAAATTCAACTCCATATCTTTTCACTTTATCTCATTTATCTTCCTAACACCCATGTGAAGCAACAGCATCACACAGAACATCCCCGTTCACTTATTCATGATTAGTAACTAGACCTATCTGTGGGATGACAACTGCTTTACAGCAATCCTCCCATTTTGAAATTTATTTTCATTCCACAGTGATATGAAAAGAAAACCTCTTACTAAAACAGAATTATGTTGAAATAAACTGTCTGGTCAAAATGGGAAGTGAGAAATTGACTCTTACTGTTGTATCAACAGTTCTCAAACAAGGGGTTGTGACACTTAGGAGCCTTGCAGAAATTCATGACAACTGAAGGTACAAAACTTGCATCCAGAAGAGGGGTTACGAGATAGAAATGGGGATACAGGCCTAGAAACAAGGATGCCAACTTGGGAGCGAGAAATTCAGGTTCAAGGTTCTGCCCAACTTAGTGTGCAAAAGCCAGACCAAATTACAGGCCACTTTCTTGGGCCAACAACCTGGGCCCAGGTTCTTGGGCAGAACAAGAAAGGGAGCTTCTTTTGTATTCTCTGGTCTTTCAGTAATGATTCCATCTTTGTGAAAGCTTCAGCTTCCACTTCTAAATGCAACACACAACACTTCATTATTGACCACCTTTGTTCTTTAACCTGTGCCCATTCCCCCTCATTACTATGAGAGTTCACCATGACAAGAAAAACCTGTAAGTGTGCAATTCTTTTTACAAGGATCTTCAAGTGTTTTACAAATAAGGCGGATCAGCATTGCATTCTTGTGAAACAATCCTGATAGCAGAAACACAGACGTTTTATATGATTAGCCCAACACTACAGAGAGGGTTCAAGAGGACTTGAATTCCTGACTCTTGACTTTTGCTCTTCCTACTAAAGCAAAGCCCTCTTCTCAGTAAGAATCAAAAGAGAGAATTCCACCCCTCTAAATTACACCAGTAACAGCTACTTAATCCTTTCTGAGTCAAGACCAGGACATTTTTCCAGAAGAGATGTATTATGGCTCTTTTGCTGAAAATATGCAAATGAGAGTCAAAAAGAAGGTATCGCAGGGATAAAAGAAACAGGCTAATAGGAAAAAAAAAAAACCATGAACAAGTCTTTTCTCTCAGCTTGCCGTTCATTTCAGATGGACTGAGCAGAAACTTAAAACACAAACCTATCTAAAAATAGATAAATACCCTGATCTAAATTATGCCAAGGAAGGAAATGCCTCATGGATACATGAGGACAAAAGGAGGAGAAACTAAAGTTATTTCCTCCCCAAAATAGAGCTGCAAAAGCTAGACATTGCAGAACAAAAGTTACAAGTTGAAAGGAAGTGGTAAAAGATCATAACTGGCATTTCTTACCCAGCATATCTCAAAATGTCCATTTCATCAGTCCATTAAACTACTGGAGCACCACTGGCTGCTATGTCAAATGTTACCACTATCTGCAACACGCAGTAAGCAGTTGCAAATTAGTAACTGCAAGGGCTGCTTCTCCTGCACCTTCAGTTTGTCATTTAGTTGACGCTGTACAGGGACTAGGACAGTGAATAAAGGGATGCCAATACAGGACCTATGAAGAACCCAAGCAACTCCACTCCGAAGCAGCCTACCAAGCACGTTTCAGGCAGTTAAAAGAAAACTAACAATACAAAAACAAACCTATCCCATAACTTAACCTACAAGGTTTTCAGTGAGACTCAGTAAATTATAGAGCCCCATCTATGCCAATCTAGAGGAGTCTTCTACTTCTCTAGTGTGTGCAATGCAGCTGCAGTATTTTTAAGGTAGCCCATGAAGTGCAAACACCGCATGAAAACACACCCACAACAAGAACACATACTTCATTTGACTCTCGGATCAAATCGGTAATGTCCACTTTCGGGTGGTCACTCTTTGTATTGCTGAGGTTGGAGCCCTGCTGCACAGTTGGAGGCAAGGGACTGTCTTTGTTGGTGACACTGTCAAAAAACCTGCTCGAAGCAAACACAGCAAGAAATAGCAAGTCCCAGTTTATCAAAACAAAAATATCACATCAGCATCTACTAAAGAAAAAGCAAGCAGGATATGGGAAATAGTCAGCAAGAACCTCGGCAGGACTAGCACGCACATACTGTAACAGTATACCGCAGATAAGCATCACAGAACTGGCTATCCAGAGAACGTAGTGGAGCCTCAGACCTTGGAGGTTTTCAAGACTCAGTTAGATAACAACATGGCTGATGTGATCTAGTGCTGGCAATAGTCCTTTTTTGAGCAGGAAGCTGGACTAGAGACTTCTGGAGGCCCCTTCCAACCAGCATTCCTCTGGTTCTCTGATCCATCCAGGGGATGAGCAGTGGTGTACTACATAACCAGGAGACAGGAATGGAGGCTTGTGCTGAACTGTGAACCAGACAACCTTAATTCCCTCACGTGCAGAAGCCAGGACATGTCTGATATGCACCTGTTCATCACACATACATCAACAGCCTAAACAGTCCCATTACGGAGGTCAGCCAATGCCTTTGCCAACACTGAGGAACAGAAAGAGAGGAACATATCTACTGAGCAACAGCTTCCTTTTTCTTGAGGAGAAGCAAACGATTGTAACGACTCTTTAAAATACCTCAGAATGCTGCTGCCTGGCTTAACTGTGCAACAGAAGCGTTATAGCCAGATAAAATGTTGAAAGCAGGAGTTCAAAAGGAGTTCACAATAATCATCATAATCTTGGGTTTAAGAGGAAGAGGCAGCATTGTTTGCACCAAGTGAGAACTACATTTCACTCTACTTTCATATTTTAAATTTTAATGCACTTAAATTGGGCAAAAGTGCACTTAATACTGGTGTTTTTTTAAGTGGTAAAAATTTTAAATGAGCACGTGTAGGTTTTACAATAAATACCATAAATAAATAAATAATCTCTTATGATTAAAAAATATGCTCTCCTCATTAATTCCGTAGTTCTTACCCTGTTCAACTATGCAATATTTAAAAGTTTGGCTAAAAGGAAATTCCTACTATTAGTATATAATAATTATAATTTTTGACGCATATGGCACAGCCTCAGTATCGTGTTTGCTGTTCTAATATTCACTGACACATAATTACAGCAGCAGCAGCAACAACAGAATTTAGGAAGGCAAGGAAGTCAAAATTGTGCATGTTTTGCTTGTAATGCACTGGTTATGACTGCACTTTATGTTGCATATTTAACTTTCTTCAAATACTAATACAGAACATGACTGTCATGACTGGCCATGACTGTCCCCAACAATTTTTTTTTTGTCCCCTAGGTATCATCAGCTATTAGCAACAGAGGAGCTAGTAGCCTAAACTACAAAAACAGAACTGTGGAACAAGTTGTTGCTGAGCTGATGTCCAAAATGTTTGAAAAAGTCTAGCATCCTCTTGATTACCTGGTCATTAAGGAAAGCCACCTTCAATAAGTGATAACAATTTCAGACAAAAAAACACTAGAGTTTTACTTTAAAATACATAAAACGGCAATGGTTTTAGAAGAGGTTTAAGAGAGGATGGGATTTTCAGAGCAACCAGGTGCACTTCCAGCCCCGCTTCCAGAATTTCAGCCTGAGATGAAAAATGAATTCCTTGGAAGCCTTTAGAAGTCTTGGCCAGATGTCTTCTCAGCTGCCCCCATAATGACATATCTAAGTGCTAACACCACCTGCAGGATAATAGTTACATCGATACCTGTTGAGAACAGTCACTGCTTCTGCATCATCCTTACAAGTCAGCAACTTTTCAATGTTGTAGTCCAGCACTGTGAGGCCCAGCTGCAAGATTGCCTTTATTCCATCATAGAAGAAACAGTCCACCACATTGACTGCACTTTCAATAGGCAGCACACTGATGAAAAGGGTAAGGAACCAGGAGAGAGAGACCGAGGAGAAAAAAGTCATGTCCGTCATGTGATCTGTCAACTGAGGCAGATGAACCCTGATGAGCTCCTCAAACACTGCCTGATCTACCAAGGCACCTGCAGGGAGAGGACAACAAAACCACCACCCAGACCTTAGTACAGAGAAGCATACTTTCCTCAGAGCACTGGCCAGAAATAGAAACCCTAGCCTATTGCAACTTTGCTATAAAAACAAACACAGGCCTGGCTGCATGGCGTCATCAACTCCATCCCCTGTGCTGGAAGCCATGCACCCAATGCACGTGTCCAGAGCCTCAGTGCATGCTGTAGAGTACGCTAATACTTCTGTGTGTGTGCGACTACTGATGATGATTCACCTCACAGCTGATACACCCTCTCTGCAACGAGAGAGAAATTTCATGTGCGATTTTCTTGTAGCATATACATCCGCAAACACTGGCTCCTGGATCAAAGAATAAGTGTGGGACCTGGAACTACTGTTTTTCCTTTATTTAAGCTGTCTAAGTTTCAAATTAATAGTATGAATTTCAGACAAAATTCCAAGAGAAGAGTGTAACAGTCCAGACAATTGCTTCCTGAGCAGTCACCCCTAGAGCAATGACAATATTTGAAAGTCACATCCACTCATGCTTAAGGAGGGGCTAGGGATGTTGAGTTACTTTCATTTTCTACTTTACAATACTGAATCAAGCCCAACAATTTCTCTCCAGTGATCAGGCTTCAGCTCATTCCTTAACACTGGTTCTCAATCAATGATCATTTATATTCAGTTCCAGACAGATAAAAAAGACAGAAGGACATTACCAATAATTCGGCGATTGAAATAATCAGGTAGCATTCTTTCACAGACAGCAACCAACAGCCAGAACGCTTCCTCCTCTTTAGCATACAGCAGAAGTACTGATGTCAAAATATTCATTGCCTGTAACGTTTAAACAGGAAAGGAAGCATTTACAAGAGAAGATGGTGAAAACACAACTCAAGTCTGTCAGGTGTTAAAATTCATATTTCTGAAGGCATTTTACAGCACGTTATCTTTAGATAAAGCTAGGATAAAGCACAGGTGTATCCAGTAAAAGACTCTTACCTCAGTATCATCAAATGCAGAGCATAGTATTTAAGCTATATAAAACTGTTAGGTGTTAGAAGTCTAGTAGAAATACAAAGACATAAATGCAATAGACATGGCAGCACTTAACAGTAGATTCAAGTACAAGGCGAAAGCTGATGTTACATAGCAGGATGAAATGAGCAATGTAAGTAAATCACTGACCAAGAAACCATAAATATTTGTGCGATTGATTTCATGACGTGCCACTATACTGCTACAATGAACTAATGTTTATAGACAACCAACGCTAAGGGTCTCAAGACTGCTGTACCTGACAATATCCAATTTGGGGATTCCTGTAGGCATAAGCTGTAAGGACTCTCCTGAGGGCAGAAATTCCTGTGTCACTTTGAAAAGCAGGATGCTCAGGTAAGGAACGACGCAAATCTCGTTCAATTTCATCAGTAGCTAACGTGCATGTTCCTAAGGACTTTTCCACCAACTCAGTGTAATAACCAGGGTTGGATGCCATATCATTTACTGCACCTGCCAATACATTTTATTGCACAGCATTAGAGGACAACAGTAAAGCATCTACATGATTTTCCGTAATTTGTATAGAAACTTTCGGTGACTACTGGGGTTACACGAATCTCCAGATATTAACTCAGTCTTATATCAGAGTAATTCTACTGAAACTGATGGGATAACACCGTAACAAAAACAGAAAAGCAATATAAAACAGAGCTTGGAGCAAACCTAAGTCACTTTCTACTATAAACTTGACTTGTTTCTTTTTTTTCTGTTCCATTTTTAAAAAGCTTCTTTCTACCTACAAATTTGCCTAAATTTTCTGGCAAACACAATAGCTTACCCTCTGTTAAGCTGGTAATAGATGACACAAAACTAGGCAGAGGACTGAAATTTATCTGTAAGTACTACCTATAATTTTTTTTTTTTTTACCAACACCATCCAAGACGTAGAGCTATCAATCTGGTAACAGAAATATAAATGCTTAGGTAAATGCTCAAAGAAGGCTAGCAATGATAAATCCACGTTCCCACGTCCTCATAAGGAACTACCATATAGTAGGTCGAGAGAAGAGGCAAAAATCTGTTATGATAAATGGCTCCCTCTAGAAGGACAGAAGCAAGCTCCACCCAGGGAAACAAGGCGAGAATAGCTAGCGAGTTACGCGCTGGGTGGGCTCCTGAAAATCTGCAGCTAATTTTCTGGATCTGACACAGCTTTCCTATATGACTCCGATCGAGTTAGCAGTTGCTGCTTTTCTAAGTGTTGCACTGAATGGGAGTAAAAAGCGAACAGAACTGTTGTAAAGAAGTGCCTTAATTCCCTGGACTTCCATTTCCACATGGTAAGTACTCTGACACAGGTATCTTGTACAGAAGAAAGCCAGAAAAGCACTCAGAGCTTCAGCAAGAGATCTCATATATATGAGTAAGTCCATGATCCCTGTCTCATTCTTTGCACCAAGCAATACCGTGCAGCAAAGAGCCGCTAAAGCTGGGGCCAAATTCTCTGCCAGAAAAACACTATTTGTCTGGGAATGCTATCCTCTCAGAAAGCTTAAATCAAAGCAATTAAAGACAGTCCCACAAATATGTTTTTCTTTTAAGCAAGTAAAGAGGCTTTGCTGAAACTGATTGTCCCTTTGAACTTCAAGAATACAACTTTTATTCTTACCGTCCTTTTTCACCTGAGTGTGTGGCAAAAACACAGATTCAGGTTTAGTGTGAATCATTGCAGATTGGTATAATTTTATCTATTATTTTGAAGTATTTTTCTTTAGAAAGATCCAAATGATTTACTGCAGGTAAGAGCATTTTTTGGACAGAATCCATTCAGTCACTATCTAGAACATTCATATAGCAAGAGTCCACAAAACGAATTAATTACATTTGTTACACAATACCTGAGAAGAGTAGCCAGAGCTCTCCTCTTAAGGTCTCTGGAATGCCTCTTACAACCAGGTCTCGAGTCTTCTTTGTCCGAAACATACTGACACCATGTCCGCGTTCAACAAAGAGGATGTGCCAAGACTGTTCTTTCATTTTTTCTTTCAACTATTAATAGGTAAAACAAAAGACCAATAAGTATACCAGAAGATTTTCTCATGTTTCAGATGATAGAGACAAATTTGCTCTATGTTACATTCATATATACTGGAAACAGCAGCTGTGGTATCAATACTGGTATCTGAAATTAAAATTGGTGCAAATCAGAGCAAAATCTAACCTGCGTATAGAGTAAGTTTTGTGTATAGCTACACCAATGCATTCTCCCAAATGACCTACTATTCTTTTAAGAACATTATTATGAGAACATCTATACCAGATCAGACAAAAGGTAAATCTATACAGCACCCCATCTGACAGAAACCAATAGTAAGTACCAAAGTATAGCCAAGTCAAACATCTGCAAAGTACTCCTCCATTCTCCAGCAAATTCAAGCTCAGGAACTTCCTGAGCAGAGGCAATCTGTCTGAATTTAACAGCCCTCAGCAGTTTTTTCCAAGGTCACTTGAGCCCCCCAGTTCTTGTATTGAGACAGCAAATCATCACTCCCTTTCACCTTTTTCAAGCCACTCCTAAGTTTATAGACCTTTTTCTTGCTCCCTACTCCAGAATGACACCCGTCAGAAAAGGGCAATAACTGTATGCAAAATGGATTTTCATTTTAAATGAAGTCATCATCACCTATTTCTTTTAGAGTGTTCATTATTCTGTTGAATTGATTTTTTAAAAATCGATGGGTAGGCAGCCCTAATTGTTACCTTAGATTGATCCATTTGCAGCTGTGACACCACATCAATAAAAAAAAAAATCATAATTATCAAAGTGCTAGGGGTTTAACAGGAGTGAATTTACAGCAATAAGGCAGTAAGACAACTAATCAGCAATGGCACAGAAATTCCGCCCCCAAAGTTCTCCTGTTGCATTCCAAAACATGTTACCAGTATAACGGATAAGAAAATTCAACATCAAATTTAATTCCTATGGCAAAAACCTAGATGTACAATATAACTCCCTCTTGTAAGACTCTTTGCCATGTATTTCTGTGTATGTTTGTGTAAATACATACACACACCCACACGCAAATATATAAATAATGTAAGTATCTATATAAATATACACACATATGGATGTGGATGTGTGCATGTGTGTATATATATACATATATATACACACACATACATGCCTCTGTGTGTGTGTTTGTGTGTATGCGTATAAACAACAAAATTTTCTTGATGAAGAGTAAATCAGACAAAGAAGGAAAAAAGATGAAATTGAATAAAGGCAGTAGAAAAGAGAACCAGGAAAAACAGAGAGAAGAGAAGGCTGAGATTGCTTATCTGTGGTAGCAGTTTTCTCTGTGCTAATTTGAGAGCTTTAATAAAAAAACATGAGGAAAAAGTATTTGGCTATGATGGTGCAACGTAATTAAACAAGTGACTATTTGCAAAGTCAGCTCACACTGTCACAGACACCTGCTTAATCATCCGGATAAATCGACATACTTTGCTTTCAACATGTCTATGAACTGTTCTTTGCTATCAGCAACAAACATATACCAACTCTGATAGTGAGATGAAACAAGATCCCACAGACACTCAACAGTCAAAGCAGGTTGCTCTCCTTTTCTGATTCATCATGATTTGGTGCGTTATGTTACTTTGACAGATTTGGAACAGAGCGGGTACAAATGGTGGAAAGCAAATACAGGGATGGCATGGCATCACTGTCATTATCCTGCTACAGCTTCTCGATTTTTCCTCAGTTTATTTACATGAGCCCTAAATAGAACTAGGATAGAATCAATAATCAGGAAAACATGCAGGAGAAGGAAGTCTAGTTAGATTGAGGGGAACTGCTAGCTGAAAATACATATGTACACATGGGTTTTACATTCACTCAAATATTTATCAGTGAGAGAGAACATTTTACAACCTAGCAAATTTCTGTCAAAATACAAGGCTATATTGTATGCACCTGAACGTCAAGCAGGACCAGCCACGTAAGTAAAACCTGCTTTCCAGAGTGAAAATTGGCAAAAGTTCCTTAATTCAAACAAAACTGAAGTTACAAGCATTTTGCCTGAAGAACAGAAGGGAATGGAGAGAACAGAAGCAGTGGAATAGATCTTTTGTAAGGCACAAGACTAATGAACTATTCATTATGCACCTAAAAAGCAATTACATTTCTCTGAAGCAGAGGAACTGATGATCAGATGCCCCAACCCATGAGAAGCTCCAGGTCTGAAAGAGGGTGAACAGTACTGCTACATTTTCTATATATGCAGCAATGAGACTTAACATTGTTTAAGCAGTTAAAGGAAAAGTAGTTTTGTTTCAGCAAAAAGGAAAAGTAGATTTTGCCCAATTTTTTTTCCACATGCTGCAGAAAGCAGGACTGAAAAATCCAGATTCCCATCACTCCTGCCCAAAGACAGTAGTTTTATTTTCTGATATTTCTAATATCAGACATTCTATATCTGATTATGCCCAATTTTGCTTAAAGACTCATTTTAAAATAAAACCTTTCTGTCCTCTTCCACACTTTATGGAGAAGCAAAAACCATATGCCATGCTGCAAACAGAATAATAAAAAAAAAAAAAACATTATCCAGCACACGACTTTGGTAGACAGCAGTGAAGAATGAAGCAATGAAAAAATGAAGTCAATTGCCTGATAACATTCTCCTTGCTCCCAAAGAGTTTGTAGCGACTTTGTAGGTTGACAACTCAGACAGATACAAAACACGTTCACTATCACAAAACAGCCACCTTCCCCTGAGGGAGTGGAAGAGCAGGAGGAATTTGCTGCATGAAGATAACACATATCATTATTAAACAAGATGAGCAGAAACTCAAATGAAGCCATGAAGAAGCACCCTGTGGACTCAAAATACAGAACATGCAGATGAAAGAAGATTGGCAAAGCTCCAGAGGAAGTCAGCAGCCTTGCTAGAATACTTTTCGAATATACTTAAGTCCTTTCCAATTAGATTCCAAAAGCTGTTGGTTGGTTTATCCCTTACCATTTTAGAGTCTAGATTCTCAGCATCCTGAGGATGGTAGACTGTCATCAGGGCTTCTGTACTGACAGTTTTGCTGTTACTCCTCTGACCCATCTTTGTCCTTCCCTCATCAAAATCCATTGGATTGTCAGAGGCAGAACTAGCTACAACCTTAAAAGAATTAAAAAGAAAAAAAGACATTAACAATGGTAGCCATAAATGCCAAGAAGTCCTTCAAGAAGGAGAACTGATACCAGATGCTGTTTCACTTCTACACCATCGTTTTTTATGATGCTTTTAAGTTACACGCACCAGATACAGCATTAAAGTTCACACTTGCATGAAACACATATTTGCATGAACAGACTTCAAAACAAATGAAAAAACAGCGTAGTTCATGATCTGCACAGCCAAGTTTTCAGAAGACAGCACCTGAAAAATCTACCTCTACAGCCAAAAATATATTCGTATTATGAAAGGACAAATATTTATAAGAACAAGAACTATTACAGATATAGAGGCCTGATCAATCAATCACCACTTAAGTTGAAAGAAAAATATTTATTTAAATGGAGCCATATACAGAACTACCACTACATTCGCATGGGCATGGTCATTTATTTTTCCACACCTTAAAAACAGAGCTACATACTTAGCAGGGTTTGTCAAAATAATACAGATATAACCCAAGCAAGGGCAGTCTAAAGCTGAATGCCCTTGAGCAGCAGACCTTATCACTCGGGTCTCCCAGGGGCTGTTCTGTACCCTTATCAGCTGAGCATTTCTGTTGCTATCAAACTATTTTGCTCTTATTACTCATTTGTGCTTTTTAACCCTTCAGAATCCAAGTGTCAAGGCAGAGATTTTGCTGATACACTGATTAGTTTCTACCCGAAGCATCTGTATGCCTCTCCACTCTTACAACTGTCACTTCAGAGGCTATGCCAACTGATTCGACTTCATTTTTCCAAGCTCTCCTGACCCCTTCCCAAAAGAGAGGGGCTCACCCAGGCTACCTGGATCTCCAGCTTCTCAAGCACTCAATTTTATACATTTGCCACACATTCAGGTATTAGGTTAACAAGGGACAGCCAACCTTCAGCTTAACTGCAAGTATCTGTGTAACTCTGACCCACGGCCCTCAAACATAAATGTGCCTTGTTGGAAAGAGAGAAGTGACATCTCTTGTGGTTCTTGGCATCTGCCATTACAACATAAATATGAACATTCATAGGTATAAAAATGCAAATTGTACCTTTTAATAAGTGAGTAAGGATATACGGGGTTCAAACACTGAAAATTTCCATTATCAGTGCTAGAGCAGATTTACCCAGCATTTTCCAGCACATACTGAGTTAAGCTACCACAGATTTATCCTATAGTAAAGTCCTGCGACTCAAAACTAAGGCATGCCAAGGCAGCTAGAGCCTAGCTGCCTACAGTCTACCTTGCATCTGACAGAGCAGGATGTTATAGATGAAAGGTCTTTGTGAACTCGCATGTCAAGGTAGAAGTCCCACTGACTTCAGTAAGGAACGTGGTTCCTAATAAGTGGAACTCTTCAGGGGAGGTATACAGAAACTATAATACATAATGCTTGTTGGGGATGTTTTGTCACTTGCTTTCTTGTCTCATGCATATACAGATTTCTTCACATCCAGCATCTACCTTACAATCATTCCATCAACTTCCTGAGCAAAATAATCAGCTGGCAAAAACCGACACAGCTATATATGATTTCACACCAGACTGGTGGACTTTGTTTTAAATGTGAAGGGTCTGAGGAGTAAGAGGTGGGAACGTGATTTTAAAAAAAGACTGTAAAATTCAAATTCAGACAACCTGAAATGCAGAGGTTGCAGCAGACATTCTTGCTCATCTTTCATCCAGACTCAAGCTTTAACAATAAACATACAGCATTACATGGTGAAATGTTGAAAACGATACATAAACTCTTAGTAAGAGCAGACAACCTTCTTCCTACAAATAGTAATAAGAAATTAGAATTAGCTAGGCAGTTACCTCTGTATTTATGATGCGTTGTGGACTTGAAGTTGCACCACATTTGATCCTGAGCTTTGCCACAAGCTGTTCAAAATCTCTAACCTCAGTGAAACGAAAAGCTGTTTTTCCTTTGGTACTAATGCTGACTCCCCTGTTGGCTGGATCTGCCTTATCCACTCCTGTGACCTAGGGAAGCAAGGATATGTACATTAGACAATCCATCTCAACAAATGTTATCTGCTTGCTTCCAGAGGAGGAAAACAGTTAAAAATATATGGATACATGAAACAGTACTACGAAGCATAACACAAGCAGAATTAATAATGCAGGTGACAAACTCACCGCTTTCAAGCACAGCGACCTGCAGCTATCTTAGCATAAGGTAATAAACATTATGGGATTGATTTTCAGCAGATTAGCATTCAGCGCGTCAACTATCTTTGAAAAGGTGCTCCTCGCTTTAAGTGGTGAGCTTGTGTGAAAATCTTGCCTCCTCCTCCCTGCTGAAGCTGTTCCTTTTTTTCTTACCATCCCAAACCAGACAAATCGTGGCTCTTGCAGGTAATCGAGTGAAGCAGGTTTTGCAAGAATAAATTTCCACTGAGAATACCCTTTCAAGACAGCTGTCATAACACATGACAGCTGGAACGGATTTTAATTGTCATGATGGAATAGTTACAGATTAGAGCAGTTAATACATTTTATTAATGTAAGTACTTTTGGGGGAAATAAACTCATAAGACAGTCATGAATAGCTAGACTGACTGTCTTTGCTGATGCTTTTACATTGCTATAGGCAAAGAATGAAAGACCACTGATATGAAAAGACGTTCTGCAGTACTGCAGAACAAATAGTGATGGCCTGACAATCCCCAAGGGAGAATTCAGAGTCAATTCCCTTAACACAATCTCTTTCTGTTTATCACAGTTTACGGAAGTCACTGTTGCTTGCAGGACTACAAAGAGACAATCAAATGAACTGCGTTGTCTGGGTGCGGCATGCCAAATGCACTGCTGAAATTAACTGAGTTACATCAGAAATTAATCTGACTTGGTAAACAATATTTCCAAAAACTCTGTTCTAATAAATAATTCATTTAAGACAATATGAAGAAGAGCAAATTTGGGCCAGGGTTACCTGCTATAACTACATTGATATGGAACAGTAAATCATACCAAGTGAGAATTCACCCCACTATGTCAGGTAACCTTTATGCCTACATCAGGCAGTAGGCAGCCCCAGTATATAGAGCAATTACAGAACCTGCTAATTTCTAGGCTATTTTAAAATATGGCTGGGTGCTGCTGAAAAGCCTGTAACATTGAAAGATTGAAATGCAGCGACGTCCACAGACCACATGCAGTCAAGACACGGACAGAGAAGGTTTTCTTTTCTAAAAGTTATTCCAGTCTAGCTATAGTACCTTGTAGAGCTATGAACGCTATGTCATTTACTTTATGGTCGTTGTTCTATCTGTTGAGAATGTCAGCTGTGTAATGGCACTGGTATTTGTCCATTTAAGATTATCAACGGGCTTCCCTATAGATCTTTAAACAAACAGCACTGCTCAACTACTGAAAAGAGCAGACTTGAGCTAGTGAACTAAGGAAGAAAGATGGCAGAGCAACTACCAGTTTTCAAAATCCTCTACCCTCTCTAATTCTTTACTTTTTAGCATAAGAATCTTTCATTAACTCAACCTCAAGAATTAAGTATAAGCTTTTTTTTTTTAAAGAAAAAAAGGCACTAAAAATCGGGATTCTGTACCTATCTATAAAAATCAAAGCAGACAGAAAACGCAAAGAGGATATAAGGAACACAGCTGAAACATGAAAGAAGTTCCATAAGCCACAGGATTCCTACACGCAGTATCCAAGAAAGGGGAAAAGTATGACATCAAGTAAATTAAGCAGATTCGAATGAAAATCTGTACTGAGAAAAATAAATTACTATCCTGGTATTAAACTACACAAGTACAAAACTCTCAGTATAACTAGCTTTGATGATAGTTTGCATTACCTCTCTTAATGGAATGATCACACTGCACAAGCTGCCATCCTGGCTAGCAAAGCAGATGTAGTTCTCCGAAATGCACATTTTCCCATGGGTGTTGAAATGACTGAAAGGAACCCATAAGAAGCACTCATGAACTTCCTTCAAAGTCTCTTCTTTCGGTAGCCTGAAGAATGCACTAAACTGCTCACTGTGGGCTCGGCTCTCCAGGCCTCTAGATTTAAAAAAACAAACAAACAAACAAAAAAGAAAAAAGTGAGGGAGGAGAGAGAAGAGGAAAATGAAAGAAGTTTAAAATCTCTTTAAGTATATGAAAGTCAAAATGCCCTGGGAAAAGTCTAGTTCAAAAAAGTACTACATCACACTCCCATGCGTGAAGTTGATCTAGACAGGTGCCACAAGTTCAGCCTTTCGCTCTAACAGGCAACAGAGTGCAGGACCAGATCTATATACACCCGCATAACAAAATACTTAAACGCTTCTCTAAATATTAACGGATTCAAGCACGTTCTTAAGTAGATGTCTCGTTTACAATGTCCTTAACCTGATTAACTTAAAGATCATTTTTGAGACTGAATCAGGGTCTAAAGGTAGCAGAGAAAAAAACCCACTAATAGTCCAGTCTGCTCCACTTCCCAGCCCATCCAAATAATCCATTTAACCCTAAAAGAAGTTTTTGGCTTGACAGAGGGTTAATTAGCTAGAACTGTAGTAGCACGTGTTGGAAACATCTGCCATGGGATAACTCTTCACAGATAACTGCAACCAGAAACAATGTTTTGGCAGTACAGCAACATCCATCTCCAGCATCGCTACCACACTGAAATATTAATTTCCCAGGAAACACAGCCTAAAACAAGTTTAATTATCAGTGTAACAAACGACTAAAAGGCAACTTTTTTTTAACTGTGAGTGCAAGGATCTTTAACTAAGAACGAATAAAATGAAGTTAGCAGAAAAAAATCAGATAAGTACTAAAATGTATTAGAAAAATGCTTTACCATCTTTTCTGATTTGCAGATAGATAACATGCTTCCAATAGACGTGTAGCCCCCTTTCTGTGAACTTAAATTACCTGACAATAGTCTTGCTTCTCTTGATTACTTTTCACAATAAGTAGCTGTGGTCCATAGGTCCACAGACCAAAACCTGAAAATTTAAGTGAGAATTTGGACAGGTCCCTGAAGAAAAGGCAACATTTTCCTCAACAGAAAATAAGAGTTGAATAGGAACCATAGATTTACCATAAGGAATAACCACACACTGACTGAGAAGGGAAGACTCTAACCAACAGGTTATTTACATATACGCCTTTTACACTGCCCAAAATACTTCCAAAATTAAAGAAGGCCACGCACCAATCTGCAACCCAGTGATTTTATCACTGATCTCCAGTGCTAGAAAAGTCATGCAGTTGCATGTATTAAATTATTTATTCTCTTTCATCATCAGGTCTCTCTTTGGAGACACTGCAGCTCCATTCTTGATTTTCTACATCTAATTGCTGCTAAAACACCTTTTAAAAATACTACTATATTCCCGAAGCTGAAACCTAGCGCTGAAGATTTGATCCATTCCTGCCTTCATACAGACTTTGGATACTACAAAGTGACAATAAATTATAATACCTCATACTGTTTTGATCCCAAATTTTAATAAGACGTGTTTAAGAGAACACCAGCTTTGCAGGTATTTGCGTTGCTCCTTGGGACAAGGACTCTCTTCCCACATCTGAAAAAGTACTGAGCACAGAGCAGATAGACTACAAATAATACATTACCTCTTGGTGATCTGCAGAGGGTCATGAAGGACTAGGTCATTTTCAAACGTCTCCTTGTCAAAAAGCCTCCTAACAGCATAGTTCGCCAGCTGCTCCATGAGAAGGAACGTTTCATTAATGTGCAAAAACATGGAAAAGTAGTGGTCTTCCCCATGGGAACACACATGAATGCTCTCTGTCAGGATCACATTGGAAGTCTTCTCAAGTTTTGATATTTCATCCCAGGAGATAATGAGTTTTACTGAAAATATGAATGTAAGCAGATGTGAGTAACTTCTCTTGCTTACCCTCATATTAGGAAAAGAAGAGCAGCAGTCAACAGAACTAAATAAAATGTAATTAAACAGCACAGTTAAATCATAACTGACTTGGAAAGGGCTACAAATCCACAAGCACAAAAAGCAAAGACTCTAGTCTATGAAATAATTCTACTAGCTAGAATTTTATAGAAAGAAATACATCAAAGATGCACCATGTATGAACATAAAATGTTACATCATCTATTCTCTAATGCGAAACTGCAAACAAACAGCATCATGTAAGCTGCCCTGTTTTACTGATAGACCTTCTTAAAATAAATTGATCATTTATTGCATATTTAGCAGAACTTTGCCATTTAGCCACTACGAATGAGAAGTAGTTGCATGTATCCGCTTAGAAAGTATCCTAATTTCTTAATGTTTTCTAGTTTTTAGTTATGTACAGCTATTGCTCACATTATTATACACGTTTGTTTGGGCAGTTCAAACTAAATGTCACATAGAAAAAAAAAAGGTGCAAACATCACCAGTACGTAGTACACCCATCGAAAAATTAAACAAGTCTGTGCGTGTGAAGAAATAACTGTGATCTTCACAGAGTGAATTCATCTGCAGCATGAACTACAGATGAAGACAACTGCAATAGCTCTGCCTTCTCTAGGAAGCTTATATAGAGAAAGAAAGCTAATGGACTTTGTTTTGTCAGTTTTCCAAATGTTTTTATTCCCACAGAGTATTTTTGCTTTGCTTTTTTTTTCCTGCTCTGTGTTGAAATTTGCTCACATGGTGAAATAAGTCACTTAGAACATAGGAATAATTGTGTCAAACCTGAAAGCTACATAATAAAATGTGAAGGGACTAGGCTTAGCATCAGCGCTTACTTACTTTCTGTTCCCAACAAAAATGAGTAAAAGCTAAGAAAGTTGGTACTAAGATAAAGCCATCCTTGACAAGGCACTCTGCCTCTCCAGTAACTGCATGAGTAATAGGTAACCAACTTCTCCTGCTCAGGTAATCCAAAACACTTTTCAAATTTCATAAGACCCTCACGAAACTTCTCAGGATCTTCTTCTTTTACAAAAGAACCTTTTCCCTCTTCAGCAATCAAACCCTAAAACAAAAGAACCAGTTACTTCACATATTTCTCCATGTAGGTGCATGTCATACGTGCAGTGCATACCTACAATACCGCATTCTCCTAACAGCAAAAGTTTTCAAACAGGAAGAGTAGTCTCATGATCAAAACACAGAACAGTCACAAATAAAACGTGCTATTTCTAGGTCTCCCACACCACAATAACTTTCCACCAGGTCTCCCACACAACCTGTAGCAAGACACACATCCTCAGGTTTCCTCATCTGAAAACAAGAGTATTTTCCTCACTTTATCACAAGAATTCCTAAATGTTTACTATACATAAAATGAACAGCTACCTCTTCACAAAAACCCATATATACTTACTAAGCATTATCAACATATATTGTGAAATAATTTATCATCATCAGTTTTTAAACCACTGTTTAAAGGCATCTGGACAGTGCTGTCCTTTGACATTCTAAGGAGGACATATTATTAGCGTACATTTAAAGAAAAAACAAATTTAGCCACTCCTAATTATGCCTGTTACTTACTCTTATCTTTCCCTGGACAAAGCTCGTAATATCTTCATTTGAATCAAATACAGATAAAGTCTTCATAACATTGTGTTCTAACCAGTCCCAGTGTTCTGTTATTTCTTCTCTGCTGGCTCCTGTTCGAAAGAGCAAGTTAATAGTACTTAAAATTAAAACGGCTTTTAATCACTTAACTAAAACAAATGTTAAACAAGATTCAAACTAATCAAGAGAAAACTCAGCGAGTTCTAGGTTCACAAACTAATTTAGATACACAAGTTCAAATCACAGGTCTCAAATTTACTGTCCAACTCTTGTGTACATTAAAAATGTACACTGCTATGTTTCCATCTTTCAAGCTCTTGTGTAGCTATATTTCTGCTCTATACATCTGGATGCATCTCAGCTTTGTCAACACTGTGCGACTTATTGAAGTACTCTGACTTGGACTGACAAATTGGATCTCTCTGTCTGCCTTCTCCAAGGCCTTCTCTTGAGTAAAGGTCCTCAGAATGGCTACCTTGCAAGAATGCCAAATTTATAAAGTCCCTGAAAGAGCATCCAAAACTCAGACTGAGAGAACAGTGGACCTCTCCTCTCCCTGTCTCAAGTAACTGTGCAGTTATCTCAGCACAGCAGTACCTCTCCAACAGAGAGCAGAGTGTCGCTAGACCACACCCTGCCTAACGAGTAGGGCACTCCCCTGAAAGGCGGCAAACGTGATCAAATTCCTAATACTCATAAGGAAATTAAATCCGGGCCTCTTGATACAGCTGAGGAGCTGTAATCACTGGGCCGGCAGTTTTTGGAGGAGGATTCCAAGACTCAGGCCTACTGTGCAAAAAAACATTCTAACAAATGTAATGATGTAAAGCGTACATCACTTTAACCAGGAAGGTTGCAAAGAGTTCTCTTTGGATACATGAAACAACCATTTATGTTGTCTACAGCAGACAACTTAATCAACTGCTACTTACTTGTGCTCATCATAAGTCATGGTTTTATCTCATACACACTTTAATTAGCTCGCTAATCATGATAAAGCTTAAGCAACCACAGTTCAGGAAAGAACGTCGTTCTCTCTACAATAACATCCTGCTTACTTTACAATTTCCAACAGTGCAGTGTTTTCATGCAGTCCTAGGGTTTCACAAGAGGGCTGAAGCATAGCTGCATCCCAAATGGAGAACATACACCCAATCTAATTCCTAATTCCAGAAAAAAAAGAATCACTGACTCATATAGAATTAGTACTATTTTCTTCTGGACCCTCTGGAACTCTAACACATAGGAATAAAGAATGTTTTCTTCCACTTCTTTGCATACACGCAAGAGAAGGAATAACTTAGAAATGCTGATATCAATAACCTTAAGGAACGTAGGAACCATAGACCCAAGATAAATTCAGTGTTCCAAAATACAAGAAATGCATTTCTAAAATCCTTAGGGAGAAATCAAGCTTGTTACTTTATTTATTTACAGTACTTTTAATCTTGGTTTCAGAGAGCTATCACCTACCATATACTGAATGTCATTGCAAATTTATAGCAAATAAAAAACCTAACTCACCTGAGCTTTCCAGAAAGGCATTTAGATTAGTATTTTACTTTAAATGCAAAAGAAAACTCTTACCCACTAGCTACTTTTTACAATCAGTGAAATGTGGTAGGCCATCTTTAAACTTGTTACGATAATTCTGCTTATCCTTTTTGGTAGACTAAGTTACAAATTATGCCGGCAGTACCAGATAATAAAGCAGAAATGATAAAAGTGAAACAACAACAATAAAGATCCAGCAAATTCAATACTGAGTCAGTTCTTTAAAGACAGGCAGCTCTTTCCCACCCATCAGATAGTGCAGGAGAGGAAAAGGAGAGGGAGGGGAAAGAATTTATCTGTGTTTGAATGAAGGGATTCTAGAGTATAAATTAGTTGGTGGTTTCATCCTCCACAGGAAAGTACACAAACAAACTGTCAGTATAATTACATACCATCAGTACCCTGAAGAAGAACACAACATTAACAATTTCTTCTTTCTCAATTTACTTTGTAAAGACCAATTAAACAGCTTCTACTGTGCTCGACAGCATTAAAGTTGCCTTGGGAATGAATAGAAATTGTTCTAAATACGGTTAAATAGTTAAAATATGCTACATATTGTGAATTTGCAATGGCACTTAAAAAATGACATAAAGGGTAATTAACACAGCAATGAAATTGCAAACTAATTCTCTTTCTCAGACTATAAGAACAGGACAATTCTTTGAGTCACTGTAGGAATCTGAGGCACAGGTGTGACACTCCAAGGGTGAAATTTTTTTAAAAGCATTTAAAAGGTTTAGGAGCACTGTCATTATTACAAATACCAGCCTAAAAGCCATTTTTATAATAAGGTTTTCATCAAGAACTTGCATCTGGTACTGCTGAAAATAAAACTTATGACAGGAGAAATTACACTATCAGAAATAGTTCTCAATCCTGCTTCAGAACACCTAGTTCACCTTTAAATCTCTTTTGCTGTACTTACTTACATGTTCTGTAACATGCTGCACTGCTTTGGAAGTGCACTGTATACAATTGCCAGGGACGAACTGGCTGAGAAATAAATCCACAAACCAAGTATTTTCCTTTTGGGGATCAGCCACCCCCCACTAATTGCTTTGGACTTTTTGCACAAATTTCAGTGCTCCCTCCAGAACTGCCTTCAGACAATCAAGAACTGGCTTCCTGGAGCCAATATTTTTCAGCCACATGTTTCAGCAGCTGCCTAGCTAACGTTGCCAGACAGGTGTACTATAATGCTTTGGCAAGGTGAGGATAATATTATTTTCCCCAGTTTCCTCCGCTAGATTTGACTTCCTGAAACATAAAGTTAATATCGTAATACAAAAAAGCTACATTCCAGGCTATAGCACTGATAAAACCTACTTTCCCGGCTATGGCACTGCTACAGTGTAAGACCTCAGAACACCACGAACATGGCTAATGCCTTGTTTTCTCACGTAAAGCCTGTAAAACACACTGGCTCCCTGCATTGTTATGGCAAACCTTACCTTTCGAGTTTCTCACCAGCTGGTTTATCACCAGCTCTGCAGGAATAAGGACCTAACCAGAATCACAGCAAAAAGAACAATCTACAGTCATCATTAGCTGCCTACGGGAAATCATTTATTCATGCTGTCACTCGCTACAGCAGCAGAAAGGCCTCAGAACAGGTGATCAACACACTTGTTTCAGACCCTTCACATGTAACAGCAAGAATTTAGTCTCTTAAATTTATCCACTTCACAGAAGGAAAAACCCGTTCTGTAACACAAAGTATAATTACATTCTGTAGCTTTTTGTACTAAAGTCTATTTACATAACAAAGAATTGACAGAAATTCAGTACTAAAGATTACCTTTCATATTTTCCCAAAGGCAGATTTCATGGCATTAGAATTCCCCAGAGTATGTTTCCCACGTAACTGTCAAAGTATCTTTTTTGATAGCCTGTCACCATTAGTTCTTACTTCCTCAGAACTTCTCCTAAAATTTAACTTACTGTCAATTCACAAACTGTTCAAATTATCAACTTTAAAATGCTGCCCTTTCAAAGTAACACATAATGAGCTACATTAAATCGTTATTATACACAGTTCTCTCACTGACTACTGCCCTCCAGAGATGTCTTTGCGGAACATGCACAGGAGCAGAACAGTGCTGCCTTATGAAATGCATAAACTACTGAACTAAAAAGACACTGAACTACACCTAAAAAGATAAAGTTATATTTTGAAATTAGTTAACTGCACAGAAAGGATAGGTAAAGGCACAATTTTCATTTAAGGTGAAGCAATAAAGAGCTCACAACAAAATTCCGGAAACGTGACAACAGCATAGCATCCACCAGGGGAATAATTCATGCGCGCAAGTGTTTGCAGGATGGTCTCTCTAGTTTTGTTGCAAAGCTCAGCTTTTGCCACAGGCAACTAAAGGGAAGGTCTGGAGAGCTGAGAATTCCAGATGGAATCTAGTTTCTTGGAGAACACTACCAATTAAAAAAAATAAAGCTGGCAAAAATGATCTAAAATATACGTAATTTTGTAATTGTAACTATTTCAGAGTTTTCAGTAATTCTAACAAGTAAATTAATTTTGCACTAGTAACATTTAGCATTAGACCATAAGACACTATCAATTAATTTCAATACGCAAAACTTAAAAATAAATAAATAAATAAAATAAAAAATAAAAATTGCACATTACCAAAAGCAATTCTCTTCCGTTTCCTACTGTTTAATAACACAATATGAGAAAGAGAAAGAGCGTGGCACACTATGAAAGCAAAAGATATGAGGGAGAATTCAATTCTTACCATAACTGGGACCCTGGCTTATTTTAACAAGTAAAGATAAAGTAGCAAAAAAAATTGTATAAGCAGCTCCTGTTTATTCCCACCCACAGCAGGCTCAGTACTCCCAAAGGTCAACTTTTCCATATCATCCTGAACTCTGCCAAATTACAGAGGTTGTTTACAGCTTACAAAGGAAAAGGTTGTGCCACTGTTATTCTAACAGAGCAGCAAGACAGTTCATCAGCGGTTGAGGGACTGCCACAGAAAGCAGGCAATCTGAAGTTGTAAAATAAAGAGTCCATTGATATATTCTGAAAAACTGGAACCATATATTGCTGTCCATCTCAGGTTTGTAATCTCAGGAGCATCACTATACCACTAACAAATAACTTTAAACCATTTAGACGTCATTGGAATGAATAACGATGAGAGAAGATTGCTACTCCCTTCCTTTGTACCTCGACTAAAAGAAGATTTTTCACGTTATAAATTCACTTAACTTCTAAATAATAATACATACCACAAGCAATAGACCAGTAAACTTGAGAATCTGGTGTCTGATGCAGGATGCGAAATGGAGCCACTTTTGATGTAGAATCCAACACTGCATCCAGGGTTCCCACAAGAAGACCTGTTGCATTTAAAAAATATAACGTATACACCACAGTGAAACTAAGATTTGGAAACATACACTCATCTTCTAATTCCTTACTCGACAAATAGGAATACTACTTGAGTAAAGACTTACTCTCTTTTGACCTCTGAGAAACTAAGAAACGCAAATGAAGAAAGCAAAACGTGCTCCCAGAGGGACATTTTTGGGAGGTGATATCATTTTGATCTGATGAAAGCCGTTAAAACACAATCTGAGGGTCAGGAAGTTTCTGAGATGCCCGTGGAAGTGTAACAATACAGACTCCAAGCTGAAAAGTAACGTGATAGCTCTCAGCCTTTGAAGAGCTCAAGCTCTATTTGAACTACCTCTCAAGGCGTTTATTGTTGTTCTCTTTTCCAGTCAAAGGAAACCATAATTCCATTATGTCTGATTTATAAAAATATCATCCATTGTTTTCAAATAAGAACAGCATATCATACTTTCTGTACATACTGGCATTTTGCTGCTCATTCCCAGTGTGTATACTCCATATTGTAAGCACACAGTTACAAAACGCCTGCCATTCTATATATGAGATGACTCACATGCACAGTACGGAACACTAATATTTTATCCTACCATCACATGCATAAGAATAGTAAATAAAGTGTATTATTCCAATATTTATTATATACCCAAGATAAAATGGCTATACCACCTTCTTGCCAATAGATGCTGAATTAATTCCTATCATGCAGAGTTCAGATCACAGAATGATTTTATTAATGAGACACACTTCGTCTCTCCATAACCAGGAGTGAAAAATTTCCTGATAAAATATGTGAGTATGCATTTTATCTTGACTGCAGAAATCTTTCTTTCTGTACAGCAGCAAAGGTTAGCTCAGCTATTTCAAAAGTTGCTTGCAAATCTAAGAAGCAAGGAATTCTAAAAGGGGCAGAAAAACCCATAGATTAAAAAAAAAAAAAAGGCTTTTGGATCCGGATGCACAAGTAAAACTCTTCTTCTTATTATAACAGTAACAAAAATACAAGCCACGACAATTTCTTGCCTTATGCTTCCTTCTTATACTTCCAATGCTTTGGATCCTTCTAGTGTGGCCACATAAACGGAAAGCTCAAACAAAGCAAAGCTACCAGAGCAATCATACACAGCTTTTCCTCTACAAGAGGACTGAAAAATAAGATCTACAAGAGACGCAGATATTCAAAGAGACGCTGTAAAGTCTGCTTCATAAATCTGCTGAGATTATGGACGCAGGACATTCTGAAAAACTGCTATCGAGGAGACAGCTTGTATGCAAGGTTAATACATCCCTGAGGACACCTCTGTGTACCCTTTTCATAGGTATCTGAAAGTTATCTTCTGATTCAGGCTTTTCATATTCTACTGAAGCAATAGATTTAGGTGATTTCAACTGGATCCATCAAAGGTTCTTTCAAATTTTTAGGTTGGCTTCTGGCACCTTTCATTCCATTTTCTTTTCATTAATCCTCTCTCAAATTCTGAAAAATATCAATTGCGAGAGACTATAATACAATGAAGCATAGTAAGACCAAATAGAGAAGTCTAGACAGTGATCTTCAGAACATCATTTTCCTATACACACACTTCCACCACAGAACCTGTGTGACTTATCTTACTGCGGCTATTCGGGTTTCAGAATGATTTTGCTTCACTTCAAAATAATGGAAGTGAATAATAATACAAAACACAGAAAACCTCAAAACCCAAAGATCAGTAAATCACCTGAATCAAAAATATTATCTTGTGTTGTCTGCAACTCATGGATTGTAGGCTACCACAAACATCATTTCCTCTTGCAAAGCAGATTTTTTTTTATAGTTTATAATTGAAGTCAGACACTGAATAGATAACCTAACATTTATGTCTGTTTAAAGAGCTATGACTTACTGAATGAGTCATAACACTGAGCTCATCTCAAAGCTGGCTTTGCTTTAGCAGATGTTTTATTATCTCTTTCACCATTCTCTTAATATCATTTTCTGTTATGATACATAGTACAAGGACATTAGTCACCATTTATGAGGTTGATACAACTGCTAAGCCTGAAGTGATGATTATGACACTGCATTAGAAAGCAGCACTCCTCAAAATGCCGGAACAGTTTCTGTCTATTTGGAAGGTCATTAGATTTTAGACACAATAAACTGTAGCAGGTTAGTATCAGGCACTTGAGCAGTTCTACAGCCAATACTGCTTTGTCCATGAACGTGATAAAGACTACAGGTTCGCTCTTAAGCTGATAGATACTCACTGCATTATGAACTATGAATTTCATGGCTATGGTAACTGGCATAACCGCAAGTAATCAGTAGAGTTACACCTTCTTACCCTGGTGCTTAATGTGCTCTTAACTACTAGCTATAAATTTTTTGAATACTGTATTATCAGTCAGGGTTTCCATAACTACAAGTTGTCTAGTGGATCTCAGCAAGCACTCCCTTTTACTGCTATTTCCCAAGGAGAAATCAAGGACCATGATCACCCAAGGAGCTATGACCAACACCGAGAGGTTTACTGGCACTCTGCTAATTCTATTCACATAAGTCTATTGAAAAACGATTCATTTCCAGGTTACCGACAAGCAACGATTCAAAACCCACCTGTATAATTACAAGGATATTAATTGGATAATAAAGGAGTAGGGAATAAGAGAACCAGTAACTGCTCGCTGCAGATACTAGCATTATTCAAGAATTATACACCTACTCTTATTAACATCTTGGCAACGAAGCTAATTCAGACCAGCTTTACTAGCCTTACAAATGACAAACTCTACGGTTTGTTGAGCAGTCACTGGTTTTAAAAGTAGAATAAACTCCTTATTCTGTGTTATTCATTCGTGGCCAAAAAATCTAGCCAAAAATCAAATAACAGGGCAGCCTACCCTAAAAGATTCCCAGTAGTCTGAAATGCATCTGGCTAATGACAACAGCTGGTAATTTTAACACTTTCCTATGAACAACAAATAACACAGATGAACGGTGCAGCATTCCCACGTTAAATGAAAGGTTTACAGTCAACTACCATGTAAGTGATTAGACAAGAGTATTCCTAAAAAGGTAAACTCAGAAAACACCAAATAAGAACAGATTCCAATCAAGATTTTGGTTTTTAGTACCAAGAGGTACTGGTTTTAGCAAACAGAGAATGCATGCTAGGTAGCAGGACAGTTGAGCTGTGTTCTCACCTCCGTCTTCTGCTTGTTGAGATTCTGAGTTACATAATTCTACTAGTCATTTCATCCTGACACAATATTAGTGATTTCTAGGGGAACATATATGAGTTATCTGCAGTGCCCTTTAAGAACCCTGAACAAGAGATGCAAAGAGTGATTTTTCCTGCTTTGGTATCTGTGTTTTTGAAACTGTTACCCGTATCCCAGCAATCTCCCTACCGTACAATGCAGTACAGAAGAGAGATCCACACCTCATCTTTCAATGAATAAATACTGAAAATGACCTAAACAGAGGAAGAACGGGAGTTCTCTGTGGCCTCTCAGGATGTAACACAGCTTGATTTTGATGCAGCGTTAAGAAAGCCAAAGCAAGGCTCTCCACCATCTTTAATGGGCACTGGATCAGGACTAAGGACTAAACATAGGTGAATTTCACTGCACTGTGCGTTTAGAAAAGGCTTACTTTTTCAAATAGCTGCAATCTGGAATCAATGAGCAAGGATTTCACCCAGGGTTTTTCCAGTTACTGAACTGGAAGTAACTCTCCCTCGGCAAAATGAAGTCACTTGCAGGTCTCTGCCAGGTAAGATCTTAACAGAACCTTTCAAAGGTGCATCTAATTCAAGGTATTGATTTGTAGATGGATGGAGAAAGAGAAACGTGAATTTACATACAGTCTCCATGAGGATAACTTGAATCACAAACTACAACACTGGTCCCAAGCAAATGAACAGGTTTATTTATGGGCTTTAATTATCTCTGTTACAGCAGCACCACAATCATATAGACTATTATTTGAGTTCACTTCCTGAATTAGGGCCAGATAGTACTTAAGCTTACAAGAGTCCAGAAAACCACCATATGACAGCTTTCAGCAACACTAACCCTCTCTGGCTAGTCTAAGCAACCTTAGAATTTTCATTCTTCAATAATTCTTTATTGCAAAAATATATCCCCAGTACGAAAAAAGCTGCCTAACTTGTATCACCGCAGCAGCACAAAGCATCTAAATCTTGTATATTTAGTATTGAGTCCTCTTTCCTGAACAGGAGTTTGGGTTCCCACCCCAACACATTTGTTGTGATCGTTATAAATTTAAGATCAAATTTAAGAAAGCGTAAATGGAGCTCTATTACATTGCAAAGTCTCATTGCAGCCCCCTAGAGACAACAAAGCTGATACAAATTAGAGCATTTATGGAAAAGGATTGATTTAACTTCTCCATAATGGAGGCAACGGGAAAAAAGTGACTTAGGCCATGCCTGCCAATTCCTTGCTAATGAAATACATTACATGCTCTTCTCAAAGAACTAATTTCAGGGACAACCTACAGAAGATCATATACTTTTTACTCTCACTTCTGCTCAAAGTGAGACACCACAGTTTCTAGTGAGGGTTTCACCCAAATCATCCTCTAGACTCACACTGGGGCATGACACACAGACAGCAATGCACACTTACAAGGAAAAAGGATTCTGCTTTTATGAAAGCATTTTAAGTTTCATAGTTACCTGAGCAAAACAATCAGAAAACACCCAAAATGCTTAAAGAAATAGGGTAAAATATCCTAGAAAATAAAATAAAGGGCAAAGAAACCAGAATAGCTTTGAAATAAGGATATGCTCTTTCCACAACTCTCTGA
Organism: Struthio camelus; assembly: GCF_040807025.1. Lineage (NCBI taxonomy): Eukaryota > Metazoa > Chordata > Aves > Struthioniformes > Struthionidae > Struthio > Struthio camelus. The sequence goes on along the minus strand of NC_090952.1, from coordinate 13,008,237 downwards.
AATACATGGTTGACAGAACATCAATATTAGCTGACATAATATTAACAAACGGAAAGCTTTCAGCATATAATTCTTGAATACCCCAAAGTATTCATTAGGACCCTACGGAGAATGCTTCACAGCAAGACAGCTTGGAACAATCTTAGGAGGGTTTTGAATAGCTATGCCCTGAAAATTAGAATTTCAAGCTTGAAGATGTATAAGAATGAGGGATAAAAATAACCTTCTACAATTTTTTTCAGTTATTTTTCTACTACAAAACCAACCCGTTAATGAATTGTGAATTAAAATGAGAAATAAATCTTGAATGTAATGCCTAGACATAACAGCAAGGAGTAAAATCAATAGGAAATATTTTAAGTATGTGAAATATAAAGATTTACTATGAAACAGAAATCATTTGCATGAGTAAGCAAAGCATAATTCAAGTAAACCAGTTGGAATTTAAATATTCTATATTTTTCAAAAAAATCTTTTTATATCACAAAATGCAGGTCCTTTGAAATCATAGCTATCACAGAAACATAGCACATTTTATACATATACAACCACAAAGGTTTCTCAGGTTCAGGGTATAATATCAAGGGAGAAACACATATCAAGTTAAAATTAATCAGTGAACTACTGCCAAATTACAACATGGAGACTTCAACTGTAAAACCCTACGATAATAAATATGTATTTACAAAGACAGGATAAAGCTTCGTTTCATAACAGCAAATAGTTTTACAGAGCATTTTGGTTCAGTTAAAAAAAAAAAAAAAAAAAAAGACTACAGCACCATTTTTCACTAACTAAACTAAGACCCAAACACACAATACATACACCATGAGAAGCCACTGTCTCAGTGTATTTGACCTAAAATACAGGAATGTCAATTTGTGAATAAGACCTTTTTTCCTATTTCCTCAAATTAAGCACAGAAATCTCTTTTTATTTACTTGGGGTTTTTTTCCCCTCAAAACCTGATCTCATGGTCAAGAAACCTCAGCTTAATGAACTACATAGCCTGGGCTGAGACGTAGGTGTTCTTGGACAACTGAGATGTAAAACAGGTTAGCTTAAGCCTCCAGTGAAAAAGATTTCATCTCTATTTACAGTAAATTAAGTACATTATGGTCAGGGGTTATGGCTTGGGTAAGACAATGGTAACTCATTGAACTAAGTTGCATATCCTATCCAAGCCCTTAAGTAAAAGTGCCTGTGGCAATAAAGACACCCCGGGAAGCAGGAAGATTAGAAGCACAACTCTGAAAAATAGTAAATATTAGTCTCTTTGGTGAGTACATACAGAGAAAAGTATCACAGATATCACAGCTCCTGCTCCTCTTTGCTTCTGTTCAGCTAAAAAGCTATATAATATAAAGAGATACAGAATTCAGCATAGAACCATAGGAAAATACAGAGGTGACAAGAACTCCTGCAGTGTTTAAACACTGCAGTACCACTACCAAGGGCCAAGCAGAGGAGACTACTTACTCATAGCCCTTTACCCTCCGGCCCAGTGGTACATCTACACTGCAGCCATACAGACAGTGCTGTTTGCTCCTGCCAAAAGGTATAAACATAGATGAAGCTTGCAAGGCCATCAGAAATTCCAGTGCCTTTAATGACTGATTCTAAAGCAAGCCATACCGCTTTTTCACAAAAGCGTGTGGGACAGTGGTAACTGCTGATAACTGAAAGCAGTTATCCACCTGAGAACTTGCTGGAGCGCAAGCCTTGGGTCTTCAGCCTCACATCCAATCTCTCTGCTCTTCCATTTTCCATTTCTTCAGCAAACCATAACACCTCCCATAATTGTTGGTAGTCTGATTTCACACTTCCAAGGGTGCTGACTCCTATGCACCCAGAAGGCACTTGGTGCTGTGATTCGGGAAGTTAGTTTCAAGTTAAATCCTCAAAATTATGCCCTAGTCATTTTCCCGTCTTTCATCCCCACTCATAAATATGCTTCGTAACAGTGTGGCGTTATTTGTCTCACAAATATATGCACTGCAAAAAAAATTTGCTCCAGCTGCTGAAGAAATATTCAGCATAGATCTTTCCAGACCTTTATTAATATAGCAAGCAGACCTTTACCTTTCTGTTCCCATCACAGTTAGGAATCTGCTACAAGCAAGTCACAGAAAAAGCTCAGTCTGCTAAAACAGCAGCAGGTATTAATGGTCTCTGCTCTTTATTCTATTACTGTACATTTAGCAAAGCCACAGCACAGACCTTTATGTTTTGAAAAGTAAGCATCCTTTTTGCTGCATACTGAGCCTAGTTACAGCCTGAGTCTCTTCTCCTGTCTTGCTGTTCCTACTAAAATAAACTTCTCCAAGTTTGTACAAAGATCACCAAATACTTTTGAACGGGTCCAATGGAAAATTCTGTCAGAGACAAGCTCATCGCCATTGATATCCACTTCTTGATAATAAACTTTAACATGATTCCTTTGACAGATACTAGACAAGGAAAATTTTCCCCAGAGCACACATGCATTGTCTCCCTCTCCTCCTACCTCCTGTTTGTGAGCTAGCTAGGGATGATGCAGACAACAAGCTATGTCTTTTAAAGCAAGGCCCTTCTGTTGATTCAGGATTGTAGTAATTGCCACAAGGAATCCAGAACTGAAAAGTCAGGACTTTTCCCTGCCTTGGGGAACTCCCTTTTTTCCCAAGCATGGAACACACAGCAAGCTGGGAAGACTAGTTGCAACCATGTATTTTATCAATAAATTTTTGTCTCTCGCAGTTCCATCTTACTTAAATTTCTCAAGCAGAAAGAGGTAAATGGAAACAATGGAAGCAGAAAAGAAATAATTTGCCTTCTGTGAGGGATCTGTTTCAGTGAATGATCGGTATTTTGCAACAGCAAATACTCATTCATATAACTACTCCAGGAATACCTGTTTTCTAATTAAGCTCCTGCCTAAACTGTAACTAAAGCAACATCTTTGTGACCAACATGCTTCATCTCACTAGATCTTGGCTACAGCTTATGTATTCACAATGCAGGTTTTGAGTCATCTCAACTATGCTTTGGCACACAGGGCACTCTGCCTAACCATATTTTTATCAGTATACTCTGGGAAACCCAAGTAGTTCTCCCATAGCGCCTCTGCAGAAGACAGAAGGAGCAGGGAAGACTTGGTCACAAGATTGCACTGCCAGATATACAGCAACTATCTGGGATAGTCTACTGCACACTGAATTATCAGGAAGTAGACAGAACCAGTCAAACAGGTTAAAGTATCCGTATCCTTAGGTGAGGTCTAAGAAAGAAAAGAAAACGGAATGTAAAGCTAAGCAGGTGCATACCTGAAGAAAGAAAGTCTAAGCAAAAACAGCACGAAATATTTTTATCCATGACACTTACTAGCAACTAGGCTATGGGTGGGTACAAGCCATAAGAGCTAACTATCACGAAAGGATTATAAACTGGTCCTGCTCTAACAGTCAGTCCAGAAGGGTCACGTACACAAATCCAAACTTGGCTTTCTTTATAAGCCTGGAACGGCACAAGAATTCCCAGCCTTCTTCCAGGTAAGTGTCTCTGCTGTCATCTCTCCTTTTCTCTTTAGTTTCTACCTTTCTCCTGCTACTGGCTGCTTCCTCACAGCACACGTTTTCTCCCCTCTTTACACTCTACGTTACCACGTAGACTTCTGCATTCTTGGGAGTCCCTTGCCACTGCCTCCTCAGCTAGTCCTCATTACCTCTCTTCAAGCCCTGCAGCACTGTTTATCTCCTCTTTCACTCTTATCCCGAGGCCCTTCCCCTCCCTTCTCTCAACACAGGCTTGCACTTCTGCCTGTCTCTTTCACTGAAAGCTCCCCAGCCCCTCGGCGCTGCCTGTCACTTCATACCTTATGTCTCACCAGCTGGGAAACGCTGGTCAGCAGAAACAGAACAACGTTCTACTTGGCACGTTTGAGGTGATCTCATAACATAATAGCCATTCATTGTTTTTTCTGCAGTAAACTCTAATTTTCTTGAGTGACGTATAGCAATAAAAAATTAAAACCAGATAATGGCAAATTATGTTACTTTATACCTAGGAGGTTGGAATATTTTCATACCTACAAATACAAATTTAACTACATTAATTTTGCAGTTCTCTTGTTAATCCTTCTTATTCACAATTTTAATTCAATAACATTTCACTATTTTAGTTTCTTGAAAGAGATAACTTGTACAGATAAAATCTGTATGAATTTAATACTATGAGAAAAGTTATAGAAATAAAATACGCAATGCCACAGATAAGAAGGCATACTATAGGAATTATCTCATTCACATGATTTTCTGCACTGTCAAATACCATCAGGGACAGAAGACTAGAGCTAGAGGTCTCAGGTGCAGGAAAAATCAGTCAGACAAGTCTGTCCAGCTGTAAGTATACAAGGACATTTTTTTAAAAATCAAAACTTTTAAGAGCATGAACACCTAGTTCTTATTCTCATCTAAGTCATAGTTTTTAAAAGAATTTGTCATACAGGAAGACAATCTTCATACCAGCTTGGCTTGCTTTGGTCTCCAAAAACGTCAGGACAGAGAACGGCCAGCCTAACCTACAACACCTCCATGGTTGAAAAGTATTACCCATGGTTCTAAAGCCAAAGCTTGACATCATCTACTTATCTATAATATTATGATATTCCTAGAAGGGTAGGATATGGGATTTTGTAATGATTCAACACTTTCCTTGTTCCCTGCAAGCAGCTCACGTACCAATGAAGGATGCCCTACGTTGATCTGAGAGGTTGATTTTTACAGTTGAAATCCTTCAGTCAGAATTTTGGACATTGTGTATTCACCAGATAGAATGAATGAACGTTTCAGTGAGACAATTAAACCTCATGTATAATATAATTCACTTAAATATAACTCACTCTACAGTGGCATAATTAGAGAGCCTAGAAAACACAGAGAGATGCAGCTCATACAAAACACTCAAGAACCATACCCCACCCAGGATCAACTTTACTCTTTGCTTCCCCATAGCATTTCTCCTCGAAAAGGCCAATGATAGGAGCCACCATATTATGAAGTATTCTAGTTTGAAGAACTACCATTACAGCAGAGGTCTCAGTCATGGTCTGGGTCCCTGCAGTGCATAATGATACGAGCAGATAATAAATAAGAATAGAAATTCACTTTCATATCCTGAATTTCTCATGAAATGTTTATTAAACTGAGGTCCAGTCTCCTGACTCTTTTCCAGGAAAGCTCCATCATGTGTTTATTTTTAAAGGGAGAGATCAGAAAATCCAGAGCAGGAGCTCGTTTCAAGCAGCCTCAGATTCAAGCGGGAAGAGGGACTCAGAAACAACATAAGCAAGGCAGATGGGTCATTTCTTCAAAACTCTCCCCTTCTGACAGGCTGAAAACCTCGTTTTGCCAGGGTCTCCGCTGGAGCAATGGGTTGGTAGGCTAGCACGAAGTGCCGGACTGCTCTGATCTGAGCTTCACCTGAAACCTGAGGGAGGCAGCCGGCCCAGAGTCGCAGCCAGCCCGGCCAGGATGCTCACCTTCGCCGCGCACCTCTGCGCCGGGTGCCTTGCCCCCGCGCGCATCGCTAGGCCCCATCCCATGCCAGGAGTCCCAGAAACTTCACCAAACCTCCCTTCTCCCCATGGGAAACCCTTCTGGATGCCTACCCCTTCGGGCTGGAGACTCAGACGGGGCAGGGAGGGGGAAGAGGGGGCAACCCCTGGAAGGCCAGCGGCTCCAAAACTTTGCCAGGCCTCCTCCCCTCAGGGGCAGGGTGTGCTAAGACCAGCAAACTCCCACCCTGCCGCTCCAGCGCTCCCTCCACCCTTCCGCAGCCCCTTGCCCGCCCGCCCCTCGGGGCCGGCCCCCTCCCTCCGCCCTGCTGAGGGGGGTCGCTGCCTCCGGCTGGGGGCCGGTACCTGCGAGCCCGCCTCCGCCCTCCTCGCCGTAGCCCCGCCGCCTCTGCAGCACGAAGTACTGGTTGGAGCGCTCCAGCACCCACAGCTTGAGGGCGTTTTTCAGCAGCACCTCCTCGGGCTTCAGCCACATCTTGGGGCCCCCTCACGCCCCGCCGCCGCCCATGCCCGCCGTGGCCCCGGCCTCCCGCTCCCACGTACACAGCCAGGCTGCCAAGCGCCGCCGCCCAGGCGGAGGCGGCGCCCGCTGCCGCCCCGAGGCCTGCTGGGAAGCGTAGTCGTCGCCGCCGCGCCTGGCCGTGCCGCGCCGCCGCCTCCAGACTACAGCTCCCGTCGGGCGTTGCGCGGCCACCGCCCCCCCCCACCCCCGACTCGCGGGGAAGCCGCCTGCTGGGCCGTTGGGGACAGTTGCGGAAAGGGCGCGCGGGAGTGGCGTTGCCGCCCGGCCGCCTCTCCCTGTGGAGAGCCCTGTGAGGGCTCCTTCGGCCCTCAGGGGCTTGTGGGAAGGGGCGTCCTCCTCTTCCTCCTCCTCCCCTCGCACGGCTGGGAGCCACCTGGCGCCAAACTCGGGGGGACAGCCCCGCCCCGTATTTGTAAACCCAAATTTTAGTAAGAGTTGTTCATCGCTGTTAGCCAGAGAAGAAAGTGGTTTTAAATTTTGGCCAAGCAGAATTTAAATTTCAGCCCCAACAAGATAACAATCATTCCCCCCCCACCCCCCACCCCCAGCATTTTGTTTGGCTTTTACGTTCTTTTCTAAACAGAACTAAGCCTTACACCGTGTGCGAGGCATCAAAGCAGACCAAATACATGGAAAACTCGCCAAGCAAGGACCTGAATGGGGACCATCCCCGTCACCAGGGAATGCCGTCGTCCAGCTCCACCAGCCGAACAGACCTGCCTCGCCAGCTGCTAAAGCTGACACACGGTCGGTGTATTTACACCTCGTGTGACAAAAAGACAACCTGCTTCATCCGTTGCATTATCCAACAAGAATCAGCACTACCTAATTTAGAGGAGTAGCGTACACGCTTACCATGCCTTAACAGCAGCTTGGCTTATGCGGTTTTGGTACTTTTGTAATTTGTCTGCAAGACCCTCAGGAATTCATCCTCACTGCCTAGCTCTTCTGATCATGCTCTTCATAAAAAACTGCAGGTGTACAGATTACAAACATGGCACTTCTGTCACTTCATCCTTCCTTTCCTTCATCCCTTTCCGCTGTCCCAAATGCATTTAATTCCCAGGAATGTTTCTGCCAGCCACTGGTGCATCTGTGAGCATGGGCACGGCGAGATTTTGCCAAGCACTCACAGCAAGCGGTTTGGCAATGCCTGTCCAGCTCCAGAAGGAACCATCTACCCAAAGGCACCAGTGTAAAAGTAGAGCCAAGTATGCAATCACACTTAATTCAGTGCAAGTCTTCAAAACTGGATGAATTGCACTGGTATGAGACCAAAAAAAAAGGCAAAAAAAGTCCAGTCATTACACCATAGCAAAAGAAGTTCCAGCATTAAAATGATTTACCTTTGGGACTGAGTATGGATTTAACTCTAATATAACTGTTTTCATTTTACCTGTGCTTAGAGCAGAACAGAGTAGAAAGCAACAAATTTCTGGTGCTTTACCTTTAGTAGTAAGGAAAAACAAACTAAAAGTCATTAGCCAACACGTACTAACACAGATGAAACATCAATGAGACAAGGCAAACAACTTCAAGATGTATTAGCAGATTGTTCCTTGCAGGGGAGCTTCCTCAATCAGCCCACCTGAAGTGACTGAGAGTCTAACAGGCATTAGCAAGGTGCCAGGGGTATGTTTTTACTATGGCCATTCCTGGAGATTTACCAGCAGAACCCATCAAATGATTCCTGCATGAATGCTGCTGTTCTGAGACCATTTCCAGGGGGAGGGTTTACCATTTAATTTTCCTCAGTTAAACAAGTCTTTGGATAGGATACAGACATGTAGGATCTAACTCATCCTTTAATGCTGACGCTAATTGTATGGGGAGATGCCCTTGGCATTTCCTACCCAGAGCCTGGCATTTGGCATCTTACACTGGCTAGACGTGTTGCGACATATATCACTTTCTTATTCAAGATTCAAACTTGTTAATCAGATAATTTGTTAACAATGAAACCCTTTTGCTTAGAAAACATCTGTTTTGTTTTCTACTCTCCCTCTCCCTGGGCTCAAGGTCCTGGATGTCTTTCTTTTTCACGTTCCTTCAGGAGTTGAATTCTTAAGTACAAACTATTCAGATGCAAAGAGTGCTCCTCTGTCCTCTTGGAGGAATGTATTTATAGATACTTAAATTCTTTCTTAATCAGTGCACAATCATCTGACAGTCTAATCAATGCATTCCACAGCGAGACAGATCCATTTAGTGCTGTAGAATTTCTTTCCCTGTATTAAGGGCCTCCTAGAAGTATTAAATGATTTCCCTCAAGTAACCACAGCCAAGACGATTAGCTATATAACTAGATGTTGGTTTCTGTTTGTATAACAAGTAGTTGAACAACCAGCGAATTAGTTATTTCACAGTGGGACAGAGCAGAACAACCCGAATATCACAGTTCAGTCTTAAGTTTCCCTTAGACCCAATATTAAATTGCCAAAGCCAGCAGATTTTCCTCCACCTGCTCCAAAATACCAGCCATTACCCCTCTTTGGGAGCAGATCATTATCCAAATCTGCACAGGAATAACATTCATATAAGCCTGAGTGAAAAGGCAGCACTATCTCCTGAGCTAGTGTATGTTAAACAAGGAGCAAAATTACATTAAATCACACAGCCAAGATGCATGCATTTATTTTGTCCAACTGTTTAATCACTTGATGACTGCAGATCTTTCCATCTAAAGTCTGAGACAGATTAAATCTCACTGTTTTATAGAAAGAGTCCAACTGCCCTTTTGACTCAGGGACTGCTTTTATGCATTTGCAGTCCCTCATCACAAGTCCTGCTTTTCCCTGAAGCAAAAATCTCACTGTTATAACTACATTTCTACAGTGACACCTGAAAAATTCCCTCCCTTTCAGCCCTGGATTGACAATAAACACCCCACTGCTCTAAAGTCTGGTTTACAAAAGCCATAGCAACCCAGTATCGGGTCACAGGGCTACCTGCTCTTCCTCTCGTGTTGAGAGATTCTTTCCCAGTCTCCTTAGAGAACATGGAAGCATTTCTGAGTGAAATGTCAGAGCTCTCTGCTGGGGAAGAGAGATCAATGACAGCAGTGAGTAAACACACAGGAGATGCCTTAACCTGTTCTGCTTTCTCTTCGAGGGCAGAGTAATTGAAATGTCTATGGGACCCAATTGAAATACCAACAAAGTCAAAAGAGCCATAGGTTTTAGCAACTGTTCCCACTTGTAGGCCTACTACTTCCAGCATCTTATATGCAAATGTTAGTGTATACAGCAAAATCCAAATCCGTTGCACAATAGCTGCAAGCTTGCATTGCCTTTCAGGAACAACCCTGTCCTCAGGCAGGCTCCTGTTTGCATCTTGCTTAAAGGAAAGTCTATTATGTCATAACACATATATACCTACAACATACACAAGCAGACACTGAGCCATTTCAAGCCTGTAACTCTGTGGCATACTGCTCTAAGCAGGGTCAGCTAAGGACTAAAGACAACCCTATTGGGACAATTGCTATTCATGGAAACTTGAAAATGCAGCATTAGCCTGCAGTTTTGAAATTCCATTAAAGCAGAAAGAACTGTAGCAGTGTTCTCAAAGGAAAAACCTCTGCAGAGTTCAGTGAAATAAAACATTTTTTCCAAAGTGAGACAGCAACAGATCTGATCTCACTGTAATAGGTTTTGAATGCATGAAATCTGCACCCTTTCATTTTTAAGCAAAATGCCTCCATACCCAATATTTGTAAATAGAGTCCGCACACAGGAAAACATGTCAAACTCCCATGCTAAGCTGCAAAATGAAAAAAGCATTAAGTGCTTCTGCCTAGCATTAGCCCAAGCACTGCTTAGTTATGCACTCTCCTTTTCTCCCTTTAGAGTACTTCAGAATTCTTCTGCACATAAGCACAGCTGGCCTGAGCTCTGAGCAGGTTCACAGCTCTACAGAACACATACACAGCATCTGATCTGTAGTATGAGCTCAGTTCCTGAACTTGGTTGTTCTGCCACATCCTCTAGTACTCTACTAGTGCATTCCTTGAGAAAAGGCTGTGTAAAGCCTTACTCTTGGACATACCATCAGAAATATCAGCAATGGAAAAATTGCATGTTTATTGGCCTTGTAAAACAGTAAATAGAGAGGCTTGAAACCTACAAAACATCCCAGATGCATAGATCAGAAGAAAAAAAAAAACCCAAAGCACTTTCCAACATACAGAATTGACCTCAATTCCCCCCATTCAGTTTTTTTTTTTTTTTAAATGGTCAGATCATTTTTCTGTTAAACAGTTGGCAGACTGGCAGTTGATTTCATGGCAGCATATTATCATGACACTACTGCCTTACTACATATATACCACACATTTGTAAATAGCTTTTGGAATGAAAATGAAATTAAACATTCAGGGGCTACATATTTACACTTTGCTGTTTTTCTCTGCTGCACACTTCAGCTGCACAGTAGAAAGATGATCACAGCTACCAGCAAGATACAGCTTCAGAGTAGAGTCGATTACGTTCAGACTTACAAATTGAGGCCTTAACCAGCTAACGCTTCCTCAACTGGACTTGGAAGCCTGCAGAACAGAATCAAGGCCAGGCTGGTAGGGTAGAATTCCTGCACTTGTGTAGTCCTTGCCTTTCCTGTGAAATAAGCTAAAGAGCAGAAGCTTAACAAGGCTGTAATTACTACTGAATTTACCAAGGGATTTGACAACTGTCTACGACATTTAACACTGCACTACTGAACATCTGCAATTTATGTACTTTTAAATGCTTTAAGACCAAGTGAACAAATACTTTTAAAGAAGGGAGGAATGCCGAAGACTGATCTGACAGTGAAAAGGGAAATACAACAAGCTGGCTGATCTGAAGAGATCAGCCAAGATTGCCTTGTGCCAACCTCTTGACACAGTTTCAGTCCATATGATAATAGTAACACCCTGTAAAGCATTAGCAGTCTTTATTCCAGATAGTTTGAGCAAGCACTGCTACTTTTTAGCCTTTCAAAATTCAGGTTTGGGGGGCATGGAATGGAGCAAATTGACATAAGAACAAACAGCATCATTTTCTATGTAAGAGCTGGTATCAAACATTCAATGTCAGCCATAAACAGGTCATCAGAATACAGCTTTATTTACACTTTCATATTCAAGTTCAATACAAATCAGAAGTATTTACAGTTGTAATTATACTACAGATAAGAAAATGCATTGCTTTTCCCATCCAGATTCAATAGTACTTTATTGTAGACTAAGACAAAGCTCTGTTAGCATTAGAAATAAACCATAGGTACAGAGATAAAAATAAAGTGCATCTGCAAGATGTCCTTAGCTACCTTTGATGGGCAAGGCTATAGACTTCATATTGAGGCACCCAGTGTTCTTCCTGACCCCGGTTCAGCTCTTCACAGATGGCAGAAGACTTCTCCAATAATTTGTTGCATTTACAGGACATCAGCTGTCACTGCCACAGGCAAGACATGCACAGCAATAGTCAGCAGCATTGTTCAGATGTTGGATTCTTCCCCTGATGTTGCCTGAACAAAGCACAGCAGACCTTTAAGAATCCATCCTTTCATCTTAAGTTGTCTTCCCGAAGTCATCTCAGACTTCTGCAAAGCCAGGACGCCTGCACATTGCTGGTGCTAGAGATGATCACAACTCAAAATCAGGGAAGATCTTTCAGACTGTCTAATATTATTGTTAACAAGGTTGAAAAGTTCCCAGAATTGCTCCTTTTACAGTACCATGCGAGTCAGATTTGGCCTGTCAGCCTGAAGCCCTTTTTCCCCTTTAGCAAAGTGTTGTAGGTGGAACGGAGTTGAGAGGTAAAGAAATTCAATCAGGTTACCAGATACCCAAAGACCTTGGGCAAAATCCAGATTGATAGACATTAGTTTGTGTTTTTGTCCTATCAAATTAGTGCACAGAAATGGTAAAACAGTGTTGCTTTAAACCTGAACAATTGTGTCTGCTAAGTATTAGACCAGATTAAAATGATTTTGTTTGCAATGAAAATCCTCCTAAATCAAAACACAAGAAACAAAAAACCAAGTCAAACAATTCCCAGTAGAGACAGCTACTACATAACAAAGAATCTTCTCCTATTTAAAGGATTCAGATGCTGAACAGAACTTTTGCTGAAGATGGAACATTTGGTTTAGTGTTAAAATCTGATGGTTTTCTTTATATGTTTAAGAGCTTTATCTGAAGAGTACTGAAACTAAATTTCACATGGGAGATACAGTCTTAAGTATTGCAAACCATGTAACTATGATTTAAATAGGTCTATTTGATCGACATTTCCACAGCAACATTGCTGCTACAGTCATCCACCAGGTTCTTATGGTGTTTAATGTACATGTGACAGCAGCTGGCAGCTCCTTGCAGAAGGCTTACACCATGTTGCTAGGCATGTTCCTAGGTCCTGACTTCATGAACTTGTGTTTCATCTGCTTCGAAAGTTGGGTTGTCAAGGTGTGGAAGGACATTCACAGCTGAGGGCTGGGATGCATTATTTACAAGATGCATGTTGTCATCTATCCAGAACAAGAAAAAACAAGTTAAGAAATTATAGCCAAGCTTCACCACTTTAAAGGAAAAAAACGAAACAAAACACACATTTTGTCTTCACAAGCCTACTGCAGCGGTCTCTTCACAACACTCTTCCTGAACAGTGGGAATCCAAAGCCATGCCCAGCTACCATTCTTCCACTGGCCTTCATTAGTTTGTGAGCCCATTACCTGGAACTTCTAGATGTGTCCACCAGGCTTTGGAGTTCTCTCCTCCCTAGGGTTGAGCAAACCTCCTAGGCCGTGTGTACAATCAAGCAGCAGAAGGCAGTGTCAGGCTACAATATCTAGCTATAAACAGACTGAGAAATCTCATATGACTTTAAGGGCTACTGAAGAGAAGCTTCTGGAGTAATTCTTGGAGACTAGTTTCAGGATACACAGGGTGATTCAGAGGGGAATTCTTTCCCCCCATACCAACTTTGCTAGGCTGACATTAATACTTGTTTTTGCCCCACTCAAGGTGAAAATACATATGAGGGCCTGAGCCAAGTCCAGGATCACTTAATTTGCTTGTAGGGTTGCAAATTAACCTTTTTTGTTAATGTTTTGCTTATAGGAAATACTCTCTCTTCTAATGGGGTGCCTAAGCTCGAGCGCTCCTATATACACTTTACTTGCTGGAGCAAGATGTCCCACAGGTGGCAGCAAATCCCACACTTTCCTATCATCTAGGGATGGTTCCAGCAGGAGGTCTAAGCAGGACAACGAGAACACATCTTTTTCACCTCTGAAAGCTTCTCACTCGCTCTTCTTTCCAAATCCATTCCACAGTCCAGCAGAGAACTACACCAGTTTGTCTGTTTACCTAGAATCTTTACACTTGAAATCAACAGCAACACCAAGCACTTCTTGGCAAAATTGAGTGCTAGAAAAAAAAGCATTTTCAATACATCTGTTCTTGTTTAAAAAGATAAGGTATTTGAAAAAGCTAGTAGTCTTTTTCCACTGAAAGTTCTCTGTGAAAGCATTCAAAGATGACTCTGCTTCTGCAAAATCTGAAATTCAGTATGAAGTATTTGTCATTTCTATTCTTCATCATCTATACCAGAGCAAGACTAACTCCCCAGAAGTTTCCTCTAAGTAATTAACTGCTTAAAGCAGACAGATCTAGTGGCAAGACAGCACTTGCTTATCCAATATGTAATTTCCAAAGAGATGAAGTGCAGGACATCTTCAAAAAATTCCTTTTGGCCTTTAAATAGTAAGCCTCTGAGTTTTAATTCTGTTTTTCTTAGAGTTCAGTTTTTAATTCAAGTTTAGGCTGTACTTCATTAGAGAACAACTAGCAAGTATAAAAGCTAAACACTTAAAAAATAGAAGGTTAAGATTACTCTGCAAAACAGCAAGCTCAAGGTATTCAAGCAGTCTTAGATGTTACTAAGGAAGAAAGCAAGCAAGGAAAAAAAAAAAAAAAAACTAATTCACAGCATAAGCAGGGAAAGTATAACGCAACCTAACAAGACAGGTGAAGCAATATACTCACTTTCTGAGGGTGCATGTTCTTCTAGAACAGATTCATCTGCTCCTTGTACAGAAGCATATCCAGATGATGCAGTTTCACTACTACTATCCTCTTCATTAACTGAAGTGACATTTGATGCTTCACTGGATACTGTGGCTTGCACAGACTCTGCCCCATCTTCTATATCCGCCTTTGTGAAGGAGAAGCAAAAATGGTTAAGTGTCAACTTTGTAGGAAGATGCATCTTTCCAGGAGGCCAATGCTTGCAGAGACTGGAGTCTACTGGACTTTTAGCCAAGAAGAAGTTTAAAATTGAAAAGGCTTCTACTATAAGGCTCCAGCCTCATAAGTAAAAGCCAGTTACTGTCAATTTAGAGTGGGAGGTTCAGATACAGCTTCTGTATTCTTCAGCCAATTCTTCCTGATGTTGGGCAGGAAAAAGGGAAGATAGATTCTTCCTTCCACTGAGTATAGCTCTCCACCCCCTAGAAAGGCTCTGGCATATATTTCAGCTGGTCCAGGCAGTGATAGGCAAGAGCAACAATATCTTCCTTCAGCACTTGCCACCGTGAGCAATGACAGAACACACAGACATTTCTTATCACATGGCTCCTAAAAAGCCACATGTACTAACCTGCTTAGTCTTCAAGGACTCTGAGTACTTTATAACTGAACAGAGGCTGGTTTCAAGGACAGTATTAGTTATCAAAGCCTGCCTAAACTTTGAGAAACACCCCTAACTGCAAACTTAGGGCAATTCTTCAGTCATGCATAACATAACCAATTTAAGTTGTCATTGTGCCTGAGGCTTTAGACAGATACCAACTCAGACCACATCAGCTGCAGGCTTCACTAATAGAAGTACGCTCTACCATTAGTCATGTAGCATCCCACAGCTGACATGCAAGGTCCGTGCTTATCTGCATTCTAGAAGCAGCCTAAAACAGCTCATATGCTGTCACTACACTAGCGCAATACTGTTAATGGCATTTGCCACTAGGAAAGAACACTGACTTACCTCAATGCCCAAAGCTTTGAGTATATCACATTTGCACATGGGGCAAGTCCTGTGTTCCAGAAGCCAGGGGTCAATACAATTCTTGTGGAAGAGATGGCTGGTGGGAGAAGGTAACGAGCAAGTTAAGTTTCACACCAGGAAGAGTGTTTATACAGCCACTGTCAAGGTTCATTTAGAAACACTGAGAATTCATTTATTCTAGAATGAATACACTTATTTTGCTACAAGTTACAGCTGAAACTAATGGCAAGTTTATCACTCAGCCTGTAGCTGTTTTTTGCTTAGCAGTACCTCTACATGACTCACTCATTAAAACATTCAACATTATCATCTGTGCTACACCAATCTTCCCCCCCTCCCCCCAAAAAACTGTGTAATAGGTTCCCAGCTGATAACTAATACAAGTATAAGTGTCAACATGAAATTCTACACCTCAGTCTTAGCTAAGGTCAACTTCTGTCATGCAGAAGCATATGACTAAATGCCACTGTTTGTTAAAACTACATAGAAAACCATCTCACCAAGTTATTTCCTCAAGATAAACTGTACTCCCACACATTTAGTTCATCTCTGTAGCCACTGTCTATTTGGCAGGCTATGTACACAAGGAATGAAATATAGTTTAGCCATTAGAAGTATAGCCATTACAGATGCAAACATGTGCTCCTATGAAGATACTTAGTTCTGCAGTGGGTCTGAATTAGGACACAGAACGGGAAGACTACCCGAAATCCTACTTGAATTCCCCAGCCCCAGCTGCAATCTACCTATCCCTTCAGCCTGAGCAGAACGGGCACCGTTCAATATTAATTAGAACTCTATGAGAGGAGTCAAGGTGGTCACCACATTTGCTACTCAGTACACTACACCTGAGTCTTGTACAAGGATTCTCCAAATAGGCCACTATAAGCAGCCCATCCTTCCAACTGCATCAACATAATGTCACAGTACCTCCTCAAACTTCCTTGATGCATGGCTATTTTAAGTACTTGTACCTCTGTGTGCCTCTACTATAAGTGTCTAGAGTTTGACTATCAGGATAAGAATGCCTTCTGCAAACACATACACCCCACATACTTAGATACCACTGATGTGACTCACACTAGACTCAACAGGAGCATTTGATGGCCTGTTTCTTTTATGATTGCTAGTTGCATGCTTTTAACAAGTAGGCTCTCAGCGTTGAGGTCCACCATCATCAAGCATGTTCTTGCAGTTAATATCAGTTTACAACTCACACACATGAGAGCATTTCAGTATGGTCTTGGCAGGGTTTAATCAAGCAAACACAATCATCTTAAGCTAGTGCCTATTAGAGCTACATTTGGGCCCGAGAGGAATGAAGCATCACAAATATATTTAAAAGCAGTCTCAGGGCAAAGCATACTGCAGCAAACCTTCATAACCAGAATACATTCAAAAGGAGTTACTCTGCTCTTCACTCATATTTTATTTGCAAGATTATATCAAGGTTAGGGGGATTTATAGGGAACTAACATACAAAGTCGGCTCTCCTACCAACTGAAAGTATCTAGAGCTTGACTAAATGCTTCCCCACCCGTGGGACTTAATTCATTACTCAACAGGACTACCCACTAGCATAAACCAGACATGACAACTGAATAATCATTAACACACATTCCTGAAAGCTTACTCAGTTTTTATTCTAAACTATCAAGCACTAGACCAAGGAAGTTTGTCAATAACACCTTAACAGACCAACTTATTGGTACCAAAACAGCAGAGAAGTCCTATTACTTGGAAGCAGAGAAAGCTTTTGCAAAACTGTAACCTTGAGCTAGGCTGTAGAAGGTGACTCCAGCTCAAATTAGATAGCATTTGATAGATAACATTGCTCAGAGCTGAACAACAGTTTCAATTTTTTCCCCATCCTTCAGAATTTGATTTTTCCTATGCCTAAATTTTTCCAAGTGCTTTTTTTGTATCCCTTCCCATGTAAAAGCACACTCATATGAAATTCATGCAGTTCATACAACATTTAACTTAAACATTCTGGTAGCCATCTCATTCTGGAAGGTTTGCCAAAGCAGTCCCATCCAGGGGGCATATGTAGAAATCACACTGGAAAAGTCTACTTAAACAAGGCTTCTCTCCTCAGCTTAAGAACAATTTTAAACTTCAGAAGGAAAGGACTGTTTTGGTCGATACTTCCAAAAAAGGAAGAGACATGTTAAAAATAATTTTTGAAAGTAGAATCAAAGCTAGAGTTATCTACATGCTTAAGTACTGCAAAATACCAACAAGTCCAAATAGGTTAACAAATACATACATTGGTACTACAATACTGGGCTCCCATAGGTGCAGAGCATTGAGATATAGTAGCAGAGAATTATAGAGGAACAATAATAATTAAAAAACCCATAGTTCTATTTTGGTCTTTATTTCAGGAAAGGCACGCAAGAATACAACAGCTTTCTTCCAAACCACAAAAGTCAGCATAGTTTAACAAACCGAGATTACCAGACTGACATTCGCAAGAGCATGACCCTCTCAGTAACCAAGTAACCAGTAAACTAAGTGACAAGACATAGACATTGCTTTCTTTGCCTGTCATCTGCAATGTAGCGGTAACATTTTTATATACCAGCAAAGAAAGAAATCTTTAAAAATCCCTTGAAATCCTTCAGACTGCCACTGTAGTCAGCTAAGCTCTACTTGTCAATCCACTTACAGCGGACGTTTTAAACATGGTCAATTGGCAGTATACCACAGGTGCAATATTTACACAGTTCCTGTAGTTTAAAATATTGTTTAACACAAATTCCAGACTTCTTGCTGTGCAACAGCTTTTAGTTTGATCAGCTTTGTTAACGTAGCAGGAGCAACAATTGGTAGAGGCCTACCAAGAGGCTAGATTAAGGGGCAGTTCAGAAGACAACTTACTTGCAAGTCAGAATGCGCACTACTTCATTTGGCTTGTACAGCTCAATGCACACTGCACAGCTATCTCCATCAGGACCGGTTTCCTAAAACAATGAATTTACAGTGTTAACCAGCGTGAAAAGCTTCTCTTGAGCTACAGTCAGACTTACTGCGGACAAAGGGGTCTACCTAAAGTAATCTAAAGTAGTTCCTGTATATAATCTCTTACATAAAACACATTTCCTGGATTACTCATAGTAGAGCTGACATTTGAACAGAATCACTAGCAGTCTATGTCCATGGTTTAGAAACACAGCTGCAAGCCATCTTTGAGTTATTTTAGGAACTACTTTGGAGGCTTGGAAGCTACTACCTCCAGTTTTGGTCACAAAGAATAGCCTGAGAAGCTGACTAATGGTACTAGTTTACCTTTAAGTATCCATGCCAGAAAATCAGCACCTTTTGCCTCAAGCAGCACCGCAGGTAAGCGACTATAGATTTATAAGAATGTGCAAACTTGAAAGTTTGAAGAGGAACTGGTCTGAAAGAGGAATCAAGTCTGCAGCAGAAAGCTAAGGGTAGAGGCTTGCATTCTTCTTCAGCACTAAGAACCAAGTTGTAGATTCTGTGCCAAAGATGCATCGTAAAGTTTGGGAGATTAGAGGGTCAGTTATACCTTGTCCCCTTGCTTCAGGGTGCGCAGCTCTAACTGTCCAATGGCCTTCTTAGCCTCGTCTTTTAATCGTTGCTGTAACAGAAAGCAGTTCCGGTTAAACAGAATCATTTTTCTCAGAAGTGGTGGTTACAAATACTTACCAAAGAACTTAGTGTGAGCAGGCATCAGTTTTAACTCATGTTATCAAAAAAGCATGAGTATGCTATTTAGAAAGTGAGACAAAGGTTTCAGGATATACTCATGTAGCTGTTGAATTCAGATGACATGCTAACAAAACATTTGTGTGCTTTGTTTTTAACCAAGCCTTTTCATAAAGCACAGGAATTTTAAAAGTTTTTTCTTTTAGAATCTGGGAGATAACATCTTGATCAGATTAGACTTAGCCAAAACAAACAGAAACTTCCAAATTAAGTTGGTACACAGGACTGAATATTTTGTGTCTAACAATCAGTAAGTTTAACTGCTGATTTTATGATAGCTTCCTGGCAAAACTCAGTACGCTGCATCCTGACAAAAGGCAAGTTTCCTTACCAATCAGCTTGAGTGCCACCAGTGCACCCTTAACTAGTCCTCTGCTGTGACTGCTCTACAGAGCACAAACAGCTCAGGAGCCTACAGTCAAGCATGGACCACTTCTGTCAAGTGGAAGAATGCAGTTTTATCTCAATATTGGTTCAAAGTAACATGCACAAGACAAAAACAAAAAACCTTCTCGCTCAAAGCTATTTCTCCCTTAAAACAAAAGAAAAAACCTCTTGAAACAAGGTGTGATACCATCAAATGACTAGTCTCAGGTGAATTACAAGGCAGCTCTAGTGAAAGCCAAGGAGGAAGCTGAATTGCATTTCCCTTCGTCCAATTTGCTTGATGTTCTCAGGACACCAAGACACAGATGACCAGACAACAGGAAGCCAGCCTGCTCAGTGACTGCTCCTGCTCAGCGGTCACTACAAAGCATTTAATTAGCACAGGATCCACATCTGTTTAAAGGTCACAAGAGTTACACCAACATCAAGAATGACTATCCTCTCCCTCCCTGGCGCAGTTACTGCCTCAGGACATGGAAGAATATTAGGCAACTCCAGCTCTGCTGCAGCAGTACCACATGCTGGCCCAACACAGCAGTTACACAGAATCACAGAATGGTTGATGTTGCAAGGGACCTCTGGAGATCATCTAGTCCAACCTCCCTGCTCCAGCAGGGTCCTCTAGAGCATATTGCCCAGGATAGTGTCCAGATGGGTTTTGAATATCTCCAGCAAAGGAGACTCCACAACCTCTCCGGGCAACCTGTTCCAGTGCTCTGTCACCCTCACAGCAAAGAAGTTTCTCCTCGTATTCAGACGGAATTGCCTGTGTTTCAGTTTCTGCCCGTTGCCTCTTGTCCTGTCACTGGGCACCATGGAGAAGAGACTGGCCTCATCCTCTCGACACCCCCCACCCCCTTCAGATACTTGTACACATTGATGAGATCGCCTCACAGTCTTCTCTTCTCCAGGCTAAACAGGCCCAGCTCCCTCAGTCTTTCTTCATAGGAGAGGTGCTCCAGTCCCAGTTACCTGGGACAGAGGACTAAAGTTCTGCAGATAACCAAAAATGCTGTTCCAAATTCAGCTGTTCAGGACAGGAACACCTATTCTGTGAGCTTTTCAGCATTACTTCCCCCTACAGATTTCAGTTCACCACAAGAACTTTGGGGGGGGGGAGGGGGGGAAGGATAGGGGAGGAGGGTAATGGTGCAATGTTGTTTGTAGAACTACAGAAGGAACACGTGGATAAAGGGATGCTGATGACTCCTAACAAGATCAAAGACAACTGGCAGTTTAAGCCTGTACAAAATTCATGCGCTGAAGTTGGCAATAAGGTCAATTTATATGGTCAGCTGGGACCCCGTGACTCAAAATTTTAGTGTAATACAGCCTGTTTGTATGTCAGCATTGTTTCAGGCTCCTAGGAGATGGTATCAATTTGCTTGCCTTTAGAAGTTTAATACTTAGCTACTAACACCTCTATCGAGGAAGAGGTGCATACAATCCAAAGGCAAAGGACACAAGCAGATGTTCAGGTGTACTTTCTAGGAATAAGAACTGGCTATTTTTATCTGAAGCTTCTCAAGTTCTTCAGCTGATGACACTAGTATAAATTGCTATATTGCATTTAAGGTTGACAACCATGTTTCAGACTGAAGCCACAGAGAAGCAGCTACATACTTGGACTTCCTCTGTCTGAGGCAATACTGAGGCGCCCAAAAGTTACAGTGGCAGGTGTAGTATCAACAACAGAACAAGAGTGCAGCAATACTAACACTTCTCATATGCAGCCAGAACTACATGACATAGCTTCTTGTTATAAATTGAAAACTAAACCATCTAGGAGTGCACTCCCTCATAAAGCATCTAATCTATGCATCTAATGTCAGGCCAAGGCTATTAGACAGGACCTAACTGGCTACATCATTAATAATTTACTGAAACAATATTTTAAGTTTTGCCTGGGCACAAGTTTAATTGCTGTTCATGAAATGCACCAATGGCAAAGTCACCTTTAATGCTGATTTTAGTAAATACACCAGAACACCCCTCCGGGGGTGGAGAAAGGTTGCACGAGGAAGATTTTATGGAATAGCCTATCATGAGAACCAGGATACTCAAGGTTGGAATGTCAAAGTATCTTGTGAGGTCAAGTTTTTTGAGCAGACTTTAAATGTTAATGATGTGAAAAGCCACTGACCCAGCAACTCCAGAAAAATAGCTGACTAGGTTGAGGCAGAAGAAGGAAAAACAAACAACTAAACAAGAAAACTCATACAAAAACAAGGTGTTACAAGACAGGCCAAAGCTTGGCTCCTATCCAGGCTCTGGCATATTTGAGTAGAGAGGCACCTAACCGCACAAGTTAGGTTTGCTATTGCTTAGTCCTCAGTCTTCCCTGGTCCAGTACTGCAGATTCAATCTCCAGCTCCTTCTGCATAAGGATGCCTTCTAGTCCTCTATAAAGACAGTGAGGACAATGTACACTGGCAAGCTCTACAGAGGTCAGGAACTCCTGCTTCCCTCCAGTAAGCTAAGGAAGATCTTCCCCCACTGATAGGTACTGTCATAAAAATAGTTTTCAATTGCAGAAAGTTGAGCAGCTTACCTCCTCCAAGGCCATTAATTAGGTCATTTTTTCAGCTGCAACATCTAGTCTTCATAAAAATCAATAGAATTGAAGACTCGAGCTTAAATTAGAAACCAGGCCATAGAGTTACATCACTGGCTGTTTTGATGTGTTAAGAAAAGCTAATGCATTAGAGAACTAAGTTTGTCAGTACTCTGCTGACTAGAATAGTAGCAAGCCACCTATCACATTTCCTTTCCTTTGCTTTTCCACCTTCTTGATCCTGCAATGCAGTAAGACTCTGCAGAGACAGTGACTTGAGTTTCAAGCCCAGAAGAAAAATGCATTCAGATAAGCATAGCAGGTTGTATGTTTAATTAGTTGACTCAAGGAAAAAGCTTCTCTGTTTCAGTTCAGTTAAGACAGATCACTTGTTATTATACTTTGGTTTTCATTTGGACCACAACACAGCATGCATGACTAGCACTTTGCAATATTTACTCAGCTTTTAAAAAAAAAAGGAGTTTGCAGTTTTACATTACAAAGTTATATGCAATTCCTGCTTAAGTTGAGAGGTACAGAGCTCCTGCCTTCAAGAAAAATCTGCAGTGCAGAGAGTGTTTGAAACCTAGGTTATATGTGATCAAATCAACTAGTTTGGTTTGAAAGAGTCCTTCTGCCAGAAAATAGAAGTAGTCATAAGAGAAGTACAGAATCTGTTGGCAAAAGGTGACATTTAAGTGTACTAAGCAGCCTATAAAATGAGAGATTGCTTCAGCAAGCACTGAAGTCTGAACATTTTTCCTCAAGACAAAGAAAGAAAAAAGAATATTGTCAATACAGTAACACCTGAAAACAATCCAATTCAAGCAGGGGTTACCATTAGCCCTTTGCATGAATAACTCATGTTGCTAGCCACAGTCTTATTTTGAAGAGGCCTTTGCAGAAGAGACAAAGCACCTAGAAATCAGTCTTCCCTGTTCCAACCCATAGCATTGCCCTTTTCAGTTCAGACCAAGAGCTCCCTAGGTCTGAGGCTCACTCCACAAGAACCTGCCAAGTACTCAAAGATCTGAAGAAGCAAGAAACAAACCACAGAACACTTATCGTTTCACAACTAGCTCATTGTAGCACTCTGTCCAAAGCAATTCAGAAGCGCTCCTTTTGGCTCAAGTGAATGTGACGCTTTGAAAGACTGAACTAGTCAACCCTCAGTAGTGCCTTCAGACCTCCCACTCAATAGCATTATAACTCATTTTTCCCCCCATTGGGAAGGTCAAAAAGGGGACTGAAGCTATGAGAAGGAATACCACTGAGTAAAGGGATACTTTCAGAACTGTAGCTCACTTCTGGAAAAGGGAACATTTGTGATATTTAATAACTATTAAGACACCCAACTTAAACACCTCCTAGAAGGATGCATAACCATTAGACATCTTCATGATCAAGGAGAAAAAACATGTTCCTTTACTCCAAACAGATTAAAGTCCAGGTAATCTGAGTTTCCAGGGCTGGATGATAAGAGGCAAGTTCCACACATAGTGTGCAAGCTGATAAGCATTTGACAAATATTCAGGGTTTCATGAAACCAGCCAGGCAGCCAAAAGTATTAATTGAGATCTTGCATACAGGGAAAAAATCCAGCCTGCTGGCTAACAGAAAATGCTATAGGAACAGTTTTGCCAGTTCACCTTCACTAACAACTTTCTTGTTATTTTTTGCTTATCTAATCATTGTGACATCACAGCTTTTACACACCACAGTTGAAAAAACAACTGCAATGAAATTCTGGATTGTCCTGAATTTTACTTATATAAAATAGTACACTTTTTCAAGATGGCAAAGAAGCTTCCTTCGGTTTTTATACTTCATAAACTGCTGTTCTAAGGCTCCTTATCTTCAACAGTTTAGCTGAAATCAGGTGGAACTGGCATGTCATTTGCCAGTGTTATTTTTTAACCTAAAGTAAACTCTTTGTGCACATAGAGCCCAAGCTGGAAATAGTTAGTGAGGGTACTAGCCAAACAGGCTGTTTTCCCAGTATCCTCTATCACTGATGCATTAATAACATTTGTAGCTCATTGAAAGCTTGGAAGCTCAGAGAGCAGAGCTGGACTTCCACAATTGCTCTGTTAAATACCCTCAAAGGAGGGAAGATTTTTGTATGATTTGATTAACAATGAGTTTTGCAGACCAGCTTGTAGGGTTCCCAGGTTTTCCTGCCCAAATCTGCATAGCACTGGAACAGAGTTCTAATACTGAGGTAGTTCTAAGGGAATGGAGGAAAAAAGTTAATAAGCAGGAGACAGTACACATCTTGATCCCCAGACGTTAGCAGGACAGCATCAAGATACAAAGCTCCAAGCCATTCCTCACAGAAAGTACTAAATAGAGATAACTCCATGTGACATCCAGTAGCGGCAGTGCTACACCTCACAGACAGACGATAGCTTTCCATGCTGCTCTTTCTAACTGTTCCCTTATTGTACTCCCACGTCATTTCCAGGTGTAACACGATGTCTGAACACGAGAACAGGCTTAAAACAAAGCACTTATGGGAGGACTAGTCTAGAAGACAAGAACTGTAGCTTAGGCCAGGTGCAAACACTTTCAGTTCACTATTAGAGTTTAGTCTCAATTAGTAAATATAGAGCCAGTTGACTCCTCATCATCCACAAAATCACATTTAGACAACAGGCTCTTAGAACACGCACCAAACACGGCCGAATTCAGTTCCATGATTATCAGAAAGAATCCAGCATTTAAATCTGGTCAAGGTCCCCAAGAACATTTCTGTCATTTCCTTTAATCTCTCTGCCTGACAATAATAGTTCAAGTTAACATTTTAGAAAAGTCTGTCCTAAAACGTTGTTGAAACTCAGACCAGTTAAAGGCTTCTACACCTGTGTCCAACTTGGAGCTCCAACAATTTATTTGAAAAGGGTCTTACGCAAGGGGACCAAAATCTTCAGGACAGCAGAGAAGCTCATTAGGGCTAGGTCTTCTGCAACAGCAGACTTGCGTGTTACATCTTGAAGTATTTAACAACAGGTAATTCTCATACTCAGGGCCAAACCAGAGTGAGATATTCATGCTATTGCCATCTGTCGGAGATGATTCAGCAATAACTCTTCTTTCAGAGTTCAGGTAAAACTGGCAAAGAAGGATTATCAATACCAGTAGGCTCCTTTGCAACACAGGTGTAAGATTGGGCAAGATTGAAATAAGTACTCATATTTGAGATGCTCAGATCTTCTCGTTCTGGTCATCACCATTGAGAGATGTCATGATAGGACTCCATTTTATTTATTTTGTTAAGGCTTTTGCATAAGCCCTGAAGTAGCAGGTATAAGGCAGGTCTGATCTCAGACTGAAGACAAAGCTGTGGGCATTGCTATGTCAGCTGATCCAGATTATTACACAGAAGGTGAGTTACTTGGACACAACTCATTAGCAATTCCCTGCCTGCAGTTTAAAACTATAGTTTTAAAAAAAAAAAAAAAACAGTGCTTTTTTCCAACTCCTAAATGAGGCTGTCAGTGCAATTCTGAGAAATCCTCGAGTTAGAAGGAAGTTTTCAACAAGAAACACTTTCCTAGCTTGTGGTTTACAGAAGCCAGCAAAAGTCATACGCCACTTTGCAGACACGTTTGTGGTCGTGTCTCACATTACAGCTAGCGCACACAGGCAGCACTATGTGGGAAGCGTGAGGGTCAGCTAAAAGCAGTTTCTCTCACCTCCTTCAATACTTCAGCATTATTGCTGCATCACAGCTCAGGGAATAAGAT
This sequence comes from Struthio camelus, assembly GCF_040807025.1. NCBI lineage: Eukaryota > Metazoa > Chordata > Aves > Struthioniformes > Struthionidae > Struthio > Struthio camelus. The sequence continues at coordinate 12,982,687 of NC_090952.1, read as the reverse complement.
TGGTAGAAAACAAGAATTAGTTAAGCATAATCAGTTGCATTCTCTAGACAGATGCCTTTTTGCCACGTCTTTGGAAAGGTTTAAGCTGTTTAAACACATACCTATTCGTATTTTAAATATCATAGTCTCTCTTCATGTGGAAGCAACAAACTTGATTTTGGTGCTCAACTAGTATTTCACCCTCAAGATCCACAGCATGCTGTCTCAGAGCAATAACAAGCAATTTAGCATCCCCCCCCCCCCCCAACTCACCTGTTTCCTGGACTGGGCCCTTGTGATCCTGAATCTCCGAGCAGAATAAAAAATGAAGTAGCCCACAGTTGCAGCTGTGACAATGAAAAATGACACTGAGACAAAGAATATCGAGTAGTGATTCATCAAAGGACCATGTTTTTTCCCCACTTCAATAACCATAGTCACTTTCATGCCACTCTCAATCCGGCGTAAAATCTCTGTGCCTTTCAGGTTGCCAATCATAATTGCAACGATGCTTCCTGCACCTGCAAAAGAGAAGGGGAATCCATACTCAGTTTCGAGATGTTGAACAGAAGTGATGATCTTAGCAGATCTAATTCAAGCACCAGACAACAGATTGCAAAGTTGAACTGGCATTTGCAAATTTAACATGAGCTGGTGGATTTTAGGTGGCACATGGTAAATCTCCATGTTTCTGCTCAGCTGAAAGGTATTCGTTACTTATGAGCTGCATAGATGAGCCATTGTTATAATTCATTCCTCTCCATAAAGCCCCTCGTTCCCACACTAATTGTGATTACTTTAGAAGCAACACTTCAGTGATTTACATTTTAATATGCCTTTGAATTTCATGAAGTTAAAAAAATATCCTGTGCAGCGAGGTCACTAGGGATTGCAGCATCTTCCAGAGCTCACAGACTCCAGACACACAGCCAGTGGCTTAGGAACACCCCCTGCAACGTATCTGCCTCTCTCTCCCTGCTCTGCTGCTACTTCCTACCACCTCTTTCCTAGTTTTGAAAGTACTGTTGAGTACCTATCCAGGCACTGAACAATTAAAGTTGTGCTTGACCCTTTGCTTCTCTATTTTTGGAATAAACTGAGAAACATTTCAGTGAAATTCAGTGGTGAACTAAGTGTTTTTGTGGGTTTCTAATACAAATTTGGAGGGAAGACAATATTGAGGTGCGGCTGGCTTCTAAGCAGTCTGCCAGTGTGACAGATTGCAAACTCCATCCAGATTTTAACATCACATTTCCTTGGTTGAACATCATGACAAGCCAGAGAGATCAAGGCATCCCTTGATGTTTTATGGTAGGAAGGAACTTTAAGCAAGTCCGGCCACTAAGTACAGACCAGAACAAAGCCTCTCACTTCAAGTGAGAAATAAATGCTTTGGAAACTCTGTACCATTTGTGGGATCTTCAGGCAGAACTAGTATAAGGAGGAGTTTCTCAGAAAGGAGGGGGCAGGAAATAAAAGAGAAAGGGATATGTAGTAAGTTGTCACTGGCTTCCCTCTAAACCAAATAAGAAAATTAAATTCAAGGACTAGCCAGTCAGGAGTCTCCCTGCATTAAGCCTGCAGCTATGCAACATTCATAACAGACATCACAGAGAAGGAAAAAAGGCTGTTACAGAACTGCTATTTTTAATCTAACCTCCCAGCCAAAACCATTCTTAATAGGAGAGACCAAATTCCTTCCCTCCCCCCCATTAAGAGAAACCTCACCCAACTTTCAGCTATCAAAAAACCCTGGAACTGGAGTTAAAGCACCAAAGCTCCCATTTGAGAAAGCACTTAATTTTCCAGCTTGCTCATGCAACGCCTTTGATCCAAGAGGGCTAAGCATCATGTCTAGCAACTCTTCCCAGTGTGACTAAACTCATCTTTTATTCAGAAAGCCCCCTGTAAGGAGAAGTACATCACACAGAGGAAAGTCAGCCAGACTGCAACTACTGTCATTTATGATGAGCTAAGGTTTATAGGCCAGTTATGAAATGAGCTGGAGTCAGGAGCAAGCAAGAATTCAGTCTGGCTCAAGCCAGGATTTGAGATTTCTTACTTTCATAGCGCTAGAGGAAAGTGTGGAAGAACAGGCTATGACAACAAGACACTAAAAACCTGCCAAAAACCAAAACCTGTTCTGCCATTTCATTCTTGAACAAGCCTCGCTAATTAAATATAGCATGTTAGGTGTAGAACCACATGCAGCGTAGGGACACGTGTTAATGTAATGTCGCCATCAACCTGCAAAACTACTTCAGCAACCAACCCATCAGTTATGGACTAACATTATGAACTTATTTACCCACCCACCCCCACACATAAAAAACCACCCTTACTTCCATTTAAGTTTCAGGCTAGTTAGCTCACCCAGGATGACATTAGAAGACAGTTTTAAATCATTTCCCTCCCCCCTCCCCAGGGTACCTCTTGCAATTTCAGCTCTGCATAGTAATGCTTTAGAGCAACACATGCGAGTGGCTATATAGCTGAGTTCAGAGCATTAGTGGCTGCAGCCACTAAAGAAAGGAAACTTAGGTAGGTATATCCTGCTCCTTCTCATACCTACAAGCATACCTGCTATAAGCCAGAAATCGCTGGCCTGTTGTCCCTTCCCTCAGTTAACACTTCAATGCTTACCCACATCTAGAAAAGGCAGGTTGTTTCATAAAGCAGCAGCAAACTGGGAGTATGCTGGGGTCAGAGCTCAGGTGACAGGCATGACAGCTAAAAGTGACTTTTAGATATGAGCTTTGACACTGAGCAACAAGGGCTCAGTGAGGATGAAGAGGATCCTCAGAGAGGATGGTCATTTCCTAGAGCATCTGCACTGGTTGTCCTTAGGCCAAGCACCTGCTGATATAAATCAGCAGTCTTCACTCTTTCCTGCTACAGAGGCAAATGTTTAGGACCAACAATTAACTCCTGAGGGGTAATCATAAGGGAGCTAACCTGACATCTCACGAAGTTAAGATCGTGAGATGTCAGGTTAGCTCCCTTAACTGAACGCCCTGTGTCAAGAACAGGGGCAAGGATTCCAGCAACTGCACCCCATTTCTGAGCCCCGTTCACCTGGACCACCAGTAGCAGAGCAGTTTGGTATCACTTCTGAAGCTCCTTTGGACAAGGAGGAAACAAGGCTCTGACACCATCACACAGCGTCTCTCATGGGGGCATCATCCTCACCTAGCAAGAAAAAGGGCCTCCTTTACTCAGCAAGAGGAGTTTCAGTGACACCCCCCTCACACACCCCCGTTAGTCTGATGCTCACCTAGAAGTCCAGAACGTTGTTTGGGACTACTGCTGTACATCTAGAGTAAAACCAGCTAGGTTCATCCCCACCTAATACTTCCTGAGCTGCTAAAGGAGTCCCATCAGGATGACAGGTCCTGAAATATGTTACTGTGGCCTGAAAATCACCAGCCTAGACAGAAGCTTCTGACAGCATTTGGGAGTTTTAATTGAAACAAGCCATCTGAGAGGACATCTGAAGAGGTATCTCAAGCATAGCAGTTGCCCTGAACTGTCAGGTTTTTTTTCCCAGGCTCCAGCAAAGCAAGAGGAAAGTCAGTCATTCGTGCGTGGCAAAAACCAAACGTGAACCCAAAATCCTGACCAAAGAGTTGGCTTCCACAATGCAGGTGAGCTTTCTGCAACATTTTTTAAGGGAAGTTAGAAAGTGAGATTAAACTGCTACTTCTTCAGCTAATAACGGGGTCATGGCTAAACAGGAGCAAAACCTGTTTAGTTAAACATTTCCCAGCCTCTCTGCTTTTCCATCTCCTGTGAAATAGAGGGGAGAGAGAGAGAGAGTCAGTCTGATTCAAGTCCTTTTAGTAAATACAATCTGCCCCTGTAGAGCTGGAGTTTTGCAGAAGGTACCTTGCAAATGATAAAGCAGCAATGCTGGTCAGAGTCTGAAAGATGCTGTTTTCAGACACTGACTGACACAGATGAAGCACAAGACCTTAAACGGTTTGTTGGGGCAAGGAGAGCGCTGGGGCACAAACACATTTGTCACACAAGAGTGCCTGACTAGGGATCAGTGTTTTGCCTTCCTGTATCAGGTTTACTTAGATGCAGAGTAGAGTTGCGTCTGTTTACACACAATATTAAATACCTATATTAAACTCTGTCCTGCAAAGACCTTGCTTGTTCCACCGTTACACTCCTGCTCTCTGTAAACATGAGGTTACAGGTTTGGAGATTCAGTGGAGAAATGCAATAGTCAATGTGTACAGAACTGGGAGTATTAACTCTTACACAGTCAACATCTGCTTTTTCACCTTCACTGAGGTGATTACTGTAATCCAGTGCTACTCTTACATGTGCTACAGATAAATCAATTCAGAGTCAAACAAAGCAGGTCCTGAGAACAGCCACTCAGAGGTGATTAGCAGACTACAACATGGCCTAATCATGCCTTAAGTGGTAGTCACTTACAGCTAAAACCAGATTCTGTTAATAGGTCGAAGCACATCGCAGCAAGGATTAAATCTTGGGTCCAAATAGAAATTCTCTGCTTCAAAACAAGGTATGGCAAAGCTGTGCTTTGGAGGCATTACCCAACTCAGATGAGCTTTGTGTAATATACAGAATAACCAATGCTTTAGCTCTTTGATGTGGGTAAAGTCCCCCCCATGAGTAATAGCGCCCTCTGCACCATTGCTAAGCATGGTGGGACTCTGCATTCATCAAGGCAACACTTGCATGGCAGATCCAAGCTAGAAGCACCCACGCTACCTCTAGCTATTTTCCATATCTTCCACAGCTAACAAAAAGCCTCTCCCCATAGGTGCAGCTCTGAAGTGAAGGTGCCATAACACGAGCAGGGCAAAGCAAGTCACAAGCCAATTCCCACGGAAGACTGGATTTTCAGACTTGCCTAATATTCTTCTCCCTCCACCCCCATGCAAGTATGGGAACAAAAAGCCCCAGCAGCTGAGAGGAAACACCTCCTTTCCAGGCATAGTACGAGTTCAGCTACAATTTCAAGAAACAATACAAGCAGGTTTCTCTGGCTGTTGCATAGATCTTTTTAAATGAAAATGGAACCAGGTTTTCTGCAGATATTGATCAATAGGCAGTTATGAGCATTCCTTCCTCACTTCTCTCTTGGGACTTGTTAAGGTTATTCATCCTTTCAGGTAGCCGTAGTACAGCTTCCAGGTGGTCTGGGAAGTTTATGAAGTGAAATGGAACTACACAGCAAGAGAGGAGCTGAGATTAAGGGATGGAGTGCACCAGGTCTTATATAATTATTAGTTATGCAGCTAGAGGTTTTCTGCCCAGCCCCAAAGGCTCACTGGTGTTAAAGCCCTCACTGTGACTTAGAAAATAAAACTTTGAAAGGGAGCTAACAGCAACCCCAGTGGAATGGCTAGAGCAGTGTAAGACTTAAAGCCCAAGAGACTACAGCTGTGGTAGGCAGACTTGAAGGGAGTTCTGCCTATGAGAGATACCCTGCAATGGACATCACTGAACTTGCTCATGTTTTTGACTTGAAATATATGCTATTGGGGAACCCACCAGCATGGGAAGGCCATGACAAACCTCCAAGAATAGCTGCTAGGTATTTATGTAAACAAGCATAACAGACAGACTCCCTCACCTGGGATGAAAGCTGAATACTACCTAATTTACCACAGGTAAAAAAATCTAGTCCTAATGTCCTGCATTTCCAGCCTTGCAGTCAAGAGCCACTGACTGCATCAGCAGATCAAAACAAGCAGTCTTCTGTCTAAGCTTCACCCATTCCTGTGTTCACAGTGACCATCCCTTCCGAGGCAGCTTTGGTAGGCAAATCTTTCCCCTTAGGAGAAGAGGGTGTTGTTACAGCAACGTGTTCTCCAGGGTGAATTGCATTGCGTATTTTGCTCTGCATATTAAATAAAAGTGAAGCACAATCTGGAAAGGGGAGGAAAGGGAGAGCCTCCAGTAATTAACATCCTTGCTGTGTTACCAAAACCCTTCGTGTCATTAAGGACTTATTTAAGTTCCCCAGCTAATTAACTGCCTGAAAACAAGTTTACTCTAAAGGAACCTTTTTTGGCATTTGCATTTAAGGAACATTTGTTTCATTCCCATATTTCTTATTCACCACCTGAGTTCCATAACCAGGAAATCAGCACCGGCTTAGCCTGCTAACCTCGATGCCTGCTCTGGGCATCGCACGCTACCTTCCAGAGTGGCACATTTTAAGGTCTAATATACTGGTAACCAACATAAAACATCATGTGCCTTTGAGACTTAAGCAAGAAAGTCAGTTAGGAAGTTTGCCATCTCTGCACATATCCTCTTTCTCTACAGCAGACTAAGAACGTAACAGTGCTGTTACTCTTCAGTATCTAGTGCCACAGAGAGCATAATTCAATCTAGGAGAAATATTTAACACTTCCTATGCCCAAGGTAACACTGACCAATGTGGTGTATGTCTGTCAAACCCGAGACACTGGCAAAGCTTTCTGTGGTGAATAATTAGCTTCCAATTGTTTGACAGTTTTGCACATCACTGAAGCTAACTCAAGAACCTGGAGTTCACGTCAGCTCTACTAACCTCACTTAAAATTGGTTTCTCAGCTTGTTCGGATGAAGCTTAGCATTGGAACTGTTTTACGTTGTTTAAACTTGTTTTAATTAACCAAATTCAGCCCAAATTAAACCATAAAAGCCCTTTTCATTTCAGCTTAAAGATGTAAGCATAGCCTGGGGCAAATTCTGTAAATCCTGAAGCGCAGCTTTTCTTGCACGCAAAGATCAGACCCCTGTAATGTTTCTTCCACCATTTAACAAGAAAAGGCTGTAAAACAGCATGATGGGACCCTTTCACCTTTGGGAGTGAACCTAACTACAATGCAGTTCAGGGAAAACAAACATTTTAGGAAGGCAACAGTTTTGCAGGCATTTTGAGGAAAGTATTAAAACACTCTAATAAGTTATTTCAGAACAAGAAAAAAGCTAGGATTTCCCTCTCCCCCAGCTCCAAAATTTCAGATTCAATAGTGTTTTCCCCTTCATGGGGGTCTGAAGTTTTGTACCATGTTTAAGTGGAGCCAAATTTTAATGTCCAGTGACAATATTATTTGACTTCATACAGAGGGCATCTTGTGCCTCTACCGACTGAGCTGCAGCAGGAGCCCAGGCTTCCACTCCCCAAGGAGCAAGCCCAGCCTCCCCTGCCACTCGCCTAATCCTGCATCCAGCTTGCACTCAGGCATACCACCACCAAGACCAAGAAATGAGTTTGCTGGTATCTCAAAAGTGTTAAACGTATCCACTTTCAATAATATTTTAACCCAACATCCAGCCAACACTCAGTTTTCCTTAGGATTCAACTGCTTTTAAATACCTAAGGTAAACAGTTTTAAGCAAGTCACTCCAAGGAGGAGGGAAGAAAACAGAACAGTAGCACAACCCAAAAGTTCAGTGTTGTCCTTTCGCCTGTAGAAGGGGCTTTCTGATAGCCTAGAAACAGCTAGCTGATTGGAAGTAATTTAATAGTGCAGTGGCAGAGTGAATTGTATTAAAAAAAGAAAAAGAATTGCCTTTTTTACCAAGAAATTAAACAGCAATTCAGAAGAGGACCAATTAACTGTTTTCTGTCATTGCTTTAAGACGACAGAGAAATGAAGGATGCAATTATTAAAAGGTTAAAGGCTGCAGGCATTCTGCTACAGCAGACTACATTCTGTCAGAACTACTAAAGGAAGAAGGATTTTTTCCTTTAAAGAGCTTGCATTATCCTGCAGAGAAATCTTCAGAGAATGCAGTCACACAAGAACTGTTCAAAGTGCCATGGCAATAACCCATCACCACCCTTTTTCCAGCACTTTAAAATCCTAGCTGACCACCACGTAAGCCATATGCTCAGGAAAAAAAAACAAAATGGAAAAAATTACTTTTTATTTCAGTTGCTTCATAAACAGAAAAGCAAAAAGTTGACTTTCAATTGAGTTTAAGTTCACAAAGAAAGGCTCTCCTTATCCACAGCAGAATCACTTTTTAGGGAGATGAAATACTTATAGTAATCCTGGGTTGGGTCAAGACAGGGGCTGGATCTTTGTCTTTGTGATATAGTGTTTGTAACATAGAAACAGCTGTGCCTTCAGCCTTAGTCAGAAGGGGCTCATATTTCCCTAGCTTTCATCAGTCATCTGGACATCTCTCCAACCCCGAACTCTAACAAAAAGCCACTAGGAGATCAGTCCAGCATCTCCTGTATTTTAAAAAGAAAGATCATCTGGGACACCACTGCCAGTTGACTCTCCAAGCAATTCTTTCTATATTAGCACACCTGGCTGTTCCGATATGCAAGAAGCATGTTTGTTATTTTTTTTTAAAGACCTGAAAGACAACATAACATCTTGAATACTGTTTATCTCACTGTACTGGAACAGCAACAGGTATGGGATTTCTGGTAGTTAACAACAGAATTGTACCACTTTGGTGTTCGTTACAGCAGAAAAAAGAAATTAACAGTGCACGCACACTGAGCCTATATTACAGACCTGAGGCAATTCATTTTAAAGCAAAGGCTGGCACTGTACACAAAATGCCTCTGCATCTCAGCATCATGCCATTATGCTACAGACAAAATGTTTTTACCTGGCTTCAGAGAAGTACTGTGAAACCTTAAAGCCTGCATTCTAGCTCTGCTCTATTAAATCGTACAAAGTTTACCAAAAAATTATGGCTCTCAACCACACAAACAAGGGCAAGGCTCTTCAGGAACACTGGTCTGATTGAACAGCACCTATCCCAGCACCTACCCCCAGCTGTAGGCACCCTTAGAGGAAATTTCCCCCTCATGCCCTGCCCACCATGTGATAAGCTCTCCCCTTTGCAAGGGGGAAGGGCAACTGAAGTCACAGCTCCAGGAGCAGTTTCAGCCTGGATAAGTTGATGCGTAGGTAATCCTCTCCCTTCCTCTTCTACTCCTACTTTGTACTCCTTTCTCCCCATCCCAAATATTACCTGGTGCAAAGATAAAAGAATTACTGACTTTCAGGCTACTATCTAGTATTTTAAGCAACAACCCCTCTCCACCCTGGCTTTTTGATTAAACTGCTTTCTTGCTCACACTATGACCTACACATAATGAAGTCCATTTTCAGTTTGCTTTACATGGCAGTTGGCACTGTGCCTGATCTCTTCTTCCTCACCATACAAGCTTTCAAACTTCAGAGGTAAACATGCAACAACAAGACACTGGAAAAAGACGCAGAAATTAGCAGGAGTACTCATGAGGGAGCAGCAATAGCCAGTGCGTCAAAAAGAAAAATAAGTAGATTTCTCTGCAAGCCCCTTCCCTTTAAAGAAGGGAGAGAGCCTTAGAAGAACCTACCGTGGTGGGGATAGAGAGAGAAGAGCAGAAACCTTCTAACAGGTGATGACATTGGGCCAAAGAAGCCGCTGTTTTGGAGAGTTCATGCCCACAGCACAGTCTTTGCCTGGAAGCACACACCTGCCTTTGGCTGGGTCAGTTTACAGTCCTCATTGCCACTACATTTATTAACAGGACTACAGGAGGGAACATTAGCCCCTGGTTAACAGGATCCCACCGCATCTGTGGCTAGTGACTCATCTTTTCCTCAGCCCAGTGCTCAGACATGAAGCCTTCACATTCCGACTCCAAGTAAGAAATTATGTCTGAACAATACTTCCTATGTTATCTGCAGAGTTATACTTCAAGTGGCGAAGATGAAAGACTTGTCTTCATGGTTAAGAGCTGGAAGCTTGGTTCAGCATAGCAGAAACAAGTACTATACTGCTTGGGTACTACCACTGCTGTTTGTTTTGGGAGACTGTTTTGCAGGTTGGCCTTCAGACCAGGCACACAACAGTTACTAGCAAGTAACACACTAGCAAGCGTGGAAAACTTTTACCAAACAGGCTGAGGGTTTAATTGGAGCATGTCAAGACCAGCTGTGGTTTTACGTGACATGAGTTTCCACGGGTTCCAAGCGTATTCTGGAGCTGGAAATCCACCTGCATTCTGTTTAGTTTAAGTAGTGGTAGAAGTGATTATCTGCCAAATGAATCTAACAATTGCCAGCTTTTTTCCCCTCTGAGCCTTTTCAAGATATTTACATAAATGCTGCCAGGCCCCACCTTTTAGAACATTTAAAACATGAAATGAGAGAAAACACAAAACATCAGCCAAGACGATACTCTTAAGGGCACTGAGATGTGAAGAGAGCTGTCCTACAGATCTCATTCATGCTTTCTGGTCAGTGACACTTCAATGATTAAAGCTTCATCTTTCCTTCTGGCAAAGGAGATCAAGTCCACAGCTAATACCCCGTTCTCTCAACATACTGGCAGCAGCTAAGCACTCGCTGTGGAAACAAGCAGGTTTGAGAAAGCTAATGATAAAAATAATGCAAGTCAGCACAGTGTAAACCAGGAGGCAGTCTGCAAAGAGACAGGTCACATTGATACACTCAGACGGCACTGAGCCTGACTATAGCTGTGCCATTGTTTGCTCTTTGGCACATTCAAGCCTGGAAGCAAACACGCACAGTCATTGTCGCAGGGTTGCGTGTGCCCCACAGTGAAGCCTCTGCTACCACAGCTGCCACTTAGATTTTAATTCATCCTTCCGTATTTCAGCAGCTCAGCAAACCCAAAGAGCAAGGGCACTTAACACACCTGTTCCAATCTGCTTCAAGGCTCGTGCCTAACCAGGAGGAGCATATCTTCCATGGCAGAGGTACCTAAGCTAGACCCAAACAAACAAGGCCAGGCATCAGGAGCCGTCTAGCAGCATGGACTGGTCTATTCTGCAGACAACCCTCACTCACCATCGCACCCCCATCATACCCCTTGGCTGTGAGATTTGGGCCATCAGCCAGATCAGTGTACCATGTTCAGTTAGCTGAATGCCAGTGTAGGGGTGACATTAGTTTACTCTAATTAGTTTTACCAGGGAGCCAGGAGAACCAAATGGAGTACACTGCAAAGTTGCAATAAATGCAAATAGCTATTCTTAGCTAGAGATGCAAACTCAAGGTAGCACAGAAATTCAGTCCAGGCACAATGGATCCATCCAAGTTCCTTCAAAATAAGGTCCTGCTGGTAGAAAGGGCTAGTTAATCTGCAGAAACGCACTCGGCCATGGCCAGGGGACATGACAGCGCAACAGTCTTAGAAAATGCATCTTCATTGCTCACCTTGGACGTACTCAGTGCAAGCCTTCACTCACTGAAGGAGAGGTGGACGTTTGTTTATACAACATGTACAAAGCACAGCCTGCCTTGGGATTACCATTCCATCTCATTCCTTTGCTTTCACAGGACCAGTTTAACAGGTCATATCAGCCTTTTAATATCATGACAGAGTTTTACCTTGTTTCTAAAGATCATGCTTCACACAGTTTGAGTAGAGCACAATTATACTTTTTTTGCCATATGCTGTTTCCTCTATGCATATGCTTATTAGTCTTCACCTTTCTGGAATTCCTGCAGAACAAGTTTTAAGTAGCAGTGCTACATATTTAACCTTTCCCAACCCTTTCACCCACTGATGCAAGTTTAGACTGGAATCAGATCCTTACTTCTCAGTCTTGTTAGCCTGGGACATATTGTTATTTTTTAGTCAGAATTATCCAGTTGTGTTCCCCCAGGGCATGCCCCCCCCAATGAGGTGACGGACTGCTCAAGGCACAAGGGGAGGGAAACAAAAGTTATCCCAGCAGCTTGCTGACCTGCAAGGAATCCTTCTTTGCCAACTTCAGGGATACACTTAACACTGAAGAGCCTTCCGTAGCTATTCATGTACCCTGACACCAAAACCACCCGACAGCATTAAGTCAAGGTTCACTTTTAAAACAAACCAATTCTTATTGTGCACTTCCCCCTCTCCCCAAGACACCCGTGGCTGGTTTTCTCCAATCAAATGCCTTTTTCAGAAAGTCAATATAGATTAGAGAAGTGCAATTATAAGCACACAGAACTGTACTTTGAAACCCTGTTCAACCTGCCACAGAGAGGTACCATCTTCTTAAAATGAGCACAATTAAAACTAAAGTTTGCTAATTGATAAGGTTTTCTGCTTATAAAATTACTAAGCAAATATTACTTTGGACTTTGTTAAACCCTTGACATTCTGCATGTTAGGGGATTAAGCAGGATTTGATCATATCTGATTTGGCTACTTATTGTATTCTGCTGTTTTTATTGGCACTTTTTTTTTTAGTAGGTTGGCATACCAAAAAGTTTATACACAGAGGACAGATATAAGCAATAAAGAATTCATCAGACTAAACACCTCATAATTTTAACAGCAGGAGTCTCCCAAAGCAGGATGACTAGGACAAACACTACTTTCACTGCAAGCACATTTGAGTCTCTAAATAAAAAGTTGCTTCAGAAGTTAAGCTTGACACTCCTGGAAGTGGGCATACTACACTTCCAGATGATCTTCTGTTGATAACTTAGCTGTTCTGTTGCTACAGAAATTCCACCAAGAAATGAAAATTAAGAATATTGTGCTATACATTTATCAAAGCCCCCCAACAGGGATTTTCCTTTTCTGCTAGGCAGATGAGCGCTCCCACCCCGTGCTGCGGAGAGGAGGAAGCTGCCAGCTGGCCAGTCGAGGAGGTATTACCCCAAGCACAGCTGGGGACAAGGCAAGCCCTGAGGCTCAGCTCCCCTGACCCCAGCAAAGCTGCACTGCTGCCTTGTGCTACTTCCCGTTGCCTCAGCTTGGAGGAACTGCTTGCCCTTGTCTGGTTTCACACAACCGCATACGATGACCCAATTCAAGGAGAAATGAAGTCAGTTAGGAAACTGACTGAGTTCTCCAGCAGCCCAGCTCCGGCCATTACAGAAACAGCAGGAGCCATAGTTGCCACAACAGCCATCCTTTCATTAGGAGGGCTACCTTCCCCACTGCCTCCAGAAAAGCTGGAGCATCCAGCACCACCACTGGAGGCCAGACGTATCCAAGACAGTGCAGTGTGGAGAAGGGTGACCTGACCCGCTCTCGTCTCTTGCATTTGAGCTCAGACTAAAGCAGTGCCCCTTGTCAGCCTTATACAAGGAGTATCCTGCACTTCGCAAGACTGATTACTTGTAGCCTGCTTCCTCTTGGCCGCACTGTGTGTTGAAAGCCTGCAACATTGTCGAATTTCACTGGAGAACCACAGGCCACAGAGGCTCTGTGCTCCTGCGAGGAGTGGAGCAGAGCATTCAAGTAAAGCCACAGAAGCAGGAGGAAGAGCACTGCTGTTGGAAGAAGCGAGAAGAGGGGCATGCAAGTCCTCTGAGACAACAGTAAAAGATACAAGTCTAAGGAAAGAAAGAAAAGTCAGAGAATAACAGAAGAGACAGTAACAGACAAACAAAAAGACAAGGAATAGGAACAGCAGCAACAAGTTTAGCCCTATAATTGTGTTAGGACACAGCAAGGAGTCATGCAGCCAAAATGAACAGTTTGACAGAAACAGTCTTCAAGTCGTTCTTTTTATCAACACTTTGGCTGGCAAGTTTCACCATGTCCTTAGGCCTGCAACCCATCATGTAGGACAATCAGGGCAGCTAGAGCCACTATAACATAAGTCCTCTAGCATAAAGCTTCGGGACAGCGTGGGAAAGGGAGCAGCTCCGATCTGAACAGACCCTGCAGAGAACAGATGGCTCCTTTCAACAGGAGGATGCTTCCAGGAAGCTTAAGACAAGCGCTGTAGGTCTCCCCCCTGGTCCAGCTGGCTAAGAGGCTGGGAGTACATTAACCTACCCTTCCAGAACAGATTCAGCAGTGACCTACCCAGGTCACAGGCACAAAGAGAGCTCCTCTCCCAGAGCTGCTGGATTACAGTCACACAACAAACAGGGCTCAGGCAGAGATGCCACTGTCAGTTCAGCGGGAGAGACTTGCCCAGCAATAGCCAGATCTCAACAGCGCTTGTCAGCAGGTGATTTTATTACATAAGAAAGCTCTGCCTCATGGGCCAGAGCCTATCCAGATCGTATGTTTTAAATCTCAAAGCTGAGTACAGAGTCACACTGCTCATTAAGATTACATGCAACAAACCTCAAGAGGCATCTACTGTTTCCTTTGTCTCAGCAGAACACTCATCTCCACTTCTAACAGACAGAAGTCCTTCTCATCCACTGTAAATATATAATTATTTTTTCAAATCAGTCTAAGGTTTAAGATGACTCACTATTCATTCTCACTGTTCTACTTCTGTCAAGAGAAACTGGCTTGCCAAAACATTGCCACTTAGCAAAACACAGATAACACTAGACATGCATACATCAACCCAACAGCCAAGGACTGGACACAGCTATCAAGTTTACTTTACCCCATCACAAACAGGCCACCTATTCTTTATGTTAAGACAAGTCAGCGATGCACCTCTCAGCTGTGGGCTATTTCTCAAGAAGCCTTAGCATGAAATAGAGCCAAATCTCATTCTTCATTTGAGAGATGGGCAGTTTGGAGAAAAAACACTGCTGGCAAGTAGGAAGCTTTCTACAGCAAGAGAATAGAAACTTTGTCAGCCACCACAAAGTGGAAATACCCTTTAAAAGGGCTTTCCCTTGCTCTGACATTTGGCAGAGCAAATCAGTCGGAGTCCTACTCTGCCTCTTTCAGAGTTGGTTAGTGCATGGGACACAGGGGGGAAAACCTGTGTCCAAGTGTGGAGAAAACAGCCTATTTCAGATCCTTGATCTACCCTATAAACATCACTGGCAAAAAACAAAACCAAAAAAAACCATCCCACACCACACACAGCATAAATCAACTGTGGGCAAAGTTAAGTAGGCGTGCTGCAAACCCAAACAAAGCACAGCCACCAGTCCTGCCTTCATCCCCCCCACACCCGCAGCCAGCACCAGAGCCCACCCAGGCCAGAAAACTCAGGCAGCTGCCTGCTCTACTTCAGCCCACAATAGCTTTTTCAGCTAGCAAACTTTGTTACTCATTAATCAAAGAAAATTCAACAACAGCAGCACCTTGAAAGCGCAAGGCTGACTAGTCTATGCAGAAACTCTTTCTCGTGCTAATTAACACTGGCCTAGCAGGAGAGTCAGAGAAAAATTCCAGCCTCTTGTTCAGTATCAAAGCTGAATATATTTAACAAGCACTAAATTAGCGGGAGGTTACGCCAAGGCATGCCCGTTTCTCGCAGCCGGCGCCCTGCAGACAAGCTCCTCCTTTCCAAAGCTGGATCACAGCAGAAGCCAGCCGGAGACCCCGGGCGGGCCTGCGCCCCTCCTTGCAGCGGGGAGGCGAAGCGCGCCGATGCCGCGGGGCGCGGGAGGGGAAGGGGCTCTCCGCGGAGCCCCCCGGCTGGCGGCGGGGCCGAAGCCAGCCCCGGCGGCTGCTCCCGGGCCGCAGCCGCCGGCGGGCCCCGCGCCGAAACGCCCCCGAAGCCGCTCCGCCGCGCCGCCCCCGGCCCCGCTCCCCGCCTGGCGCCCGGCTCACCGGGGTGCGACATGGGCAGCACGTCGTTGCCGGTGCCGCGGTAGTTGTAGATGACGGCGGCGGCGGCGCCGCGCTCCGCCGCCAGCCGGATCTTCTCGGCGAAGGTGCAGCCGCCGCCGCGCTGGATGAGGGCGAGCCAGCCCGCCCCGCTGCCGCCGCCGGGGGCCCCGCTGAAGTTGGTGAGGGCGCTGCAGGCGTTGAAGGCGTCGCGGCCGTCGGGCAGCACCAGCACCCCCGCGGCCGCCTGCAGCGGCGAGTCCTGCCCGTACAGGCCGCTCTCGCTCGCCTCCCAGCCGCTCTGGTTGCCGCCCGCGCCGCCCTCCCACGACACGTTCACCCAGGCGGTCCACACCGCCGCCGCCGCCCCGCGGGGGCCCGGCGCCGCCGCCGCGCACAGCAGCGCGCCCAGCGCCAGCAGCGCCGCCATCCCGCGCCCGGCTCCGCGCCGCGCCACCCCGCCGCCGTCTAAATCGCCGCGGCCCCGCCGCCGCCGCCGCCCACGGGGAGGAGCGGGGCCACCCCCGCCGCCGGCCCGGGTCTCCTCCCGCGGGCACGGGTCAGCGCCACCCCCGGGGCGCCTCCCGCGGGCAGCAGGTCTACCCCCCGCCGCCCGGCCCCTCCGGACTGCCTCCGGGGGCGAGGGATCGCCTCCCCGGACCGCCTCCCGGGGCAGTGGGTCACCCCCTGGATCGCCTGCCAGGTGCGGTGTGTCAGTCTCCAGCTCACCTCCCGCAGTGATGGGTCACCCCCACCCCAGATCACCTCCTTGAGGGGTTGGGTGGCCCCCCCCAGATCACCTCCCAGGGGCAGTGGATGATCCCCCAGATTGTCTAGGGCAATGGATCACCCTTCTGGATCGCCTCCCAGGAGCGGTGGTTCACCCCCTGGATCACCTCTCAGTGGCAATGGACTACCCCCTCCAGTCAACTCGCAGGGGTGCTGGATCACCCCCCCCCATCTTGACTCCCAGTGATGATGGATTGCCCCCCTGCATCACCTCCTAGATCCTAGATTACCCCCTACATCACCTCTCATGGTTAGTCCCAGTGCTCCCCATGGGAACCAAGCACCAGGGCTCCCAGGGTCCCTGCAGGGACCCCTGGACGGGGCCAGCCCCACAGCAGCCCCACAACACAGCACCACCTGCACCAGCACCCAGGGCCCAGTCGTAACCCAGCCCTCTTCGCACTGTTGAGTTAATATTTGCTGAGCACTCAGCAACATGTATTATCAGTCCTGCCTGCAGTTAGTTTATGGAGTACCAGGTCAGCTGTGCTAACTCATCAGCCACTGTTCTTGGTGTTATTAAACATGCGTTTAATGCCATGCCACTTCAACCAAATAGTTCTTCTTCTATTTATGTATTAATTAGCTATGTTTGCATAATTAATTATTATGTGAGCTATGCAACTTGCAAAGAAAATTCACATTTGTTCAGGGCTCTGCAGTTACTTTTCGGACAGCCTCTTGCATTCAGAGGTCCCTTTTTCTTGCTTGCACACATTTTTGCCATGTGGTCATGCAGCACAGTTTAGCGTGCTTGCAGAATCAGTGCATGTATGAACATGACATGCTGCAGATCCCCATCAGGGTAGCTGAGGCAAGAAATGAAGATAACAGGAGAAGCAAGGACATGCCAAGCTCCTCCTGTGCATAAAACCACTTTCCTGATTGAGAGGCCCTGGTCCTGTCAGCTACTCCACAGGAATTGCCCTCGACATCAGGCGTCACTGAAATACATCTCCAAGTTGCCATACTTCACCACACTCAGGTTGGGTCTCTGAACAGGAGCCATAATTTAGGTAGGATTATTCCTGTGCAGTGATTACATGCCACAAGATCTGCTGCTGCCTATGCATTCATGAACAAAATTGGTGTGCACACTGAATCAAACCCTTTCTGACACGAGTTGGCAGAGTTGCTTAGTTTTCAAAGCGCAGCTGAACCTGTGCAGCTGACGACTGATAACTCAGTGTAGATCTAAAAGAGGTTGTTTTTTGTGGCACACATTCTCCTTAATTTACACCTGTGCGCAATGCAGGACACCAAACGTTATGCAATCCAACCCAATTTGTGGGGACATGATGGGAGCCGGCTCAGATGTGAATGACTACTTGGGACCAAGGGATTCAAACACAGCTCACTGCTCCGGTGTTCGCCCCTTCGAGCATGCTGCCTGGCAGGATGGGCTCAGGACCCTCTGCCCGAGAGGCATCAGAAATTCATCAGCTGAGGATGGAGGAACACGTTCAGAGAAAGCCCCAAGAAAGATCTGAAGGTCCGGTGTACATCCTAGTTAATGTCTGTGAACTGCAATTTGTGGTTACAAAGATTGCTTGCTGCTAGAGAGAAGCCGCAGCCTGAAAACTTTCACGCTTCTAAATTAAGCCAAAGCTCTCGACGTGCATGTGCAGCCCCTCAGAGACAGGCTGACCAAACCGGCCTGCCCAGGCACAGCTCTGACAGCGCCCGAGAGCTGCAAATGATTCCGGAGCTGCAAAACTGCTGCAGAAACTTCTACAGAGCACTAATCCCACTAAAATCATTGCTTCAGGACAAAGGTGCTCTTTGGAAGTAACAAGACACAGCAGTTCTGACCCTCATGAAAAATTTGTAAAGGGGTAGTGGAAACCTGAAATCAAGCGAAAAAAAGAAGGGGCGGAAGAGGGAGGAGGCAGTCTGCAGTGCTTCATTTATCTCTGAAACTCTTGATAGCTTGCATTATCTCCCACTACACTCCTAAAAATATTTCCTCTGCTCTGCTTCTGTGGAGAAGATCCTCCGTAAGTGCAGGAAAAATTCTCTGATCACACAGAAGGGATACGTGGAGTTTACCAAGCATCACAGAAACACGTTGTTACACAAAGGTCTTCCTCTGATGCAGCTCATGGTACACATCTTTATACTGTTTGGAATAATAGGAAGTAGCAAAAACCGCAGTCTGCTCAGTTCTGGCTGAGTCTGAACCAGTGCAGCTGATAACGGATAACTCAGTGTTATAGATTCCCATTAAAGCAAGCTAATTTTTAAAAAGTCTGTCTTTGTCATTGTCTCTTGTGTGGCTGGGTGGACGCTAAATCCAGGTGGAGAGATCTGCGTGTCTCCCTCATGAACAAGGTCCAACCTTGCAAGCATTGGCTTATCTGTGGCACAAAATCTGCTGCGGGGTGAAATTCTGACTACCCCAAAGTCAATGGCAGCTTTGCCTTTCACTTCACCGGATAACGTTACTCCCATGTATGACCTACAGTCACGCACATACCCAAGGGTTTCCAGGATCATAGCCTAACTCTTACCACGGTGATGTCCTGGAAGAGATGGGCCAGTAGTTCATAAGTTAGCCATGGTTAAGCAAAAATGTGGGTGGCTGGGCTAGTGTGATGAGAGGACACTGCATAGGCTAGGGACAGAGGAAGGCTTGTATTCAGTTAACAAACAGAAAATGTGACTCAATATACAGAAATTATCCATCCTCGCTTTTGTTTCACTTCTGCTGACACACAATCTTCTGCCGAATATATGAGTCTTGTGATGAACAGTACTTTAATTTCTGTGTATAATACCGACAAGATATATCTGCAGAGATACCAGCACAGAAAGTGGTGAGGTTGTTGTAGCTCGGTAGCTCAGGGAGATCAGAACTTGGTTTTGCTGCTGAAAGCAGAATACAAAGCAAGTAATGAAAAGCAGATGAAGCAATTTGCTAAAGATCAATATTGCTAAATATGCAAAGCTCACTGAGCAAACCTTTTCATCCTAAGCTAAACAAGCTCCTCATTTTCTCATGACACACGTAAGCAGACAACTTACTTCAACAGTAACATGTCTAGATGTAATGAGAAACGTACCTGTAAGCAATCATGAGACATGTTTTAATTCTGAAACCTGTTCCATGGAGGTGCAGGAAACAGCAACGCTCTCAAAATATAACCAAGCTTTATGTGATGGACAAGAGCCAAACCACGCAGCTTCGAATGCCTTCAGATCTCGATGTTCAGCTCTAGCATTTTCACAAAGAGAGGAGGAATCAGAGCCAAAAATAGAGACAAAAACTGCATCCTCATCAGGGTGCAAAACTTTCTATAGTTCTGGGGATTTTGAATGTGAGGTTTTGGTTTAGCAACAGTTTCCTACCCCTACACACATTACAAGTGTATAGCATGATGGCAGTAAAGTGACACCAGCAGCACAGACGTGAAAGCTGCAGCTGCATGCGGCGTGTGAATGCGTTTCTGCAGCAGGCAGGAGGCCAGGGAGCGGACCCGGAGGGGATCGCAGCGGCCTGTGTTGGGACACAACTCTTCATCAGTTCCAGTCTAGCTCTGGGCAGTAATAAATAACTCCACTGCTCTTTGGCAACTCTTGTGAAATGCGCACACTGTCCAGCCAGAGCCTGCTGACAAAATGTCCACAACACATTTGGCAATCTCACCAGCACAGAGACTAAACTTTTCACCATGCAGCGCAGAGCGTGGTAACGAGGCACAAAGGCTCTACATGTGATCGCAGACATTTCGCTGCCATGGAATTAGTTCACTAGCAAGTTTCTGACTCCTTGCTCAGGCAAGACGTCCACACCCCTGGAAAGACCCCAGTAAGCAACCAGCAGGCACAAACAGAAAGTTCACTCAGGGTGTTTGGGTAATTCCTCAGGTCAGCAAAGCGAAGGAAGTCTAGCATTTGTACTGGAAAAAAAGCGGATATGCCTGCTGATAACAGTCGGCCCTTCAGAGTAAACACTGGAAGATACCCAACTTGCTCGGGGCGGCAGGGGAGCAACCTTGCTGCAGGCTCACGCGCTCCTTGCGCGCCCCGGCACAGGCAGCTCCGCGCTGGCACCGCGAGCAGGGCCAAGCGGCCACACTGGAAGAGTGTCAGAGCGCAGAGACACACGCTGGCAGTAGTTAAAATGGGTACGTTTTAAAACGGCATGCAATTTGTATCTATTTTAACTAACCTATCTGACATTAAGAACTTTCTGCACTCGCAAAACTAATTAAATCTTCTTCTAGAGTGATAATTAGTAAACAGACCTGCAGCCTTAGCGAAGTGCACCCTTTACTCATGTTAGAAAAATATAGTTTGGCTAATGGCTTTCAGTTCAGCTACCTGTAGATCACAATAGAAAGAGGCAAGTGAAAGTTAAATCCTGGGAATGATAGGGGTGGCCGCTATCATTATCTGGGGCTTTGTCTCACTTAGGTAAATATTTAAGCATATTTTTTTCCAAGGTAAAACATCTACATGCTAAATATTGCCTTTAATGTCAGGCCAGACCACTCAGGGCACCTTGCTGACGACAGACCTGCAGCTTACACTAGCTTCATGTTCCTATTGCTAGCAGCAGCCACAAGCTCAAATACATGTTCATGTCCTTCAAAGCCGAGTTAGTTCCTTGTTCAAATAGCCAGCTCTGGACTTATCTCTTTGGAGGAAAGCTCACAAGAAATCTCACAAGAACACACAAAATCTCTTCTGTTAGGGCAAAGTGTTATAAGAGCAGGCACCGAAGCTTCCATGAGCTGCGTGCAGGTCTGAGCTGGGTCTCTGGGCGTTCTCCACTGCGTGATGGAGTGGAAAGAAGAAGCACTTATAAACATGGAAAAAGCAATCAAAATAAGAGCCCCAAAATGAAACCTAGGACTGAGTGACACAGGACAAACATAATGAACAAATGCTACCCTGAATCATGAGTTAAAGGCAACAGACGTGGCATTTCCTTATGCAAAAATGGCTGAGTCTTGGCAAACGACGGAAAGGGCTTGGACTACTGACTTGCTCCAGAGTAGGCAAGTCGGTGGGCTAAAGCATGCCAGGTGGGCTTAACCCACCTGGAAAAAAAAGGAGCTATGAGAATGGCGCTTGTGGCCCTTAGCTGCCTTACAAAGAGGCCAGGTCCAGGCCAGAGGAGCCAGAGAGGCTGGAAACCTCCCCACTTCCTGCCTGAAGGTTTCAGGAGCTTTCAGGAAAATCTGTGATGATTCTTGTGGCCACAGGTAGAAGATACCACAGAGGGCTGCCAGCGCCAGATAAGTTTCACTATGAATCTAGGAGCTTGTTTGGCTCTAACACAACATGGAAACTTCAGCACACAACTCTCTGTTAAGTGGAAGCGGAAAAAAAAGTGCGTCAGATCGCCCTGTGCGCTGGAACCAAACACTTTCACTCGGCTGGCGAGATGTGCGCAAGAGTCCCTGGTGCCAGGGGAGCAAACATTGTTTTAAGCATTTCTGGCACAGTGGGACCAATTGTTACGACAGTGCTGGATGTGCCCTCTCCTTCCCCAGAGAATAGGGTTAAAACACTGTCAGCTGCGGCAGGAGGCACACAAGGGACAGATGCTCACGCACTGACCAAAGGTCACAGGCATGCTTCTTCCCGTAAAAGAAACTTATGATTTCACTAAATTACTTTTTCCACCTTTAATTTCAAAGGGAATTGGACAATGAAAAGAGATAGGCAATAACTGGGAGCTGCAAGCAAAGATAAAGGCATTCCCCACAGGTGACTGCAAGGAGCCTCTAGCAAGGAAAGCACTGTGAATTCCTCTGAAGAATTTTTTTTTTAAAAGCATACAAGAAAGGCCAGAGCTTCTAGGAAACCATGTGCTTTCCATCTGCTTTGGCTTCACATGGTTCTGAGCACACTCGAATGCCAGCAGATAATCCTCAAACACCGCTGATTCAGTGGTGGTCCTTCTTCAGTGCCAGTGGAGTTTCCATGAATCAGTGGTTTCCTTCCCTCCGCAGCGGGTTGGCCAATCGCCCATCCAGCCTGAGGACCGAGATTTTCCATGCAATGCATGTAATGCAGTTGAGCAAATGAGGAGCACCAAACGACTGGAAGCCTGCACACATCCTCAAGAGTAGAAAATATTGCCACTTGGCCCTTTTGAGCTAAAAATGAGTAAAATTCAAAAAAGTTTGCTCTTTTTCGATTTGTTTGTGCTTATGCACAAACTACCGGGCCACAGTTTCCAGCTATCCACAAAAATCAGTAGTGTATCTCTAAGGGCCTTCTGTTATCTGAAGCACAAGTGTGGCTAGATTCATTTCTGATGTCATTCCCATCAAATCCTCACAAATTTCTGCAAAAGGCCTTCACTGAGTTCGGCAGGGAAAGTTTAGCCCTGACTCCAGCTGTCCTGACATCCTTGTTTACATGTCAGAGTCTCAAATACAGCAACTCTCTGGATGGGAGCTTTTAAGATCACACAAGTGTAAAAGCTCGGCTGCCAGCATAATTAGGGCGTAAGTGGTGACAAACTTCAGTGGCCCCAGTAATGTCAGGGAGCTTCGCCAGCAGCCTTGATAGGCCGGTGGGGAGGACGCAAGCCCCTCAGCGCATGCAAAAATCAGGAAGGGGAAAGCCTGGAAAGCATTCTCTGGAGAGCTGCACGAGGTTCAGGTTTGCAGTCCTTAGCCGCTCCTGTGGGGCTCAAAGGTGACGAGAGCACCCTGCTCCCACCACGGCCACTCAGCAGCAGGGACCAGCACGGCCGGGGTGGCTCGCAGCCAGGAGTAACCAGCCTTTGCTCCGTTCCCGAGAGCGCCGTGGAACCGTCTAAATCAAAAGACCAGCTCGAGACTAAATGATTTGTTTTATTACATACTTTTTTGCTGAGATTTGTTTTGGCATGTGACTTCAAAGCATGACCAGCCTGAATTGCAAAGTTTGGAGCTAGAGGCACTGTTCCTCCCAGCCTGCGAGAATAGAGACTTGGCATGTTGGCTTAGACTCAGTGTTGCTTTCCAACATATGTTTCTTTCAATGTCTTCCCCTCCTTTAGACAGGAGAAACTTTAAACTATAGACTTTTTCCTCTGCACCCTCTTGCACTTTTGCTCAGCTCAGTTCTGAGCTAAACCAGCCTGGCTGTGGCTTGGGAGAACGCGGCCACTACATGCAAACTATTTTCCTAATGTGAAACAAACCATATTCATAAATACGCAAACAATTGTATTTACATTAGACATAGTTATATACAAAAAAGTTTTGTATTTTAGGTCTTTCCTATTTAGCATTTTCACTCTTCAGTGGGATGCACGCAGTAATACACTTTCATATAATGATCATTTTATGCTCCACCAACCCAGCTGGCAAAGTACATAGTGAGACTATGAAAATGACATAGACTATGAAAAGCAAATTGATGTATATAAGCTGAGACCATTTCTAAAAATATGAATATTATAATATTTAAGATTAATTTCTAAGTGAGAAAGCAATAAATGCATCTGCAAGAAAGGGGTATAGCCTATTGTACTGTTACTGACTTAATATTTCCATGTGCAAAGCGCAAAGTCTAGTCTAATGAAATCAGTGGAAAAACTCTCACCAATTTCATAAGGTGTAAGGTTTTTTTTTTTTTTTTGCAGAGTCTTTCTTTCTGTAAAGACTCTGTATAAATCCTTAGTTAGAAAGCCTGATGAATGATGAGGTAAATAGGACAGTAAATTTCAATAGGCATTTTAAAAGGAACAAATGGCCTATCCCAAAAGAGACTTAATAAAATGTGGGTCCAAAACGTAGTCTGAAAATCCCTGATCAGCTGCTGCTTAGATCAGCTCCAAAATCTGAAGCTGCTTCATTTTTTGGTTTGGTTTACAAAGGAAATAAGCTATGCAATCATAGCTGTCTGTCCTCATACTCATCTCCTTCCCTTTAAAAACTTTCCCGCTCACCTACAGAGATGCCCCATTTCAGCCAAACTGAGCTGAGAACCTGAAGGAGAAGTTTCCCACAAGTTTTCTAGAATAAGCAGCCAGTTGAAGCTGGAAACCACGGTGAGGTGCTCCGTGCCCTGGGGCAAGGTGAGACACGGCGTGCTCTCTGGACTGCCAGCTCCCTTCTGCCTGCGTCCCAGGGAGAGCGTGGCACGCGGGACAGTGAGATTTGCTGCGTCAGGGAACAAGGAAGCAAAAAGGATTCACGAGCTTGTGCTGGGAAGAACGGTGAAGTCAGGAACGGGGAAGGGGAAAGAGGAAAAAGTCTCCTGAGCAAAGTCAGAGGAGCTGTCGGGACACAGGGACAGGCTTTAGCAGAAACCATACCTTCTTAGTTCTTTTGCTCACGAGACTACCTATTTACTGCAAGCACCCACAGCCCTGCACATGCACCCACCACGTAGGGGAGAGCAATGCCCCTCGCTGCAACAAGTTCAAAGAGGGTAGCGTAAACACTGCCACACTGGCACAGCCTGAAGCTTGGAGGAGCTCCAAGGAAGCAAGAAAATGAGCTTGAATCTTCTCAGATAGTGCAGGGAACCAAACTCACCTCCCCCTAGAGGGAGTGAGCACTCGCAGCTCCTGCAAGAAAGGTCTTGGTTGCACCCTCGGGCTGCAGCAGGAGGGACCATCCCAAAACGTGGCGAGAGGAAATGTATCAAACGCATCAGTCCAGCCCGGCTCCAAGCTGTGCATTGTGGCCTGGGCCTGAGCAAGACTCCAAGTCACAGCAGCTTCACAGGAGATGAAAATTTAAAGTAAATCTGTCTTGAGCATTTTCCCATTAGCTGTCTCTACGCAAGTCCTTGCTCAGATGATTGTGTTTTGGCAGCTCGCTGCTCGGCTCGTTGGCTTTTATTGACCCTTCTGAGGTGTTTCCACTGCGGCCCCATGATGGAGAAGAGATACCAGGGCTGAACTTCACCAGTCAATGGGGCAGCACCTCCAGGGACTCATCATAGTTGCAGGTGACTATTAGAGCAGTGGATGAAGTGAATGTTAAGGGCCAGTTTGAACTAATTTCCTTTGCAACAGCATACATGAAATGTACAGCTGTATACATTTGCTGTTCTGAGACTCATCAGTATGGCATTATTTAAAAACAGAAGAAATTCCCTCTTGGCTCAAACAAATGGCCTATCCAGCACACTAGCCTGTCTTGGAGAGCCTGTGTCTCCAGGGAGAGCCTGAACCCCATCACTGTCTGCTGCCCACTGCATGAGCGCCCCTCACATTGCTCTGCATCCAGAAGTGTTGAATTAGGGAAGTCAGAGGGTACAGCCCTGCCTGTTGCCTTCAGTATCTCTTTTTGGACTAATCATCCATGAATCTGTCTAAACTTTTATCCATGGATATATTTAGTTATAGAGCAACTTTTATCCTGGAGTCTAGCTAGAGAACCTCATGGGAACGCCATGTTCTTGTCCCAGGGCAGACCTTCTACTGGTTTCCTACAGAAGCAAAATTTGGGCTCCCTATATGTTTGTGACCAAGTGTATGGACAAACAGGTGGATCACAGCATGTGCTCACCTGAAATAAACCCAGCAGTCAGCACACAGATTATTTTGGGAAACTAAAGAAGCAGTAATAAATACCATTGTGGTGAGTTCCAGGGATTTGCTGGCTACATGTTCTGGGGAACCTGCAAAATCTCAGGCCTGAACGTAGCTCTCTTGCTGCCTGCACTCTGTGGAGCCTTCAGGGATTTTGCTAGCCACCTGTGGAGAAGTAGGAGCTCAGAGCATGGATGGCAGCTCAGGTCAGCTGAGGCTGGCCAACACCTCTGAGCATCGTCCCGTCCAAGCCCTGCTCAAGCAGGGTCAGCTACAACAGGTTACTCGGGGCTGTGTCCAGTCACGTTTTAGATATCTCTGAGGGTGGGGACTTCACAACCTCTCTGGGCAACCTCCTCCTGTGTTTGAGCACCCTCACCATAAAAAAAAAAAGTTTTTCTTATGTTTATGGATTTTTTTGTATTGCATTTTGTGCCCATTGCCTAGATACCACTGAGAAGAGTCTAGCTCCATCTTCTTTGCACCCTCTCATCAGGTATTTATATACACTGATCGGATGCTCCCAGAGCCTTTTCTTCCCAAGCCTCAGTTAGCCCAGTTCCCACAGCCTCTGCTCAGGTTGATGGCTCCAACCAGTAAATGGTTGCATGCTTTGACTTCCCTGCCACTGCGCTCACCACACCACGCACCTCTCACTGTACCAAAGGCATGGAGTTACTTGGATAATTTTCCTTGCCAGTAGATGGAGAAATTTAATCTATGCTTCACAGAAGCATTCAGATTGCTGTTAACAGAGCTAGTTACTTCACAAGGACTTAATGGAAAGGGAAGTTCATGACATCTGCTTCTTGTGGACGTTCCTGGAAGCTTGTGTGTTTTCATGTGCGGGTCACATGGGCTGTTCAGAGCTAGGACAGAGAGTATGGCTTTATCTATAGTAAAATTGAAAGTGCATTGTAAAACATGAATTACTCTGAAGATCAAATAATCGATGATATTTTAGAGGGTTATGGTGGGGAATCAGAGCAGGATTTTATACCTGCTTCCAGAACAGAAGATAAAACCAAATTCCATTGTCAGGCATTTAATCCACAAGTTTATAATAGGTATTGCATCAACAGCTAATAAGATCCTATCTTAAAAGTACTTCTGAGATAACAGAAGTTAGACTTTGAGACTACAGAATGCCCTGGCAACAAGTTGGAAGGAAGCACAGATCCACAACAATTCTTTTTTAATTATTGTCTGGATTGCCAATTATTTGTATTGCGTGGACAAACTGAGATAGCTACTTGACCCAACTATACAATAGTTCTACTAGGGTAACATGCTTTGTGAGTCTTGAAGGCTTTCATCTCACTTTCACTGCCTAAATCTTTCTTAGTAAATCTCCCACGGAGGAAACAGCTCAGAACTCACTGGATATTGCAGCTTAGCAGCTATATTGCAATAGTATCCAAATATCAGCAATAAAGGTGTTTTTGCTTCTTTTTTCTTCCATACTCCAAACTTCAGGCTCCTATTCCCTTTTGTAAATGAACAGGAAAAAAATAATTGTCACAAGAACATACCTCCCTCTACTGGTCTGTATCAGCACTGCTTACACAGACAGTACTGTCCAAAATCAGCTGCTCTGTCAGTTTGCAGAACACAGTTATTCTGCTACAATGCATGCTCTGATATTTGTTATTTAAAAAGGTGCTTCAAAATATCATGCTTAAATCTGGCTATGTTTCAAAAAACTAGGTTTGATAACTGCTGCAGAGTATGCGATTGCACAGCACAGTCAATCACCCAATCATACAACCACCCTTTTGCAAATTCTGTCAGTGTTTAAACACTACTAAATACCCAAGGAGTCATTCTAAGAACCTGGAAAAGCTAGATTCCCAAACTACAAGTGCATATTCACGTGCTCCCCAGGTCCCACCTGTAACAAAAAAAGTTTCTTGACACCTGGGAGTACTACTGTCATCTTAAAGAAAAATATAGTGTTCACTTACGGAAAACTGAAATAAAAGTCACTATGCATTTTCAACTGTGGAGAATACATTTTCAAATAGTACCTAAAATTTGGTTCCTAAATCAATATTTAGGCACTCAGGGCAAATGAACTGGCCTCATTTAGATGAAAATACATACTACTATTATTGATTTCATTGGTATAGTCTCAGGAGTTCAGTGGTTCTAAAAATCAGGACATTTTAACTTAAATTTCCAGAAGTTGTGCTAGAGAAATATTGTTATAGATGCATACTCCATTTCCTTTCCAGAGAAAATCATGTAAGTGCTGGAACTACTAAAAGGAGATATTTTTCATTTGGCAAAAACTTAAACTGTATGCCACTGAAACAATCTAATTTTATGAGTAAGACACAAACACCTACAGACAAATCTTCCAGCCTAACCCAGAACATTTTCCCACTGGTGATTCTTGTAATCAGAGAGGGAATGGGAAAGACATTACTAACATCCTAATGTCTAAAATTGTCCATAGTAAAAGCTGTTACTGTATTAGCTTTATCTTAGGGGTGTTTGCATTTGTAACAGCAAGGCAAAAGCCAATAACATGTAGATCTGATAACAGGAAAAGAGAGCTGCCATGGAAGATGAGGGAGTTACCGAGAGGGGTATTTTTTCTCTTTGTCCTTGCCCAGCAACTTTAAATTTCTAACATTTCCTGGACACCTGAACTTTGCCCAGAACAAAGTATTTCATTGCTGTAAGACACAGAAGATGTTTTATGAAATTATTTATACGAAATACATACATAGCGTTGTGCTGTTGTAAAAGAAACTAAGGTTGGCAAAAACCATGATTTCATGTGAAAGGCAGCAGGAAGCAAGACAAAGAACTGAGAGAAATAGCGACTAATAAATAACCGAGGTGAATGAATTCCTATAGGCACGCACGGTAGCAGGCAAATGCAGACACGCGACTGAAGATGTCTGGGCCAGCTCTGGCCGATAGCCAGTTGATAACCCCGGAGGTTGCTGTTCGGTGTTTAATCCGGAACTTGTAGAGCGCTGGCATCAGCAGCGTAGATTTGCTCTCGCTGCCCTGCCAACAGGACTACATCTCATCTCCAAAGGTCCCCTAGCCAAATAATAGAGAGCATTAGTCACCATGTCTCTATAATCCTCTTTGGGTGACGCCACTGTCGGTACATTCCATCCCAATAGCACGTTTCCTTTCCCAGCTCTGTAAAAAGTTGTACTAGTGGAAAAAAAAAAAAAAGCTACAAGCCCTTTTTTGTTTTATACTCCACAAGCGTTTACGATATAGCACATAGATTACCCTTCTCCCAGGCATTTCTATTTTACCTAAAGAATGTTTGAGTCCACACACAGCAACGAGGGAAACAGACATTCATATGAGAGAGAATATCTTTCTGCTTTGCTGACTAGATGAAGTCAAGAGCTCACCTCACTCAAGTATTTTATCCTTACTGTATCTAGCATATGTGCATGATGCACTGATTTGTAAGCCGCCTTTGCCATCAAATAGATCTTTATATCACATATAAAAGAAGTGGTCCTATACAAATCACAACTTGCCTTTAAGAAAACTAAATGAATTAAATTAAGAAAGATGGGACTGTCTCATGAAATACACTCTTGGGTTGTGCATCTGCTGTTCTCAAGATCTTACAAATCTTTGTAGTTTTAGAAAAAAATCTGTAAAATTAGGGTCTGGTTTCAGAGTTCTTAAATAATTACCTTGTTTCTGAAGTCAAGTTCAAGTGTCCTATTTATGACATCCCAGTTGTCTAAACAATGTTGTCAATGTGTCTAAGCAAGCATCCTGCGCTACTCCCTGCAGTGTCCTACACCGACTTCCATGGGAATTGCACTGCCAGAACATGCCTTTGAATGAGGCAGCTCAGCTCCAGCCCCGTTAACGCTTTGGGCCAGCTGGGGTCACCACTGCTCCACAAGAAATTCAGCTAATGCCGATTTTGCAGCTACATAAACCCAGTACACTGTTTTTTATCCATGCAGATTTGGTATAAGCTGACAAGCTCCAAAATCAAACCAAAATATCAAGTTATATTTGAATCTTTATATGCCAGCCACTTAAGTCTAAATCACTTTCCCCAGCGTCAGAACAAAATCTTTGGTTTATTGGCCACAGTTACATTTCCAGTAATGCATTTCACGTTCTATTTGCAAACACTAGCTCTAGCATAACAGAAGAGTCCAAGTTAGTTATACATTACAATAAATCACTGTGCTCTCAGTGCCAGTCAGCAAATTTTTATTGTGTTGTGCAGAACCTTGTCTAGGATGAATGTTCCTGGGGCTCAGACTCGCACAGGATGCTCCTACAGCACAGGAGATGCATAACTGAAACTATGAACCAGCCTGCTCAAGAGCTGGTGCTGGCTGACTCTTGGAAACTGTCCAGTTTTGGACTTCTTAACTAGAATCATCCTGAAATGGCAATCTAAAGCAGTACAGCGGGTCTCCTCAGTAAAATGTTGGCTTACCTTTGGCTTAAAAATTTCTCAAGTTTGTGAAAGCTTACAAAATCAGACAAGCAAGATTTAAGCCAAAGGATTCCTAGCATAGCACCGCCAAAGTACGCAGTGTATTTCAAGTGAGTAGCTACATGTACTTAAGCTGTATGCTAAACTGCATATTAGGCATGTTGACCCAGATGAATTTACAGAGAGACGAAAGCCAAGCAATACAGTATCACAGCTGGCTTCATAGTTCCTCTCTAACAATAGATTCATAGTTATCAGGGCTAGAAGAAGTCATCACAATCATCTTTAACCTTTGGTTACGGAATCTCAGAAGAGGCTGAGATTAGCTACTATTCAAAAAGGATTAAAGCAATTGAGAAAAGCAGCAAGGTCTGGCTTGCTATTTGCAAAGCATGTATCTATGACATAGACACTCATAAGCTAAAAGTAACAAGTGGTACCAACTTCGGAGACTCTCTAGCCGGGCCAGACTGCACCAAGCTCAGAACATAACAGGGTATTTCTTAATAAGCACCGAAAATTTGAATTGCACAATGCATTTTCTTCCATTGAATATCTTGATTAAAGCAACAACAAACACAAATGTTTCCTTATAGCCCAGCTGTGCTTCTCTGGATCAAACTGAAGAGAAATGATCAGGTTCTAGAGTTTCACACCATAATACTCACCAATATGCGACATCGGAACGAGGTAATTGCCTTTGTCTGGGGCATTGTAGATCACAGCTGCTGTTGCACCCCTTCTGGCTGCCAGCTTAATTTTTTCAGCAAAAGTGCAATTGCCTCTTTCAATCAGCGCTATCCATGGTGGTTCCGTGATGGTGAACTGGGTATTCAAGTCACAGGCTTGAAGATTAGCAGATTTAGGAATGCCCACAAGCCCCTGAGCACTAAGCAGAGGCGAGTTGAATCCATACAGGCCACACTCACACTGCTCAGACACAGACCTGTTACCGGTACTGTTGAAATAGAATAAACTCACAAAGGCATTCACTGGAAGTGTCTCTGTAGCCTTGAATAAAATACTAATCATCATCAGGAGGCAGGACAAACTGAACTCATTCTCTTGCTGCATTGCTTATTCATTTACGTACAAAATTTAGATGCCTGCAGATATTCTTGGCTGCTGGTGGCCATTGTTAGCCCTCCGCCTGCTGATTAGCTTGAAATTTCAGTTCCCAACAGGAACTTGACACCACCCACATAAGTCCTCAATGCGTCAGCAAGCTTATCTGGAGGCATGGGGGGGTGGGAAGGAAAACAGGCAACACACCTACCTATTGTTAAGCAGGGATACAGACTAAAAGAACCTGTAAGTATCGTTCGGCCCTAAGTTTCTTCTGCTCTTTACTTCCCTCCCTCTTCCACTCCCATTTCTGTATAAATTCTAGCCTTGATAGTGTTTCATAAGAGACTGCTTTAAGGCCACTGGTCCAGGAAGTCTCCTATTTCAACCTGACTATCCCTTGCAAAGGGCCAGATCATCTTTCCTTCAGTGATCTAACTCGGTTCTTGCTTCACAACACAATCTGGGATGTAAATGGCCTTGTTAAAAAAGTTGAAAGCAGAGAGAATTATCACCAAAAAAAAAACCAAACCAAACCAAACCAAACAAACCCCCAGCTTACTCATCTTACACACTAAAATAACCAAGCACTTTTTTTCCCCCCCTTTTCTTCTTTCTCGTCCTTTCAGTCACCTGCTCTGTCAGGTCCAGCTTGTTCTGGTGATCATAATGAACCGATTTTAACATTGATTTGTACCAATGCAAGAAATCATCTTGGAACCAAGTGACCTCTTTCAGTTCATTCTTCCCTGCCCTAGTTCCCTTTCAATTCTCAGGGAGATGCTTGAGTTATTAACACACAACTCTCCATCTCTGGATGTAAGCTCTCTAGGTTCTTCTCCTAAATTCAGAGATGTATTCCGGAACAATGACTAGTATCAACTAGCCTATTTTCTCACACTAGTAGCGTTTCCACTTTTCTGTTCTATTCACAGCTTTGTAGTCCATAACAAAGGATATGAAGGAATACTGCACACATCCTGGAGAGCTGAACTAAAAGTCAGTCCCTTGCAAAACTATTATTTGTAATAGCAGCTACGAACATACACACTTCACTGTGCTTCGCAATACACCCGTAGAGGGCTAGCTCCATTGCAGGAAAGAAAATGCTTTCTTTATGAACGGTTATACAATGAAAGAGGAAACAGGGGGAATAAAGGACAAATTATAAAGTCATCAAGACCTTCTTCCAATTTTTCCTGCTGAAGTCATCCTGTAGAGTGTTGCAAGTCAAAAGGAGCTGCAATAGGTTGCATGTATTTTTGCCAGAAGCTGGACCTAGTTCTCCTGTAAAGATTCTTTGGTTAAACAGAACTCTGGGGAGATTCTTTGGATACTGAAACAGCTTTTAGAAGTGAATCTACAAAATGAAAAGAAATAATCCAAGACATCTATAGATACAAATTCATTTATTCATATTCTCCAGTTGTCAATGATACACTAATTCTACATCACATTAAGTTGAAACTGATCTTACCTCTAAGATCTATGATTTAAAAAGTTTTATACACTCAACAGTACCATCAGTTACACTTAGTTTATCTTCCCCTGGTTTTCCTTGAAATTAATGCTAGAAACATAGAAAACATGGAAACCTAAGATTTTAGAGTACAGTTCTTTGGTTGGATATGGATTTTACAGTTAGGGGATATGCCTGCAATATTCTCTGGTAATATTATACCCTTAGCAGTGGCAATAAACAGTGGTAAGAAAGATGATTCCTACAGTATATTTTGCACAAGGAAAGACTTTGTATGTTGATTTCACATGGCAAATTAACAAATTTTGACAGCCTCATGATGAAAAATACTTTGGTTTTATACTTACATCAAACAACACTGAGTGAAATAACACAGCAAGCACTTTCTTTGCAGAGAGGAGCTTACCGGCAAGTCCTACAGTGCTGTTTTGACAGCGAGGAAGATGGACAGACTAGTGGAACCATACATTAACGCTATAACACTTTAGAAACTGAAGTCAGAATATTAAATTCCAAATAATTTATGTGTATGGGGGTAAGTGCCTCTAAAGAACGACCAGAGTATCCAAATTCCAAGTCTAATACAGGTATTATACATCCTCTAGCTATACAAGGAGCCTAGGTTTCTAACATAGGCACTTCATTCTGAAAGCGTATCTTCCCTTCCCACTTTTTGCCATGAAAAATTTCAAACAACGCTTCTGTAAAATAAAGTTATACACTTTAAAAGTCTTCAACTCATATTACACATATTTCACACCTTTCCAATTTTTCTTTTAGAGTTAGGAAGTTCTAACATGGAGGATCAAGTGATTAATGCTACATGTTTAAAGAGTAGTCATCAGTGCAACTCAGCAAACTGAACTTTTGCTGGATTTCTATTGCATGGGATGAATTGAGTGGCTACAACAACTGAATACAGTGGCTCTGTAACAGGGTCTACCACATCAATTCTACTGTACAAAGATAATTACTTTACAAATTGCCTCTGGAAAAAATGGTTTCATTAAAATTAGACTTCGACCTGAAGTATATCTAAATAAAAAATACTGGCTGACACAGTCAGCATGGCTCAGTTTGGAACACGAAGTGCAGGTGCTTTCTCTCTCTAGAGCAATGACCCCTAATCTTCACACACCCATAAGCAACAAAATTACACAAATAACATTGCAAGCAACACCATGCTCTTCTCTTGTTGGTGTGTTTTAATTTTGCCTTCTGTGGCCAGGAATAATACCATCAGGTTTCAAAAGTTACAACGTATTCTGAAAGCCACGGGTTGAGAAGCATTGCTCTAGAACTAACGCTATACCACTCATACAAAATATTAACATAAAATATCTAGTTACATTTAATTAATTTAAATGTGCACAGAGTAAAAGTTAATGTTTTTCCATTAATACATTTTAAAATTGTAAACTATACTAGAAACATAGAATAATTTTATCTACTTCTTTAGAAAACTAAGACTTTGTATCTGAAGTTGCCAATGAAACTGTGCTATAATAAACACAGTTAAGTTTCTCCTTCAATTACCTTTAACTGAAGTTACGTACACAGTTGAAGCACTAAAGAAAAAGTCCACTGTCCCCAGAGCAGACATCAGTGACCCTACTAATTGAATGAGCTACTCAATAAGCAGACATCAGTGACCCTACTAATTGAATGAGCTACTCAATAACTATCAACAGGCTGCTAAAATGGCCCAAGGAAGTTTTCCATAAAAGAAGAATTAATCTGTTCCTATAAATTAACTCCATGGGCTTTGGTCAAAAATGGTAAGTTTCCATGATGCAGTTGTTTCTTCTCAAAGAACTGAACCAAGACCAACATTTCACATGGGCAAGCTATCAAATAGCAAAGTGTTTTAGCTCCTGCTAGAGAACAACTTCCTAAGGATCTAGTTGTATAATTGATTTAAGGCCAATATTTCACAGGGGAGGAAAAAGCGGACTTGGTTCTGAACTCAGCAGGAGCCAGCAGCTGCTACTCGGTATACAGTCAGTTGACAGTATTTTACACAGTCCTTTGTCCTTGTGGAAGCAGCAGCTTCTTGCTCCTGTGGAGTTCCTTCATATGCTCAGAATACAGCTATTACTAAATAGAAAGATGCTAGTACCAGTGGTGATGAACAGAAAAAATAAAATAATGGTGTGACAAACTGTGCATGCTAAGCATTCCTTAAAGCCAGTTTTTCTCTTGCAAAGTCACAGAAGAGCTCCACTAGCAAAATTTTTTTTTAATTTTTTTTTGTTTCTTTTGTTTAATAAATAAAATACATTAAAAACCTTTGGGTGCTCTACTCGCTACCCAACACTGTATGTACAAAAGCAGACATAAAAATACAGCAGTTGACCTTGCTTAGGTAAAAAGAATTGAAAGTGACTTCTTGGATCACTACATCCAGTTCTGGTACTAAAGGCACCATAATATATAATCCTTTTCATAAACACAGTAAGCATTAAGCTCAAAAAGCAGTTAGGCTGTCTCTAGTGCTCCCACTGAAAGATCACAGCAGAACATAACTCTAATCCTCAGGATGATTCTAATTTCTAGCCTAAATTTATTTCACAGCCAGGTAATTCTTTTGCAAACATTGCCTTTAACGTTGGGAAAGCTTGTCTCTCTTTGCAGTGCTCACCTTAATACACACATTTCCTGTGTAAGTATGCGTCGGCAGAAAGAGAAGACAGTTATACTCCTCGCCTTATCAAAAGATAAGCTCACTGTATTCCCTAGTCATCCCTCTTGAATATAGGTGACCAAGAGGGTTATAAGAGGGTTATAATAGCCCGTTCTGAGGCTGACAAAAATAAAGGCAACAATTGTCTCTCTCAGTTACACAGACAACCATTACAATTGCTTTAAGACATCATAACTTTTTTTTTTTTGGTGTCTGCTAGGTCTAGAAAAGTGCAATGTGTAGAGGGTGCATTCCAAGTTACAGCAATTTTATTTCCCTCCTTTTGAACAATATGTTAAGTGTGAAATAAGTTATTAAGTTACACTGGATCCAGCACATCAGGTTCCACTGTCTTGTAGATTTTGCTCAGAAAGACTTCCACCTTATCATCACCCAAGTGACAGACGTCCAAGATACAGACAACATGTTTGCCATCTAGGTCCATCGCTGCTTTTACAATTTCACCTTGAAGTTAAAAAAAGTAGTTTTCATGAACACACAGTAAAAAGGTATGCTGAATTGATGTTTTCCGTGCAGTAACGTGCACACGTTCAACCCTCTCTCATTGACGAGCTAACTTGAAGTATTAAGTGCTGACCTGCTGTAAACAACTTTTTTTTTTTTTTTTTTGCAGAGGTTTATTAGCAAATTCAATCACTAGAAATGACAGCAGCTGAACTTCGATATGGAAAAGTTGAAATGTGTGCTACTTTAATGTTAGTGATTCCCAGATTTCACAGTTATTATTCAAGGTAAGTAAAGATGTATTTGAATAAAATCAGGGTTGTCTGTATAGATATAAAAAATGCAGGAAAACACTATGCTTATATAGCACTTTCTGGTATGATACACATTTGATAGTCCTCACTATGTTTGTTGTGAGATACCAGTAGTTAGAATCATAAACTGAAGGAAAATAATTTAATAGCAGGCAAATACGTCAGCTTATAGATCCTGTAGGTTGCATTAAATCGGCTGTTCTAAGTGAAATTAGTGAAATGGATTGACTGACAGTTATTCCATTCTATTACGAAGCAGATCAAGCCAAATATTCACATGCTCAGCCATTCATACTGACTGCTATGTCAAGGTACTTTCCTATCAGCAAATAATTGCAAATACTATACAGGTCATTTGAGAGTTTATGCTTTGAGTATTACAATATTATCTTCAAAGTTAAAAAAAACGGCTCCAGTAAAAATTGGCTTGAAAATCCAGGATTTCATCTATTCATTAAAGGTGGTCACACAGAACTGATGTATATTTCATTGAAGATGTGAACAATGCTTGACCTACAAGAAATTTCTATAGAAGATTAACTATTGCATTTAAAGATAAAACAAGAAATAGTAAGTAACGTCTCATCTGTGAAAGCTAGTCTTACTTGAAAGTGAAAACATGTCATGAAGCCTTCCATTGCTACTGGCCTTCTGCTGACATGCAGAGATGCAACTCATACAGGATAGTAATGTATCATTTTGAATGTCCTCTGTTCGAAATAAGTGGGGATCTTCAGGACAAAACAGTGGGAGAAATGCAACATCTATTGCTACATCATGGTTTATACCTATTGAAAAAGATACTTAGGTTAGCAGAATACTTCATCTTCAGTCCATTAACAACTCATGCATCATTTATTTTTTCATTTTTTGTAAACCGGACTACTGAACACTGATAAATCATCAGAAGATTTTTACCTTCTCCCAAATCCCCCTTAGTAAATAATGAAAATGTTTAAATTATGGCATCTTAATGTAAGCACCTTTAAGTTACACAATTTTCATCTCTTACTAATGGGAAAATAAAACCAAACAGGTTAATACCCCACAGTAATGCTATCAAGCACTTGTATATCAAGTTACATATTCACATTTTAAGGAAACGAAGATCAATTAATTGATGCTTTTTAACTGCTTGTGCTAACTAGAAGCAGCCCAGAGCAGTTGAAGAGCATGAGTAAATACAGCTCTTAACTTTCTAGCATAGAAGAAAGGTACTTCAAGAATAACGATACCCCAAACCAATTCAGTGAGAATAAAGCTCAAAGGAACCATTTAAAGGCATCCTTTTCCCTTTAAGAACAGTAATTTGTTTCAGATTAATACCTTTCCACCGTGAAAGTCAGGTGGTGATAAAGTGTGATTGAATAACTTACCTGATTATGTCAGACTGGCCAAACTACTGAACACGACCTATCTCTAACTGTAACAGTAAGGTTTACCCAGATTTTTCAAGTAACATTCAAAGTCGCAATTAAATGGAAAGTGACACTAAAACAAGATATCCAGTTCATTTCAATCAAAGATGAGATGATGTTTTTGACCAGAATCACAGCTTGTTCCAGTAACAGCTTGAGATAGAAAATATAATGAATATTTTGATATCGGTTAAAGAAAACCTGGGAAAGATGCGATTCTGTGTGACGATGAAACTTCAGGCGCTTATTTGCTAAAATTAACTTTAACACGAACGCTTCTGCTCAAAATTTCAAAAGCATTTGTAGTTTGTTTTTTTTCTAAAAAACAGAAATAGTTTAGTTCCTGAAGGCATTATGAAAACAAAAAATACCTAACCAACACTCCACAAAATAGATGTCAGGCTAGTGCCTCAAATATCCCATAAAAATAATCCTAGTTCATTACTCTAACAGAAATCTAAAACATTGATCATTTTTTAAACTTAAAGGAATACACAAGATCAACTGATTAAGTCAGAGAAATACATTCAGTAACTGCTGAAGATCTGATACATTCTTAATTTAACACAGTAAATACCTAAGATCTTATACTGCTAGTGCTTAACCTTTTTTAGAAGCCAAGGTACCAAATACTCACCAAGTACTGTCACTTCATAATACCCAAGGCCACCAGCACTTTTAAATTCACTGATATTTTTACTTGATCCATATTCTTTTGGCTGGTGGACTGCTGCATGAAGGTTGTACTGTTGCGTAAGTAAGTCTTTGTGTACATAGTCAAATTTACGTGGGATGCTTTCTGGGTAAATCGTGCTGTGATGCAAATATTTCATTAACTTGTCTTTCACCTGTGCCCACAGGTCACTCTGCCACGAATCAGAAGTTCTTCCAGTCTCTTCAGTTTCAGGTATGTCGCTCATTCCTTCT
Source organism: Struthio camelus (assembly GCF_040807025.1). Taxonomy (NCBI): domain Eukaryota; kingdom Metazoa; phylum Chordata; class Aves; order Struthioniformes; family Struthionidae; genus Struthio; species Struthio camelus. The sequence continues at coordinate 12,944,186 of NC_090952.1, read as the reverse complement.
TGGTCTATTATAAACACAGCAAAGAGGCCAAAATTTAGTTGCTAATAGGCTCATAGAACCATACTACTGCCTTATTAAGAAATATTTTAATTAGAACATTTCAACTATGAAGGCATGGCAGAACATTCAAAGCAAAGAACACAATGAATTAAACTAGGGCTGGAAAGTTAGTCATCAGGTAACCTTACAGGCTAGAGTTGTAATAAAAATAATTATTCCACCACATTGTTGCTTTTTTTTTTTTTTTTTAAAAGAGATCAGGTAACTTTTGTTTAATGAACATCTGGAAACTGGGAAAACATACGTTTAAAATGGGTACGAGCATTGATAAACTCTTCTATCCTTTGTACAACAAATATACTCTTGCATTGAGACCTAAGCTTGATTATTTCAAATGTCTTGTTTTAAAGCCAACAATAGCCCCAATCTTTTTTTCCCTATTATATGCAACTTGAGGACTGTTAATGGTAAAACCTCACATAAATCACCACTCCTAGTTTTGAAGGCTTGCATTGAATGGTCTAACATCAATTTCAAAATATTGCCATTGTAACTCAGTATCTCCATCTTACCCAAAACTTATTCTCACCAAGCAGCCTCTGAACTGGATATATTATCCATCCCAATATTTCCCTGTGAACATATGCTTTTTTATTCGCTTATTTTGTTTTCAGTGCTGTAATTATTAAGATGGAGTTCAGAGTATCAAAAAATGAAGAAAACAACATACATAGGTAAACTTGATACAACATGTGCAAGAACATTAAACAAGTGATAATCTTGCTGCCCTGCCTTAGGCAACAAGTAACAGTTAATTTAAAGACAGCTGGTACTGAAATCAAAAGCAGGGGGGTGCATGTGGGCTGCATGTAGCAAACAGCAGTAGTTTTCTCACAGAACTGGAATTAAACATTTGGTGAAACAGGGCACATGGAAGCTGCTACATGAAGATGCATTTTTCTTCACTGTTTTATGTGGAGAATTACAGTAGCAATACATTTGAGAAAATCATTATCATCATTAATCAAAAATAAACAGAAAACTAGGATAATAAGTTCTCAGCCCTCAAATTAAGCGTGTGTCATGGTAAAATTCACTTTTAACCTTTTCATTTTACTAACAACATGTCGTCTCACATCTACCACCAGATGTTTTGGTAGTGAGAACACTAGAGCTACAGTATGCCGTACCAGCGATTTAATGCGTAAAAAAGGCAGTAACATGGAAATTTAGTAATTCTGAACAACTAAACACCCATGTCTGGTTAGAAAGATAACTAGCTGATACAAAATTGTATTGGAATACTCTGTATAACTGTATTAAGAATGAAGATACAACTGCCATTCTCTGTAACAAGTATAAAGACTTAATACTACAAATTCTGCAAATAAAGTAAAAGAAGTTTTAGAATATAAATAGTATGATTAAAAATCTTTCTAAAACTGCAATCGTGCTTTTCCTTTACCTTTCTCTCTTAATATGTTATTGGGACTATAATTTCCATATCCGATTTGCACACTCACATTTAAATTACCATAAACAGATGTGTAATTAAGACAGAACGTATAATTAGTAGAAGCAGCGCCCACAGATTTTTTTAAACCGTAAGACACGGATATTTGTAGCAATGTGACCGTACTTTGGAAGAACAATAAAGTAAGTATTTGAACTTTTCTAGCCTCAGAGAGCCTCTTAGCAGTAAAGATTTCTTTCTTGTTTAAATCAGTCAAAAATATAAAAATGGCTTTGGTGAACATTTAAACACATGATTTCTCACAAAAAACAATTAAAATGAACCATATTTGGAGTTCAGTTACCAGAAAGGTCTTTTTATTTTTACGTCTACTGTATAATTCTAACACACAGCAGATGTTATTTTCTTGCATAAGATTAGCAGTTAATTTGATTCTCAGCCTACACTGTAACTATAAAGTATTTTTCTTGCAAATACTTTTGTTAGTAAACCTGAGTCAGTGAATTTCTGCTTTATAGTTATGTTTCACGTTATCTTAGAGAGCAAACTACCATACTCTTCTGCTTGTTCGTATCTCTTGCAAAAAATATCTGGACTGAATGAAATTCCAGTGAGAGTGATATTTTTACCCTAATACTGTTTCTTTCCTTTTCAAAATATTTTAACATTTTAAAAATTACAATTTAATAATGTATTTTGTTTTGGATATCTGCAACACTTTTACACCTTTCACCTGATTTTTCCCAAATAAAGCCACGGTTATGAGGCTGCTTAAAGGAACTAGTAAAACAGCCAGGGAAGACCTCAGGCAAAACTCTTCCAGCAAGGCTGTCTGTATGCCTGTCAAATGACTATTCAAAAACCATTAGCGTTGATATAAGTTGCTACGAAATGGAGCTGCCAAGAGATGGAAGTGTCAGCACTGCTAATAGGTAGTTGTAAAAGGATGAGGAGGGGGAAAAAAAATAACTTGCAGTCGCATAAATAGTTTCTAGATTAAGGGCAGTTTCCCTCACAGGTATTTTCAGCAAAAAAAAAAAAACCTATCTGGGACCATAGTAACAACACTAAGAAGTTCAGAGTAACTTTTTTACCTTTTGACATGCTATCTGTGACCTGCATAAGATTAAATGGAAAAATAAGTATACAATATGTGATTAATTGAAATATAATCACAGAATACTACAAACATTATTGCAAAAAAAAAAAAAAAAAAAAAAGAAGGAAAAAAAGGCACCTTTAAATTTAAGTGAACAGAGCACAGAAAACAGGTGTCCAGTTTTGTATGTATATCATAAGTAGTAAGATTGTTAAAGAATACATAAGCTTGCTGTCATTAGAAAAAACTAGCATCTGCCAAACCATTAGTAAACCATGTAAACCTAACAATAATATTGCCACTAGGACTGACACTGTGCAAGAAAAACATGTAAATCTGTTTACTAGCTCCATACACTAAAAAATTCACATATTCCATACTTTTGTCAGAAAAGAGACTAATTCATTTATTTCAGACTACACTCACAGTGTCAGTCAACTGAAGTTAAATAAGGCTTATTATGAAGTTGGGAAATAGTTTATGTAAGAAGAGATGCTGAACTTCTTGCTTTTAGGGAATATACCTCTATCTGCCTCTTGTGAACTCCAATTATGACACGCAAAGAAGTCATTTAATTTAAAGTTTACTTGAAGCGTCTAAATATGCTGAGAGATTTCTTTCCTACAGTTAATAAACACATGCATTTCATGCATATCTTCCCCTCACCCTTTTTTTGAAAGCCAATCTCTGTGAAACCAAACATGCATTTATTTCATATGAGAACTACAGAATATCCTAACAACTCTGGGGACAGCAGAAGCATAGCACAATAAACACTACAGCTAGGTCTACCACAAATTCCTGTAAAAATAATTACAAAAGCTCAGTCTAACCCCTCATTTTTAAAAGAGACAAATTTTACAAAGGACTAACAACAAAAAGTCATTATTTATCAAACTTTCTTACAGATATGGTTTCTGATTTTTCAGGAACGTATTTTTATGTAGTACCTGCTGCTGCTCTTTTTCCCTTGAATAAAACTCCACTTTATATGGTTACCTGTACAAATCTTACTCCAATGTGAACGTTTTCTCATCACTTCAATCTTTAATATATTAAACATCTGAGAACATTCAGTGTAAATTTTATTGCTTTAAAGCAACAGAACGGAGATGATGATCATCAGTGGACTACGGCAGCAACCTATCAAGAGTATGAGTGCAGTACATTAAGATGAACTGCTGCCTTGCAAAAATAAAAAGATGGACAATGTTATACACAATACAACTGTACATAAAAGTAAATAGGCAGATGTTAATGCTGGGACAGATGCTAAAAGGAGACAGATTTTTAGATAAAATTACATGACTCAGACTATATTCAGTCAGCTCTGAAAAGAGGAAAACATGCCAAAATATTTGCATGAAATATAAAACAGATCAAGCTACACATAATGACAACTAACAAATTAGACTTCTTCCTTCATCCCAGAATACATTTCAAGAAAGTAACTGCTTAGAACTGGAGTTTTTATTTCAGCTGCTGAGGAAGAAAGAAGAATTTGATAATATTAACATGGAAAAAAACCAAATATCATTCTAATTGCTAGTTTGTATATTCCATCTATTTCCTTCACATGCTGTATTTGCCCTTTTAATTAGGTACTCATGCAGCTTTGGGGCTATCTTCCTGGACAGGTACAATTTTAGTGCACGTAGATCACCACTGCAAGAAAACTGTCAACAGGAGATGGAAGCCTTTTGCTACTAAGTCTACTATGCAGTGCTTATGAGGTACAAAATTGACTTAAAGCTGATATAAAGTAACATTAACAATTTATTCAGCATACTGGAAAACAGTCCCACACTATCCCTCCAGCCATCCTTTAGAGCACATCAAGGACATGACCAAGGGGAATGACACTAACAATATGTTGCTACAGCGGCTCCCTAGAGGTTGATGCAACCAGATGTGCCTAAGAGCTGTCCTGTTATAAGGATATCTCTGTTGCCTGTTTTGAACCTGAAGAGAGGAAGTAGACTTAAAACTCATATTAAGGTTAATGTAACAACTACTTGCAACATACCTGCAAAGTACTGTAAACTCTGTGATACAGCCTGTCCATTTTTATCTTGCGCAAAATCTTCACGTTGAAATTCATTCAAGCTAAAAAAGGAAAGTTATAGTGTATATATTTTAAAACCTATTTAACCTCAAACACTACACAGCAAAACTTCAAAACTTGACAGGTTTCTAGTGATAAATGACACAAACTACAATGAGTACCTGGTTTCACATCACAAGAGCTGGAATACAGCAGTTAATGAAATCTACTGTGCTCAGTAAATCAGTTTTAAAGAGCTCAGGACAAGAATTGCTTTATTCCATTACTCCATGAAGTAAATAGATTAGAATTCTACACTCAAAAAAAAAAAAACCAAAACAAAACCAGTGTTTGTTGCCCTCTACTGGGCACCTTCTGGAAATAGCACATGATACTAAAAGCTGAACATAAAAGACGCCAAACAGGTTTCAGTTTTATTCTAAAAAAAAAGACTCCATGGCATGCTATTATACCTTCATATCAGCAAAATTCAGTACTCAAAAACAAAGCAAGAATGGAGCAGAGTTATCATTCCAGAATCCAAAATGATAGAGAAATTGCATGCATATTTTCCTTTGGACATACTACCTTGCCAAAACAATCAGTTCAATGAAGCAAACTGGATTTTTGTTATACTTCCTTTTTTAACTGTGACTTTTGAATCAGCTGTAAGCAACTATTCTCTAATAATGACTACTCAATTGTCTAGGATATTATGCAGGAGAAGAACATAACATATAATACTGCAGCCACACCCTGGCAAATAAGCTCTTAGTCTCATTTATTCCTTTCCTTTAGGTATTTAGGATTTTTTGTGACTTTTCCCATTATCATACTGAGGATAAAAAAAAAAAACTTGAAAATTGCATGTCAAGGTTTCATAGTAAATGGAAAATATTTAAAATATAATGATGTTGCAGGCGAAAGGAAATTCATACTCTAAAACTACAATGTAAGTACATTTCATAAGATGCACTATCATCTGTGGGCTAAGTATTAGAATGGTCTTCTTGTGGTCTCCCAACTCTAGACACAAAAGATTTCTCACGTTAGCAGTATGGACTGTGCAAGTAAGATTCTAGGCACTTAATTTTGAAGATGAAAAAGGCTACCACGTAGAGAACTTTAAAACAGTGTGACCCTACTTGCTTCCGACCACCCATCCGAGCTTCTGAGCAGAGTTGTGTTGAAAGTATTGGTAAATGAAAATGCATATGTATTTTGATGTGCGCTTATGGTCCAAAATATCTTTAGAGAAGTTTTGAGGTCCAGAAGAACCGCAGCAACATACAAGCAAGATGGCAGAACTGAGTAACTGTAGTGGTATTTTTATGCTTTTTTATGAAAGAGAGCAGGAAACTTTATTCCCTTCTAAAAAGATAATTCAGTAACTACATTGTGCCTCCCATGTTGTTACTGTTAATTAAAGAATGCTCCAATGAAAATAATATCTTATGAAGGACTTCAGTTAATTCTTTTCATAAGAACTGTCATGGAAAATAACTATCGTGCATGCATAACAATACATTAAACATTTACATACCAGCTATACTAATAAATTTCCAAGCTATTAGAAGGCATCATCAAAAGTATTAACAAAAGTAGTCTAATTAAAAATTAATGCCCTCAAAACTAACTCTCACTTTCAAGATTCAGACTTCTCAATAAGAGAGAAGAAAATCTAGTCTAACTCTACAAAGAAAGAAATCAACACATCAGTTAAAATATATTTTTTCTTTTTACCCATTCTGTGTCAACTTCCCTCTTAATTTAAACAGAGGATTAAAGTAAGTCATACCTCTGACAAGCTGATATTAAGGAAATGATTATTTCTTTTGTATGTTTTCCAAGGTGAGGAGGATCTGATTTAGAGCTAGTAGTACCTCCAAAAAGTGCAGAAACAGCTTGTCACAGTTTTTCCTAAATTCTAGCATAGATCTGTGGCTGTGATGATTTCTCGTTCATGCCCTGACATGTTATCCTCACAGGACTGCTTTGTGCTGGACTTTATGTGTACAGTGTAACTTGTGCTGGGTTGATAAGGAAGGGAAAATTATCTGTGTACAATGAACAGCTTAGAAGCTTCTTTCCCAGCCAGAATGTCTGCAAGCCACCTGACATAACCCAAGTCCTTCCATTTATTGCAGTGTGCTTTCGCTGCTGTAACCCAAAGCACCTATGCTTCTATTCACCCATGCCAGTTTTATGAGGACTCAGGACACACTCATTTGCTGCTCCCAGCCTGCATTCTGCAGAATCCCCTTTTCAAAGATGCCTGTTTGCAAAAAAGCCTTATACGGTATTTCCAGAGGCACTGGTATCCATCTTTTCATTATTTTTAAAATATTGTAAAGGAAAACAACATTAACTTAAGTAGAAGGCAGATGAATAACTGTAGAAAGCACTAGGATAACAACCACATCTTGTGCTCCATACCTGTTTATTAAGGACTCAGGCTAAGCACGATTTAAAAACAACTCATAAATTAAGGAAGAAAATAGTTACAACTTGTAGCTATGCCCGAACGATGCAAGGGATTAAAAGGGCCTCCAAACAAACAAACAAACAAAAACCCCTGACAAACATAACTGATTAAAAAGCCTTACTTTACAAACTGGTTTGAAATCAGCTTAACTGAAATGTAATGTCATGACAACATTATGATACTGTCATTTACCATGACAAGTAACGGAGAAGACAAACAGCTTTCTACAATAATTTGTCCGGTCTCTACAAGTTGATGGTTCTACCAATTTAACCCCTTCTATGAAAAAGGAGTCTGAAAAAAAATGTCAGATTTCAGGAAACTTTCAGCCATGCAAACCTCAAACTGAATTTCCTCATATGATAGAGCACGAGGGGGTGGAGGGGCAGAAGGAAAAGGGAAAAAGGGGTCTATGTTACATTAAGCATTTAGGAGTGAAACTGCAAAGTTACATAAGCATACAAATAAGTTATTCTGAAGCAGTTTAGAGCATGAACATGCAATACATCAGCAACTCCATGATAACTGCAGCGCTAAATCGCTACAAATTAAAATGCTAAGAAAACTACTGTGTTTTTTCCCACGTCAACATAAAGATAAGACTTTCTGAAATTCCTGATTTTTCTTCATGGACAATAAGCTATCAGTTAAACTACTTTTGGGCAAATTAAATACTTAAAAATACATTTAGGTTGAACGTCTCCACTAGCAAGGATATAAATATCAATGACAGTATTAAAGTAACCAGTTTCCTCTTACCTATTCCTTTCTCAAACCCTTAAAAATCAGAATTCTTCTTGAACATTCTGGTAATACTATATGGCATCACATTAATGACAGCTACCTCAGAAACACAGAAATTGAGACTGTCAGATGAAGAGCCTTAAAATAAACTATTACTATTTAAAAACAAAAACCCCCTTCAACAATGCAAGAGCATGCTGAAAAACTGCACAGAATACTTGATGTAAAATAATTTAAGCTAGACCCTGAACTTCAAAACATATCTCTGTTTTTATTTTGTCCATGTATTAAAATGCTTCACAGCGAGAGCTGACATTCTGCTACATCTAAGCAACAGAACAGGAAACGATGCAAGTTTAAGGTACATCAGGCTAACTTTTCTTTTTTCTTCTGCAATTGGAAGCATTCAGCACAACTTCACAGTTAATTACAGAAATACTCAGGAGTTACCTTTTAATTAAATAGAGTGAAACAGCTTTCCATAATCCAACACAGACTTTCTCCTCCTTTAGTTGGGGTTCTAGTACTAATGGCATAGAGTGGACACACAGGTAGCACGGAAAGTAGCAGATTGAGAAAAGCAGAGAACAAAGTAAACATGCCTTAACTTTTTGTTTCGCTTGTAAAAAATGGGGAGAAAACATTCTTTCCACCACCCCCCTCCAAGAAAAAAAAACAAACATTCCTCAGTAAGCAAAAGAAAAAAGGAACCTTCATATTCCAAAAAACCTCCTGATTTCCATACAGATTTGTGCCACAAGTCCCCCAACACTCCTGCACCACGATACCCCCAAGCTCTTCCTGTGTCTCATGATTACACTGCTGCTTGTTCACAAGATGGCAGGTGTCAGGCCCAGCTCAGAGATATGTATGTGCTGACTGATCAGTTGAGTTGGCTGCTGTCGAACAGAAAGCCTAACAGCTGAGTCCTGCCTGGGTTCCCCCCAGGGGCTACATGACTTGAGAGAGTCCAATCTGCCAGAGACACGTTCTTAAAGCCTGGTGTCAGGTTGAATGAATGAGCTGCAGTCAGACAGCCATTCTTCCAACAAAATGCAGTAACTACCAACAGGGCAAAAGTAAACAGAAAGGTGAACTCAAAAGAGCTTGGTTTATCCCACAGAAAAAGCTTTTCCAAATGCCGCTTCCAAGAAAAGTTTTTTGAGAAAACAGGTATACATGTAAAGAAATAATTCTGGCAGAATGGTCAATAGCTTATTATCAACTCCATTAATACTAGTTTTGCTATATCCCTAGCATCATGATTTTTCTTTTTGATGAGGAGGGAAGAGGTGCTAGAAGTAAACTAAATAGGCAACTGAGAGTCACTGATATTCATGACACTAGCCCAAATCACCATCTCCAAGGAAACAGACATTTGAACTGATTCACACCAAGAAGTTAAATATTCCTGTGATCAGGTTACTCAAGCTATATTTGGAATACATGACAAGAATTAAAAGCCCTTTACCAAAATCTCACCAAGTCTGTAGTAAACCTAAGGAAAGGTTACAGTGCAACCACTGTAATTAATTAAATAACGAAGGCTGCCAATTAAAAATTTTAAAGTAGCTTTTTACTCAAGACTAACAAATAAGAACAGTCATTTAGTTTTCTCATTAATTTTCCATTTGTAGTTATTATTTCATTAGGTTCCAGACTTGTTAGGGCTCTGGATTTGAAACTCCTACCCTGACTGGTTTTTTAAATCCTTCTCCAGATCCAAACTGAGTTCAATAAAGATTGAGTGTTGAGCAGTGGAAGAAGGAGCCGAATGACTTATCATGGATAACTACGCTTACATCTCAGGAGCACCAAGGACCATGTGTGGCTCAACTCTCACTAGTAAATCCACTCATGCTATCATGCTGCTCACTCTGCTTGGTAATTAAGCGTTTCTCTCTCCTACCTGTGACTTTCCTATTTAAATTGTAATCGAATACAAAGATTACATATTTCTCTGCCTACCATGAAGGACCCCTGTTCCTGCATATTCCCCAAATACCACTGTAAGTGTTTTTAATAATGCACTCAAAATTGTATTTCAGAATAAAATAATCTAATACATTCAAACTAGAATTAGTGCCTAGGAAGTGAATAGAAAAATATTAAATTTTAACCTGTTCTTTTATTTCATTTCCATACAGATTCTTAACCTGTGACAGTCTGACTTCAGATTTCTTCACTTCCTCAATGCAATCATTTAATATGATTATTATCACATGACTTACTTGAATTTCTTGCTTGCAGATCGTGTGAAGTAAGTATAAGATGATACAGGAATAACTGATGCACTTCCCCTTAAAAAAGGAAATTCACCATTATTGTACAGTCTGCCACTAAATGAAAATACAGAGAGCAAAGATGCATGATTTTCTTTCATGAAAAAAGCAGCACCTAAGATACTCAAACGTTGGAATTTTTCTTATGGAAGGGAAATCCACTAATAAATTTGCAGTAACAGTGCTGAGATAGAACTTCTGTTCACTGGGGGTTTGGCTTAAGTTTTCTCTCAATCCTAATCATACTTCATCTCGCCTCCTCCAAAATATTCTGAATGCCTGCCCTTTTTTATAATATGAGACAAAAAAAAAAGGTTTGCTAGATTTTTTAACATTGAATTTCTCAATATATACTAGGCTTTGTAACACTGTATAGGGCTACATTGGATTTTGCACAAACACTGCAACAAAGGGAAATCTTACAAGCAGAAATGTTACTCTTGAAACTAATAAGCTTGCATCAGAAAGAACATTTTTTCCTTATATGGGATTGATATTCTTTTTCTATGCCTGACTAGGCGCAATACAATTGCATGAACTGTAACACAAGCAAAAGCAAGTACTGCAAGTTATTTTGAGCCTTTAGGATACCACATCACCATCCTCTACTTGTCTTTCTGACAGCGTTACAGTTGCGTGAAGTATCTTCCATTAAGCAGGAAGCTTCAAACACGCAAACATTTGTTTTTCCCCCTACAGAACAGGGGCACCAAAACATTATTCCTCCTGATTCTGCATTTTCAATGAAGAAATCTTATTTCTTCATCACTGTAGCTGACTGATGCTTGTTCCACAGCTAATCATTGAACTACCCCTTGCTCAAGCATTAACGACCGTTTATTCAAAACCTCCGAGATTAACAACAAAGTAGTGTACATATTAATCAGAAGAGTGCATCATCAACCAGATACATCTGCTTTAATCAAGCATTTATTAGCCTAACGATGTAACTGTCATCATCTGATGCTATGAAAAAAAAAATACATAACTACCTTGTAAGAATTAAATTTTTAAGCTTTTTATATGCTTTTCTGTGGCCTGGGTTCTGAACTAATTTACCTAAATATTTTTCAGAAGATCCACTACATATTTCTAGTTCACCGAGAAGCTACTTTTCAATCTCATATTTTATGAAAACAGCTTACTGTTCTGTATCTGTACATAATCTGTGTGTTATCTTTCTCTTGAGTGAACTCTTTTTTGTTAGGAGAGCTTGACACTGATGTTGTTCCCCAGGAGAGCAACGTCCACCAAGAAGAGACTTAACTTCTTTATTTTGAAGGTTTCTATTTTTTTCCTTGTTCACATAATCTTCTTTCGACATGGCAGAACTTTCAACAGACTGAGAAGTAACTTTCTGCAACCACAGATAATTATTTAACAGTTAAAAACACTTTAAACTTGCTTCCAACTCAAAAAACGTAAAGTTTATTTTCTTCAAATAACTTTTAAAGCTAACCAAATTATTTATCCTACCTTCTGAAAGTCACAAGTGACTAGGAGGTACATCTAGCAGAAATCATCTTATCAAATTAATAAGATAAATTCGGTCTAGAAAGTAACAGTGAGTACATCAAAGTTAATAACTGGTTAATTACTTCTAAACACCTACATACTTTTATGGAGGACTGCCAGAATACTCTCAAAAAAGCACTAAATCATTACTTTTTAATAAACTATGACTTTCAAAACTTCTTTTGCTCTCAAAACAGCAATTAAGAAGCAATATAACTAGGTGCTGAATTCAAACGCAAAACTCTCAATTCTCATTATGATCATAGTCGCCTAAGTGCTACAGCATTAATTTTCAAGCACTGTACCTGAGCAGGTTCCACTCCTGAGGCATCTTCAGCTGCACTGCTACAGCTGATGTATCTTATGGCACTAATTATTCCCTGAATAGCAATGCGCTTGTGCTCCCTGTAGTGCAAGTCTTCAATCTCTTTCCCCATTTCACCTATGGCTTTCAAAATCGATTCAACTGCAAAAAGCAATTCCCACAAACAAGTTTTAAACAAATAAAATATCAGAATGTCTGAATACAAGACTCAAAGGAAAACTGAAGAGAATATTTTGCTAAATATTAAACTGATTTAAAATTGAACTCCTGAAGAATTTTAAATCCTTCTGTTGTTCACATTACATGAAAAAAAATTGAAGAACATAATTTTTCAGCCCACGAGCACCTTTTAGTATGTGCTAGCAAACAGATATCGTTATTTGTGTTTCAGGTGAAATTTATATTTTGTTAATAGTCTTCAGTATAACCTTCTTCAATTCTGATTTATATTCAGAGTAAAACTTCTGGTGGGCAGATCTGTAGCTCAAGCTGTTACAGTTCTCCTGTAGCTCATGGACCCATGACATTTTCTGTAAGATGAGGATTTAGCCTATGATATATTATCAGTTGTGAAAGAGCCATGCCATTATTAATGCAAACTGAATGACAGGCCATTATTAATACAAACTTGCGTGATATCTAAAAGTAACTGCGTTTCTTTTTAACTGAATGGTAGTTTTAAATGCTTGGAATAAGACTGAACTGAAAAAGGCTATGAATCTTAAAAGATATTCGATAGTATACCTTTATTGTTTTTACAATATCTCAAAAAGTTATTTGGAGGTCGTGGAAAAGGGTAATAGCCACCAATGACAGTTTTCTTCATTTGATCAGCTTCACTCTGTGTTTTAGTCCACTGAATGAAGTTTTTCACTTTGGCATCCTTGGTGTATGGCTGGCCCTTGTGGCACCCTTTTAAAACAAAATGATCAGGCATCAAAGAATAAAGCAGGTTATTGTCATCAGTTTTCATTTTGAAACTATCCTGAAAATTGCACAGAAAAAAAGAACCAAGAAAAACGGTACTAGAGAATGCAAGGACATCTTTCCGTTACTCAACAGTGTTTTATGAAACGTGCATCTTGAATTCCTCGACAAAAACTTGCATTTAGCACTGAAAGATAGATAAATATTAAATACTAAAAAGAAACAAAATGATGACAAAAAATTGCTGCTAGAATACTCTCTCATAGGAGCATACAAAATAAAAAAAAGATCAAGAAATTGTTCAGTTTCATCTCTCCACTGAAGAAGACCTACGTGTTCTTCTTTCTTTCGTAATCTCAGCAGGAAAGAACACTTAAGTCACCTTCACAGGTTTCAGCCAGAATTTTTACTGAAATTGGCGATTGGTAAGATACGTATTTATTGTTGGCTGGTTTAAAACCAATATATTGACTAAATAATAAGTTTCAGCAAATAAACTGTAATCTGAACAAGTCTACTTCTGAACTGTGAACTGAAACAGATCTCCTCCAATGGTTTGCAATCTCTAGCTGCAGTTCTCATTTAGGACCTAAATGAACATAAAGGGAATTAAAGTTAGAATGAGGAAAGCTCAGAGTGAAACATTCAATTAGAAAGTTGAGCACAAACTATACTGAAGAAAAGGGAGGAAGAAAAAATCTCAAGCTCTTCATTTTGGAAGACATTAAATAAGTCTTTAAAAATCTGTTAAGAAAAAGATAAGCTTGCTTTGCTAGCCTAAGTAAGCACAAAATGCCCCACCCAGCTTGTCAGGAAAGACTGTGTGTATCCAGTTGACTAGGTTGAGGTAATTTTCTAGCACATATTTTTCTGTTACTACTTGTCAGTGGTAAGATTCAGATTGGGTGTGTGGTCTATTAGGAATACTAAAGAAATGAGCTGGATAGATAAACATGGGAAAGCTATGCCTATCAAATCTTGCACTCTCTTGCAATTACGCCAATACACCACTCGCCTGCAATACTGTGCTGTCTTCTGTCTCCTGATTCAAGAGCAAATGTGCCAGAAACAGCTGTGCCTCATCCCGCCTGTGACATGCTGACTAACAGTATCTAGCGTACAGTACCACAGGGCCATTGCTCTGTTGCTCTGTACTGCAACAGAGAGTATTCAAACAAGACCAGCTAGAAGGAATATGCCTTCACCGCAGTCCAGCATCGCATCCCTTCCCGGGCCACGTGATCCGCATAAGGCCCTGCACATTGGGAAATGAGAACATAAGAGCTCTCCAGGTATTTTGGGAAAAAAATAACTAAGATAAGTTTAGCACAACTATACCAAACTTTTTTGTAAAAAGGAAATGTGTAATCAAGAAAAGCTGCAAGTGATTTTTTTTCTTTTTTTCCCCTCTTTTCTTTCTTTTTTTTTTTTTTTTAAAGGAAGTGGTCATACACATTGTTACACTATCAAATGATTAAAACAGACTGGAAAAAATTAATAAGCATATGACTTAAGCTAATACTACTTATGCACTTTTTGATAAGATACACTCATTAATGCCTCACCAGCAGGTTTTTTTTTTTTGCAATGTTATTTCATTAGGTAAAACTAAAACTAGTTTAAGTTACCTGTAATGAACATTTGACTTTCATTTGAAGTCGTAAGGTAAATTGTGCTGGAAGGATTCTCTGTGATGTCCCGTACCACTCTCATCTGTGTACACACCAAGTATGTCACTAAAGAAAAAAATTACTTCAGTTTTCCCTGATATTTCATTGATTTTAGGATTTTAAGGCTGATCATACTGCAGTAATTTAAAATAAGTTCTCAAACCCAGCTGTTTTACTTCTTGTCTCTACAAATGCTTCAGCATGTATTCAGCCTTCATTAGAAGTTACAACATGGGGATATAAGTTGACTTTAAACTTGGAAGAACTGTGCAAGGAAACTTCAACATACATATTAGCACTAAAACATGAGCAACTTCATTAGGTAGGATGTCAGTGAAATAAACAGTAACATTATGATATAAAATGCACATGACAGCAACCATTGTTAATGGAAAGGTGAGTGCTTGAAAAGAAAGAAGGCAAGAGGAAATATTTAAAGACTCTTTAAAATTCATAATTAAGGTTTCCCCAGCTTGAAGTGCATCATTATTAGCTCACATGCAATAACTAATGCAGCTGTGTGATGATTTCTGTTTTGTCAAAAAATGTTTATTCAAGGAAATGAAACTTTTCCATTTTCATATTTCCCTTCACCCACTCCTTCCTGTTATAATTGTTCCCCTACCTATAAATAGCCACTTATTTACAGGACAAAGGGAGTAGGAGATTTTAATAGTTGCCTTCTCACTTTATTTACCTCTGATGCAAGTAACATTGCTTCAAGTGCTTCACTGAGGTTTCTGTTTGAAATTAACCAGATCAGGAAAAAAATCAGCCCCAGTTGTGCTGATTACCTATTTGCTTAGGTTATACTGGCAGATTACAGTATGATAAGGGCTGCCAATATTTGAAGTAATGTGTTGATTTTTTTAAAATTTTGAATAACTGATCAGCGATTTTCTGATTTGAGGAGAAAAACCATGGCAAACTTTTCTTAGTCCATGGCAATTATATTTGGAATTTGAAATTAGTGACCAACTAGAAAAACCCTGCAAATAATTAAGTATTATAAAGAGATAAATACTTGGGTGAATATGCTCAAACACATCTGGCTGAGAAGTTGCAAATAATTCCAGAATGAATGGCTGGTCTGAGGTCCCATCAATGGCATGTGCCCAGCGATAGAGCCAGAAGTCTTCACCATGCTCTATATAAACAAATATCAAGAAAATCATATAAACATTTCTTCAAAAAGTTATAAATGATTTGTTAAATTTTGAAAGTGATATTTATAGAAAAACCTCTCTTCCTTGCTCTTTCAGCCCTTCCTACAAATGTCACAAGACCAATAACATCACAGGAATGATTGTTTGGTAAGTTATCCAGTTCTGACCTAAAAACAGAACAGAACAAAAACATTGGTGTTCATTAATAATAAAACATAAAGCTTTTTCAGAAACTTCTCAAAAGGCATTTCCAATTAACATTCAAAGTAATTTAGCAAAAATTATGTTCCAGCCTGAGAAATGACAAGCCTTTATTTTACCTTGTGATAAACCGATATTTAACTTCAGGTAATCCCCATTCTGGCTTCACCATTTCTTCTGGAATAATACTTATTTTAGTAGGTGGGTCTCGAACGTTCAAGCTGATTTCTGATAAAGAAAAAAAAAACACAGTAGCATTTAAGGCATGAATTACAAATTCAAAAATTATTTTCACTTTAACTAAAACACAAACCAAGTAATGTTTCTTAAGTGAAGTATTCCAACTTCACCCCACTGATTGTGAAATTATTAATCAAGTCTTACAACTTTAGTTTTCATCTGGACAAAGTAAGGGATTCAGGTATGGTATTCAACAATGCAATGTCAAAATCTGAGCAATGATAAACTTTCCAATTCTCTACATAAGCCAATTTATTCTGATCCAGCCAGATATTTTGAAGACCAACAACAGGTAATAATAGAATACTAAGTAGCTAAGAAATACTTGTTACACTAGCTTCACTCACAAAGGCCACTACAATTTAAAACTGACTTGCAGAGGATAAAGTATAACGGAAGACAAAAACTAGCAGATCAGAACTTCCACCTCTGATTTGCGTTCAATTAGTTATTAACCTGATTTAAATATGCCATGGCCATGCAGGAAACCAAAAAGTCTTTTCACGTGTAGTCTATAGCCCCTGAAAAATTAAATTTAACAAGCAGACTGCTTAGACACTAAATAACATGGTGAAGTGTTGCAGGGGGAGGGTAGAGAGAGGAGGGTTCTGCAGTCAGATAAACAATGTGGGGGAATGCTTTCGGCACCTAAAACATGCAAGGTGATGCTCTATTGTACCTCTCATAACAAGGCAAATCTTGTATATTCAAGACTGATTCAGCTTCTACAAGACACTTTGATTTGGGTAAGGGACCATTCAAGTAATACAACCAAGCCATTAAGTAGGTATAAATAACATGTGCAGTTGTTTATATAATAGTATCAGGCCCCTCACCCTGACGCTAAGATGATATTATACTTAACATCAGACCCTCTACTTCAGAACTTTCTTCTGGCTGCTGCAACATGCATAGAAATATATCTTGAGGAAATAAATCTCCTCATCTTGCTTGCATCTGGTATTTTAAGACTGTATTTCAGAGAAAATGCCTGAGAAAAGTGTTCCTTGGTACATTCATCAATAGTTTCATCATTTTGAGATCAGGTGAAAGTCCTCAGCTTGGGACTGTACTCTGGGATGATTCAGAAGCTAAAGTCAGTCTAGCCCATTAAAAACTGCAGTTTTCAATCAGGACCACATAAATCAGTGATCTGCGAGATGCACACATTACCCAGAGGCTTCTTCATGGAATTCAAGGTGTCAGTAGGAACTACTCAAGCTCTAAGAGCCACAGCTGCAAACAGGAGAAGCAAGCAACGCAGAATTCACTTCATAAAAATCTAGGACTGGGCCAGAAGCACACCATCTTGCAAGAACTTTTAATCTTGAAAGCACTTTCCCTTGCAGCCTGAAAAAACTGACTTTGTTGTCCCTCCAGATGCATTTCAAACAATTTACAGGTAAATGATCATAAGGAAGCATTGGGAAGGTAGGATGTGATAGAATTACAAATTGGAAGCAGATTAAGAAAAAAGTAATGTTTACTCAAGCAATTCAGTGTAATTGCCATAACTAGCTAGTTGAAGAACTTTTTGAACCCTCAGTATGCACCCTTTAAAAACTGAAATACTGCCCATAGTTTAGGGGATATTCAAAGAATATCAGATTTTTATACATATTTTTCTATTAAATAAGAAACTACTGAGGTGTTACATTTCACCTATATTGTCACCTGAAAAACAAAAAACCGCACATGCGCAAAAGAGTCAATAAATTTGATTTGCCCTAGAAAATTTTCTGGATATTCTCTTCTCGTTAGCCTCTCTTTTTACAGGTCATATGGACACAAAACCTATTACTCCATGGCATGATATGCTTTGCAAGTTCATATAAAAAAAATTGAGCTTTGTGCTGAGAAAAGAAGATACTGCACAAACACATTGAAGAGGACCAAAACTTAGTGGGTTTTTTTTTTCCCCCTCTTACAGAACAGCCACAGTCAGAAAGTTCTCTAAGGCACGTCACTACGGAGTGATTGTTTTAATTCTTCCATCACATATCTATTATCATGCACTGCCTATTGGCCTCATTTTCCATGTTGATCTCTACACGAACATTTCCACCTCACTAATACTTACAGAAATCAGTAGTGTAATGTCAACCAAGACACTTGGAAGAAAAAAAAAAAAAAAGTGGTATCTGCTCAAAGAGAAAGTAATCTCAGATAGCATGTTTTATTATGTCATTTTGCTGTAGAAAGGTTTGTGGCAATTAGAACTGCTGTGAGGCTGGCTTGTAATCATCATCAGCTTTCCCCCACAAACTTCCCTTCCTGGCTAAACGTTTTTCTCTTCTGCCAATGCATCACAAACACTTCAGACAATAAGATCTGTTTTTACAGCAAAAATACATTGGACGGAGAATACACTGCTTCTGGCAGTGAAAATACTGTTTATTTTCATGCAACTGTAGCAACTGAGTTAGGAGATTGTCACTGTTAATAAGTTATATATACCTCAGCCTTCACCAACATGCATATTTGCTTGTTTCAAGGAAGGTATTTGAATTTTTTGATTGTTGGCTGTTATTTTGTTCTGAGTGTGAGCATGTATGGGAAAGAACTCATGTTCAGGGAAGTAGGCGCAAAAAAAAGTTGATATGATGTAGTTTGGAAAAGCTATTTTTGGTTATACTGCAGCACTGGTATTTCTGTAGCATAGCTCTCTTGAATATCTGTCACGTTAACCAACAGCAGAAAATAAACTTCTTTTTTTGTCAAGGAATATTCTTCATCTGTAAACTCCCCAATGTGTTACCATTTCAGTAGAGACAGCGGTCATCATTACAACTTTTTATTCAGTGGAGCTTTGCAGATACACTGGGGCTTATCCTATACACTAAAGTCTAAGAGTCACATCATGTGATAATGAGATTCAGTGATCTGGAAGAGGGTGCGAGCAATGCACAAATAATACCTGTATTACTAATCAGGAAGCAGAACTAGATTAAAACACAGTACCAGAGACCTGGGCTTACAACCCCAATACTTGAAATCAGGAGTCAGAATTTTTCGTCTTTTTTTAAAAATTGAGGTTGTAAATAATTTTGGCAAAAAACTTTGTACATGTGATCCAAACATAAGCAAGGAAGAATAACTACCTGAATGCTAAGGAACCTGTCAGAGCTAATATTTAAGGATCTGTACCACATCTGTTAATCTCAGCAATGGGTCACTTTCCATTTTATTTCTGTGAGGAGCTACATTTTACCTATCCTTGTAATATGGCTGAGAGATTGTTTTCATCCATGAGACAGAAAAATAAAGAGATAGGGTCTTGGTCACATAACATCTGGATTAGCATGAATGAATTCTCATGAGTTATCCACAAATGAATTCAGTTAGCTCCACCTTTCAGCAATTTCCAATTCTGCTGACAATTAAAATATGTAAAAAGCCAGCACTACTAGAACTTGAAATAGAGAAATGAGGCATTAGGATACCAAGATAAGTCTCCTTTGCCTAGTGCAGTGAGAGAGAAGAAATCTTGACATTTGAGTAAAAGGCTAGTAATGCTTTCTGTACGGACACACATGTAAACTTTCTTTTCTATTCTATTCTGCAAACACAAAATAGTTTCGTTGAGACACAAAGTCTCCAGTAAGAGTTTCAGTTCTCAGATCTCCTGAACAGTAGCAAATTTCTCATACAGTGAGAAACGGTGCTGAGGATGGAGCCCATGATCACAGGAACAAAGGCAAGAGGCTCCCTTTTAAAACTGGGAATGGAGGGTCCATTACCAAAAAGGGCACCACTCAAGAGAGGATGCAAGTTGGGAAGCAAAATCCACTCAAAATACGCCCGTGAGGTCTATGCCCGTCAGATCATAACCCATGCTTGCAGACTCCCATCAACATCCTTTTCAAAAAGGCATCTGTGTTTTATCTGCCTTGAAAAACAAACCAGAAATATACAAGTTTAGTGATTAGAAGGCCACCTAATTTCACTGGCACTTTTGTAACTGTCAGCTGAAATGTTATTTCATTTTTACAACTATATTTCATTGAATCAAAACAGATTTCTGCAATACTTAACCAATCGTAGCAAATCTCTTCATCTGTGAATCCCCTGGGGTTGGCTGCGTTTTAAATGGATAACTGGTTTTGATAGCATACTGTTCAAGAAGAAGTACTGTGCCAACCTTCATACTGTTATACCACTCAGGACATAACGAATTCCACAACACCATTGACATCATGCCTGAACCATCAGCAACTTCAAAATATGCCTAAAAGAAAAAGAAACAAAACATATTCGTTTGTATTTATCATCATTCTGGTAGTATTTCTTTTGGAAAATGCATCAGGTACTTGACTCATGAACAACTTCTCTGCTGATTACAAACAGATGCAGAGTATGTTCCAAAACTTTTAACTGAAAACTGGAGTTGAAGAAATCGCCAATTTCTGCATAAGAATCTACGCACAACTACCCCTGCCCAAACTCTTATCCCTCCACTGCTCAGCAGTGGTGAGTGACACCAATTTGACTCAACATTCTTCAGAGGACATTCAGGAAGATGTCCCGAATCTACTTGTAACAAGAAGGGGGGGAGGGGGGGAGTCTTCCTTATTAGAGTAACACTTCAAAAATTTCCATGAAGAGAAAGCGAGTTCTGAAGGTTGAATTGTTTCAAGATCATTGGGTAAACAGTCACGATCACAACATTATATATGACTGATTTTCAAGCAAAACATAATTCAGAAGACAAATATTTTGTCAAAGCTAAAATATAAAACTGCACTGTGAACCATCCTCTTTTAACGGCAATTTTGCGTGTAACAAAGATTTTTACCTTAATTCCTCCCCCCCTCCTTTTTTTTTTTTTTTTTTTTTTAAACTGGGAAAACTTTGAATCCTTAACTGAGCACATCTTTGAGCACTGAAAAAGAAAAAGCTTTTTAAAGTGTCCTATAATGGTATTATAAGGTAGCTATCCAGTGGAAAACAAATCTCAGCTCTATCAAAATGCCTGATTTTATTCACTCGCCTGTCAGCCTCAATCATCTGCCTTTATCCATACTACCACTTACTCTCTTTAACATCATCATTGCTGGACATATCCAATGCCTATGTCTTTCCCCCTCTTGCTGTTTTAAATCTCTCTTTCCCTTATTCCAAAAAATATTCAGCTACTATACAAATTAATTCTTGTTAGTCCATTTTCATATTCCAAATTACTCACAAACCACACACATTTTAAGTTAAACTATTATATCATAAAATCTTTTGTCACTCCATTGGCCTCACCTACTAACAATAATTCAATACACAATACATTTTTTTTTAAATAAAAGAAAGAAGAGGGCACATAGAGCAAAAAGCATGCAAAATCTGTCTCCCATTTTCTCCAGCTAATTCAGATCTGGGTATTGGTTCTACAATTAATACAAACAAATGTGACAGATCAACTTCCATGAAAAAGTTAGGAGTACCATCTAGACTGTCTACTGAGAAACACCTCCAACAAAAGACAAACATTTATCTCCACAAGGAAAGGGAATGGAAACTTGGAACAATACAGCCTTTCACTGAAAAGTTCCATATGCCTCTCTCCCCATAAAAGAATTCACCCAGGTTATTGGACCTCTTTGTAAAACGCTGCCCTCCCTTCTCCACTTCCAAGAAGCACTATACAAAAACAACCATTAGGAAAATCATTAAGAATTTTACAGTAAACTAACCTAACTATCTGGAAGTCATCAGAAGAAGGAATTAGGGGAAACACTGTTTTGTTTGCTTATGTTTTTTGGGAAAACACGGACTAACTCCCACTTCCATAGCCAGACACCAAAAAAGTTTAGTCTGTTAAGCTATTAAAAGCTCAACTGAAACACATGCCCCAAACTTTGTACATATGATCACTAAACCCGTCATTTCCACACTTTCAAGGGCTTACCTTTTTTATAAAGGTAGCCTTTTTAGCACAAATTAGCTACAGCATAATTCTTAACTGTACATGCTATATGGGAGTAATAATTTCCTAACATCCCACAACTACCGTTCAAGAGCACTAACCAACGTCTTTATCTCTCTTTACCTGATAGGGCATATCCAGTTTTTTGTCTGGTTTCCCGTAGTACCTTAGTCTAGATTTGTGCAGGACCCTCACAAGCAGTGGCTGGAAGTGAACTCTGCTTCTCCAGGTCATTTCCAGCTGACCAAGAGAAGTCAACTTGGAGACTATGGAAAAAGAAAAAAGACCAAAACAGTGTGTTCATCATTGAACATTTAACTCGTTTTCAGTAGTAAAGGTCAGAATTTCACATGTATTTTCTTAATGTTTCTGACGTTTAAAAAGGCTTACTTTGCTAACACTACACACCTTGAAACCCTGCTCTGAGCTACCTGCACACAGCAGTTATTTTTATGTATTTTTTCACTAGTAACACTTTTAAAATTATATAGAAGTGTTTGTCAGATAAGCAAAATAGCTACTACAAAACATACATACATTTTAACCTACAAGAACCCTACGTTCTTGCAGTAAGTTCTGCATACGACCCCTCCTCAGTTGGCTCCATGAACCGGCAGGAGCCCCTTAACAGCGACCACGTTTTTTTTGGCTGCAGTTACCAGGTACGAGCACTCAATCCTGAAGACCAGCCAACAGGCTGCTACCGCAGCAGACGTTCTTGAAACCTGAGAAGATTCGACGCACGCGCCAACGCCACGTATTTTCAGTCGACGTTTAGAAAATTTTAAGCAGTCCTCTCGCAACGTGATAAGAACACGCACAGGCTGCGAGGCCTACGACGAAGTACCCTTCCCGGCACAGCGCCTCAGGCGACCAGAAGGTCACTCCTGACCGCGGGGCCTGGCGCAGGTGAGTAAACAACGCCAATAAGCAGGCAGCATTCCGGTGGCCGCCGGGCGCCTTCAGCAGCGCGCACCCGCCCCGGAGAGAGCAGTTTCCACCGGCCTCCCCGCCCTCCGCAGAGGCCTCCTCTCCGCTTACCGTCGACGTCCACCTGCGCCAGCGGCTTCTCCGCCACCCACATGTCGCCGTAGGGATCCTCGTTGTTCCAGAGGGGGAGGTAGTGCTTCTTCTCGCCCCTGAGGGGCGGCGGGCGGCGGGCGGCGCGGCGGGCGGCGGCGGCCGCCGGGGGTCCGGCGCCCCCGGCCCGCTCCAGCCCCTCCAGGCAGAGGAAGCCGTAGTTGAGGCGCTTCTCGTCGTAGAGGTAGGCGCAGCGCGTGAGGCGCAGGCGCGCGCCGGCGCGCAGGTGCGCGCGCTGCACCAGGCCGTTGAGGTGCGGCGCCAGGTAGCAGCGCTCCTGGCACGCGCCGTCCGCGATGGTCACGTCGTACCAGTACTGGGCGGCGGCGGCGGCGGCGGGCGGCGGCGGCGCCTCGGCCAGGTAGCGCTCCACCGCCACCACGGTGACGGGGGGCGGCTCCGCGGGAGCCACGCTCAGCTGGGAGGAGCCCCGCACTTCCTCAAAGACCCTCTGAATCCAGGAGGCCCCGCTCGGCGCGACCCCCCGCCTCTCCTCAGCGGGGCGGGCGCTCCCGTCGCGCTGCGGGGTAGGGTCCTGCATGACAGCTTCCTCGCGGCCCTCCCCCCCCGCGCCGCCGAGAGCGAAAGCCGGGGCCCGGGCCTGGGCCGCCGCCGCTGCTGGGGAGGGGGAGGGCGGCGGGAGACGGCGGCCGCGGCCTCCTCCTGTCACGGGCTGAGCCAGGGCGCCGCCATGGCGCGAGCGGGGGCGGGACTGCTGCGCGCGCGCGCCGCGTTCCATTCAAAGCTCCCAACGGTCACGGAGGGGGGAGGGGTGGAGCCGGCGGGCCGTTGGGGGAGCCGGTGGCAGGAAGGCGGCGGCGGCGGCGGCGGGGAGAGCGCGCTCGGCGGAGGGGGGAGATGTAATGAAGGAAGCGAAAGCGAGAGGAGCTGGTGGGAGGAGCGGTCAAGGGGGAGCGGTCGAAGGGGCGCCGACCGACGACAAGCGGCTGGGTGGCCACGGCAAGGTGTTCTTTGGAGCGTCTTGCGGCTGAACAGCTCCGTAGGGCGCTCGGGGGCTGGTGCCTCTCGGCGGACCCGGCTGCCCCGGCGCTCCTCGGGCGTCAGAAACGGAGCGTGGAGCCCGGAGCTCCGGAAGGCCCCTTTGTGCCTGCTCGCCCCTGCTGCAGCGTCGATCGGCAGCCCTCCCTCGTCGCTTCCTCCTGTAGCGCTTCTGCAGAGACGGCGTGTCATCTCTGAGGGGCTTTTTGTTTCGGTTTTCTGCTAGGGTGAGCAAGTCAGGATCGTTCCCCCTGTGGAGCAATAAATAGGCTCTTCACTCCCTAGATCATCTTAGGGACCTTTTGCTGCACCTGTTCCTCCTTCAGCTCTTTTTTTAATTTGAGCAGATTCATAACTACTCGTTGCATCCATAGCAGGATGAACGTATTCCTGGTTGTAGTGGAAATGTCTCAGTGCTGTCTCCTAAAGTTGTATTTACTGCTTTTGTAGCTGCAGCATGTTGATAGTCATAATAATCAATTTTGAAAAATTTCCCTATGTCTTTCTCCTTTGTTGTTTCTAATAACATCTTTTAGGAGAAATTGTTATTATTGGTTCCGAAGTGTATGACCTTATATCCTTTACTGTTGAATTTCACCCCACTGCTACTCCAGCTCACAAGATCATCCTGTTCTCCTTTATGATATCACAATATCATTTATCATTTAATATCACTTTCTTGAAACAGTCCCTCTTCTAATCTCTTTGTTGCTTTGTCTCTTTGGTTTGGTGCCATCTATAAATCTGATTGGAATTTACTTACTTATTTTAATCAGAGGAAACATAACAGGCTATGAAGCAGTAGTACAGAGTGAGGAGAGAAAGGTGAAGGTTAAAAGGGCAGGAAGAGGAAGAGAAGCTATTTCTTTTATTTTTAGTGTTGCCGGTCCGGATAGTCTTTGATAACGCAAATGACCGAAGTTGGGCTGCAGCTCAGAGCTGCTTCAAATGCTGGGCCAGAAGCAGTTCTCTATGAGCTCACAGCTTGAGAATGATTGTGTTCTCAGTCTACTGCCTTTGAGATTATGGAGCATTTGCCTTCAGGAAGTTGGAAAGCTTGTTATTTGAACCATTTAAAACAGATTGAAGAAGTAGATGCTGTGGTATAGAAACAAGCCTTTATTGGCCTTTGGACTGAATTTTTGGATTTTATTTAACAATGCAGTGCTTAGTGAGAAAAGTTAAATCTGTTATTCTTGTGTTTATATTGAAGCCAGGCTGTTGAATAAAACTTTAATGCCTTTTTTTTCCAGCGTACACATGATCTGCTGTGTAAAATTGCATTTGTGAATAAAAAAAAAAAAAGAACAAAACCCAAACACCTTTTTATTAAGGTCACACAGGATGAATGTTTCACATTACATACAAGCCTTACCTGGAGGTTTGTGGCTTAGACTTTTTTTCAACTAGAAAATGAGTCATCAGTTATAATGAGGAAATTTGTGGACTGTTCCTGCCTTTTCTGCCCACTTGCATGGGTTGTGATACAATTTGCAGGAGAGAGGTATCCTATTTGTAGCAATGCTAATTGTTATGTATACATCCGTCTTCAGGATTTTTTTTTTTATAGTAAGTCACTGACATTTCACTCAGGAAAGCTATGAAACTGTAGCTTTTATAGACTGATAGTAGAGTAATACTTTGTAATTTTAGATAAATTTGTATGTATTGCACAGTTTTGTAGTTCCTTCTCTTATGTTTACTCCTGTTACCTTCTTTCTCACCGGGCGGGGGGGTTCTAATTAACATACCAGTTTCAAAACCGAAGCAGGGTAGATATCTCTCTGCTCTACAGAACTACCAGCACTGGAACAATCTGCCCTTCCATTAAGTTTTATCTGGGGATGGCATGTTTTTATAACTGGCTATGTCTGTGAGTTCCTCTCAATGTGGTTACTTTGCCACACCTGACCAATGGGATAGAATCTGTAGCTGTATTAGAAACTGGAAATTAAGAAATTCTCTGGAAGCACTTGGAGAATTAGTAACGACTAGTGATGATTTGCAATAGGTGGCTATATCAGAATCACAGAAACCATAACTGCATCATGTTGAGCCTGTTCCATCAGAGCATGTAAGAAGCTCATTGAAGACAATATGGTTATTCACATATCTAAGACCAAGTGTATACTTAAATGCTGAACTGTACCAGTGTCTGTAGGATCAATACACAGGCTCAAATTGTCAGAAATACTTAGGAGCCAATGATCTCAGTTTGTATATACAATGATGTGCCTTAAAAATACCCTACCAGTTAGCTTCTACAGTAGTACTTGTGAGGAACAGGCTATGCTTAGTAGGAAAAGTTTGTTACATTGGAAAAATACTACATTTAAAGTGTCAGAGAAACAAAAGGCACAAAATAATAGAATGTGTAGGTAAAAAAAACAATTTGCTATTGCACAAAATCATAAAGCTCACCGTAAAGCACTTTTTTTTGCCATAAAAATGTTTTGGGAACAAAAATAAAATAGCCTTTTCACTATGTTTCACCATTATCTCCTAGGTGCTTTTGTTAACTCAACCTTGAAAATAACAGGAACTGATTAAATAATGCTAAAATAAGATTTGAGGTGATTATCCAGTAGACATCCTCTTGCCCTTTTTAAAGAGCAGTTTTAGAAAGTAGTGGGCTATCAGCAGGAAGATCTCTTACACTTTTATTATGTGGAACCTTGATGTATTGCACAGGTTTTAGGATCCACAGAAAAGTCTTTTTTTTTTTTTTAAAACAGAGACTGCAGGTTTGCTTATGTGTCATTTAACTTAAAATAACAGTTGTCTAAATATGGAAATGAACTTCTATGCTAGCCTTTACGATGGTCTTTGGAGAAATAATCTCACTGCAGAGCAATTTGGTACCATGGAACAAACTATATTTAAAAAAAAAAACAAAAACAAACCATTTCACTAGAGCTCCAATGGAAAAAGTAAATAAAAACGTTTGGGTGATACACAAGGTAACTTGCATTTTGTGTGTGTGTGTGTGTGTGTGTGTGTATCGCTCCATGTTACTGCCTAGCTGTAACCACCTTTATTGCTGGTTTTTGGCTGGACCCAGAACTGCAACTGCAAGAAGAGTCACGCTTATGACCAGGCCCTTCAGGCTATAGCAGCATGCCTGCTAGGATTTTGGGAGACAGGCTTTTGTGAAAGGTTATAAACCTAAAAAGAGACATTCAATATGCTCCATATAACTTAGCTCAAAATGGAGAAATTTTAAATGGGGATTCCTTTTCATTGGAATGGCAAAAGGTACAAACACCAGTAGAGCAGCATGAAAACCAATTTTCAAATTCTGTTTGCAGAATATTTGTACACCCCCCCTCGCCCCGAAAAGCCTGCCTGTTTTTCTGTTTTTGATGAAGGGAAAAGTTTGCTTTTCTCTTTTTTACAAAAATGAACATGGACAAAACAACTATTGTGCCTAGCCTGGCAAGAGTGGAATCATCTTGGCTAAAATTAAGGGGAAACAAATCAACCGATAATAGTGGACACAAGATGGAAACTGTAGTCCACAGTGCAAAATCTGACAATATTAAAAGCAAGGGGAAAATAGGTTCTTAATAGAATCAGCACTTCTCACTGCATGTATTAGTACCTTTTATCAGGGTAACACATATTTACAGTTAGAAAACAATAAAGGGTAAGCTCAAAATAGTAAATCCTTGATCCTCACCTGCAGGGCTTTTCACATATATAGGGGTGGGTACAAGATTTTTCATGTTGGTCCTAGCAAACAGTATGTCTCATTTGTCGTTAATGTGGAAAAACTGGTATCGTCATTTCCCAATCCACTAGTAAGGCATGTTAAAAATCACTGTGGTGTGATTTTTTTTTTTCCCCTTCCCTCAGACAAGAGCAGAGTGGATGCTGCAGAACTGAGTCACTGATAAAGCAAGAAGTCAGAATCCTTGCTGCTTTGAACTTACTACAATCGTGCCTGATTTTTGAGGGAGGTAAGCAAATAACAACCAGAGAAAAGCTCCTATCCACAGATGGAATTGTACTGGAACTTAAGCTCAATATATTTTCTCTTGGAGTGGGGAGAGAAATCCATTTGAAATCACTGGGGTGGAAGAATCCAGGTATATGGTGCTACCAAAGCTCAGAAATAACCTCTAGTGGCAAGAACAATGATGACTGATTAAAGCAGTCTGATCTACCCAAACAATCAACCATGTTATCTTCAAACTTGTGATATAGTGGATATCCCACTCCATACATCAAAATTGGAAACTTACATGCTCTGCTAGGTTGGAAAAGATAGATAAAATCATGAGGGAGGACACTCATTTTCGTTGTAAAAAAAATGATAGAAATCCTGCCTCATGCCCTCGCTCTTTCCAACTTCAACACTGACATAAATGCTTAATTCCCTAATTTCCACTCTTAAATGCTACAGTTACAATGTGCTATCATGCCTTATTAGGTATAGCAATACTTTATATTCTGCAAAGACAACTGAGTGAGCACATCTGAGAAAAAGTGAAAGGGATAAATTAGCATTCAGACTGATAAACATGCATAAAAGCCAGTTCTTGTAGTGTCAATGTCTGCCAACTGTCATTTCACTCTAGTTCCATTGCCCCCGATCCTACTTGATATTTGTGTAAAGAGAGGCAGAAGCACAGAAACTCACTTGTAAAGCTCATTAGTAGCATGCAATACAGTGCCAGCTGTCATCCTTGCTAGCATTCTGTGTAGTCTGAACTCTCACTCTGTCACCACCTCAACATCTTTATCCATTGCAAGGAAACGTTCATTTCATGTCTATAGGCAGATAGAGACAGAATGAGCCAGACAGTCCCCTGGGTATACTGACTTGATTTTAAAACAAAACTTGCTACGATTTTTTACACTAGGCTTATACCAATACAACAGAACTTTACAAGCAAAATGTTAGTTCTGGTTTTCAGATTATTTTTTATTACTGTTTCAAATGTACAATCTGAACATTAGGGAACAATAAAAAAACCCACATACATGATGCACAGTACATAGCTTGCATTGTTCCCAGTTTTTAAAGTCACATGTCAAGGTTTAGGCTGCAGAATGGAGTTCATTCCTAAAAGAAAGCAGTCACGTACAATACTATATTGATGTTATACCAGCACAGACTTGTCTGGGCAAATATAATATTAGGAGCACCACCGGTCATTAGGATACTGCATATATCAGTGGAATGTTGACAGAGATCCTTAATATTCTGATCTTCTCCGCTAACGTTGATTCACATCAAAGTGACTTCACAACAAAACCCACCCATTTCAGCCGTTCACTCCTTGCTTTTAAAAGTTAGCGAAAGAATACAGCTAGGGAAACTCCTCACAAAATGAGATTACAAATTTGATGCACATTTTGCATAGTTAGATTTATGGCATTAAACATTTGGGTCTCTGGAATTCTTTTTTTCCTCCAGCATTTAAACTTTTGCTTTGAGCATGTAACAGTTATTCAGAACTCCCATTCAGCGTTCATACCATCAGTTATTCCAGATACCTTTCTGTCTCTTTGGTTACTTTCCTCTCCTTAACATCTCTTAACCTTCTTTTTTTCCCTCCTATAACAAGATACTGTTCCAGACATCCACTTCTCCCTCTTTGGCTACTCCTATTTTACTTTCTTCAGATTCTCCCTCCTCTTCAGCCATTTCCACTCACTCCAATTACTGTTCTCAACGTCTCCGAGCTCCTTCTCATCTTCAGCCATTCTGATTTTTCTCTTGAAAGGTTTACGCACACCTTCTTCTTGTTGCACCCAATTATTGTTATTACTAGGAATCCCACTTCTAAATCCTTTAAAGCATTTACCTCTAAGGGCCTGATTGTTTCCATATTTATACGTGGATGTAGCCTGAACGGCTCCAACAGCTTTACACACAAAAAAGAATCTAACTCACTACGTTGAATCATAGCTGGAAAAAAACTTACGGGAACGGAACGAGAGATTAAATTAATGCAAAAATGCACATTCCCTCCCTCAAACTTCAGACTCATTTTTTTTCCTAGTGTGGAGCTAAATAGTTTTACAGTTTCAATTTACTGTCACATTTTTTTATTACAATACTGTGTGTATGTATGTGTATATATAAGTTTAATTACATTTGCGTCTTTAGTCTCTTGGCATAGGCTGTTCCAAGTTCCCCTGTCCTCTGCTAATTCTTCTGAACTGGTGCCTAGCATCTGGAAAAATCTGCCTCCTACCTGTTGACCCCAAAATGAGAGGAGAAAAAATTCACATGCCTCCCATGTAATGCAGAGGCTGCTATGACGAGCACACCTTTAAAAATACTATATGGCAGCCTGGATCACTGATTGTTTGTAGCAAGAACAGTTTTGAAAACAAGTCTTGTACACCCATTGGATACAAAATGAAAGCTGTCCTTTCTTCACAGTCTCTTAGAATTTTTAAGTCAAAAGCTAATAAACTGTATTTCTGTTTGTTAGCAAATTATGTTTTGTTTGTATTTGTAACTTTCACCTTTGTTTCTGTTGAAGGGGTTTTTTTTTGGTGAAAGGTGAACAAAACAAGCCCTACATTCAGCAGCATGGGAATCTAGGCCAGGCAAAAATGTTTCTGTTTGGCTTATTTGCCCCAGCCTACGGGCAACAGGCAGGAACACTACTACAAATAAATAGAGACCTACTGATTTGATGCAGCTTTTCCTGGGCATAGGTGTACTATTCAGATTTTAAGTCTGTGCACAAACTGATTGCTTGCATGCATTATAATCCACTTTGAGAGTGCAACTGCACGTATTTTTTTAGCATGTCCTTAGGCTTGTATTTTTTGTAAGTTAAAACATTTAAGAGGAAAATACTTCATTAAAAACACCCCACATTTGTAGATAAACTAGTGCTCATGAAAAGTGCTAGGTTAATAACTTTGGAAAGTGCAGTCCTCCATGTAGCCAAAGAACATTGCATCAGTGTAGGCATCTCCAGTCTGCCCTGCAGCAGTGGAGGTGCCACCACTGGGAGTGAAAATGGTGATTAGTCCCCAGTTTGATTCATCCCTTGACTTCTCTGCTGAAGTTATATACAAGAATACCAGTTCTGGAGCTGATGGTTGCAATCTGAGCACCTGTCAGTCACAACACATGTATTAACGCTAACTTAACTTGACATACTGTACAAAACAGCTACCAGTTCTAACAACTTAATTTCACCCCTTCTTAGTTAATTTTGAATCATCATCCTTGAGGTAGACAACCAGATATTCCAATACACTTTCCCTGCACCTTTCAGTATCACATATTTCAAGTAAAAAATAACCATTTTCAAACACTATAGCTAATGATTTCACCTTTGCATACATCGTCTTCCATACTGTATCATGTCTGGAATGAGCTCTTTTGTATTACTTTGTATTTGATGCTTTATTTTTTCAAAGCACATCCAAAAATCAGCTAAATGATGATTGCATTAAACCCTACAATTTAATCCCAGAACATGTATATAGTTTTATGGCCAAGTTACAAGCCCCTGAGAACAGTTTTATGGCAGAAACACTGGCACCAATACCACTGGTGGATGCAGCTTTGTTTAGGCGTAATTAGCATAGAAAGCACCTGAAATTATTCATATTTTCTATTTATAATAGATCAACTCTTTGGATATTTTCATAACTATATTAATACATTTGTTAATCTTGACATCCATTTTGGAAAGATTATATTTACACACAAAAATACATGAAGACTTGATGCTTAAAGAGCAAGAAGGGGGGAAAAAAAGGTGCCTGATCCTGTGCCCTTGTGCACAAGGGTAGTGCCTTTAAATCATCTCATATGAGTACGGGTCACTTGTTTGAGTAAAAATTTAAAGGTTTAGGTCCATAATGCATTTATGCATAAATGATTCTGACAGACTACTATTTAAACTATTTTTACAAATACATTCTACAGTAACTGTGTCTAAAGGCTGAGACATCCCGCCCTGAGAGAAACATGAAGACTGTCCCCTGTATGTTATAAAATCTACCACGTGGGGCACACATCTAGAGTAGCTGCTTTTACAACTCTGTCATGAAATGCACCTATTTTACCCTAGGACAAGATAGAATCCCTTGGTGTCCAAATCTGCATTAGGCCCCTTAAAGACCAGTTGCTCTTCCATTGATTAGAAGTCTTGGAGAAATGTGTTTTGGTGAAACAGTAACAATTTTGTTAAAATGTAAAGCAAACCAATTCAAATTAAAAATAAGTAGATTCCAGTTTGTCACCTAATATGTTTGTATGTTTTATGTCTATGTACAGATGTTGCCATCCAAAAAAGTCTTCAGTTCAGGCTAACTGTATTACACTATCTGTAAAAAAAGAAAAAAAAAGTACACTTTTCATAGTACAGGAGTTTGTTATACTGACTACATTCTTCATTACAGTTGTTCTTTGCTAACACTGTGAATACAGTCTTCGTTCGCAACATATTTTAGAAAATAGAACTAAACATGTTTGCAATAATTTGACAGGAAAATGGAATTCTTTCCAAACTGAAAGAATATGAATTTTGATAAGTTCATAATGTCAGGATTCTTGTAGGTAAAAAGTGCAAATTTGTGTGTATATCCTCCAAGCGTTTTACACTGCTATCTAGAGGGAATGTCAAAGCATCCTTCATTTTGATGCGATTTACCAGTTGAATAGTACATTTTGACCGAGAGTCATAAAGTAAATTTGACTGCTGCCTCCTGACTGTACAGATGCAAAGAACACCTTGAAAAGAAAAAAAAAAAAAAGACAAGCTGTCAGTTTACATTTATGAGAATACTTTTACCCATATAGGAAATCTGAGAGAGCAATGCTGTCCCAAATACAATGATGTATACATTCCAATTCAATTTTAATTCCATAAGAAAGTTTTTAAAAGCAAAACAGTGCCTTGTGCTACAAGTATGATATATTTTTGGTATGTTCCTTTTTCCTATTTGGAAAGACATAAGAGCACATTTAAAACAAAATTAACTAATCTAAACAGTTTTGGGGCCCAGTTTTCTGAATATAACAGTGGGACTAAACAGGTTATCAATAAACATTTATCAAGCGCTGCCATGCCATATGCAAAAAATCATACTTGATTATCTGTACTCCAGTGCTTGTGATATCTCAACTATTAGAGTGTTTTTTTTCTTGATAGCTGCTCTGAATCACATGTAATTTCAGTAGTGCAGGAGAGAGAGTTTTGTAGTTAGGCGTTATAATAATACAGACGTTATAATACAAACGTTATATAACAGGCGTTATAATAATCCCTCTCCAGTACACTTGCTGAGCTGGAGTCTGGCCAGCTCATGTGAAATCTGGGAAGGCTAGGTGCAACAGGAGTCATAAAAGAGCTGGCTGCACAAGGACTCTGTCAAAGTGCAGGATATTTACAGTGAGCGGTTTGTGGGGGTCAGTGACTACATTTGCTTTGGATGGAAAACTTATACTAAGGTAAGAAATAGGCAATGTAAACACAAAGTTAAAAAAATTAAATGGTCTTAGTTTCTTCGTCAACTATTACTCATTTTTGCTAAATCACCGCACTGTAGTGATGTCCGTACCTTGTCATTTCTTTCACACAGAAATTTTAGCTTCTGTGCTTTCTTGTGCATAAATACTCCTTCCAGATTTCCTGTTTCCACAGAACGTAGTTCAATTGCTTTCTCTCCCCAGCCCATGACCTGATTTGACTGAAGGTAAGCTAAAGAAAAAAAAAAAAAAAGGATTTGATAAGTTAAACAATGCCACCAGTGTATTTGCCCGTTATTATTAGTAAATTAGAATGCAGATGCAACCAGTCATTTGTGGAAGTCCAATATGCATTGGGAATTCAAAGCCTGTTTCACTGAAGAGAATCACACACAACACATTTGCTGATACATTTTAAAGGGCTAACTCTTAGCCTCCAATACAAAGCTTGAAAAAAGAGACCATGCAAACATGATCTAAAGCTGGAGTTGTGGCATTTTCTCCCTGCAAGTGCTAGCATGACGAGCAGCCTGACCTATGGAGTTACTCTGGCTGTTCTACAGTTGCTGGGATTTAGCAACACTAACATCTGCTTTGCTTCGGGTTCCCTTTTGAGCGTTTTTGAGTCTGAAAGGCACTTTTGGTCCGGATTTCTAAACTTTATCATTCTATTTCTAAGTATTTTTAATGACCTCGTTGTTCTTGTACTGCTGCCCTTTGTTTTAACTCCACTGTAGAGGACTGAAGGCAAAGAGCACAAAGTTCAGCGTAACCAAAGCAAGATTCATTCGCTCCACACTAAAACACCTTTTCTTCCTCTTTAGTTCACTAAAGAGCTTAGAACCTTTCTTTTGGATATTCAGAATTTCAGCGTATGTATATGATGGATATGAAAAATGAGTTCCATAAAGTAGCTTTCTGTGCTGTAGCTATTTAACAGCTGAAAGACAGATTCTTGTCTCATTTACGTCAAGACATACCTGAAGCATCTCCCTTAACCTCAGTGAAGTTTTCTGAATTGATGTCAGTATAAATCTGATAACAATATATTCTAAATGATTTATATTTTAAATATACACATAAAGTTTTGGAAACTAACTGAATTTCAGTTTCTCTCTTCTTATTTCGGACTCTACACATATCTTAAGTATGCTAACATTGTGTATTTTAGAATCGCAGAAGTTTGGAAGAGACCTCTGAAGGGCATCTTATTCCCTCTCAAAGCAGGGCCACATTAGAGAAGGTTGCTCAGGACCTTGTCCGGTCATGTTACGACCGTCTCCAAGGATGGCGATTTCACCACCTCTCTAGGCCCCTGCTGCAATGCATCACTACCTTCATAGTTAAAATGTCTTCTTATTAACTAATTAGAATTTCCCTTGCTGCAACTTGTGCCCATTTTACCTTGACTCTTGTCTTATCTGTACCCTCCCATGAGGAAGTTGGAGTATGGATTTGCTGCCAGGTTTAGGTTAAGTTGGAGTATGGATTTGCTGCCAGGTTTAGGTTAGTCTGATACCTAAATACTTTTGAGTCAGACTACAGCATGATTAACTTGGTCTCGTTAGCTACTGCCTTCCTATCATTTCTTTTTAGAGATATTACACACATCCAAAGAAGGTACTCCAGCACTAATGGAAGCGTTCTATGTTATTCCCTTCAAATCTGGCAATTAGTTGAGGAATCGGCTTAATGATGAAGGATTTAACACCACAGATTTCAAATTAGGCAGTTTCAAGGAAAGTCAGCCCTCTGAAAACCCTGAAATTAACCTATGTATTGGCTCCCAAGGTGAGAACACATTATTTTTGCTCTAGATAGTCAATGCTCAGAAATGGTTCTTGCTCAACTATAAACTGTTATTTCATTAGTTTGAGAATTCTGATACTCCAAAATGATACAGAGGAAATACATGCATTTGACTAGTTTTTAGCTTCAGTGGACAGTGCCTGCCTGTCCCCCATTGTTAATGTGAGCAATGTCTGTTCCTTATTATTTACATTTTCTCTAAAGATTTAAGTTTTCACTTCACACTGATACACAAAGCAAAAGCCTGCAATTCCACTTTTGAAGGACAGCAGATATAGGGAATATGCCTGAGTGACTTTATATTCCTTTAAGTGGTTGTTTGGCTTAATA
This sequence comes from Struthio camelus, assembly GCF_040807025.1. Lineage (NCBI taxonomy): Eukaryota > Metazoa > Chordata > Aves > Struthioniformes > Struthionidae > Struthio > Struthio camelus. Next base: position 12,908,425 of record NC_090952.1, on the reverse strand, counting down.
TAAATTTGAAATCCTTGCTTTATAATTATCGTCAGAACAAATATGTGCATTTATATTGTGTCCTCAGAAACATGTCTGTTCTAGCTACGATATGGAGATTTTAGTTCCCCCAAATTCTATTAATTTCGACCATATCTATTTGGTAGACTTTTCTTTCAGTTGTTCTTTGTGTATGCTGAAGACTTGCCTACTACTAGACCTGAAAGCAAGAAAATTCTTTCTTCTGTATTCCCAGTATCCTACTGCCAGCATCCCAGTCATGCAGAAAGAGGAAGAAAACTTCCCATTTGAAAAGAAAATAGCAGAGAGGAACTGAGGATTAAGTGGGAGAAGAGAACGGGGTTTTCTGAAATCAAACACCTGAAATCAATAGATTTTTTTTAATCCTTTCTTTATACTTCAGTTCCTAGGCTGTACAACAGATCATTACCACTGTTGGCTGTGAGCAAGATAGTCATGAAGTTTTCTGAATCACTCCAGCAATATCATGACGAGCACCAAGGTAGCACCCATGCAACATGCAGTTAGCATCTACTAAAGCAGGCCCAGACCACACACTAAGTGAAGAAGATAAAGATACTCAGACATTTGCCCCCCCCCCCTTTTTTTTTTGTAGCATTTAGCCTTTTCAAACTTTTAAACACAACAGACACACAGGTACACTCGGATACTGGGAGGTGGGAAAGAGAGAGATGTGTTTAGGTGTGTATATGTAAACAATAGTATGAAAACATTCTATGGCTATGCTGCTTAGTATAGGTCAAATAGGTCCTAAAGCAACAAAGACTTAATCCACTCATAACTCTCTTATCTTTCCCACTATGTGAAATCTGCACTCAAGTTGACAACATCCCTGTCTGCATCAGCTCTTTGACAGATTTCAATTTGATAGTATCCTTGCAGCTCTCAGTAACAGCTTAATCAGGCTCTCTTGCAACCTCGAGGTCATCCAGGATAAACAGCCTTGGATGACTGGGCAAGCCGCTACTGCCGTGTTCAGATGAGACTTGATCTCCAAAGCAGTGTACAATGGGAATGCAATAACATATGACGTACCAAGTCCAGCAACTTATGTTCTGCTGGCAGGCCAATATACCTGAGAACTTGTCAACTGACAATAGCACATTTCAGTCAAAGTACAAGTAGCCCAAAACCTCATTCCTATAGCAAAGTCAAAAAGTTATTTCTCAAATTGTGAGAATTAAGAGATTACATGCCAAAAAAAGGCCCCATTCTATTGTTTGTGGAGTTGTCCAGCTGTAAGGATTTATCAGTACAAGGAAATTAATTTGGAAGACAGCAGGCTGTGAATTCAAAGTTCAGTACTAATTCTTGATTATCTTCCCATGTGAGAGTATTTATTCTGGAATACAAGTGCACTATATGGAATTAATTAAAAGCAGATTAGATATTCAGATTAAAGACTTCTTATTCTGGAACAAAAGCTCCTCTACCATGAACAATTTAGGAATAGTTATTTTGGATCAACTTTCCACCTCCACCAGCCTTAAATTAAAACATCCCGTGCTTCCAACTGGCAACATTTAGGGGTGTTTGTATTACACAATGCAGCATTGCACTCGTTTCCTGCAGCCCTAGACATAGATAGCCACTCTGGTCCTTTGGATAGTAGCGCAGCGGAGCAGGCATATACAGCCTGTATAACCCGGACTAATGTGCCAGTGTTGCTTAAAATTCTGGAGCAAGGGCATCCAGAGGTACCTGAGACTCCCCTGCATCACCCACATCACAGCATATCTTAAAAGACCTACAGTTGTGCACGAGCATGAGTTGCGCATGGTTCTCGCTACACCATTTACACGAGCATTACTCCCTAGACATCAAAGCATCTGCACCATGGTTAAAGTCAGTATGGTGAAGTGAGATCAAAATCAGTCTCTTAATATCATGAAAGCATTAAGTACACTCTAAAATGGGCAAGAGCACCCATTTGGTGTTTCCTGCTAACAGAGCATATTAATATTAAGCTGAGGAGATTCCACTTTCAGAGAAGTGACTGCTTCAAGGAGAAATGGTTGAGAGAGTTAGAAAAGGTGAAAGAAATTACTGAGCCATATGGGATCCAGTAACTTCTATAAATTGTCCCTGACACAAGCTAATGATCTCACAGCCTCACAGTAGTAGTATACTCAGTCTGAATGAGACAAGTGCACTTGATATCACCAGAACCCGTGCCTTGCTACAATTTCACTTCCAGTCTTAAGCTTCCTTTTCTTTTGTAAACTCTTTCCCTTCAAAGACCTCACTTCTGATCTCATGTACTGAATTTGGTTTACCGCCCTAAGCAGTTAGTCCTGATTTACCTTTGCATGAAAGCAGAATCAGCTTTTAAAAAAATACCATAAAATCAGGCTTTTCTGATTATCATTATAGAAATAGGGCAGGAAAGGACTTTAACATAGCTTCTCTTCCAGCCACATCTCTGTGCCACAACAGAGCTACCAGTATCACTTCTGACAGTTGTTTTCCTAACCTGACCTTAAAGACCTCTTGTGATGGAGACTCCAAAACTTTCCCACACAACTGATTCCAGATAGACATCGAAGTTTGAAATGAACAAACTGAACATGAATTAAAAGATTCTGACCAGCTTTTGCATGCATGGAGTCATGATATCAAACTTCTTTTTACAGCAGAAAAGAGAGCATACACTACTTTACGGAATTTCCTTTTGGAGCGAGTCAATACCTGCATATTCATAATTCAACACGGAAAACCTACTGAATTTTGCTTCTGTATACACCTTTGAGAAACTTGCTTTTGGCAAGTGTGCAGCTGGGCATGAACCTTACAAGAACTTTTATGAGTGAAGACGTGCCTTCTTCACTCATAAAAGGTATCAGCTCTTAGAGACCATATAGATCTTACAACTGAACATACTTTTCTATGGAATCCTTCTTTGGCCCCTCAAACAAGTCTCTGAAATAAAGACTTTTATTGGTTTCCCAGTCTTTGGGAAAACCATACCTATTTTTTTAGGTAAATGAAAGGAAAATGTGTGTATTGAGGGTTGGGAATGAAAATAACTCCGAGATACGTACCTTCAGTGTTCTGAGATGTAGCAAATCTCGTTCCCACTCAAACCCAGCTCCATGTAAGGAGGCAGAGGAGCTGGAAGCTCACTAAAGATGCTGCTGACCACTGACTAGGGACTGATAGCTACTTACATGTACTTCTGTGTACTTCCCATACTTCAACATTTCGTGCCCCAAAGGTTAGGCAATTTTGGGAAGGGGGTCACTAACTGAGGAAGGAGTCAGCAACTTCTCTTGTGCGATGCTGTTAATTAGAATAGTTTTACTGCTATTATTTACATTATTTGGATAGAAGAGGACACTTTTTTCATCCCAGCCACAGCTGTGGAGAGCTTTTGCTAAATGAAAGAGGCTAGGGAGTTAAAAATCAAGAAAAAATAAAGTAAGGCTGAGTGAAGTCATAAGTGGGGCAAATTAAGAAATTGGCCAAAGGAGGCCAATTTTTCCTCCTGTATGTTTTTGTTAGATTACGCTGGACAAAGGGCTAACAGGGGTAACATACAGTTCCCCAACCACCGAAATAAAACTAGGAATAAATAAACGTACAACTATGAATCTTTTAATTTTTTTCAAATGTATGCATTTCTCTGCATCTATGTTTCAAAGCTTCTCTGCTCCCAGTTGTTGCTCACTCATCTATAACCATTTTAGCATAACTAATAACCCAGTCCTGAAACGTGAGAGAGGCTTCTTGTTTGCACGCTTTTTGTTGGTTACTGGTGAAAAACTGCACAGGAGATCTGAACAATAAGAATCATTTGGATATGAGCAGGCATTTTCTGTGCCAAGCTGGACAACAATTATTTCAATAACTGCTAAAGTATGTTAATAGAGCTCTGATACAGTAATACAACCAGCTTTTGGTAACGCTATCTTGCTTCTCCACATAATATCCTTTTTGCTTGCAACCTGAACGCTACAAAGGATATCCAGTTTTGTGCCAACCCTCCAAGAAGATATACTGCAAATAATTCATTACTCACATGTAAGGGCAAAAGCGCTCTCAAATCTTATTAACTTGATGTTTCCTAAATCCTTTTTTAATCTTGTTTTATAGAAAGAAAACATTATAGCTCTATTTGTATTTAGCCCTACATATGTGAAATATCTTCTAGATTAAACAGAGATAGAGTAGCTCTACAATTTTAATTTCCCACTGGATTTGAGCTTCCTCACTCCAATTTCTTATTAACGGATCGGTCACAGAGGTCCCAACTTAAAGACTATGAGAGGCAGCTATATTTAGTGTCCCTGTCCTAAATCCATCAATTACAATACAACTATTCTTTTTTTTTCCATTGTCACTCAAGATATTCTCACCAACTACACAAGTTTTAATTCAAAAAAATTATTTAAAGAAAGTAAGAACTGAGCAAAGGATGGCTAGCTAGAACCCCAAGGCTAACACCTCACCCTTTTATCCCTGAAACACACGGTCAAAATTTTGAAATAAAAGCTCATGCGGACTGTTGTCAGACCTGCCAAAGTCTGGAGATTCCAAGCTATCATGTGAAACTTGCAAGTTCCCCCTAAGTTTGACCATGCAAATAACATGGTTAGTCAAACCTCTCTCATAATAGTTGGTGTTTTTATCTGGAGCCAAGAATTTCAAAGGAGCAAGAAAATGAACAAGAACTGGTGGGAAATAACTACTAAAAAAATAGTTAACAGAGCTCTTTGTTTAAAATTTGAAATGAGTTTTGAGTGGTGGGCTGGGTCAATATGTTCTTAGCTAAAATGAGATTCAATCGAAGTGAAGTAACTCTTGTACTCTATCAGAAGACCTCTCTGAAATGTGCTGTGGTTGACAGTTTCTGTTCCAAAGAAATCTAGTTCTGAGATACCAAAAGCACTGCAGCAGCAGCAGCAATGCAAGAGCTTTCAAGTTAACGTACCGGAATATTTCAAAGGACAACTGAGAGGGACTGTTTGGAGACTGCCTCTCTTCAGCTGTGGAATCTACAGAAGTATAAAAAAAAGAGAGAGAGACAGCGGAACAGACACTTTTCCTTCCAGAGGACATATGGGGGATGTTCTATAAAGAGCTAGCTGTTCACTCAGTGCTCCTAACCTTTGCCACCTGAGCAGGATGCTTCACTACGCTTGTCTTAGCTACCTGTCTCAGCATGGAATGACTTCCTAGCTGGTGGTGCCCATTTTTCTAGACTGGCCAGAGAGAAAAGTTCAACAGCTAGCACAGGCTGGACTCCTAATTTCTACACTGTAAAATTCAGCAGATAGGATACTATCCTCAGAAGTGTTGTTTCCATCCTGTTCCTATTTATTCCACTGCTCTAAAATACAGAAACAAAAATGATCAGGTCATTTTTCCATGCAAATGATTGTCATATATCGTATGCCAAAGAACAGGAGGAATGTCTGGGTGAGCATGAGGAAAGAGAACGTCCAAATGGCATTCCTGCTATTAAGATGTAATCAACCTTGTGAAATTGAGAACGTCATGCCTAGCCAGATGTGTACAGAAGGATGTTTCAAATGAGAGTAATTAACTGGCATAGAGGATCACATACTCAGTTGGTCCAAACTGGTGAAGCTTTATTCACTTCAGTGCTAGCTGGATATGTACAAGAAAAATTTTACTGAAGTTAAGGCAGTGTGAATTCCAGGCCACAGGAATGCTTTACAAGCCTGCCCCACACTTCTCAGGGTTTGATGATTCAGTTCTTTCAGCAACATAGAAAAAAAGACTTAAGTTCTCTTTGGTCGACTTCTGAGGCATTCCTGCAAACTCTAGATTAAGTGAAGAAGCTCTGAGGGCAACCAGTGCCCAGTGTCACAAACTGCTAATTTCCAAATAGGAGACATAAATCTAAGCGACCCTTCTTGCCATATCCCCCTTTCTAAAGCAGGATCTAACAGAGCCATTTTTTTTAACATCCGTCTTTGCAGCACACTGCAGTGCCTCTAATACGAGACACTCTTTACGGCATAGCAGATAGTAAGAATAATACAACTGGAAAACTCTGTAATACTTACAAATAATATCCATGCTTCAAAAATTATCAAACATGAGATTAGGGTTAGTTTTGGGCAGGACAGTAATTATAAATGCAGCTTTAAAATTCTGTTACTTCCCAAGGCAGGAAAAGGGAATGCAAATTGGAAGCGTGTGTGGGAAAACAAAAGACTTTAAATACTTAACGAAAATCACATCTCATATATACACACCATAAGGTGGGTAAGACATTACTTAAAAAAAATTAAAAAAATAAAAGATCTTCATGTTAAGTAAGCTTGCTACTTTTCCTAAAGCATAAGGAAGGTACTTCCCATAATGGCATGATTCCTGAAAGCTTCTGCCTCCTTCAGATAACATTTTTCAATGTAGCTTCCAATTACGCTCAATACTTCTCATTAGAACTTTTCTTTTCCTGACCTTGCTGGGTAATTGCTCTTTGATCATTATTTCTTATGGTGCTTCTAACATTAATTCAGAGGGGATGTAAAATTTCAACACATCAAAGGCCATTTAATATTCGAATATGAAAAATGGAAAACTGACTTGATATATTTTAATTATGCTTTGCAGCTCTGGATATGAGCTGAAAAGCAGAGATTAGTTTATTTATTGGAGGAAAAGAAAAACTAGATAGCTAGCTTACAAACTTAACAAAAGTGAACTGATTCTTAAAACTGAAGCAGTTTTGATGCTCAACTTTATTCTGACAGTGCCAAAAAACTAAGTTGCCTTGTAGGAATCCACATTCCAGAGGTGAGCCATTTGCCCTCAGTACTGTAGACAGTCCTCGAGGAATGATGGACCTGGTATTTACTCTCGTGTTAGTCTACTGATTTTAACAGAGTTTCCCTGGAAGTTACCTAGTTTCCTGGAAGTGGAAAGAAAAAGGTGAACATGCCTGATTCTTCACTGTGGTCTCCAGTTTCTCCCATGCTAATAATATGCTTTTGCACAATCGGAATATCATAGGCTTTTTTTTTTTGTTTGTATGCTTTAAGATGCAGATGAATAGGAGCAAGCCAAAATAGAAATTAAAGGCACCAAATTCTAAAAACAAAAATCTACCTGGGATGTTCTTGTTTTTCCCCCACACTGTTGGCTGGAAGCCCTCTAGGGAAGGTGAAGCAAACGGCTGTCCTCGCTACAGTACAATCGGAATCTCCTTCCTTCAAAGCCAACCAAAAGCATGGAGAGACCAAGAGCCTATCACAAATACTCTGGACCAGCGGCACTCTGAATTCAAAGCGGTACAATTAAGGGGCCATTTGGCAGTGGTTATAGACCTCTTCACTGACGGAGCCTTCTAAAGTTGTGAACGTCTACTTAAAATGCTATGGGCTATGAACAATCCAAGTAGGAAACAAGGGCACCTTTTTCTCTCTGCAATTCATTTAAATGGCATAAGTAAAAACTGGTGGTAGGCTGCATCCTCAGTGAAGTTTGGCTGGATACTAAACGCATGATGTGTGACAGTGTGATATGAATATAAATTCTATGGTACAAATGTGAAGACCCTTTTGCAGTCATTGGCTGTCTTAACACTGTTAACTCTGTGTTTACTCTTTAGACATTTACTCTGTTTACTCGTTAGACATTTGCTTGGCTCTGAAGTTGCTTAGTGTGCCACACAACAACTTTCAGATGGATACAAACCTAATAAAGAAGTCAAGTTTCATATAGCAGAATCTTACACTTAATAAAGTGCTATTTTTCATACATACCTACAGATGCTGGCATTTCTCCCCACTGTAAAACAGTTTCCTTTGTGAAATGCCCATAAATATCAATGTAGATGCCTTCATCTTCGTAGGTAAGTAAAAGTTCCATTCCACTGGTATTCGGGAGGATGATAATGGCATGTGGGCGAATAGTCCCCTGGATCTGGAATCATATTTTACTAAGATTTATATCGGAAAATGGACTGCAATTTTAGTGACTATATCAATCTAACTAGGCTTGGCACAGCAATAAAAATAACTGCTCACAGCTCATGGAAAGTGAAAGAAGTGTTTTCAGAAAGGCTGTATATTTTGCTAGCTAGCAAAAAATGGGCTAGACCTGGGCTTTTCCCCCCTCCTCCCCCCTTCAGATGTTACAGAAGGTTTGCAAATAAGTCAACGTTCAATATTTCACTTTATATTTACCAGTATTACTTGGGTTCCAGAAGACAAAGAGCCACTGAGAAACAGTAAGATTTACTGACTCATTCATGAAACACGAGCATTATATAAAGAGACAGAAGGAAGGTGAATAGAATTTGAATTCCAAATTATTTCAGAAGATGATGGAGCAGGGACACAAGCTTCCACATTCCAGAAAATCAGTGCTTTCACTTTCCACGATATTTCTTTAACCCCACTCACAAGCTAAAACCTGTAAGCTTAACAGTACTTAACAGCAAGCTAAAAAGTTACCTGGACCTTTCAAACACAAGCCACTCTACTATGCCCCTCCCTCCCATCTATATTATTCACTAATAATAGAGGCCTTTAAATGTTGTTCAGCATACATTTTCTGCATGCCACAGGAATAGTGCATTTCATTCACACAAGTTATTTTAACAGCTGTTCAGAGCACTAGAATCTCTCCCAGAAGCCAAGACACGTCCCAAGTGGAAAAAAAAAAAAAAAAACCACGTATACAACTACAAAGGTGGGAGGTTATGAAAATATTTTTGAAAGAAAAAGAGGATAGCCTTAAAAATCAGTAACAAAGCATTTCCTTTTTCAAAGCACTACTCAAACCAGGATGTTAATTACATAGGAAATTAAACCACTGCAATTAATATTTCTATAGGAAGCACACAACTGGAGTTTCTACATCATTTTCACAAGCCAGCAACACACAGATCTTTTTTCTTCAAGCACATACACTTACGCATGCCGTAACGGCACAACGAACAGTAAAGAAGCACTGAAGCTGTACTTGCCAAACTGAATACACTCTGGCCAACCACTTGACTCCGTGCCTCCGCAACAACTATCCGTAACACTAGAACAGGTATCCAGAGTCGCAGAGCAATTTTAATGCGTTGCCTTGGTACTCGCATGAGCGATCGAAGCAGGTAAGAGATGGAGAAAGAGGTGGGGAACGAGGAAAAGAGGGTACCAGAAAGCAAAAGTATCTAAAGTCAGCCTGTTAAAGTCTGGTCTGTTGCCACTACAAAGCTCCTTGAGAGAATTATCCAGTCTATCTGATGCTCTTGAAAGTAACAAGATGCCAAAAAAGATACAGCCACTGTAGCAGCAGATTTATTTCAGGTCTAAGACTCTTAAGGGAGAATGTATTTTTAGTACATGCTAACTTTTGGTGGAAAAGCACACAAAAGGAGTCATGGTCCTCTTAAAGGTGCCCCACATATTCAGGGCATTCACCTGGGGAGTATCTCTCATCATGTACATAATTACATCTGGAGCCTGCTGAAAAACTGAAAGCGCTAAGAAGGTTCACTTTTTCCTTTGCCTTTCACATCTTGGGCAATTATGTTAATGATCTTTTTGACAAGTCATTATTCACCTTGCTTAGCAACCAACTTCCAGGGATGGCACGCAGGCATCATGGTTAGAGTTATAAAGTGATGTCAATTTTCAACAGCTGCATGGTTAACAATGCGACTAATTGTCGGATTAAATATACAATTTAACAACAGAAATACAAAGTTTCTTAAAAAAATAGCTTTTAGCAAGCGATTCGACACATTGTTCTGAATATCTAAAAAAGTTATTTTTTAATTAAAAGAAGTTTATGAGCTTAACCATCCTCAAACATTGTAGCTATTAGAAAGACGGTTTTGACAGCATTTGAAGGCGGTCACTTTTCAGGACAGCACGGGTGATCAAGTGGCTTGCTAAGGAGGCGTGGGTTTTCATTTGGTTGGAAAACACGGGACTGAGAGCAGATTACAAACAAAGAAATAAAAATGAGTGCCTCAAGGCACAGGCTGCAACGCGCCGATCCGGGATCAGATTTCTTCAGAATTCCCTTTGGGTCACGTTGCCTTGGGATCCGGTGAGGCAATGGCACCCAGATTAGCTAACCCCTCCGCCAGGACAGAGCGCTGCTGACTTCAGGGAGGTTTTCACGTGAGCACAGACGTCCCCCTGCAGGGAGCCTCCTGCCCGACTGGAGCAATGGGCACCCATCAGCGTTTTGAACCTAACTCCCCACATTTCTCTGGCTTTTAGAGCCCACAAATTTGAAAGGAACTATCTGCAGCTAAAAACCAACCAAACAAAAAGGTTAAAACCAGAGCACTAATTTCACCCGGGGCAGCCCCATGCCTGCTGTTCACATCTGCCGAGGAATTGCTTTGTTGTTAGCTGGGTTTAAAGAGGTTTACAGCGGTCACCGTCATTCCAGCAAACAGGTACACAGTGCAGTATGTACAAATCAACCCAAGATGAACATCATCATGCCAACTTCTGCTTGAAAATCTAATGAGAAAGTCCTAACAAAAGTATAAAAATTCTTTTGAATTTCAGGCCTGGTTTCGTGGGCAACTGAGCAATAAGAGCAGCAAATTTATTTAGTCTGGAAGTTGGGATTCTGTGAAGTCATGACTGAAAGGCAAATCACATGTTGCACGCTGAGCTTGGATCTCTAATCTTGTAAAACAAACGCAACTGTGCTCCAGGGTGAATAAACTGGGATTATTCAGGGGAGCACATGTATACACATGCCAATATATAAGACTGTGATGCAAATATTTTGATGGAACATTATTTATATTCGAGCTCAGCTTACACCTGGCTTCTCTAGCTACAGGTACTCATTAGGGCAAAGGTAACATTTCTGTAGTATATCAAAACTTTAAAATATTGCAAAAGTCTTTGTAACCTGGGCCAAGTTTCAGCTCAGTTCAGTGATATCTTAATCAGCTTGTTACATTCAAAAGCACACTGGTAGATTGTAGAAGTCACCTAAATTCATGCAGATATTATTGCGACTTTTAACACTTTAAATTCATCCTAAATTTCCAGGATAAATCAATTAAAAATAGTATTGTCCATACAACAGGCTTTCTGACAAATTACAAAATTGATATTCTGAACATGAGAAAAGAAAGATTTTTAACAGAGTTCATTGTTATAAAAATATGTGAAAAGTAGTTTTCTACTAGCTGTCATAAAAAAAAAATTATTCTCCTACCCTGTGTTTTGAAATATAACACAGCACTTTATCCAAACGTCATCGACATACAGCCCAACAAACAGATACGTTTACTTATTTTTTTTGGAATATCTTACGTGTGTTGGAAGGTACAGGTCATACACCGATCCAGAATCCACATCAATAGCATGAAAGCCTACTAGTGAGCCATAGATCACTTTTAGTCTTTGCCCATTTTCAACTGTCAGGTCAACTGACAGTGGTTTGTGATGAAGTGACGTAAAGGACTGGAAAAAGAAAAATCAGACACTGTGTAACACAATAAAGCTGTTGGTTTCCAGATCAACATATATGATCTTTCTCAAGAATTTTCAGCTCTCAAAAGCTGGGCAGCTATTTTTGTTACAGTAGTATGTTACATTAAAGGAGCAAGCAAGTATCCATCATCCCTTGAGCTTCAAAGACAGCTGGATAATTCACTTGTGTTTTGAAAAAAAATCCAGATTCTAGAAATGGACGAGGCAAAAACTAAGCTAAGTGCCATTCATGTTAAATTACTCCCTTTTTTGAGGGAAACCAGCATCAACTTTGCGAATTCAAACATACATTTTGGCACTGCGCTGAAACAAGTTGTTCACATCTAACAGAAACATGAGTGTGACAGTTTTATGCCTGTTATCTCCAATGCACGTCAAATGAGCTACGTTCTCTTTTAAAGAGTATTCATTTTATCTTTAACTAGAAATAAATGTTATGCAAAGCAACAAAAAGCAAAAGCAAAGAGTAGATGATAAAATAGCGAGGGACAGCAGTACATCTGAATGAAAATGAAGTTTCACTTACCTTAAAAGCCATGAATTTGTGATAAGGCTTTGGAGCCCAAGCATAAACCTCCACTGAGTTTTTCAAAGCAATTACAAGGAATTTAATTCGCTCATATTTTACTGTAATACAAGAACAACAATTTCTTAGGTATCAGATGAAAACTTAAATCAAAATCACTTGGAATAACTTTACAGGACTGTTTGTAGAGGAAGAAACTATCCAGCAAGGGAGACTACTGGATTCTGGATGTCAATGTTTAATATCACCAGTGAAATTACCTTGAGTGCAAACCTGTAGTTCAATTGCTGTCAGTAAACCCAGACAACGGTTAGCAAAATTTATATATCACTTTTATATATTTGTGTGTGCAGCATGTGTATGTATTTTTCTTGTAACAAAGCCTTGCCAGGAAAAAAAGCTTGAGCCCTGCAGGAAGGCCAAGCTACTTCAATTTAAATGTGAACCCACACCAACGTTGCTCATTGTGCATATACTACAGTATCTTCTAAGCTACTCTTGGAGGAATAGTGGTTTGCTGAACGACTCTGTTATACTCTGCAGGCTGAATTTTCATTTTACTGCTCTTGTGTGGGGTTAAATCTCCATGTGCTAGTGTGGGCAAAGCACTCTCATGTTTTTGAGATGGGTAAGCATTTAAGAGATGAGCAGTTTCTCCAAGTTGATTAGGCTCATGCTGGGCATCGAGAACAAACGCAAAATTTTGTATTGAAAATTAAGGCTTCTTTGTACATTTTGTTTTAATTCTGCCAGAGGCAAGCATTTGCTTTGGAAACAGAATGCTAAGGCACTGCATCCTGATGCAGTCTCCCCTCATTTTACATCCAGTATCTGCTTGGTAGGGAGTTTGAAAAGATGCAGGTGTTATACAACTGAGTTAAGGTATGTTTTCTGTGGGAGGCGGGCTAGGTCAGCCCTTGCCACTTACAACAGGAGCGTTTCTTTCTTCCCAGACATATAGCAGAGGCCCATAAAGAGTGGATAAGGATGGACATTGATCAGAAAAATTTAACATAGGCTGAGAAAGGGGAGAGGAAAAAACCAAAAACACACACAAAACAATACATTCTTTTCTTCTTCTACCTGGAAAAAGGGCTGTAAAAACAAAGGGCAAGATATGAGAAGATGCACCATCAAGAAAATAATAGCTGCTGTTTTGTCAAAGCAATAAGATGGACTTGCAGGCCATTTTTTTCCATGGAAGCCTTATTTGCATTAAAAAAAAAAAAAAAAAGAGTAACCAAACTGTCAATTTTATAGGGAAAGTCCTTTGCAAAGCTAAAGAGCTTCTCTGCAAGCTCAGCAAATGCAATCACATTTTGATCACAACAGGAGATTGCTATTCCAACAGAACGTGTGAAAGGGTTGCTTGGTAAGGGTATGCCTGCCTCAAAGAGCGTCGACAAAACCTTTATTCAAATCAGTTAATGGATTCACAACTCTCACATGTACACACAAAAGCTCCTAGTAAACGTCTGCCTAATTTTAGGATTTTTTTTTAAACACACCAAACCCAACAATAAGCAAGGGAAGTGGAATACATGGTGCTTAGCCATAATTACGAAGAAAGTTACAATACATCTGTTTCACTCTCTTGGATTTAACCTGTGCTACTTTCAAAGCCATGAGATCTAAAAGCAAAGAAAGGTCAAGCAAAGCATTTAGGAGAGCTCACCCCCTCTTCCCATCTCCTGCACTCCCCTATCTCTTTTCTCTATTTGGCTTTGAAAAATGCCACTTTTGTATACTGTCTTTTAATAAAGTGAAACTTGAGCTATACATCACACCCCCTCAACACAGGTAAATGATAGAAACTATCACAATACTGCTGTTCATCTGCAAGAATGGACTGCCTGAAAGTCAAACAAAATCCAGATGGTACTTCAACTACTACGGTACCAATTGCAGTGTATGAGTTTTAAAAAAAAAAAAAAAAAAAAAAAAAAAAAGAGGTATACTCAGCTGTTTTATAATACAGATACAGGGATAAGCAGTAGAACATCCAATCTGACCTACCTATGGACATCCTACAGATAAGATTTACTAGCACTTTACTAGTCCAATTTTACTAGTCTAACTAGCAGTTACTCAGGGTCAGGAGAGAAGCTGAATACCATGCACGTGGAGAACCTCAGTCTAATGGAGGCCTTAAGTAACTACAGAACTTCTAAACCACTGACTGCGCAACAGACCACGGCCGTCACTCCCTTCTCCAGCCTGCGCAGGAAATAGCTGTAACGCCATTTGGTAACGGCTGCAAGGAGAGAGGCTATCTAGAATTAGAGGGAGAAAAGCATCTGCCATGTAAAACAAGGCGATTGGGCAACAGTCAGAGACATTATGCCCAGTGCAATTCTGAAATAAAGCTCAAAGAAAAAATGCTCGTGTTGTGAGATGAGGGTGCTTAATCAAAGGATGATTATGCAGAACTCTAAGGACAAACCAAAAAGACCTTACCAACTTTGTAGTGTACGCAGCCTTCTAGGTCGCCCACAGACACCCAGCCTTGCCGCTTCTCCACCTCCGGATCATTGCGCAAAATTTTGTTTCTCAGCCATGATAAGTAATACACTCTTAACTTATTCTTCTTCCCTGGGATTTGCAGGAAAAGACAGATGTCATGATCTAGCTCACTGAAGCACAAACTCTCCCGCGCTCACAAAAGCCTGAGATTTGTGACCTTGAATACAGAGGGCCTTTGTGCCTCATTAAGGTGAGAAAAGAGACCAGCAGCACAAAAGAAAGCAGCCTTGTGTGATGATGGCACTCAAGTGGGAATTGGAATATGAACAATCCTATGGCATTTGGCATACGCGACTGAAGCGTCAATGCAAGAGTTTCATACCCGATTAAAATTCTTTCCTCAGGCTAAAGAATAGGTCTCTATAGATGCATGTATTATCAGAGATAATCAGATTATCTGGCATTTGCTCTCTGATGGGGAGGTAGGAATATAGATATTGCCTACAATGGCCATTCTGAATAAGTGATTCTTCTGATTCTAATTAACTGACAACCTTCATTACAGGTAGCTATTTTCTTCTGGACGCCTTGCAGGGTGAGAATTACTTTGTCATCTTTTATCTCAGTCAGCCTTTCTATTGCTTTAGTTCATAAAGATGTAGAGTCAACAGCAGTCTAGGATCACTAGGTAGTCTAAAGAGAAGGACCATGTCACACGAACAACTGAAACCAGCAGTAAGGGACAAACAGCTCTCACCAACATCTTCCACAGTGAGTCTGGACTGTAGGCAAGTAGCAGCAACGCACTGCTGGATCGACATCTCTGACCTTGTTATGTACTAAGTATCCTTAGAGGCCACCCTCATCCATGGGCAAATAAGGGCCTCAGTGCCTTAGCAAGGTAGAGTCCAAGCTCTTTGTCAGTAGAGGTTGAAGACGCTACTCCATTTGATGCTATTCACAGCACAAATTACCCTCGTATTATTGTTTATGCATCTTGTTGACCACAGAATGAGGTTATTTAATGATATTTTAATGGAATTGCATCTAAATCGATGCTCACCCATCACAGGAACAAGTAAACAAACACAAACTGACAAACTATTACTTGCTAGGAACCAGTTCATTTTAAGGATATGACACATATTATACCTCCCACAAACTATTTTACACATTAACCAGGTAATGAAATATCCCAAAGCTCATCTGAATCTGTAATGAGAATGTAAATGTTGAAAATTCAAGATTGTTTTCCTATTAACAGGAATAACTGTCCTGTTAGAGCAAATTCCTCAACCTAGTTTATAACCTAATTCTTCTTTTTAATTGCTTCCAACCCCATGCAGGTCAGATACTTTTTACACACTGAACTAACCTGATATAGTAATTAGCACATTGAGTCCTTCCAGAACATCCATTTGCTGGAATCGTCTCCTTGTAATTAGAGAATAAACTCTTCCTTGCCCACTTCTGTCCAGCAGCCACAACCCATTCTCTGTTCCAACCAGTAAATTTACTCCTGTCAATACACGGTTAAAAAAAATACAACATAAATCACCTAATGATTTCGAGCTTACCCAGTGTTAATTATTTTTAGAATTGATTCTTATTTGATCTTTCTTCATGGTACCTGGCAATTTTTCTGTTGTTCGGTGAATGACCTCCCAGAAAAATGAAAGAAATAAGAATCGCACCATTAAAGCTTTTACCCAGCAGAACACTTACATGCTTATATAACTTGAAGCATGAGTAGTTCCACTAAAGTCAATGTGTATTTAAACAACAAGAAAATGCCTTGTGAACTTGAACTTTTCTGCTGACCTTGGCAAGTGCTTGCAAGCACTGCAAAAACCTCAGAGTTCAGCACCATTCTGTTGTCACACAGGAGACCCAAATAAACGATCCAAGAGTCTCTTCCAGTTTTAAAAACTATGATCCTCCTTTCCCCCAAAGACAAGATTCAAAGTGCAGGAGAAGGACTAAACTTGTTGGAAGAGGGGCTGCTGATACTAGGAAGTGGAGTGTTTGTTTGGAAAACAGTCTATGTTTTGCAAAAATGCTCTTAAGCACCAAATTAAAGGAGTGAATCTGTCTGAAATCCAATTGCTCCCAAGGAAGTGAAGGCTCCAGTGGGCTGTCGACACCAGAGGATGCACCCTGTATAAAAACGTTTGGCTGGCATGACAGCTACATTTCCCAGTCAGCAGGTTCTAAAAAAACGACATAAGGTATCCTGCTGTAACAAGCAAAGTTTTACTGGCAATGCTCTGCTGAGTACCTGGTGCTCTTCAACCTTGGCGCACGTTTAATTACAGACCTTGCTACACAGCTCTGTTCTTAATTTAAAATCGTGAGCTTCTTCCAACATACATTACACAAAACCTGTGAAGCTGCAGACTGGAAATCTACATTTCCTTTGGATAATGTTTCACCTACTTCATGCATTTTTCATTCCAGACTCAAAAAACAACCAGAAATAAAAGGCTAAGTGAGTCCCATAGAATACATCCTTTTCTTTACAAGTAGACAGATGGTTAGAACAACTCAAGAACTTAGCTACTGTAAGACTGGGACAAAGTCTTTAGTTGTTGAAAATTGGTCTGACTACACCAATTTTAGTTTCATGCCATTTAAAGATGACCCTGTAAAAAAGGTGATCCAGCAAGGTGGAAACTAAGGCAGGCAAGTATTTGGAGAGATTGATGCCTAACTTGCTTCAGTCTCTGATTGCTCAAATTCTCACAGAAAGATTCTTGGAACAACTAACAAACACAATGGCAAAAGCCTTCAGGTTTGGATTATTTCCACTCTTCAGAACTTGATGGATACCGGGGCAGAGCTTAACATGATCATCTGAAAACTTATTCTGCTACGAAAGACAGAGCATCACGAACCTTCTTCGTTTCACATTACTAAAACGTTTGCATCTTTCGGCTCTTTCAGCAAGCACAGTTTTAATATGGTGCCTGTTCAAAACGTTTTCTCATTCTGATGTACAAAATCCTTTGCAACTGTACCACATCTGTTTGCCACCTTTTATGAGGAAGGCAGTATCATGCGAGTGGTGTGTAGATATGTACTTAGTGAACTACTCCAGGATTTTCTGACAGGAGAGGTGCAATACAACTGTGAAACCTGCCTGGCATATGCTGACAACTTCTCCTGCTGCTGCCTTCCCTCCATACATAAGCCCATGTGCTTCTCAGCTTACCCCACAAAGCAGCACAAAGGATCTCCGAGTTGAATTTCTTCTTGTATTTACGAATTTCTGGACTGTCACTCTGTGGGCGAATATTTGTTGGGTTAACATTGACAACGGAGCCCTTCCTCACATTCTCTCTCCTGATAGGCTCAGGTTTTACACTAGATGCTAGAAGAAAAGACACATGGAATCAGGAAAAATGTAAATGTTTGGCTATGTCTCACATTTAGCCTGTTTATGGCAGAACGAAAGAAACTCCAAAGAGGTCAGAAAACATCTTGGGAGCATAATATAGCAAGAGAAAGAACCACGTGTACAGAAAATTTCTCACGTATTCCTGAGTATGCGCTGTGACAACACAGCAGTAGAGCAGAGCAAGCTGCATTCAGAAGAAGGATCAGAAGCGGTACAACGAAGCTCACAGCAACACAGCATTTCAGTTTCTGGAGATGTTACTGATAGTTGCAATTTTTCAAGCAATAAACCCTCCTCTCCCCGAAAGAGGGAAAGAAAAAAAGAAACAAGAGCGAGCCCCAGGAATGACATTATATGAGAAGGGTAAAGCATACTCACGAGAACTACAGGGAGGTCCTACCGGACTGGTGGGAGGGGTGATTGGCAGAAGTCTAGGATCTATGAATGAAGTAAACGATGTTGTAGATGATGTACTGCTTTTTGAAGGTGTACTTTCAGTGCACGGCGTCTACAATGAAAAACAAGGTCTGTTCAAGAAGACAACACTAGGGGAGCAGATAGCACATAGCAACATCATGAGTGCCTCTGAGGTTTAGAGGAAATGGCATGTGGCATAAATAGATGTGACAAACATCTTACAGCAGTAGGTACCAGTACAAATTCAATGAGAAAAACAGGAAGCCTGAGCAGGGAGTTGTGTCAGGATTCTTAACTAGATACTGCACTGCAATGAAATAATTGGTCCCTAGAAGAGGAGAATGAATAAGGGTCTCCTTACAGAAGGGTCTCCTTCGATCACTCCTTCCTGTTTCATCATCAGCAAAGATATTTGAGTAATGTCCTGCTGTAAGGAGGAAGCTGTTGTCTGAAGTAAGGCTGGTTTTTAGGACCTGTCTTACGACAGAGCTATTATCTGCTCCCAGTAACACACTTCTCCCCAACAGAGAGACACAGCACCTCCTGTGCTGTTAGCACGACTGAAGTTCCTTGAGGCTGCCAAGACGTGTTTCTCTGGTCCACGCCCCTGTGTACTGTCAACTGACATTTGTGCTGAAGGCAACTCGGCAACAGTGAAGAGAGCAGACCAGAGTGCTGTGCTGATGACGTTACAGGTAAAGGAGCAGAGGGCAAAAGCCCTTGAGCTTTCAAGTTTGTATGGGGTAAGGTGGGGGGAAGGAAGTATGGAGAGAAAGGGAAGGAGAGAGACAGACGGGTGGAGGAGAAACACCTGGAAAAACAGAACAGGTAGGGAGCCCAAGATTTCTTAGCCCCTAGAAAAAAGCTTTAAAAGAAAAGAAGGAACGTGGTCAAACATCTCATCATAAAAGAGACAGGACAGATGGAGTTGAAAGACTCTCAGACTAAGGCTACTAACAGCTGCAGGGAAACGATGGTTCAATTCAGTCTAATAAACCTAATTTTATTGTGTACCTTATTCACAGATTTGCTCTGAGGTTCCTGGCTGGTCAGTGGCACTTTCGGCTGGTTCAGAGAGGAGTCTGAAACTTGGCTTTGCTGGAGCAGATCTGGCAGGAGATAGTTCTGGTTGTTTACACTCCAGAGGCTTTCTTGGGTGCTAGAAATTTGTTTCCCTAAAATCTGATCCTGCAGAGGAGAACACATGGTTAAAGTCCACATCCGGCGTACTTCCAATGCACTATGCAACTCCAGTTGATTAGGACAATAACTAATGAGGACAGAGGGGAGGGTGCTATTATACTCCGCATGGTGTATCAGGTAAAGATGAGCCCTACAGAATGATTAAAATAAAAGGAAAATACAAAAGCATGTGGCAAACCCCTGAGACATCAACACAGGATTCCACCTCTGAAGTGCTCCACAAATGCTATCTACCACACCCCAAGGTAACCTGTTGGTTAAAGAAGTAGCTCCATCCTCAGAGACACTTGAGAGAGAGAATCAGATAACTTGTCCTAACACTACAGATCTGACCTCTGCCAAGGTCAGAAGTAGGTACTTCTTGATTCAGGACCTGCATTTAGTTCAAAGCTCCCTATTACTTTCATTGCTATTTTACATCTACTGAGTTAGGAAACCTTCTTTTAGAACATTTCCTACATTCAGTAGGATCCAGTAGCAGCCTTGCCATGACAATCAGATTTGATTCTGCAGCCCTCCTTGTAGGACCCCACCAGCTTTGAAGAAATGCTTGTAAACTAGGTAAGTTATGAAGCATCATACAAGCTCTCTTCACTGACAGTGTGAAGTACCGAGTCACTGGACCACGTGGGTAAGCTCCTAGGAAAGCAGTGCTAGGAGCTTTGAGAGGAAGAACGATGGGATTTGTAAAGTGAGCTTGCCCCAGATGGAGAGGGCAATGCAGAAGACACTCTCCCCCTTAGTGCCACAGGGTACTGGACTGTGCCATAGGCAGTGAAGTGTAAAATGGGATGGGAGCCAAGTACTACACTAGAAAATTCGTCCTGAATTATACCAAAGCAAAACGTACCGCCACACTCAAACAATTTTTGACTGGTTGAATTCAAGGCAAGTCTGTACATCGTACTGACTTTGATAAACCACCTACTGAAACCAGCTAAGCTTTTTCTGAATGCTGGCCAATATATCCCCCAAAAGGTAGATAATTCTAAAATAAAAGCTGTTTGCTTTTTGAAAACCAAGTAATTATCTAGAAATCAAATTGATGCTCTAAGCAACTCACTTTTCACTTTGGCTATTTAAAAAAAATAACACATATGTTAGTATTTTGAGATCAGGGAATCAAATCCCTATGGGGCTTTTTTGTTCAGCTTTGGGTCAGGTTCAGCTGTGTTTGGTTCAGTGTTGAACCAAAGCCCTCTTTGAATTTTTTGGGCAGTTTAGTACACCCTAACCACTCCTAATCAGTTCATGCTGAAGGGCCTGGGAAAGGGATGTTGGAAGAGGTTAGGGAGACTCACGGTGGCTGTGGTTGGTGAAATGGAGGTGGGAGGAATGGACAGGATTCTCCACGAGAAGAAGGGAAGAGACTGGAAGGGGTCAGAGATGTTTGTGAGGAGAGGTGGGAGTCATTCATCTGTTCTCTCTCCTGAGACCCCCTCACCAAGCTCACCAGAAAACAGGACCTCCATCCTTGTCCATCCTCCGCCATCCCCAATATGGGACTCAAAGACCCCAGTCCTTCTCCTTTCCCTTGACCAGTCAATACCCAGATTATCAGGGAAAGGGGAAAGCATTGAGTCGTTCTTACCACAGGGGAAAAACGGGCAGGCTCAAGTTGGAGAGCCAGGAAAGAGCTCTGAAGCTGGGAAAGGGGGGTTGGAGAAGGGCTGGAGTTAGTATTGTTTATTCCTTCGCAACCATGTGGGTAGAGATGGAGGGACCGTGAAGGTGAAATTGTTTAATAAAGCACAATCATTTCTGTCATGCTGCTGTTCTGAATTGGTGGAAATGAAATTCTTTCATTTCTGGTATGGATCGATAAACTTTAAAATAATGGCTCAGGTTCAGTTTAGATTTGAAGATGATGAACGGTCTGAGCTGTTGAGATTACGGCTCGGTCTGATTCCTTGTTTACAATTCCTTCTCCAAAGCAGGGCCAGAAGCTTAGAAATCACACTTGAGGTAAAAGAAATTTTTTTTTCCTCCTAGCTCTTTCCCCCTAGTTCCTTCACAGCTCACATTAGCAGCAGTGGGGAAAACATCAGTTTCACAGTAATTTATTTTCCCTATCTGCAAAACGAGAATACATTCAGTAATATGCAAGAAGTGCTCTGACATTGTGTCCAAGCCTTATTACTGCATTTTTTTTTGTTTTTGACCACAAGGAACATTGCTCTCCTTTGTCTGTCCTCATCTTTTCTGCACTAATATTTATCACTGAGGAAAATCCGCAGGACTCATGAAGTCTTTGCTAGATGCTACAGCTGGGAAGGAACCAGAGCACGGCATATGAGAAGAAACATATTTTTGCTGAGTCTGTAGGGATGAAGTGTTTTTTCTCCCTTTGGGTAATATTTTAAAAAGTAAGGGATACTTCTCTTTAAATTGGAATAAAAAAGGTCAAATTTTTAAGAATACCAACAATACACATTGACTATGTATGATCAACAGTATTGCTTTTTTTCAACTCCTCCAGCGCATTCAGGAAACACATTCTGCTGATATCAGAAACTACTGCCAGCTCAATAACAAAGACAAATAAAGAGGCACGATTTTGTACCTAAATGTAAGCGTATTTATAGGAAGCACAAAACTTGAAACAGTTCATGTTTTTTTCAAGGCTTATAGCTATAATTTGAAATGACTGCACAGGACTTCACGGTGAAAAGGCTGCCCAGAAGAAATGGATGTAGTGTTTATCACGTACATTAATGGTCTGACTCCCCACGCCAGCGTACCCACCCCCCTTACAAAAGGCCAAATTACCTTCTGTTCTGCGACGGTGCTTTGGGGTTTCAGTTCAATTCCATCTGGTACCCTCGTCCTTGAGAAATCTGCCACGCGGTTACTTAGCGGTTGCCTGGTAACAAACTCCAGTTAATGAAGAGAACTACTTCAGGGGAGAAAAAACAAAACAAAACAAAAAGAAACCAAAACCCACAAACACATGTTCAAAACTGAGCATAATTAACGTTCCCCAGTTATATGTTAAGGTTCTTGCACAAAAGCAAGTTGATTAGTCTGTGGACATGCCCGAGCGGCCGCGAGTCCGAGGACTCCGTTTATCCCAGTATCCTGTCTTCAACAGTAACCAAAAACAGACACCTAAGGAAAGAGTAAGAATAGAGCAAGCACATATTGTGATAGATCCCTCCTTTTCCAGTTAGCTGCAGTTAAGGGAGTTCCTACACAAGCAGGGATACCTTTGTGTTTTAAACTGCTGCTTTTATACACTAGCGCAACTGCCTCAAACTTCTGCCAATGAAGCCCTGACCCCATTTCCGTGTACTTTCATTCCATGTTTACCTACTCCAGAGCGCTCTCATTACCGCAATCCATTTAAGTGTATTTCGTTTCTGCTTCTTTCCCAATAATTAGCAAACTGATTGGATTCAGGATCCTGGCGTGAAGGGCTCTACAGTACTACTAGTGCTGAACTGCAACCGGTAGGAGAGTTTTGGAGTTTTTTTTAACATTGTCAAGGCAGTAACAAAGAATATGGTTTGGTGCAGAAGTCTACTGTCTTAATAAGAGCATAAAGACTTTTCTCGTTTGTTTGTTTTTCTCTCCTGCAGGAGGGGTAAACATTGCACCCATACTAAATTTTCAAATGGCATAAAGTAGGATCAGTGATGAGGTGCAAGAACATGCTCTTATCAGGAAAGCAAGCAGCAGGTGATCTTAACACATGTAAGCATTCCACTTTCTGGTGGTGGCAAAGCACATGTGCACCCATCTGGTTTAAATTTTGCTAGTGAATAGCTTACAAAGAGCAGAGAGAGATAACTGAGCTATAAAAAAAAAAAAAAGAGCTACAGGAAATCTGGTGTTTAAAGGGCTTTGCAAATGCTGCATGCATCAAAAAAGGAAGAGTGGGAGAAATGAACATGGAATATATACATATTATACAAGCAGGCATGGTGCTGGATCACATATAACGACATCCTTTCCCTAAAACAGAAAAGGATGCGTTCAAAGAGGAATTCTGATTCATCTCATTGAAAAGAACACCACCACCAAAAGTTGTTCTTCTTTCAGTGAAAGACAGCTGCCCTTGGTCCTGGCTTCCTTGGAAACAAACTTTCTCAGTGTAGCCAGCAGGATTCAACCAAGAGGATATAAAGCTCTTTTCCTGAATATGCTTATGTCCCAAGCCTAGTCCTCCTAAGCATCTTGATGGAAGGTGGAGCATAAATATCAAAAGCTGCTCCGTAGGCCAGTTAAGAACAAGTAAAGAGGATCATTTTCAATAGCCAACTCAAGTCTGGCCCAAGGTGTCTCAGCCAAAGCCCACACAGAAACACTACCACAGAAGGAGCCTCAGACCTGGCATTCACATGCATTAGGTAACAGGGACAAGAGAAAGGTTTTGAACAGAACCGTGCACTCTTTCAGGTGCACTGAATAAGCTCCAAGATTTTCAGCACTCTCCTTCCTTACCCCTCAGCTTTGAAAATGAACTCAAAAAACGCAAATCAGAAGCATATGCAAGCACAAAAACTCTGCTTTCAGAGCAGCGCACTGGAAAGGACTGGTACCAGGCCAATGCAAGAGCCTGCCAACAGCGTTATAAATCCGTGTCTCTTCCTGAAGCCTGACAAAACAGCATGCGCAATTACATCAGAAGAGCAACAGTCCCATCCCAGAGAGCTCTGTGGTACTGTGATGCACTTCAGAGTAAACCCGAAAACTTGAGTTAAATTGGGAGTCTCTTTGCAAGAAAATTAGAATTTTTGTTCATCAATATTAAAAAATAACTTTGTTTGCACTTCCAAATAGCACAGTTGACTGACTGATCTCCTTACTCTCTTTCATTTGGAATAGTAAGTTATTCACACTCCATTATTTCTCAGCAGAATACACATTTTGTATGACAGGTAAAACACCACAAGATATCAGTCACAAAATCAGCAAGAGAAACAGGAAAGCTAAAGAAAAACAGTTATTGTGAGAGCAGCTTGGTAAAAGCTGCAAAGTATCAGCTGGTAACTGCAGCAATTTGCAAAATAACAATACTAAAACCACAGCAAAATTTTACTAAGTCAGATCCTGCTTGCACCATCCCTATTTATAAATAGCCCAGGTGCAAGAATCAGCTTTTCAGTGGTAATTATTTCTACTAGAGTGAACAGACTGATTGAATATAATGGTCATGTTTAACCTGTTTTTCACACTGCATTCTATATTTAGCATAAAAGTATAGATTTCCTTTTTTTCCCCCCCAAAATTCTATTTAAATGTTGATCAATGTGAAATAATCTCTATAAAAACACTACCTATTAATATTCATTAATATTAAAAGTTAAAAAAAGACATTTCCTCGTTGTCCCAAGGCAGCAAGTCATCAAAGCTTATTACACTGCATACTTCTGATGGAGCAAACATTTACCCCCAGGAGTTCATTACAGTGAGATTAAACTGTGTAATTACAGCTGACATAAATGACTGATAGTAGCTTCAGAGGAGAAGTATCTACATATGCCAACTTTTCCCAGATATTTAGAAGCGTGTAATAAGAAGGAAAAAAAAAAAAAACAAAAAACAAGCCAACCTTGTGTGGTTCATGTCATCTTCATCACTGCTGCCGACTTCATCACTAGACGAGGAATAGTCTGCTGCTTTTAAGAATGAATTGGCACTGTCCTTCCCCTTGGCAAAGGAGCCTGGACTCTGAATAAAGAAAACTCAGTTGATTTTTTTTCTCATGAAAGAGCCCATCGCTAAACAGCATGTGCAGTATTTTACTGTCCCTGTAAATGCAGTTACTGTCACTTCCATACTGAAAACTTTATTAGGAAGCTGATGCTTCTGGTGGTCCATCACAAGTACATATTTCACATACGCCGATGACCTAAGCCAAAACTTCTGATTTTCTTAAAGCTGAAATGCGACTAACTTTAATTAGCATGTTATTTTGAATCTCAAACATTTATGATCCAATCTTCACATTTTGCAAAAGTACTGAAGTACTTCTTTTTCAGTACTTGAAAAAAGGAGTGTTTTGCATCAGTACTAGCAGATCATACCAGCCTGAGTTCTGTTCTCCATCCCAGACTAGCCTGAGGCCTGCAAGGAGCCAGGTCTGAGCACAGGCTTGCATCCAAGCAGGCTGGGTATGAAGCACCTCTGGGCTAGGAAGGCAATATTAACAGAGCCATAGCTCACATTCACAGAGATATTTGCACCCCAGTCCTACACAAACTCATATATAGGCCTCCCACATTATTAGCAACGGCCTAAACATAAGGTCTTCTTCAAACTTCCAGTTGCTGACAAGCCAGCAGAGGTTGAGGCCACTAGGATGCTACCGCCTCGCGCTGCACGTGACCTGCTGCCCAGCTCTGCGTTCCTTGGGGCCACCCAGGCTCCCTGCAAGCTTTTAAAATACCACCCATTCCATATACACGAGCTCTTGCACAAGGCCTCGTGAGCTCCAGCTATCTGACAGGCAACCCCTGCCTCCACAAACAACACAAAAAAAAAAGGCTCAGTAAATAAGATATAGAAGCAGTAACCATCCTTTCCATCAGCTGCATGTCAGTGAGTGGCGAGCGAATACATTCCTAAGTGTTTTACAGCCCTGAGTAGTGCGTACCCTAGACAGTTATAAGCTGGATATAAGCACAGGCTACCAGCCTAGTCTTGACTCCTGGACTCCAGGCCAACTGATTAACCACTTGCCAAAACATTAAAGACAGCCTTCCTTTCTAAACATTTACCCAAGACACATTCCCAGAGCGGGTGCAGGAAACCTGAGTCTCTGCCCGTGATCCGCGCTGGACACAAGTCAGACCTGGTCTGCAGGTTGATGAGACATGTCAGGACAGCAGGACGCGTGGCCACATTCAGCCTCTCAGACGGACTTAATTGCTAGCAACTTTAAGTCCCACCAAAGGAGCTGACTACCCTTAATGTAAACTATGAATAAAACAGAAATAGCTGTAGATATGAAAGACCTACTGCAATCAGGCCAGGATGAGAAGCTTTTTCAGACTTCTTACGCTGCTGCAAGTGGTTCTGGGACAATGCGCTCTCTCCCTTGGCTGATCCTGGATTCCCAGAAAAAAAAAAAAAACAACGTTTTCTTTTTAAATGCTTGTGTGAGAGAGGGAGAAAGAGAGAGAGGGAGAGAAAGGGGCGGGGGGCAATAAGACATGCACATATCGTTACCACTCAAAGCAGGCACCAATCCCTGCCAACAAATTTGGAGTTTTTTTCTTCTTTGCAAAGAGAAACCTTTTCGCTTGTTTCCCAGCACTTCTGGATGCCACTATATTTTATATAAAAGTTCATACCAGCGCAGTTTAATGCTGCAAGGTTAAGAAAAGCAGACCAAAACCACAGCAGCATTCTCCACTGTGCACCAGAAGCAGCTCAGTGGACAAGAGCAAGGCCTACAGTGCAAGAGGGTGAGGACAGGCTAATCCCTTCCTCTGACCCCCCCTATTTGAAGGGGGACAGTTGATAACAGCAGCAACTGCTGGGCACATTCCAGCATTAAGGGTTACATTCCCATACGACTACAGACAGGGTGATGGAGTCGGGGCAGAGGCCCTAGCCCTGTGGTGCAATGTTTCATGAGCATACAGAGATATGGTGCCAAGATTTGGCCTTTAGATAACTGCAAAGCAAAAGCAGTCTAAAGTATAAATTCTCTAAACCCAGCTGGGCTTAGTGCAAACAGCTTCACTAAACTCCACTCCCTGTGCATGGGGTCAAGCTAAAAGCAGAAGAGGATTTACCACTTCCCACAGTAAAACAGGGAAGAGTCATTTTTCAGTCCCAACTTCCCCTCTGCACCTTGGGGGCACATGAAGCATCACTTTTCAGCTCCTGCTTCCCCTTTGCACCGTGGGGAAGTAAGTAAAAAGAGCCCGCATGGTTGCCAGCATGCCCATCAACGCCACGAGACAGCTCACAATACTCTGGAGCTAGGGCAGGTACAAGGAAGCTGCAGCACTATGTTCCTTCCTAGATGCACTTCCTATTTAGCAGTTTGGGTGCTTCCCTTGCCAACATGCTATTGAATGCCCAAACTAGACTAGATGAGCTTGAATCCATCTGCACGTGCTGATGCCACATCAGGAGGGGTGCTTGCATGTAATCACGTGAATATGCCTTCTCAATATCCCTTCTGCCTACAAAGCTACCCAGGGAAAGCAAAAGCAGCCCTGGTGACATGCTGTCTTCTGCACACAATTTCTGATACAAGTGGCTCATGAGGAGAGGGCAAGCAGACGTGCCCTCACCCTGCTACCCGGACACAGCAAGCAGCTCAACACCCATCTCGTTCAACAGTTTCCTCCGTGACTATCCCATTGCCACCGTCAGGACTCCTTGCAAGATAAGGGGGGAGAATTCAAGCCCATAAAAATTAGCAGATATGTTTGTTCATCTAGATACTTCTTTCACAATGGTTATATGCAGGCAAGCATTTTGCAAAGAGCTTAACATTCAGAATTTCTTATTGGTCAATGAGTACCTAAGCAACTCAGCAGCAGTATTAGTTGTAATGTATTTATAGCCCTTTCTTGTCCAATTCATTATCCCTGTGGGTTTGGGAAAGCAACAAACTCTTTCTGGAACACCGTATGCCAGAACTAGCTGTAATTTAATGACACTTAAGAACTCAAGGAGACAGTTTAAACCACAAGGGAGGTTTTCTATTCTTTCCATGGCTGGTGAGGTTTTCATATCCCCATGCCAAAATAGCACAGGAGTTACACATCATGCAGACACTGCAAAGTTGAGCTGGGCTGTTGCATGTTGCTCACCACTATGCTATTATTCAAATATAAAATGACATAAGAGCAAAAGAAACAAAATCCAAGCAGTTTATAGTGTGCTTTGGATTCTTCTTGAAGCAAAGCTTCATATTCTGTACGGTTAGTGAAAGCAACATTGGCTTGCTTGTGTAAGCATAATAAATAAGCAATTTGTTCTTCATTTGTCAAGGGTTCGTAAGCTAACAATGTGAACTTCAGTTTAAAAATAAATGATCTCATTAGCTTACTACTGTGGTTTCAGAACACTTTTAGTGTCCACCCTGCCTTTAACTGGGCATGACTTCCCATGTCTTTAGTTGCCAC
The DNA here is from genome assembly GCF_040807025.1 of Struthio camelus. Taxonomy (NCBI): domain Eukaryota; kingdom Metazoa; phylum Chordata; class Aves; order Struthioniformes; family Struthionidae; genus Struthio; species Struthio camelus. The sequence continues at coordinate 12,879,865 of NC_090952.1, read as the reverse complement.
CCTGGATGCAAAGTGGTATAGAACATCAGCACTTCACCAAGAGCTGCACAAGAAATTGCCCTGGAGATGACCTATAGAAAACGCCCTAAGGAGTAACCATAGAGGAACAAGGCTGTCCACTTCCGCCCCACGTCCCCATCTCCTAGAGCGTGAAGTCATGTTGTAGGAGCCAGAGCCTGTATTGCACATGCTCTGCGCAGCCATGAGCAAGCCCACTGTGTCCCTAACACCACTACTAGCAATACCAGGATACCTTAGCTTCATCCATTCTAAGCAAAGTACAGTTTCGTAGCTGTACTTTTTATCTATTTTTGTACTTTTGTCTTTTTTTCAGTTGCACTCTGCTTCTGTAAATAAAAGGACACTAGAGGAATGTTTTACAACATGGTATGTGGAGAATCTTATGCTTCCTTAAGCCAATACAGTATCAGAGTGCAGAAATATCAGCATACAACAACTGCTCATCTGACTAGTGGGCAATGCAAAAAAAAAAAAAGCAGCGCAAGTTTGTGCAGAAAATGCCAACAAGTGAATATTAGCATTGAAATGGGCCTGTAGGTCTGTAGTGTTAGCTCTGCTGAGTTTCAGTAACATCCATACGTGCAACAGAGATGATTTTTTTTTTCCACTTCTTAATTGAGGCAATCCAAATTTTCTGCATGGAAATATGTTCCCAGCCACTTTCTGCCTTGAAAGAGCAACTGTTTACATTTTAGAAACAGGGAACCATAAAATCCAGAGGGCTGTCAGAAGCCTATCACCAGAAGCTACACATTTAACAAGAATCCTATTAGCAAAGCAGCACTTCATCCCCCCCCCCCCCCCCCACAAGTCCCCATTTCATGTGATACGAATTTTGCACATTTTGATGGATGAATCATTGACTTAAGAATCACCTGAGGTTGATCGGCTGCTCTGATGAGATCCCATCTCCCACTGCTTGATGCCAGGAGAGCTATTGCTGCTGTTTAGTTTCAGAACATGTGTCCCAGGGGATGGCTGATGAGTGTTACTAAACAGAAAGACAAAAAACAGACGAATTTTGCATTTAGGAACACAGACTGGAACGGACCTCCCAGGCCACTGAGTTCCCTGTTGCTACCACACGACATAATACTCTTGATAAACAAAAACTTCGCATTCACTGCTGTTCCAAGCAGGGCCACCCAGTACTGAGAGAAGGAGATAGAGGGGATAGTTTCCTCTGGTCATTCCTTCTGGGAGATTACAAAAGTCACTACAAGATATCCTGCTGTAAGTACCTCTGCCTCTCTGAAGCTGCATCACTCCTGATTCATTATTTGTAAAAGCCATGAGATTTTGGAATCTTGCTCCAGCACCCTCCTAGGGGATATATCCTTATCAACCTTATCAGCCGAGAAAGGAATACACAGGACAGGAAAATAAGCTACTAAGCTTGAAAAATAAAACTGGGGCTCGGCCAGAAATCACAGGCCAAGAAACTCCTCACTCGCAACACTGTGGTTTACCTACATGTTTCCTTTCTTCTTTGCTTCCTATAATTCTTAAGCAGAGAGCATTTAGGGCCTGATGTCACTTGAAAGCAATTTCAGATGGCGTTTCTGACTTTGGCTCATGAAGAGTAACTATTCCGAAGTGCTGCACACCGTTTTGCTATGCCAGCTTAATCTACTTCCCTTTCCAATCTCTCCAGCCCCGGTTTCCCACAGCACTATATTCCCTGATTAGACATCCTGTCGGGGCTCCCCTTTACTGTTGAGCTCTCTGCATCCTTGGTCATGTCTCCTGGGACATGAAGAGAATGTTCTAGCCTCAAGGACAGACTGCCAAAATTGTCAAAAAACACCTCCCAACAGCCCTCTGATGTATTTGTCTGCTTAAACTGCTGTCAGGCAGAGCAAAGGCACACACACAAGCTTCACGAGCTGTAATTAAAGTGCAGAGGCAAGGAGCTGGGGACAGAAGTGTCACTCCCCAAAGTGTCCAGGCACCCACCTCCCCTTTGAAACTGAGGTGCAGGTGCCGATGGACCACAGGGCACCTGGAAGAGCATCCGAACAGCCTGCCTGAGCCACTCACACCACCCCCTGCCACAATGAGATGTCAATAATTTAGGATCTCCAGTAACCAGCACTGGTAGCAGTCACTTACTCTAATGTGAAGGGGAAGTAAAGCATCACCAAACCACACAGAGGAGCTTAAACAACTGCACGATGTAACGCCCATTAACAGGGAATCAGAGGCACAACTTGCATGCAATCCACTGAGGCAAGCCAAATAGGCTGGATCAGACGAAACAACTCTTTGCAGGAATTATTACCGATGAAGCACGTTTGCTAGATCAGCGCTTATATATCAAAAATACTGCTTTCCATCAGAGGACAGAACTACCTTGCATGAAAAGGGGGTGATCTATACGAGGCTTGTTTCTCTCTAAATCAGGTATGTCAATCACTGAAAGGAAGCTGGCTTAGACATTTCCTTAAGGTTCACGATCAAGACATTTCATTAGTTATTTAGTGAACAAGCTGACTCAAAAGAAAAAAAATAACTGTAACTGTCATTAAATGAGCTATGAACCAATGTCAGTTTTAGAGTTACCGAGGTTAGGGCTTTGGTTTTAATAAGCTGGTTTCAGTTTTCCTATTGATAATAAATCAACATTAGTATAAGCATAAAACACAGAAGAGCTTACCTTGAAAGACATCTCTGATGGCCAAGCTGATCCCTGCTGTAATATTTAGAGGTTGTCCTTTCTGGAACCTTAAGGATTTAATCAAATGTTTTAAGTTTGCTACTGATATTTTACACTTAGTTAACAAACCTAACGCTTGCCCTGTATCACTACAAAACCGAGACTAACCAACATAAAAGAATAATGCTTCAGTGGTACTTCTGGAGCTGGGTCTTTCATGATATCAACACTGGAAGCTGCATGTCAGCAGCAGGTTTTTCCAGTTTGCTCTGAGCCTGTGCAATCTATCAAGGCGTCGTCTGTAAGCGGCATTGCACCTTTGCCTAGTGTCAGCATTATTCCTGGTCAATATTTAAAGCAGACAGGGAAACACATCTGCAGTCACCAAGTGCAAAGTTTAAAAAAAAAAAAAATACACACATGCATGCAAATACACCCTTCCTATTACTCTACACTTGTCCTTCGGAATTCTGTTAAAAACAGAAACATAACATTACCTGAATTATACACACTAATGAGTTTTTCTGCAATAAACTAGGTTCCTCACAGAAAGGGAATGTACAAATACTCCATCTCACAACACAGATGTATCTATACATCCACCAAATTCCACCGATAGTGTGTACACACACACACACAGATCTGCTTAATCAGTATAAATTTGCATCTTTAGAGGCTCTTTTCTACATTAGTGAGACCCAGTCAATATACACGAGATAATATTTTCACTCAGTTTCCTGAAGTCGAGCGTGTGGATACTACTCAGTGCAGGGGAACTGACTTGAGCGATACTAGCCACCGCCAGGGCTAAACACCCTCGTTTCACATACCTTCGGGGGCTGTTCTTCATTTTGACTCATACTCCAGAATACGTCGTCCTGTCCAGGGCTGACTGGTGTTGTCACCATATCTGACAGCGAACTGCTGTGGTATGCATCTCTACTAGTCCGGAAATTTTCACACTTTAAATAAATGAAATACATATTGAATTGTACTTCCCTGCCTATATAACAGGTCCCAATGCACAGGTGTCAATTATTTTGTTTGTAAACCAAAGTTTTAGTAAATGCCTAAAGTGAAGTGTATTGTATTCGCATATAATAACAGCCCTACTTACCTCACTCACTGTAAAGTAAACTATTGATTTTCAGCGTGTTAAGCACAAATACTTCTAAGTGAAAGGTAGAATAAAAAGAAATACTCAGTAAAAACATTTGTGCTGTACATACGTTTCCCCACCCTAAATCTATGGAGAAGTTAATAGGTCACTGGTGATACATAGCCAACTGCTTAACTGGATGATGTAAAATAGATTTTGCCAATAAAAGAATTCAAAAAAGTTTTAATGCACAAGTCAATGTCAAGTAAGTATATTTCCTCCAAACCTCACTCATGCTCCTATTTCTCAATTTAGATCGTATAACCATCACAGGAATCCATCTCCCCCCAGTCAGATGTCCACTTCTGAACTAGTCTTTGCAAGCCCAGTCAATGGAGACAAACCGCCATCTGGGAATGCTTATAACTCTCCACTGCTTATAAGGGTGTGCTGGCTCTCTTCTGCAACAGAGATCTGCAACTACTTTAACAATCAAATTTGAGACTGCAGCAAGAAACAAATCAGAAACTATGCTCAGACTACTCTTCATGAGCAATCATGCCCAACTGCTTTAGTTTGGGACTATCTGTGCTTAAAACATGTCTTGAATGATATCAAGTTGGGGGGGTATTAGGATTGTAAATGTTCTGATCAGGAAAAAAACAAAGCAGCAAACAAGCCACTTTCTTACCGAGTCTTCATTGCAGGGGAACAACGACTCAAGCTAAAATACTCAAAATTTGTTCCATTGATTAGTTCTGTATTTTAAAAAGGAGAAGGAAAATGTCCTTAAATGCTATACACTAATAATCTATCAGAGAGCTAGAAATGTCAACTTGAAGTACTGATTGTCTCTGAAATGAGAAATCTTCTTGGACACCAGACTGAGCTAGCATATATGGAAATGTTGTGTGAGCCAGGCCCACCTTGAGGAATTTTTGCTAGAACCAAACTGAGAAATAGCAAATACATTAGAGAGACCACTTCGTGCTTTATCTTGTCAGATCTCACGTGCAGAAGAGGATGGGGGCTCTCCGGAGACCACCTGCACGCAGCAGGAGTGCTATTAGTTCATCATCAAGTGACACCCTTCCCAGAGTCAGATTGAACCCATGTTTCAGCACACTAACACACCTCTGCCAGGAGACACCTCTTGCTCAAAGGCACTGCGTGTCTTGACCACTTGCAGTCCTTAGAAAGAATCCTGCCGGAAATTTTTGTCCAACTCAAAGTCTTCACTCTTGTGTCCTGATCGAATTATTGCAATTCAGCCCAGAGGCAGCTGTAGTTCAGTTTCCCCAAAGGATGACTCGGAGGAATGTTTTACTGATTTATCAGCTGAGGTCTGCAAAATTCTCCTGTCCCCCTAGGCTCCTCAGGGGAAAGACTCTACAAATGCATGGCAATAGTATTTACCTAATACTCCATTAATTTTAATGGAAGTAACCTATACTAAAAAGTAAAACACAGTAACTGAGAACTGCAGTCTTTCAAGAATGAAATGTGGTTATATGAACTCCCTATAACGCTACAAAACTAATTATTCTGTGGGAACAATGTTCAGTATTGCTAAAATATTGATAGGAAGTAATTATAAAGCTAGTTAAAGATGACAAACATCTATTCAAATGTCCCTTCACAACCTCCCAGTCCAGGAAAGGAAAGTTAGCTGGGGAAAAAAAGTCCTGACAATTTCACTTGGTTAAATATTCAGCACTTGGTTAAATATTCAAATGCTTTTTCTGCCTTTTTGGGATAATATGTTCTGTTGACTTCCTTTACAGAAAATTGCTGTGTCAGCAGTTAGAACATCTAATAACCCATGTCCTTTCATTTTATCAAAATTATTTTTCTGTCCAACATGACTGTCACTAATAATAGTTTTTAGTTAACCGGAATTATTTTAACAACAAAGTGTTCCCTTGAAATGACTCATCTTGGGGATAGAAATAGGTTTTACAGTAAGTCTATTATTATCGGGGCATAGAAGACTTTTTCCTTACCACTTTTTCAACAAGATACTTAAGTTTCTTCCTAAATTCCAGCTTTTGAGTTCTGCAGACAACTAGAAAGCTATTTGGGTTAAAAAGCAGGGACAAGCAGTACTGAATCATGGTATAAGTGACTGGGGTGCATCCAAACCATGTACCCTCCACAGGTGGTACCGACCTACTGTCCTTGGGCAGAGAGAGACCAGTACGCCAGTGCCATGTAAAGCCAAGAAGCAACACATGTTTTGGGGATGATTTCAGTAGCACCTACAATACCTTGCGACTCCTCAGCAAGCCAGAAACATCTCAGATAACCCCCCAAAATGATATTGTTGTATATTCCTTAAGCTTCTACAGATAGAATCTTTTGTACGGGAGGAAACACCTAACAGTAATTCTAAACTTGAGCCTTAAACTGTTTTTTAGTAAGTAATACTGCAACAGCAGCACCTCTCACACATATACAGCACTGATAGATGAGGTATTACCTACTAGATGTCCTTGAACCATAAAGGCACATCCTAACAGAGAGAAGGAGAGAGACCCTTTGCTTCCTAAAAATTGCAACACAGCATGACATAGCATAAAAGATTAGTATTAGAGTTGGCTCAAAAAGATTTAGGAGTGAGAAGTTTCAAAAAGACAGGCTGCATTGCTTTCTGGGGGATGCCCAAGTTACCAATTTGAAACAAGTCTACATATGGGGCTAAGATATGTGCAAATGTTGTTACAAAAACAGCATATGGAATGGAATTTTCTTAAACTTATGGGTACATCTGCTCTGGGATACTGGATCAATCCATGATATAAGGTACAGCTAGTTATTTTAATACGGTTAAAATTCTTGTTCTGTTTTGGCCCCGTTACTCTAGACGGTAGGGGAGCCCTAACTAGCAAATCCTGCAGGAAAAGCCCAAAGTCATTTAGCAAATGGAGTTCCTGTCAGATGTGTGCTAAATTCCTCCACCAGCCGGACAGCATGAGACAGCGGGCAGGGAAACTCAGTGACTTAGTTTACAAAGCCTCTGCAAAATTCTGCGGTTAACCCAGAATGGCTCATCCCGGATACCACGGACATCCAGAGACCGGATCTGCCACCGTGCTACTTCTCACCAAATAAAAAACAGGCACAAAATAGATGAAAATGATACACACTGATCTGGTAATATCGCACATTCCCCCTACCAGATAACTACATAGGGTACAAGTCACTGAGAAATCTTGCTCCTTTCATCTCGGGAGCTGCAGTAAGATTTCTGGTGTAATCATTTTGAGAGAGATTTGGGAAGCCAGGAAGGTACCATAAAATCTCACAGCATGCAGTAGTCTAAAATAAGAAATCATTTTTATTTGAGTAGAATATTGATGACAGACGATCCCTCTGGGACAAACCTGGATAGATGTTCTTCAGCATAAACATCTGTGAGGAAATCAGTTTGCATTTTTGCTCTGCAGTTCCTTTTAACCTACATGAACCAACATATTGAACTTTATGTTGCTTTGAGTCTTTCAATCACCAGGTGACTAACTGGCCTATCACTCATATCGCAGTATAACTTTATAAAGTTAATATACACTTCCAAACACACAGCTAGTAGCATCAACAGCTGCTGCCTATCAGCAAAAGGAAATGCAGCCTTTAGGAAGATTTATAAACTGCACATTGAAGTTCATCTGGTTTCCACGCGAACACAGCAGGTAAGATCACAGATTGGCTTCTCCCTGTCTGACACAATCTCCATCAACCGGGGAGCACTGACTTGTGCGTGGGTAACAGGGCAGCCTCCAGCAGGAAGTGAAATCACAGGGCAACAACCATATATCGCTTGCTGCTATTATCCCTGAGTAACATCATCACTTTAAGTAGCATCGAATTTTTATAGCATCGTTTCTATCGAGGAATGTGAAAGAGGGTGATAAGTAGTGATTCATTCCTCACAACTCCCCTAAGTACCTGGGAGATGTACTACTAAACAGAGAAGCACCAACAGGAAGACTGAGGCACAAAGAGCTTGAGTGACTTGTCCTAGGTGACAAAGAAGTCTGGGTCACAGCCAGACTACAACATACCTCCTTTCACCCAGCGAGTGGCATTTTAATGAGGCAGGACAATTCCCTGCACAGCCACTGAGCTCCTACAAATCCAAAATGCCATGCAGTGAACTCTCTCACTCTCCCACTTCTGTGGCAGAGCTGAAACATGCACCTCAAGGAAGCTGTCAGCCTTATCCAAAGCTGAGATACAAACGTCCTTCCTGCAGACCTTGCTCCAGCTCTCTAGTGATTTAGTGTGGCCTTCTGCAAGCCAGGCCATCAACTCAGCCTCGTCACAAAGCCGATAACTTGAAATGATAAATGGACCCTGGAAAAAGGGTTGTGAGAAGATGCACAAGTATTTTCCCAGTGAAAAGCTATCAGACGAATCATGGCCTTTCCTTTTCCAAAAGCTGTCTATGACAATTTATTTGTCACCAGCAGGCAATGGCAACCCAAATAGGAAAGGCATGGGCAGGCTTTGACTTAATGATGCTAATAGCCAGCTATCATCTGCCTCCCACAGACTCACTGTAGCACATACAAGGAAGCAAAGGTATAGGGAGAGCTGAGCCAGGAAGCCTGATCTGCCTTCCTGGAGGACTCTGGCTGTTGAGGAAGAAGGAAATATGGAGCACTTTCAAAAATACAGCCAGAGAAGGCAGAACACAAGAGTGCTGCTACAAGCAGCGCTGACCTGGACGCACTGAGCTCGACACGGGTAGACAAGGGTAGTAAGCAAAGCTGCTAACGAGGGTGTGATTTTTACAGCACTTCCACATCTTCCATGCAGGATGTTCACCAGAAGCTTCTGCCAAGCAAGATTTCAGTGGCTAGCAATGAGCTGAAGACGCTTGGGATAATGGCAATAACCTGTAATCACAAGTAGCCTCGAACAAGTACACAGGCCCTCCTTGTTGCTACAATTCAGCAGTGAGGCATCACGATACACTCCGAAAGCGGCCGAGCTGAAGCTAATAACCCAGGCCCTCTTCCTCTGGGGTCTGATCTTCCCCCTTTGATGCCGAAATCCAACGGACTAGAAAGCGAGGCCACAAGACGCCACAGCTGTGCACAAAGAATGTCTAAGCCTGAGCTGAATACCGCTGTCTTGGGTACCGCTAAGTAAACCACACAGAAGCAACTGGAGAGGCAGTCGGGAGTTGTTCAGCCATCTAAGAGTCTAGCATAACTGAGCCCCTTCAAGAACAATATGAACGCTATGACTGCACGTCCATCTTGTTGAGAGGATGAAAGAACACAGGAACAAAGCGCTGTGGGAATTATAACAGCAATAAGGTTATTCCTGCCACTGCTTGTTTTCAAAACAAGTGGAGATTTCCAGCTGAAATGAGCTGTGCTCACACATACAGTGTCTTATTCAGTGTCTATTTGCTGTCTTGCTTTTCTTTCACGCACACACGCTCACAATCCCCTCACAAGAGACCGGAGGGGAAAAGCAACTGCAGCCTAAAATACTTATTTCATACACTGCCAAACAGTAGGATGTTGAAATGAAACTGAGGTTTTGGATACACTGTGAGAACACTAAATCTGCTCACCAAGAACTGGAAGAAATGGTAGGAACTAAAATATTTTGAGAAAAAATTCTCATGGAGAACTTTTTCAGGATGTTTTCACAGTATAGACAGAGTGACCTGCTCAGGTACCACTTCTGCCTTTCATACCAGAATTTTTCAAGTCAGTCAGGTCAGAAATCAATATCTAACTGACAGATGTTGGGTGACCTCTGTCAAATTGACAAAAATATATAGAAGCTGCAGAGATGAGCATAAAAGAACATGAAAAAACTCTTAGAAGCACCTTCAAACAAGGAAGGTGTGAAAAGCTTAGTTCGGAAGGTGTGAAGATGTAAAATAAATGTCTAAAATATTCCACATCTCAGCAAGAAAGCAAGCACGTAGCCACCCGTGTACAAACGAGAGAGCTCATCGGAGCCTATAAGCCCACTCCAGAAGGACAGCGTATTCGCTAGTGCACAAAGGATGGTGCCACTGTAGGCACTTTACACTCAGAAGAAAAGTCCTGTATGCATATAAGTATTAACTCTTGGTCAAAGGCTAGAAGATCTGTTGCCTTGAGTACATTGCCCTAAGAGCTAGGGATCTTGCATTTGCATCTGAAATCATGTTTCTTCAATAAGAGGGTAAGTGTTGATGAAGCAACTGAAGAACAGAAATGGGACTTTGTAGTCCTTATGGGCTCTACCTGGAGGCAAAATCTGACTCTGCATTGCTAACTAGTCCTTACTGCATCTCTGCATGCTTTTAGATTATTTCAAAAGATCACTAAAAATCTTGCTTGTATATGTGGTCTTCAGGGGTAAAAACTCTGGCTTTGGAGTTGTTTTGTAAAGTGCCACAAATATTTATGGCGCCATATAAATAACGTACCACCCAAGGACTGAAACAGCATACTCATTCAGGCTTTCTGTGAAACATCTAAGAGTAACATCATAGACTCAGCACAGTCAGGCATCAAGTATCTAAAAATAACTGTTATCTAACCCCAATTTGCAATGCCTAAATATAATTCCACTTATAATTCAGTAGCACACGGTGGCACTAAAAATCTCTGAGGCAGATTGTCACAGTCCTCCGTCATTTATGCCAGGAAGTGGAGAGAATCAGGTTTCCCATTTACTTTTCTGCCTAGAAACCATCCCACGCTTTCTCTTCCCCATCTGGAGCAGCAATACCGTACCTGTACTAACACCGCTCGTTGCATCGCGGGGGTGCAAGGACTAGAACTACTGCCAGAGCCCATCCTAGCGTGCGGCGTGGCTTCATGCCCGAGCGCTGCTGACCACTGCAGAGAAGGCTGGATACTGTCACTTTTCTTTTTTCGGTCCTCGACCTGAGAACGAGAGAAGCAGCAGCAAGTTGCACACTCAGCCTCAGTCTTCACAGCTCGGACATCCTCCAAGAGCAGCACAGTTTTGTGTCAAGCCTGATGGACCTCCTCATCGGGGAGAGGTCAGCCCTGGCACGATACGCGCCAATACTGACTCTCAATTTGCAACCCTACCTTTCTCATCAGCCTTTTTCCCAATCTGCAGCAAGCCTCAATAAGGCACATCCAAGGAATAAGGGGCACCCGACGTGCCTGAACTGCAACCTGCTTTATTCGAGGCTATCCCATTTGCTACAGGCTGGGATTTTAGGTAGGAAGAATCACCTCTCCCTATTCTCTTATTTTTTACAGCTTTCAGCCCATTTTGCTGTGCGTTTACTATCTCCTCCTACAACAGTGATACGACTGCAAGTGGCTTTCCACTTTAAAGCACTTTTAAGGCTCTGCTGTTTGCTATGTTAACTGCACTATGCAAAAAGACTGAGGAAAATGATCTAGAAGGAATACAGGTCCTTTTATTTCCTGAGGGCTCTGCTCATTACAAAATCTTTATCCCATGGTTCGGACCCCACTGCTCTTTCTGGTTTCACTCAACATGACTAATTCTCATTCTCTAGTATAAATCTTTAGCATATCCCCTGATTCAGCAATCTAAAAACAGCTCTACCCAGCAAACTAGAGATTAACGCTATCTGACATCCAGGTCTGTGTCTGGATGGGCATCCGTAATGGTATCACTCAGATAATAATCTGCATGCCTGTGCCTATGTCAGGAAGCTGAGCATAGTTAAGGAACCTGCTGAGGAGATAAAAAAATGAATCCCTTTAGTCTTGCAGATCTTGATCGGAAGAAAGACTTATGAAAACAAGCAACCGCAGCCAAATACCAGGAAATCCTAGCCCCAGTGAACTCAGTGGTTATACTACTCTTGAGGCCAGGTTTAGGCAGCTCCTAACACTGAAGGCAAATTTCACCATAAGCAAGAAAGAAAATGAAAAAATAAAATGGTTTTAGTAAGCTAGAAATAACTTAGCTACTACATCTGTGTTTAAAGGGTACTTGCAAGCAACATGTTATGGCCCAGATGCCGGCTCCTTCAGCCTACATTTTGGGCTCCCAGAACTGGCTCCAGCTCCAACCCAGGCACCAAGGCAGTGAACAAGTACGATGTCAAACCTGAGCTAAGAGTCCTTTCCTCTCAGCTTATCAGCTCCTGCACTGGGGAGACTGGATGCAGTGCAGAGCACGAGCTCGTGCCTGCTTACACTGGGGAAAATCTGCTCTGACCTGCCCGCGACAGGACGAGTGCAACGGCAAAGATGAGCAGCTCCCAAAAGAAGGCTCTGTGGCCCCAAAGACCAAACTTGAGGTTTGGAGGGGAAGGGGGACTGCTTTGTGGCTTGGGTTTTTTTTTTTTTTTTTAAATGTCTCAACTCAATAATAATTCTGGAGAGTTTTCATATATCAATAATCAGCCCTACAGATGCCACTGAGCCTTAGAAGTTACGCAAAGAACACACACTGGGAGAGTAGGCTATCTCCATCAGTGTATACATCTCTCCTACTAAGAAACTGGCATCTTTTTGGTTAATAAACTGGGGAAGATCAGCATTAACAAGACCAAAATCATTCAGTTATCACGGTTAAAAAAGGTCAACACTTCTAAACATTTTTGAATCACTGTGAACAATTATGACTGCTGACATAGTTACAAAGTCTAAAATTTCAACCAAAAAATGTAACCCTATTCCACTAATAATGATTTTAAGTGGAAGGATCTGTGACTTCCAAAAAGTTTTGAGATTACATAAATGGTATTTTAAAAGAATTTGTCCACAAAACCAGAGTACATTTCAGTAGCCATAGGAACAACAGCATAGTGCTGTGAACCTGAAAGGCAGGCAGTGCTCGTTAAGAGTCCAGGTGATTTTTCTTTTGTTTTTATACTGTTCCCAAATCAGCCTGCAACTAGTAATATTTTATTTCACCCCTAAATTAAAAGTTAACATTAATTAAAAGTTATATACAAAAAAATTCATAATACATTTAATCCTGCTACACAGCGGTCATTTATAAAACGCATGCTAAAACTAGAAATGAGTATTTGAGCTGATATTTTGTGGTTCGTCTTCTAGCTACAATGAAGTAGAAAAGAAAGTTAAATGAACTCAAAGTTGCATTTTCTCCCACACCTTCACCCCCGGCCCAAGGCCTAGCAAAGGCAAAGCATTTCTATGGACGTTTTTAGTGTGCATTTAGCATAAGAGGATTGCCTCTCTCTCCAGATCTGACTTACTTCCTAGCCAGAATAAGATATCAGAAAGAGAAAAAAACAGAAATAAAACCCCCTCTTCCCTGTATAAATACTGTTTTCAAAAAGAGCTCATTCAAATTTTAGTAATGATTTGTTTAAACAGTCAGTGCAATAAACCCTTTGGAGCTAGGGCATTTGTTAGACAGTTAAGTTGTACTTCCAACAGAATTATACATTCTCTTGTTTCCACAAACAGCCACTCTAACAAAGGGCTTAATATCTTTTGTCTTCTTGATTTCATATCACTGCTTAGCTGTTTGCAGACTCTATTCAATTATTAAAATGCATAATTTCAACAGCTATGGCAAAACAGTTAACTATTTAACTGTTTATCAATACAGAAAATTGCACTTTGGAGAGCTGGTCACAGGACACACACACAAACTGCCACCATCAAAAGAGGGCACTTATTTGGAGACTTTAGCAAGACGCGTTAATAAGCGGCACACTGCATTCCTCCTACACACATATATGTACAGGCTCTCTCCAAAGCCTTTCTTTGGGTATGCTGGGCAGATGCTTTGCTATGAATGCGCTGACTCTATCACATCTAACATTCTGCAAACACACAGCTATCCCTGAGGAGGGACCTGCAAGCTGCTGAGATTCCTGCCATCAATCAAGCAAAGTCCTTGCTTTAGCAAAGCGACAGTCCCGTCAGCCGTAGAACTGCGCTCACCAGCTGGGGGTATATAAGAAGAAAACAAAAAAAACCACACCAGGAAAAATGTGAAATAACATATGTGAAATGGACTCCTACCTGTTCACAATGGGATAACAGTAAGCAGAACAAGCTGGTGGGCAGACATACTTTAAGAGTTAGCAAAAGGGAATGAAATGGATTAAAACATGTAATAAAAGACTATATGGCTACCCTACATCCATCTACTCTGAAATACCTCAAATCCTGGGAGATAAAGAACAAGAAAAGGCATCACAACGGGACCTCAGGGGCACAGAGATCTGACACACTTCTGAATCTGGGTTATCTTGTGAATCTTAAAATCAGGCTAAGACGTCTGTTAAACCTCAGATGATGCTACCTTGATTCATTCCTCTTTGGAAGACAAGTGAATGACACCTGGCTAACCAGCAGAAGGATCTTGCTTCCCCCTTCACCACAGCCAAACGCTTCTCTGAATTGCAGTAGGAAAGACAAAGAGGCCAGCCCTCACCCTCTGCACTAATGAAAACCAAAGCCTTTACTGTAATACACACGCACAGGAAGACACAGGTCAAGCCCCAGATTTAGGTTTAAAGGCCAGCCTGTTCTCTCTTTCAGCGTTACTGCAGCATTATGAACTGCACCTACGACAAAATGCTACATTGGGTGAGACGCTACCTCTTTGCTTGTGCTGCTTGGTGGAGGATGTGCTGCTGAAACTGAACTCTTGGGAGGCTCCTTTTTCTTCTGCTTGTGGTCATGCTGGAGAGACAGCAGCTGTGTCTGATCTTTGGGGAGAGTTCGATGCATCTTCTTGTTGTGCTGCACGTCTTCCAGCTTTTTCTGAAAGTAAAGAAAAAGTGGTGAACCTCAAAGGAAACAATATCTTGAAGGATAATAGAGTCTGCTGGAAAAACTGGATGTGGTATTTTCAAAAGAACAAAAGTGAGCACATTTTCAGCAGGGGCTGACTGACTATGACTGAATAGCCAGACCGCTGAGCAATAGGAAGCACAAAACGACCCCAAACAGACCGTGTTTGGCTTCTGACGGAAAAGCTTGACAGAACAGTTTGGTGTTTTTTTTTTTTTTCAACACAACAGAAAATTGTATTTTTCTCTTTACTTTTCCTAAAAATAGAGATCCTTATCAATCACTCCACACTTTTATCTGATTACAAATCAGTTTGCCTGCTGAAACCTTAGGAAAACATTGTGGCCAAGGTGACTTGACAGTGAGACTTCAGCATTAAAATTAGCCCCCACTTCATTTTCATTTTTGAAAAACAGATTGTCCCAGTTATAACCCAAAGACGCTAGATACTGAAGCTTAAGTTGAGGTGATGCTGGAAGCTTTCAGAATAAAGATATTTTAAACCAAACTGAGGCAACTGAAGACCGACCATCTCAGAGAGGAGGAACAGCAGGGATGAAAGTAGCATGCTCACGGGAGAGGAAAAGACATAGAGGGTGACTCAATATCATGCAAGTAACTCGAAGGAAGGGTGAATGGGAGAACAAGAGGCAGTAAATACATTTTTAAAAGTCCCTCTGGTCTGTGACTCAGAGGATGGGAACGCCCTCAGAGAACAGGGAACGACATCAGCTAGAGGAGCACGGAGCTGTGAACTGCTGTCCATAAACACTCGTTTTGTACCTGCTTCTTTTCTGATTTTTTCTGTGCATCTACCATGCACCATTCATCGTCCACAGCCCTTTTGTCCTCTTTACACCTCTCCTCTTTCCTCTGAACGGCCTTAGCCTCCGGCCACCTCTGCTCGCACTCCTGCTGCCTCCGGAGCTCTTGCTCTCGCCTCTGATGCTGGATAAGGGCCAGGGAATAACATTGTTTATTTTGCTTTACTTCTGTACCCACCAATTCTTTATGCCAGTATTCATTAATCACAAGGTCCATTTCCTGATATGCAATCAGCAACAGGGGATACCTCACACACAGCACAGCAGGAGCAGGCAGTCACAAATTGCCACCTCAATGACTGTCAACTGCCTGATGTAAAACCTTTGCCCTTTTGGCAGTCAAGGCCATTCATTTAAACGGGCATATGAGTCCTCTGTTGCGGCTGGCAGCTAATCTAATGACAAATGCCTTCCTGTTGCTTCGAGAAGGAAGGGTTTTTCCAGAGTCCCCCAGTTCTGCTGAAGCAGCACTATGCTTCACCAATGCCACCTCTGGGGTATTTGCCCATGCTTGAATGTCATCAGATGTTCACGATAAGAGGCATGCTGGTGATTCAGTGATGCCTGCCACACTGCAGGGTGTGAGACAGCTGAGAAGGCAGCTATCTTGTAATATCTTAAAAAGACCCAGGCCCAGGGGTCCTCTGCATCAGGACAGATTCAGAATCGGGCAACGCACACGAGAGAAAAGGGGCTCTCTCATCCCATCGGCCCAGGTTTCCCCTGCAGAGCACGCTCAAATGAAACGCCTTGCGTGTTCTGCTCCCAAAGTTCAGGGCAGGTTGTCATCAGGGAAAGGACAGAGGCCTTTTGATATCATTTAACATCACTGCGTTCAGAAGTGACAGAGTTCTCCCAAGGTTAAAGACTGCAATACAGGTTGTGCTGACCGTTTGACACAGCCTTCTTGCCTTCCCAAGCCTACTCTCTACGGGGACACTGTTTTTATTTGTGATGGGATGCAGAATAACAATATAAGCCAGTTCCTACATCCTCCAGCAGCCTCCTCTGCTCTTTCTGCTGCTCGATTCGCTTCTGCCGCTCTGTCAGCAGCTGCTTCTTGTACTTCTCCTGGTCCTTCAGCTGCTGCTGCTGGCGATGAGGGTCAGAACGGTTTTTGTTCTCCTGCTGCAGCCTCAGAAATTCACGACGGAGAGTCGACTCTCCTGGGAGATTAACTATGGAGCTGGAACAAAAGGGAAGTTTCTCTATGACTAAACATAACATTAAAGCAGACAGAGTACAATGCACACTGGGAATTCCTTGCTGTCCTCTGTTAGCAAATTAAAACGTTCTGATAAATCCCCAGTACGTTGGTGATGTATCTGCAGTCACTGTGCTACAAAACAGCCTGAAGCTGATTATTGGCTCCATCATTTTAGACTTTCCTCCCTATAGCAGAGAAAGCAGTTCATTACCAACATCTTACACTCAGCATTTATACTCAATAGCTAAAAACAGTTAAAGCAACCAGACGGGATACAGGAGATAAGGGATTGACATAAGTTAAGAAAGCCAGTCTGGCTGAGGAGAGCTGCCTTCAAGGCAAACAGCTTGGCTAGTCAAATTTTATACTCCAGTAATAAAATTAACCTTGGTTCTCCTTCATCTTCATTCAGCTCATCATCTTCCTCCTCACTTCCACTGTAATCATAGTCCGTTTCTTCTAAAAAAAAAGAGAAAAATATGTAAACCCCAGTGAAGGATGGTGCTATTCAAGGCAGCAGCTTGAACTTTCCTTCTGAGCTACGTGCAGCTCCCAAGGAATTTAAGAGCCACAGGTTGCACTAGGAGGCTAAGGGGATGCAGCGTAACATACCAAGGTAGGTAATTCAAAATCTAGTTCAGATAATGTTTCAGTGGATGGCCCCTTTCTGCACTCCCATCTAAAATCTTTCCCCTTTGACTGGCTACATGGGTTTTATGAATCTAACCCATTTCCATAATCTGAAGTAGGTTAGACTAAACCCACAGAGAAATCCAACCTCCTTAATAACATCAGCAGAGAGGTTCCTTCAGAATGAAATCAAGATAGGACATAAGGGACTCATACTGCTCCTCTATGCTATTGTATACCTATCTTGTGGCTAAGCTGAGGCCTTCAGTAAACTCAGATTAAAAACAACACTTTTCAGGTCTGAATATAACTATCTAGCATTAAGTGATCGTTATCACTACACTTTTTCCCCTTACGTGCGTTTGTGAAAAATCTCTAATAAGCTGTCTCTCCATTCGAATGTGCTTTGAGATCCACAGCTGAAAGCAGTCTTGGAATTTACTGCTATTATTTGAGTCAGGAAATCTACATTGCGACAGCAGTTTCATTTTAGATAACAATACTGCAGTTGTCAAATGAATAGTTACAGTTTATATGCCATGTTCCAACTTTTTAGTTATTTCCAAGCATGCCCTCACAGTCAATAACCTTCACAACACCCCTCTGCAGGTGTCACATGTATACAGAAGAGGAGGGGATAAGAGAGGGCAAGGAAAATGACTGGTCAACAGGCTATGGTTCTTTCTCCGCTTTGAAAAGCAATTAATTTGCAGTGTACAGGCATTTCCTCCAGTATCACACACTCCAACATTGCTTCTCCCAGGTTTTGCTCTGAATAATAAGGCTAGTACTTGCAGCAAACTCAGACGCTTTCTTTTTCTTCAGTCATCCTGTAAAACAGACGATTCATTACACCCGTCCGTATTGTGTTGGAACTTGGAGGCCTTCTCACGGACTCTTTCGTGCACTGCACTGCAAAAGGCTTGAAGAGCATTTCTGCCCTCAAAGAATTCACAAGCTAAAATTATATGGAAGTGCAGTAGGTAAATTAAATGGATAGTGGACAGACGGATAAACTGAGAGAGTAGGAAAGGCTTACAGAACACTGTTTAGACACTCACAAGAGCAAGGGCCTAGGCCTTGCTTAGGCTTCCTGATCACATTAGCATTAGGCTCTTTTCAGTGAAATCAGTGTCAGTCAGGCTCCAAAGACCTTAGCATTTAAACATCGTTAAGGACCTGGACTTTGGCAAAAAGATTTTCAAAACGGCCTCACTGCAGTCAGTGACAAAACTTCCTCACAGTTTTAGTGGTACCAGTATTTCAGTTACTTCCACCTTGTGCTCTGCTCCAAAAAAAGGAAGAGGACCTACAGCGTGCATGCTTTTTATTTTATTTTTGCCACTTTACCCCTTTCTCCTTTTTTCTTCCTGGTCCTATCCAGGTGGTCTTTCAGCATGATGCGCACTTGCCGTTCATTCTGCATGTCTCGGATGAAGGAATGCTTTAGCAAGGTCTCAGTGGATGGACGGTGCAAGTAATTTTTAACAAGGCAGCTTTCAACAAAGTTAAGGAATTTCTTTGACCTGAAAAAGTTAGAAAAATGGGAGAAAATAACCCCTTTCCACTTGCATGCCAGGCACCACTCCCAAGTGGCCTCAAGCCCCAGATTTGCAAGGCTTCCTTCTGCACTGGAACCGTGTGAACCAAACACGAGTTTACTGTGTGCCACCTTCAACCTCCCAGAGCTGCGGATGAGCAACAGAGAACACCACAGCAGACTCATTCTGGTGGAGGTACTCTGAATTTGATTACGATCCAGCCAAGATAACAACTCTTTCAAAAAGTACCCTTATCCTTCTAATGTGGCAAAGATTTTCATTATACTTCAAATTTAAAAGAGAAACTGCTTCTCCTTATGCCGCAATGACTACCATTAACCCCCCAACGTCACTAAAGTGTTCTGACAAACCACTGACCCCAGACAGCCCCAGCCAAGCCGTGCCTGTAACTAACTTTCAACCACCCGTGCCAGCCTTTAGTGACTGTGCTGACTGCTGCTGTTTAGCCCGAGTTGAGAAGAACAAGGTTGCTTGCCAAGGGTAAGCTAATGCGCATGAGCAGCTTACCCCAGCACCAGAAAGAGCGTAGGAAAAACTGTGCAGCTCATTGTACAGTTTGACAAGATCATAGCCCCTGGACAACAGAGCTCAAAATCCTCCTAAGCCCAAAGCTGCAAAAACACAGTTTACACATCTTTTATTTATTTTTATTTTTACCATTTTCTGGATTTCAGTTTTGGGGGCGGGTTCCGGGGGATGAGGAAGAGCGCTCGCATGGGATGCATGTCACACAGGGCTGCAAGGGAAACCACAAGCCATTAAAGAGTACATGCCATCCCCACTGTGTTCCTCCCCTCTTCCGATCGCTTTGACCTCGCCAGGATAATTCCCATGCCCGGAGGGTTCCCTCCCCAGCAAGGAACAGTCTTTTGCAAACGTCCCCAGACCCAACAGCAGCGCGCCTTCCACAGTCGGGAGGGAATGCACGCCGCAGCCGAGAAACAGAGTACAAGAAATCTTTCGTGACAATACATTGCTATTGCCAATTAACTGGGATTTAGTCAAAAGAAAGGCTGCATGGCAATAGTGGATGCAGATTTCTTTGCATTTCTTATATATAAGGCTTCAGTGGATCATGAAAAAGCTCATCTCTCTAGTATATCAAAAGGTGTTTGTACCTAAATATAAGCTAAACTGGGGATCAAAACACACATCTATTTCACTATGTCTGGTTTATGGTTCAGATAAATGAACCAAATTAACCAAACTCTTAGCTCCATACTTCATAGCATAGGAGCAAACGAAGGAAGAAGAAAACCTACTGCAATTCAGAGAGCTGATAAGCTGTCACTGGAGCAAAGCAAAGTGTCTAAGAACATTTCATCTGTTCTGCATTTTGGGAGTTTGAGCACCACTATTAGACAACCTGCAGTGGAGGCTATCAATGCATTCAGATGCTGGTTTCTTTCCAGTCCAACATACTTCTATTTAGTGTTATCGTTGCAGAAAGTTGAAGCTGCAAAGAACTTTGAAAAATGTAAATTCTGCCATATCTCATACACTCCAGACATTTTGTACAGCATAATGAACGTGCCCTGTCCATGGCAGATGTACAAGAGAAACGTCACGGGTCAGAGGACCTCCTCCTCAAATCAGAGTTACTGAATGATAACACATAGGAACTATAATGAGGCTGATTTCCCATGGTATACAGGAGTTCAGCAGTGATCTTAAAAGCAATGGATTTACAGCAGTACAGAACTAGTAAAAGTGAGCAGACTGTGGCCTCGCCTTTCTCCTTTCTTTGGTGGTATCCACCTCGTCTTGCTTCTCACATCTGGATTGTGAGTCTTTTTCCTTTGCATCTGTAACAGCATGTAGTACAGGGGGACGGGAGGGCAGAAGGCGGCTGGTTTATAACTGTGTGTCCCAGACACTCTTGCAGTACCAGGAAACAAAACACAATGCAACAGAATATAATCCATTAAATTTCCCTGACAAAACCAGTGAAGACATCAAATAAGTGGAATGAGGAATTAGCATGTGCAGCTACAAGGTTTCTCTCAAAGAAAACTCCCTGCAGGGTCGCGTGTCTCGGGTCTCAGCTTCAGCTCGGCTGAAACACAACATATGAAAAAGTTTCTGAACTGCAGCTGGCTCCTGAGTGCCATCAGAAACTAAGTCAGATGAGAAAACAGCCCAGAGCGTTTAAAAGCACAGCCTACATGCTCTCAAGCTCAGGCCAGAGCACAACCTATGCCACCTCCCTGCCTCAGCGGTGACCGGATACCCCATCGCATCTTCACCTGGCTGCTCACGGACCTGCTCCGTGGGTGCTGGGGCAACACAACGGGTGCTTCATGGAAATAAAAAAAGGCACTCGCATCCCGCTTGCGGCAGCCGTCTCTCCTGGAGGTGCACCTCATCCAGCCGGCGCTGTCGGCATCCCGCCGAGGCGCCCCACGGCCGCCTGCGGGCCAGGACCCCCCGACGCGCTCCTGCTGCTGGAGGACAGTTTCTCAGCCCGGCTGCGGGGACGCACGCCGGCCCCCTGACGGCACCCACACCGCCAGGGTCTCCTTCCCAGGGCAAGGGCAGCGACAGCACTTGTCTGCTATAAAACTACGGCAATCTGAGACCAAGGATGTGATCACGGACCGAAGCCAGTATATGAGCAAACCCAGTACTCACCCAAAAGCAGTGAGAAATCAAGACATCCCCAGATTAAAAATCTAACTTTTTTTAAGTGACTTAAAACTAACATCTTTCTTGTCAAATATTTCTGCTAATACGTCAATCACTTCTGCTTATCTGAATCCACATGCAGTGATGTACAAAGTGACGCTAATATAAGCTCCAGGAAAAAACTTATTGTTTCCCTAGGAAATGAAGGCAGGGAATGAAAACATGAAGCCCAGACTTGAAGGGTAGAAGAAAGTAAAGGCGCATAAATGAGAAAAGGTCACAGATTATTTGGAGAGGTACAGCCAGAACTTTGTACATCTGTGTATTAGTCAAGCATGAACTATTTTAATACTGAATGTGCTCACGAAGCTTAGAAACACCCCCTCACCCCAATGCTAAATCACTTACGAGGAGCTCCTTCAGCCATTTCAATAGCAGTGATTCCCAGAGACCACAGGTCACTCTGCAGGAAAAGAAACAGTGCACATTGCAACTTGCAGCATTTAAGGTTTTTTGTTGCAGGTTTTTTTTTTTCCCTCTTTTTTCTTAAGTTTTCCTAGATTTCTTCTGGATCAGGTCATTTTAGTGCGAGAGTGACATACATTCTGCTCCCTCCCACTCCCTACTGAGTTTTTAGGAAATGTGCTAATAGTCAGAAGCTTTCCTTTTCCCATGTAACTCGGAATAGCTGATTCATCATTTAAGCAGCCAGACCCAAAATGCAAACCTCTTCTCTTCCAAAATAAAAGATGCAGAATATAGCAGGCACTGTTTAAAAACACGTCTCAAGTCTTTAAACCGTTGTCACGAGGCAGCGAGACATGACCTCTGTTGCACCCCTGCTCCAGGCCAGTAAAATCCTGGTCTTAATGCTTATTTCAGAGTAGTCATTCCCGAGTTTTTACACTGATGGAGCAGAAATTACAGTCAGGTCTAGGAGCTAACTTTTTCATACCTATAAAGTCTCCAATTGCATGTTTTTGGACATATGAAAGGAGAGCACAATCAGGCAGTCAGATTTATACCTCAGCATATGTTGAGCTCAGTTGCTTTAGGCTGGAGTTTCCTTTATTAACTTATCTGAATGCTAAGGGCCAGGCTCTGATCATGGAAGGTAAATTGGGAACACTGCTAGTGATGGTAAAAACTTCACAGGTTTCCACCCGATTAATCATGTGCATCGATTTTCTATTTCTGTGTCTAAATGTAGCCCAATGAGAGATGCATGACCAAATCAACATGTGGGGTTTCTCTAAAATTATCTTTTAAAAGGGCGAGTAATAGACAGAAGGCAACCCTTCAAAAATCAGAAACTATATACCACCATAAGAGCATGACGGTATATCATATCACATGAATATCATTGTATATATGACACAATGACGGCTCATATCAGACCTGGCCCTCTACCTAAATTTGACTTTACCAACAGTGCCTTCTCAGTCCAGCTGCTCCAAACTGCTTTATGCAAGCTGAAAAACAGTTTGCGTTATAGTTTGCGGAGGGATCTGAGAATAAAATTGGTAGAAATTTAATAGATTCAAGATCCTGACTTGTTATTAAATGACTAAAAACAAGAAGAGAAAAGTCTTCTAAAGAAACGTCAGAAGAACGACTATCGCATGGAAGTACTCTGGGAAGAATGGGAGAAAAGCAGGCTACAGAGAATTTGGCTTGGAGTTTCAAAGTGTGAGGGGCAGCCAGGTGAAAGGAAAAACAATAGCTGTGTCTGTAAAGGTCAGCCTATATATGCATATCTGCCTATCTGTTTTTATTCATTGGTTATTTTATCATTTTTCCATCAGAGCTGGACCAAAAAGAAGTTACAGACACCAAAGAACGGCTTCCTGCTACTTTTCTCACCGTATCCTCTATAAATCTATGCAAAAAAGATCGGCCCCTTGCCACCTTCTGAGTCATAGCACTGTCCACATCAGCATTTCCAAAGCCCTCTGCTGATTGGTTTTAAACTACCATCTGCAGCATCTGTTCAGAAGCAGGCATAAAGACATAAATGCAAGCAGATGAACTGTGTTTATAATTCAAAGCAAAGAAAACTCAAAAATTAGGGGTGCACGTTCCTAATGCTTATGTAGTCTGAAAAGAACATACTCTGAAAAGAAAATCAACTGAGGACAGAGAATGAAGACAAGAGATTCATTTCTTGAGGTTTCTGCGTAAGATTTATATGGTATGAAAAATAAAATAAAATCCAAGAACATTCTTTGGTCGTGACTGCCATTCACACAATGTAACTTCACACTGCCAATGCATCACAGAAGACCTTAACAACTGAGGATCACAGCCTCTGATTCAGTAGAGAACGGCAGCAATGACGAAAGATTTTTGAAGCCACAGTTACAATTAGAGGTGCAAAGCGGCAACCAAGACAGCATCCAGACCAAGAGAGGGCCTGGAAAAAACAGCTGCCCAGAAAGTCACCCCTGGAAAACAACATGCATGGTGAATGTAGAGAGATAACACTGCTGGAAATAGGCCAGAGGACAAAGAATAAGATTCGTAAGTCTCTTTAGAGAAGCATCAGCATATCATAACAGGTAGGAGAAGAACTAGAAAAAAAGCGTTTGATAGCTGCCATTGGTACTCATGTTGCAGAGCATTTAGGTCACCCCAGAAGAATACAGAAACTGTTTCTTTGACACCCACTAAGAGGATATCTAGCATGCACTGACTCAGGAGCGAAAATAAGCTCAGGGACTCTTTAACCAGTGCAACCATAGGGATGTAACAGCAACAGATAAGGCCCATTTATTTACTCATTCTTTTCTGCTTCAGAGATTGGCAGTGACTAGGCTGCATTAGGAAGAGTGATGCCAGCAGGCTGAGAGAGGTGATTATCCCCCTCTGCTCAGCACTGGTGAGAGCACCCTGGGAGTGCTGTGTCCAGGTCTCCCAGCACAAGAAAGCCAAGGACATACTGGAGTGAGTCCGGTGAAGGGCCACAAAGATGATTAAGGGACTGCAGCTGGGAGGCTCCAGGTTGAGAGCTGGGATCGCTCAGCCTAGAGAAGAGAAGGCTCGGGAGGATCTTACTGGTATATGATTTGGGAGTAAAGAAAAGAGAGTCAGACTCTTCTCAGTGGTGCCCAGGGACAGGACAAAAAGAAATCACACAAGCTGAAAAGCACAAAATTCTGTTTAAACATAAAAACAACCTTCTTCACTGTGAAGGTGGTCAAACACAGAAGCAGGTTGCCCAGAGAGGCTGTGGAGCCTCCATCCCTGAGCTATTCAAAACCAAACTGGACTCAGCCCTGAGCAACCTGCTGTAGCTAATCCTGCTTGAGCAGGGCTTCGACTACATGATGCCCAGAGGTGCTGGCCTCTCTCAGCTGTCCTGTGCTTCTATGAATGACCAGAAATCATTCTGGGATGGGAAACCTGTTAGACATATGCTCATAAATGAGTGAAGTGATATGAACTATTGCCACAAAAAAAAAAAAAAAACCTCTTATCAGAGGAAAGCAGTACCTAGCCATACTAGCATTACACTACTTCTTGAGTGTTCTTCCCAAGTTGACTTCTTTTCCATCCTGACCGGCAACCTCTTTATATCACTGTATTGCACTTTTGCACTAAATGGAAGCTCACAGATGTGTATTTCACGTATTAACAATTCACAAAGGTAGTCATAGTGAAACTCCATTCTTAGAACAACAAAAAAAAAACACAAAAAACAACCACCCACATATTACAAATACTTCTATTTGTACTGTTACAATACTCTTGCGGTTTGAAGGAGGGAAGCTTGAACTTTTCAAGTTCAGTGCTTGAAAAGTATTTCAGCAACAACACACATGCTTTGCTACCCTATGCGGAGTTGTAACACTTACTCTGTAATCATATGTAGAGTCGGGGTTCTCCTCACAAGCAATGACCTCAGGTGCCATCCAATATGGAGTTCCAATAAACGTATTTCTCCTCCCAATAGTCCTATCCAGTTGGGCACTTACACCGAAATCCACTGAAAAGCCAAGCAGAGGTAAAGAAATGAATAAAAAGTTGTATCCATGTAACCAAATGTTTGCGCAGTTACTTTCAAACTGTTTTGATACCAAACCTTTGGGTTTCAACATTTATCACAGCTGAGTTCCTGCAGTATATGGTGTCCAGCAGCTGAAATACAACTGCTTTTTGCTCTGTTTTGACAGAAGGATCACGAAGAAAATAAACAGCACGGTAAATCTAGCAGTCAGGTTACAACAGACATGAACTACTCTGCAAAGGTATTGCAGAATAAGTTATGCTTCGTCTAATGCTGCATTGAGGAAGCTCCAGATCTTTATCTACTATCTGAAAGGAAAACAATGCTTATGAACATGAAAAAAATCGGATG
Organism: Struthio camelus; assembly: GCF_040807025.1. Taxonomy (NCBI): domain Eukaryota; kingdom Metazoa; phylum Chordata; class Aves; order Struthioniformes; family Struthionidae; genus Struthio; species Struthio camelus. The sequence continues at coordinate 12,854,133 of NC_090952.1, read as the reverse complement.
TGTCTAATAAGGCTATTTGTTAAAGTTGGAAAGAATACTCATATCGCTGGCACTTGCTTTCAAACTGCTTTGAAGAACTCCTTCCTTGCATTTGTACAATGGAGCCCTATCTTAGAACAGGCTGGATAGTATACTAGTTTATTCAGCTCTTAAGACTCATTATAACCAGAGAGCTGTGTGGGGCTCTTTGTGCTGGATAGACATTACTTTCTTTTCAGGAGTGTACAGCAAAATGGGTTGTTCAGATACAAAGAGGGCCCATACAACCAGCAATTACGTGATTTCATTTTCCTTTGAAGAAACCTCTAGAATACACTAGTTGGATCCACAGGGCATAGTGTAAGTGCTACTCACAGAGAAGACAAAATAACAGGGAAAGGAAAGGACGAGAAGGAGACCAGCCCTATTGTTACCATCAAGGAGCCAATTTTCTCACTTATGTTTCCTCAGTCCTGATCATCTGCATAAAATGATAATTTGTACTACCATGATTTAAAGGGTCTGTTTATCAAATCTTCTCTAATAATACGTTGGACCTGATCTTTGGAATTATTATGCCTTCTGTGCTTCCAAAGGGGCGCATGAAAGTAATTTATAAATAACACTTAAGCTGAAGTGGAACGCAATTGGACTGAGGATCTCTGAGCTTTCAAGCTTCTTTACTTTAAGAGACATTTGAGCTAAATCTCTCTGGAAACACTCCCCCCCCCTCCCCCTTTTACTGTTGGAATTAGTAAATCTGTCTCATCTTTACCCACCTAAACCCACAGTTAGAAAGGCTTAATTCTCTTCTCAAACATGCTTCTCTGAAGAGCAGAGGCACTAGAGTAACTAAACAAGATGGTAAACACACACAAAAAACAAAGAACAATTTGCCAGTTTCAAGAGACTACTAGCAAAAGCTGGTACATAGAAATCCTACCTCAACAGCAAAACTCCCTTTGACTTCAGTAAAGTCATACTTTCATCCTAAGGTTAAACCATAATGAGATTTAAAGTACTATTTCATTTTGCTCCAGCCAAGTGCCTTACCCCACATCCATAGGAAATGTTTATTATTTTTGTTCTCAAGCTCTACAGTGATTTCTTTCAGCTAAAGAAAAGAGAGGGAGCATAAGGAACATTCAAAATGAGAGGTGCTCTCCTTGAGACTACTCCTGTAAATCACTACCAGTCATTCTTTGTGATGTCTTCTTGAACATAGGAAAGACATGCACCCCAAGGGAGATAAGTACTCAATTTTGGTATTAGAAAGTCAGGAGTTGTCACTATCGACAAGTTACACCTAGAAAAGGAAACGAGTAAACTCTAAAACATTCTTGGAAGATGACTATTACTAACTGCTACTTTTCAGTGATAGCCTCCGCACATGAATAATTTCACGTCAGAGCCTCGACATCTATTGTCAGAATTACGAAAATCTCTAAAACCACTTCCCTTAGCAGAATTTATTCCCCAAACATGTGTTTTTTCTTTTTTTCCTAAAGTCATTTCAAGTGAAAGGACAAGCATAACTTTGTACGCTGGGAGTTTGCTGTGAAGGCCTGGTAGTGCTGTGACATATTAGACAGCTTCTGTGTGTGACTCCCCAGAAGCAGCTGTATTCCTGGCATGCTGTGAGTGACATCCTTGCAGGACATGTCATATCTTTTCAGCTCTTTCTACGTGACAGTCACCTTATAACCACAAATCATTAACACTACTTGACACAGCCGTTGCTCTTGTGTTACTGAAGGTTCTTTCCAAGATGAGATGGAAATTTTAAAATTTTAATGCACAGGATCCTAACACTGGTTTAAGGAAACTTACCCAGTTTTACTTCTGCATTTTCTGTGAGTAGAACATTCTGTCCTTTAATATCTCGATGGATGACATGGTGAGCATGAAGATGCGCTAAGCCCTGAAAGACAACCAGACTTTCCTTATTCTTTCCTCCTATCATTATCGTGAGTTCGGCATTGTTGCCATTTTACATTTTCACCCTTCTCAGACTTCATTCATTGGGAAAGTTCTTTAGGCATGATTAGTAACATGATCACCCCAGTCTTGGCAAGGAGAGAGGAGAGCAACCACAGGCCTGATCCTCTCCTCTTTCATCCTCAGCCCTAACAGTAGTGGTGCCTCTCTGGAGTCAAGCGTGAAGAGAGTGAGGTTCCAATATTTTATACTTCACTTTCAGAATCAAAGGATGCCTCCTTAAACTATGTGTTAAAGACAAACAGAAGAGGGAAAGAACAGTGCAGAATGCTTTGTATGAGGTATAGAGTTAGCAGGTGACTGACCAGAGCAAAATTCTGCCTTTGGCAAAACTCTAATTGTATTCAATGGTAAATGGTATTTTGGACCGTGTATTTGTCCATGTCAGAACCTGGTTTTGAATGTAGCAAATATTACTTTCATTCAGCTAATATTTGCAATATTCTGGCACCTCCTTCCTTCAAAAATTATCCATGGTTAAACTAGCACAGATATAATGGAATACACTGAAATAATATGCTATAATAAGCCAGGGAATGCTTTGCTCAGAATGTTGCGCCTCTGTAATACTAATGACTTCAAATAGGCCTTCATCCCAAATCCTAAGTTTTCCAGAAAGAAACATTTTCAATCTATATGCAATCAAGTCATTCTCTGTTTTCCAACAGAGATGATTAAATCCAGTCTCTTTTCTTTACCCAAGCATGCTGTTACTGTTTTCAGGTGCAAGGCATAAACCAGTTTTTAACATCAATAGTTTTAATTGAGGTGGTATAGCCATACAAATAAAAGGATGGCAACCCAACCAGGCCATTAAGAATTTCTGGCAGAAGAGCTCTCCCCACAATCTCCAGCTATGTTTATTGCAATCTGCAATCCAATGCCAAATCCAGGTGAGATGGCTGATGTTCTCTGTTGAGTGCGCTTCTCATCTCCACTGTTTCAGAAGCAGAGAATTTCAAGCATTACTTTGGCATAAGTCATTTAAACAGCAGCTCCCAGAATACATATTTATTTTACCATTATTTAAAAAAAGAAGTAAAACTGCATCACAAGGAAGACAGATCAGTAGCTGTGTAATAGGTTTTGAATTTAGAATGACAGGTTCCAACATTTTTTTTTTCCAGGCTAGTTCACTAGACTACACATTCTTCTGAGCTTCAATTATATCATGAGTTTTGCTTTCACAGAGGATGCTTAGGAACCTGTACTTTCCAGGAATAAAAAAACCCCAAGGCCTGCTTAGAATGAAATATAGTCCCAAGAGTTACCTTGGGGAATACTGCTGCAGCAGGGCCACCTTTAAGATTCTGGAATGCTCTTTAGTCAAAGTCGCTTCTAATAGCGCAGAAGTCAGGCCCTGAACGCGTGCAGATAAATGAATTATGAAGAGAAAGTTCTTACACAGTGTGTACCGCTGGAGCAAAGAGCACAAACATCTGATGATGTGGAGGACAGACTTATTGAATATGGACAATTTATTTACTTTTGTAGATGCTCAAAATCTAGACTTCCAGAAGAATGGTTATTTGCCAAAGAAAATCATATATGACTTATGTGCTCTTCATGCGATTAACCGGAACAATATGGGATGTCAAGTAGCCATCGTGCTGGCTGATGAACCTTTGGGCCCTTCTGAACTCAAGGGTCACAGTCCACGAGCCCCATGCTTCCAGGCCTTAAAATGATACTGCTCATTCATGTCATGTGTTCGTGACCAACGGCTGGGAAGTGTCTTGTGTGTGGCAAATGAGCAACAAAACCCTGCTGGTATGACTCACCCTGAGAACCTCTCTGCAGATGTATGCAATCCAGTCTTCCTTGAAACAGTTACCTTTTGTCTTCTTTACCAAATCAGTCACAGAGCCAGCACCACAATACTCCATCACCAACTACAGGGAGACAAATGCAACACCTTTGCCATACCACAGACAGGACATGGGTAGAGACATCACGTTCATCACCTGTCCTCCCACGATTAAGGTGTGGCAAACCACATGGCACCCTTCCGAATGGCAAGTAAAGTAAAACCTCTTGTTTCCTAAATGCTTATATTGCTGAATAAATAAAAAACCTCAGTAGCGCTCTGCTCCTTGTATAGGTTGTGCACACTTCTTTTCTTCCTAGAAACTACAAAAATTAGGAAAACAAGAATTAACAGCACTGAATATTTGGGAATTTTTTCAAAATTTCCAATTTCCCACTTTGCTGCAAATCTCCAAATACATGGCAGCCAAAACAACGGAAAGGCTGCTTTTCCTTCTTTGTTTCCTTGCCTATTTCTCTGTTAGCTTTTTTATTTTCCTACTGGGAGAAGGGGGAGGAATAGACAAGAAAAGGAAGGGTGGGGGAGGATAAGCTCTCTTTCATGTTGACTGAAGGAAAAAAAAGACAGAACCATTTACTCAGGGGAAAATGTTCTAACTAGAAGTCAGCGTGACAAAACAAGCATCATCCAAACTTACACCCATCCTCAAAGGAAATCACAGAAGATGCAAGATGTGTTGGAAGGAGGATTTTTTCCCCTTTTATAAGATGCTCCTTGGAACAGGGCCTCAGTTTCACTGAGGCAAGATCCAGGCCAGGTACACTGAAGCTCTAAAGAAAGGAGCTGCAAACCTGATGAACATGAATGGTAGTAAACACTTACCCAGAGCTGATCATCTTGGCCTGCAGGGCTTTTCTTAACAAATGCACCATAATACGTAGCAATATTCCGGTGATGAGAATATTTTTTTAACATATTTATCTCCAGCTTGATTTCTTCTTCTTCATTCTGTAGCAAAAGAGAGCGTAACACTTTACAGGAGACAAGAGGTCTCCAAGAGCCAGGGCTGCCCAGAGTGGTCGGGCAACCTCTGTCTTTGGAAGTTTTCAAGACCCAGCTGCATCTTGAAAGCCCTGAGCAACCGGGTCTGATCCCACAGCTGACCCTGCTTTAAGTAAGGGGTTGGACTAGAGACCTCCTGAGGCCCCATCCAGCCTGAATTATTCTGTGATTCTAAGACAGCAATCAAAGGACAGAGTCTTAAACAGGCGACTGAATCACCCTGGTCCTTTGGCCTTAAAGAATGAGTTGCTAAGGTTTGACCTAAAGAATCAAAAATGTCCCGATGTGGGTATAGCAAACTCATATCCTTCCCTCATGGAGCCTAGACAGGGCCTATAGCTCGCCTATGCAATAATGTAGTCATGGAGAAGTTAATCAGACTTAAGCACAAATAAAAATACTCCTAACACTCCATTATTTAAATACTTGGGAAAGCACTTAGCACACACATCAGCCAATTTATCTTCCCAGTTCCACGGAGGGTACTGCTAGGGGAAACCAAAGCCAAGAAAGAAGTGACTCACCACAAATCAACCTCCAGAGCTAAAGCAAGGTTAGGAGCTGCTCCTTCCTTCTAGTCATGAGACCATCAGACCACGGAGTAATTTTCCCCCTCCTCAAATTACGCCCTCAGTTAAGTCACTGGTGTGCTAAGGCTAGCGCACATCACCCTAGACATCTTGTTCCAGACACTCTTCTTTTTGCTAGCCTCCTTTTTTCCCCACTGTTTTTGTTTTAGCGTCCTCAGAGCAGATACGCTCTTTTGCCCAGTGCAACACCACGCAAAATGAGACAATATGCAGCCAGAGCCATGGGGTGCTAATGGAAATACAAGGTCTAATAATTATATTATAGGGAACTGCTCCTTCTCAGAGGAGAGAACTCCCCGGTCTAGAGAGATTCTCTCAGAGCTAGCCTTTTTGTGATGTTGCCACCAAGAGAAACGGCACACACTACCCAGTTAAAGGCACGTGGATTTTGCAGTCTCATTTGCTTTGATAGGAACTGCATAGCTGTCCATGCATTGTGCTGCAAGGTAGCTGTGTGTATCAGCTAAAAGGAGTAAGACAAAGCTGACAATTAATTCCTCTTGCTGCAAAACATCCTAGCCAGTACTTACTAGCTGAAGGGGAAAAAAAGTGATCTGTAAGAAGGCAAGAAGAACGCCCAGACCCACAGGACATTTTTCTGCACTTTTCCACAATTTTCCAGCAGCTTTGCCATGAAAGCATTCCTTTAGCCATCACAACGGGCTGCTCAAAACCAGCAGCTTTGTTCTTTCTACCTGGATTAAAACATTAAAGCTGCACAGGCTGAAGCCAAATTCCCCCAAACTCTAATACATATGAGACTTCTTACTAAACCCCATCAGAAAAAAAAGCAATCCCTACAGACCAGAAGGGGCTAAAAACTTCCCCAGTAACATCAATGCACAGGAGAAATACTGCCAGACCAAAGCCTAACTATCTTAAGCTTTAGGAAATGGGAGATGTAAAATAACTCCACTTGAAGCAAAATCAGCTATTTCAGATTTTAAAACAGTCCCTCTGTTGAACACAGGCTCTCGGGCTGCATACATTATATCAGAAGTTTCATTTGTCTTATGCTTGCAATTAAGGAGAAAGGAGGACACTTAATCCTGGGCTTGATTGGGCCCTGGATGCTGAATGACTTAATTAGAGAGGGTAAGGAGGAGCCCCGTATAGCATCTGGAGTCCCCAAGAGAAATCAGAGCTGACTCCCAGACAGCATGCAGGAAATCATCTGTGAGCAAGGTCATATTTCTCTCTGCACGTGGCCAGGACAGGATCAAAGGGAGCTGAGAGCTTGTGCTAATGAGGAAAGGGCTCTCCTCTCCTTGGGACTCCAGATAGCGCCTGCACAAGGGTGGAAACAGGCAGGGGAGGAGAGGGGGCAGAGAATAAGAACATTATCACTGTCCCGGGTCTGACCACACAGATCCTGTTGCTGGTACGGGTTTCTGGTAATGAATCTTTAGGGAAGAAGGGAAGAAAAATGGACAGACAAGAGAAGATTCCTTCTCCTGCCTTACCTCCCTGCTCTCGCATCTTGTCCACCCCTCCTACTGGGGCTCCCTCAAAATCTGTTGAGTAACAACATTAATCTTTGGCAAAGGCCTTCTCCAAATTACTTAAGATCTCTTCAGGTCTTAGGCCCCCCCCCCTTTTCTTTTTAAACTGGTCATCTGCATGAAGTTGCTCACTGGTTATGCCAGACTTAAAAGCTTCCCTGCTATGTCCCTCGACACCAGCATACAGAGTTTTCACAAAGTTTCTCTTAGGGAGCTGGCAGACCTCAATCACTTTCTCAGAGTTGTTGCTCTGTTCTCAGCTCTTCTTCCTTTGTCCCATTCACTGGCTGGATTTTGGATCAACACTGGCAAGGCTTTTATTTGAGTATTTTCTATTCCCCTGCAATCCTGCTTCAGTGCTTTTAAGATAACAACAATAAGCACGTGCCTGTCTGTGGAGATGGCTGGAGTACCAGGTAGGCACATCCACAATCACTGGCAAGAGCAAAGTCACACGTGTGTCTGTAGAGTGCTCCTTTCCCACAGCCAACAAGAAGAACCCTGCCCTGTCTCACATCCTTATTTATTTACCCAGAAGGCTGGAACCTGCACAGACACAAACTGCTCTGTCCTCCCAGTGCTCGAGTGAGTTTGGGAAAGACTGCTCCCTTTCAGATGGGGAAACTAAGGCAGAAATGTGATTCGGCATGATTCTATCCCACGCTCCATGTCTGAAGGTGAGCCAGGAGTTAAGCCTGGACTTGCCAAGGCTCAGCCCCTACACGTCCTGTGAGCATGGGGATGGGAGACAAAAGCATCTTCAGCTTTTCAATACAGGGACACGTTTAGGACTTCCACTTTTCACCACCCCTGTGTTACCACCAGCCACACTGCCCCGAGATTTCGAAACCTGCTCTTAAATCACGCTGCCTAAGACAGGAAACAAGCTCACAGATGTGCAGGTGCAAAAAGCTGTTTGCTTCTGGGCACAGATGGCTGCGTGCGCAAAGACGACAGGTTCATGATCAGAGGCTATTTTTGAAGATGTGGGCCTATCTGCAATGACATTAGGAAACAAAGAACTAGAAGGCACATGCCTCTGACCTCAGACGGAAATAAAATCAGCAGCCAATACACACTCCATCAGGAGACCCTTTAGTAATGGGGCAGCACTAATGACAAGTTTCTCATTTAAATATTATTTTGATATCTGAAAAGACTGAAAGCAGATGACAGGGAATGGCCTGCTGCAGAAGAGCTCCTTGATCCCCTGCCATAGATCACATGCACCAACAGCCTAAAAGACAAGCAGCAAAAATTCGACTTCTTTGCAAGCCCTTTGCTTGCTTGGCACCGTCACATAACAGGAAGCAGAGCCTGCGTGGAGAGGCTCACGAGCACACATCGCCCTCAGCTCCACTTCAACAATTTCAAAGGGCTCCCGCCGCCCCCCCCCGTACCACGCTGCTGCAGCACTTCCTGACAGATGTCCAGAGGATCTCACAGTGACCTGCTGCTGCACTAAAGAAAGCAGCCCGGGGCTGCAGCTCATGGCAGCCAAGGGCAGATTTACTCAGCTCTTGATGTGCCTCAGATCTCAGAGCTGAGCAATCACAGCTGGAGGTGGGCAGGGATTTTCTGATGAGATGATTTCTTGCTGGGGGAAAAAAAAAAAGTAGGTTTGGTGAAACAGAATCTTTTGGCAGAAACATACCAGTTTTGACGAAACATTAGCTGAAATTCTCCTTAGGCGGGATTTTCTGGTGGAAATAGGATGCTAGGGGGAGAGAAACCCACTGCAGAATATCCAAGAGGCGAGGAAGCACCTCCTTGATACACCCTGGTTCAAATCCTTTCTCCCTAAGGTGGACAACTACCGACCCTGCTACTGAGCAACCTCCTAGGTGAGTGACTGAACCACAGACCATCTGTGCTGACATGGGGCTCTGTCAAACTTGCCCACTGGAATTGTCCCACTTTGAATAAGAGATTTACTGGAGGCTTGAATTGGGGGAGCCTTCTTAGCGGGGATCCAAATCCCAAGGTCATTCTAGGTTAAGTGTCCTTCAGCTTTTCTCCACTTTTTCTGGACAGCAGTGAAGGGAAAAAGATTGCGTTTGTTTTTGGTTTTTTTTTTAACCTTCTGACTTTCTACCACATGAAACTTTCACTCTCTACAAAAATTATTCCCTGTGCAGCACTAATCAGATCCTATAACCACCCAAAGATGCAAATGACCACAGCAGCTAAGAGCCTCCCATCTCACTGAAGCAGGTTTACTAAGACAGTTTCCATTTTGCACAGGCCAACCTCCTTGCGAGATGCTGCTCTCAGGTGCAATTTATATGCAGGACATTGCAGACAAGGATTTCAATATTTTAAAGACCTTATTTAATGCCTCAAGCCAGTTTTTCAAGCCCAAACGAACAGAAAATAACTTAAACCTGAGCAGACTAACAATGCAAGAGAAACACCGAAACCTTGGTAGGCACTGGATTTATCACACTGAATTTCTGGAGGTTTCTACTTTACAGTTAGGACCCACTATTATTGTAAGTGGCTTCAGTACCTAAATGCAGTGAAGCAGAGAAAGGCCATTCCTATTTTACAGTCGAGGAACTGAGGTTCAGAGACGCCTAGGACATGCAGCGCATTCATTACCTTCAGCTTTACCCAGCTGCATCCATGCTCCTACCTACTGCAGCTGCAGAGCAGAAATGCATTGGCTTCAACCAGCCAGCAAAATATCCCCATTTACGCTACACGACAGCAGGCCAGGAGCGCGTCCAGTAGGCCAGGAGCCCGGACAGCTAGATGGGCTCAGGAGGCCAGCGGTAACCCCTTTTCTTACAGCTGCGCAGCCCGCCCTGTGCACCCTGACCGCCGGGGGAATTTGCACCGAGGTGTTCAAAGGGGCTCGGGACCGCAGCTGCCTGCCCCACCCTGCTGCCGTGCACACAGCATTTGCAGCCCGCTGTGCTAAACTGAAAGCAAACGTGGTTTATGGTAACACGCGAGATGCTGTGGCTGAGGAGAGGACACCCCCGCCCTGCTGGCGCTGGCCCCGGCCCCGGGGCAGAGCAGACCGCCGCAGGAGGGGCTGCTGGCTGCCGGCACCCGCTTCACCACCCCGCACGAGTTCTGCGGCCTCTTGCAGAGGCACCGCCAAGGCCTGGAGGAAATCTGTGCAGAGGACTGGATCCAGGTCTCCCAGGCCTAAGCCCTGACAGCGGGAACACAGCCAACCCGGCATTGCAAAAGTGGAATTAGCAGCAGCAATCTCGGCACTCACCCGGCACCAAGGCCAGAAAGCAGAAACGCTCAGCACCAACTGAACTGGACTTGTTCAGGGCTTGGTGGGGGGAGAGCACCAGGGAAAACCCCTCCAGGTGGCTGCACCAACATGCTTACTGTCGAACTCTTCAACTGTCACAACTCCTTTCGCATCGAGTGACTCAACATGAAAACAGCAAGATCTGTTATCATTGCTGCTCCATCCCTCAAGCAATGGGACAGATTCCCCAGTATCATGTTGCCTCTCTAGCCTGGAAAGAAGCAGCAAATCAAGCCTAACCAGTTCACTAAGTGAGCTTACAGCTGCTTTTTGTTTCTCAAACCATGCAGATCTGTCAATGTGAATTCCTGAATCTGGACCACTAGATTATCTTCAATTTAAATTTTGTTTCCAAGCAAGCATTGCTGGGCACTGCATCTCGTTGCTTACATGCAAAGTAGGCTGTCATGCATAGCAAAGGGAAGGAAATCTTTCCAAGGTTCCCTTCCTGCAGTTTTTGCTTCAATTGTTTCATCAAGGAAGGGACTGTCACTCGCGTTAACACTATAACCCCTAAGCGACATCTTTGGCCAACCCTCAAACACTACTGACTGACCCAGCAAGGCACGGAAGCAATCTGGATCAGTCTGGAGTCCCTGACAGGATCTACCCTTTCGACTCCTTTGTCAGGACATGGAGGTGCCCTGATCTCAGGAATCTGTCTGCAACGCCTACCCCCTCTCCCTCCCCTCAAAAACATCAACCTTGTGTTTGGTGATTGCCATTTCTGCGAACCAAAGCGCTTGATGAGATATGGACCTATAGAACTAAGAGCAAAACCCCATTAATCTAATGTAATAGTCATTAAAAAACAAACACACAAACTCACCTTCCTCTGCATAGAGCAAGCCTGAGGCGACTTGACTACACATACCCATCTCACAAAGGCAGCAGCCACATCTAAACCACCCCTCAGAGGTGCTTTGTGAAACCCCCCCAGTAGCACCTCAGTTCAGAAGAACGAGGTGCGATTCAGACCACCGACCCTTCAGGGCTGCCTTCCCATACTGCCAATGCAGAAAGTTGACCCGGACCTGGTCCACGTGGTAAGGCCCAAGCAGACACTAACTTGTTTCCCTGTCTTCTGAGACAATCAAAGGACACATGAAAACGCAGGCAGACCCAGCTTGTGCTTGCCCAAAATATCCCCACAGATGTACCCCGGCAGACCCCAGGCTTGGCCCAGGGCACCTGCTCCTTATTTGAGGCTATGGTCCTTCCACAATATCCCAAGCAGACTCTAACTTTATCTTGGAGTTTTACACTCATGCCCAGTGCACCTCTATGCTGCCAGAAGTGCAGAGTGGGGACTGGGTCTCAAGTGAGAGTAGGTGCACCCTGCCGCACTGCAAGTGTTCAACAAACTCAAGAAAAGGAAGTCGGGAGCCTCCCCAACCTCGCTGGAGCTCAGGCTAATGTCGTCTGACGGAGGCAAGCCGCTTCGCTGCTGGTTGCGCAGGAGCAACAAAAATCAATACTTAGAACACGATGTCAAAAAAGTTGCTAACACTGACACCACTTTACAAATGTGAGCGGGGACAGCGCCAATTAGAGCGTCTCCTTCTCTCATCCGTCAAACAACAATAAAAAAGCGCTACATTTGCATTTCTAACATGTTCCTTCTTGCTAGCTGTCAGGGTAATGGCACTGAGGAATGGCTGGCGCGCCAGGGGAGAGGACGTGATGACACACAGCAGGGGCAGCACAGAGCTGCAGGAAACCTTTCACTTGCTATCTCTGGAAACAGATAATCAAGCAGAACTACGCAGGAAGAGAGTTCTCCTCTTCATTATCACAGACCAGCAGGATTTACAGAAGTGCATTCCCCTCCCTGACTGCTTTGCCACCTTCGGTCAGTTATGACTGAAAACAAAGAATCGGTTTGTATTAACACCTCTCGAGACTTTAAAACTCAAGAACCAGCTCTCAGCAACCACAGTTTATACCACTAGATCATCTTTCATAATTCGCAGTCTCATGATCTATCTCACCTTGACTCCAGCTTTTTCGGTTTGTTTTGTACTTACCTCAGTAACATTCATCACTTTGATTGCTGCTAGCTGCCCAGTCTTAACATGGCGACCCTGTTAAAACAACAGCATACTGTAGGTAAAATAAGTACGTACACTGTGATAAATAGTAGCATATTGTACATTTCAAAGCTAGATTTGGGTACTTGCTTTCAATGACATACCAGTAACCATGGTGTGATACAAAATTACTAAGGTGAAGGTTGCTAATGCGTAATGAGGCCCGTGGCCTCACCATGTTCTGCGGTTCAGTGAGTTGCCTTTCCAGGGCTGAATTTCCCTTTTAGCACAAACAAAGCAGAAACGCCGGAAGACCGCTGTTTTCAGAGCACAATGTGGATCGAGTTTACGGGTCTCCATCCAACTCCCATTCAACAGGTGCTGCCAGCCCACAAACCTCCTCTTCTGGGACGTCTCAGCACAAGCCCAGGAGGACCAAGCCAGAATGACCTCCTTGTCCTGCGATCCACCACTGCAACGTGCTGGGGAAGCAACGCGTCCTGCAGCTGGCGCTGTCCCCACCACCCTACTCACCGCGCTCGGGCCCGCCTCAGGGTGACGAGAAAGCTTTGGGCTTCAGGACTTCAGTCTGGCAACTTCTATATGACCAGCAAGAAATTAAAGCCAAACATAATTTTTTTTCAAGGCCTCCTAGTGTGAAATGCTTAGTTTTTAAAACCCTCATTGCAGCTGAGTTAACTATGGCTCAGCTACCGCCCGAAAAGCATGCAGAGGCTTTGTACTTGAAATGCAGTCCCCTAGGATGGTGGGGAGGAACTCAGGGTTTTGATTGTGTGTATGCCTACATGCATAGCTGCCCTTCACTCATGAAATGCCTATATTCCGTGATCACTGTCTGCTCTAAAATTACCAGTTATCTGTTGCTTAATAAGTGGCTAGTTTTTGAACATAAAGTCAGCAAAAGGGGGAGGAAACAAGGAATAAAGCCATTGAACGAGCAAACACAATATTGAGACTGACCAAACGTGGTTCATAAGGATGTAAATTAGAAAATGAGATACAACCAGAAATCTTGCTGTAAATTGCACAGTTGCTCAGTCTGGTTAGATCAAGCTGCTCAACAGATGCAAAGTACAAGCGTCCTGTCATAGTAACCAACACTAATCTCATAGTGGAGGATGGTATGGAGAGATTTGTGTGAACAGTAGATTGCCTACACATCTTAACTCCTCCCCTCCATCACTCCCTTATGAGCCTAACGTGCAGAATGGGTTGGAAGCTTTGACACTGCAATTTTATTCCTGAAATAACTGCCTGAAAAGCTGTACATCAAAATAACTAACTGGCATCAGTTAAGTAAGCCACAGAAAAATCAGGAAAGTAAATAGGAAATGCTACAGTTCACAGACAAAAATGATTTGCAGGTGCAATTTACACCTGCAAAATTAAAAGCTGGGTTGATGTCATTTTAAAACGCAGGTCCTATCTGTTCAAAACTGCATACAAGCGTTATTTGTAGGACTAAGCAATTTTGCATCAAAGAAAAATGATTCCTTGTTCTCAGGCAATATGTCACAGTCATGTTTACTTTTACAGAAAACTAAATCCTGCTGAGTTTTCGTATATTTATAAGTGTCCTCTTTCTGTGGAAGCACTCCTGGGATTGCAAAGCTCTTTCTCATCAACTAGAATGATAGGATTTATATAGTATCGCAGACCTCAAGAGGAAGAGACACGAGACACACCCTCCCCGAGCCATGACACACACCACAGCGTGCCTGGCTGCAGATCGCACGGTGATGAGAGCTAGCCCCGACAGATGCCTGCGCTTGGTCAGCATCCATCGCAGCTCACGCCAAGCCCGGTTAGCGAGCTTCCTCCGCTCGGCCGCTGCGCCTTCGTCAGAGGCCATTGTTTGCAAATGTTTCCAGGCATTGAATGGCTTGGCACTATTGCAAGAGGGCGCCTTCCACAAAACACAGTACTGCTAGACATACCAGTGCCCTGATTTAACTCCAAAGTTTGCCAGGGAATTAAATATGCTGATAATACCACAGCTTTGGCCACTACACACAGCAGGCAACCAACCCAGCTAGCTGACAAGCCTCGCTTGGGTTAGCTGTATGTTCTGCCAAGAATAACATCAAGAATCAACACTGACTTTCTAATTGCAATAAAGCAAGGAGATATGTTTCTCTTCACTAAAATAAAATAAAATAAAAAAATCAATAGTGGCCTAGCATTGCACAGGATATTGGAGATTCAGCAGAATACAGCAGGGGGAAAGGCTTGACATTCTATTTTGATTTCAAAACATGAGACCTGGTCAACTCTTCTGCAGAGCAGACGTTTCACTTTGGAGCTGCAATCATTCACCGTATGCAAACCTGCTGGTCTCACTTATTTTTACCATTATAAATGAGAAATGCTAAACCCTGAAAAAATGGTTTGGAAAATTAGCATTCATGAGAAAGAAATCAGCACATCCTTTTGTTGTGTGGGTCATGCCTCACCTTGGCACACTATATGTGCTCCCACTGACAGAGCTGCACAATTCCCTCCTGCTCCTGCATTTCTAAAAGCTCCCATGTGCGCAAGGGGGCTGGCTGCAAGCCGAGACGAGCTCGGTCTGTGCAGAGAGGGCAGGATCATTCCCCATCCTTGTCTCAGCGCCAGCTTTTCCACACATGAAGAAAAGTTATTACTAGCCTCAGGGAAACACATTGGCCCATATCCAGTCATCCTTCCACGTAGGCTCACCTTCAGTAAACGCTCTCTGACTGGGTAAAGCTGCCTTTACATGGAGGTAAATTACATTAACTATACGCACTTCTCACCCTTACGCTCTCTTTTATACCCCTTTATCCTGTAGCAAAACAGAGAGAGGCCCAACGCACATGAGACTCCAAACCCCTCTCAAGAGGGGGAAAGGAGACGAGCACAGAGTAAAGGAGCAGTAAAAACTGATTCCTGTTGGTTCGCTCTGATTTTCAAATCGCCACAACTTACTTTCAACAACTATTATCACAGCTTTGCAAAAAGGGCTTTCCACATCTCTTGGCTGCGTCAAGTTTCAGAACCTCCCTTCTATTCCCCTCCCCCAGCCCCCCAGAAGTCTGTCTGCAGAAGTCTGCTGCAGAGGGCAGCAAGATAACTTCATGAAAAGATTAACATATAGATACATTTGCCTCTCACTTTCAACGTTCATCTTAAAGGAGTGGATTCTGAGACCAGAAAAAAGAAAGAAAAGGAAAAAATAGAATACCTTGGAAAGCGTAGCCAAATATACATATCTATAGCATTTTAATCATTGGATACTAATTTTAACACCACTTTGGCAAAATGTGGTTTACTGATTTCAATTATACCTGCACATTTTCCTAAAATAAAGGGTTCATAGTTCCAATTGCAAAGTTCTTATCTTAGACCGAGAGATGGAACTCCTCCAAAGGCTCTGCACCTGCTAAGGTAGGCAACAAACACAACGTGGCAGAATTACACAGCACGTACCAGCATTTCCACTTCTCTCTGAGATCATCCCAATATACACCAAAAAATCCCTTTTCCTTTAAATAATGCCAAAGCAAAATGTAGCAAGAAACATGGTAATAGGCTCAGCCACTGGAGGCAAAATAATCAAATCACCCAGGAGACCTCCTATATTTTATTTTAGAGAGCCTTCTCCTCCCCAGACACCGAGTGTCTAGTTCATTGGTTACGAAAAAGGAGCAGAAGCAACGTCTAATGTCTCACCAAACAACAACAGTTCCCACACCGTATTTTCCCCATAAACAGTGGCTGTGCATGAAAAGGTGAGTGTGCTTTTGCAAGACTGTGTGTTACGAGGGTTCAAGTCTACTCAGGGAGACGTGTTCACATGAGGAAGACCCACTGACGCCTGTGCAGCTTAATAAATTGCATGTTACAGTTGCTTTAATACACAGACTATGACTATTCTGGCAGTCAGAATTAAAAAATCACGTTTCTCTCATTTATACTGGCTTTTCAAACTGTTTCAAGTTTGTTTTCCTTGGTAATCTTTAAAAGTAGTAAACATCTTCAGCCCATCGCTGGAGTTCTTGTTACCACATAGAGACCAGTGCCTAAGTAAGGAAGGGTTTCAGGGCCTGGCCCCTTATTTTTTCATTCATCAATAAATCTCAGAGGTTAGACAGGGTTCATGGGAACCCATACGCATTGCTGCTTCTGTTGCAGCCACAAGGTTGAGCATGTTTGAATTGTTTTTAGAGAGGTGGTATTCCGGATTTTTTGTTTAAAGCTCCTAGGAGCCACCGCCTGACTGTTTTAACAGTTTCCTGACTGAATGAGATCAATAGATGCGCTTACTTCCAGAGAGAAGAGAACCTACAAAAGTTCATCATTTTTGATTCAATCCAGAGACATATTCCAAAGGAAGGAAGCACACGAGGCATCGCACTGCCAGCCCTCTGTGCAATCTATGGGAGCTCACCCTCTCCAGGTCACTAAAGGGAATCAATCTGCTGTGATTTAAGTGTTGCACATTTCAGAAATCAGGCTGAGTGGAGCAGTCTGTGGGACCCTCTTTCACTAACAGGTCTCATCTTTCACCCAAATGTTCAGTTTGAGAGCATATTACGACTCTTGAGAATGCAGCCAAAACATTCAAGGGTTACATCTGCAGATCACTCATATTCCTACCCAAGAATACAGCATTAAACACTATCACGCTCATACAGAGCTTAGAATTGAACAATTCTGAAGCGCAATGACTTTCTAAAACTGAAGTTCCTGCCTACATTTTGGTGAGGTATCCAAGCTGGAAGAATATTCCCCCATTAGCTTTGAGTCCAGCTAAATTCCTTCTCTCCTCCCTCAAATATCTCCATATCAAGTCTGTTGCAACTGCCAGTTAGTCACTACATTAACACTCTGCAAACCTGGAGTCAGCTATATGCATTTTTTAAATTTGCACGCTGTTCATCACAGCCACATTTGTCGAAGATGCTTCGTGCCAGAGCTCTGGCTCTGATGAGCTCCAACTTGCATTATCTCAACAGGGAGACATATACACGGAATGGGACAGGTCATTCGATGGTATTTCTACTACATATGCATTTATCTTCTTAATTCAATTGGTTAAAGGCAACATTTATCTACATCCTCTGCTAAGAGTCAAGACACCTATTATTCTATGTAGATTGAAAAAGAGTACCAGCATTGGTTGTCAAGCCACTAGCTGATAAAAGGGCTTTACAGGCGTTAAGTATATTTATATAAAGATGCACTCAGTTACAGACAACGCTCCTTCCTATTAGGCCCAAGCAAAAATTTCTGGGACTCTCAGGCTCAGGCCACTATTACAAATAGATACCCAAGGTCCCATTTCTCAGCGACATGTGCTGCAGATGGTAAGACACTTCCACCAGTGGATCACATCTGGAAAGTCTGGTTTGATAACTTCCCTCCCACATCCTGCACGCCCCTCTTCTCCTAGGGGTGAACAACAGTTTCCACAGGGTGGTCTCCCCGCTAGTGATCTGACAGATCCAAAACGGACAATTTAAAGTACAGACCATGCAACGCAGATGTCCTGTGACCGACCCCCCTCCCCTCCTCTCGTGTCACCGCTGTGCTCGGTGCCAAGGCAGCCCACAGCAAGCCTATCACACGCTTCCTTTTTGGCAACAGGTGCTCATGTAGTTCCACATTTCTGGGTCTGTTTGCTGTAGCTGCCCCCATTTTTAACTGCAGCAGGAAAACGTGCACGCAAAGGGCAGAGGCTGTCTGCTCTAGGATCCCAGCACAACACAAGGCTGGTAGTTTTGACCGTGTGAAAGTCCCCCATCTGCCTCCATTTCCTTTCTGGAGCCAGAAGCACCACCTCAGCCTTCCCTCCCTTAAAAGCACTGTGTTTGGCAAGGCTGCAAGACTCCTATGTGCAGGGATATCTCAGAGATGCCAGAAGCCTCAGCACTTGCCACCTTGCACCTCAGTGCTCACGCCCAGGGCAATTTCATATTGAACACAGGCTGCTGTCAGCCACACCGCACATGCAGCGCACTGACACTGCACACAGGCACAAATAGGTGGAAACACCCGGGCAGGGGCTACATGAGTCCCAGGTGATCCTTTAGACAGCACTGCCTGCCTGGGTAATCCAGAAAACTGGTAGACACCACTCCTAGGACCTTACATGCACATCTAGGGTCTGTACTTGAGAGAACATCCTGGACGGTTCAAGATGGAGAAGGCTTACAGGACCAGAGCACTTTTTCATGCAGAGGCTCCTCTCACAGGTCCAAGAGCAGGGTGAAGGCTCAGCTGTTTAGCTGCAAGCTGTTACTGCAAGGGAACTTCAGCAAGTTGGTTTCCTGTTCAAAACCCACTTAGGAACTTTGAAATTTGAGCCCATCTCAGGTAAATCAGTGTGGCACTGCCCTTGCTGACAAACTGCCAGCTCCGTTTTCCGGTGGATGGGACCCACCCTTTTGCCCCTCTCCTCTCCACCCTTTCCATCCTGGTAACACAAGGAAAGCCTCTGAGAGACAACGCTCCAAAAGAACAATACTCTGCACGGGGCTTCGGGAAACTCCATGTTCTGTGCCACGTGACCCTAACGAAGTCACGATCCTTCTGTTTCCTTTTCCACCTACAGAAGTCTTTTCTGCTTAGGCTCAGCTCTTTAGAAGAGATGAGCAACACTTGCTAACACCAGCCCCGGAGCCGGCCTGCAAACACAAGCCTTGCCGATCGCTCATGCTGCAGGTAGGCACGAGCAGCCTCTAGCACAGCTGCCACGGGCTCCCCAGGCTACGCCGGCAGCTCAGCAGGGCAGGAAGGAGGACGCCAAAAGCAAAAACTGGCAGATATACCGCCCTTTCACTGCAGTCTAGACACAGCCACTGTTTTCCAGCACATGGCTGCTCACAACGGACATCCTGCTGTCCCCTGGGCTCTTGACTAATGTAAACAAGCATACGGGGTTGGGACACCTGGAGCTGCAGCGTTTTGGTGCCGAGCAGCGTCAGTCTGTGACGGTTTATAGGAAAGCTCTGCCAGGAAGACTGACCGGTCTGCGCTCCTCTTCTTGGCAGCTGGTACCAAAAAGAGCCAAGAGGAAGGACGTGAGAGAACCCGCTGCAGTCATGGCTGGAGTCTTCCAGCTACAAAAACAGTAGTAATGAGAAAATTTAAATGGGACAGGAATAAACACCGAGGAACAAGACATTAAGAGTTTGGAAGTTTATAGCTTGTTTTTGCTAGTTAGTGGTCTGAGGCAGAGCTCAGGGTAGCTCATGCACTGAAGACTAGCACTGGGTTTTAGTAATGATCAAATTCTTCATGATTACATCATTTTAAACTCTAACAAACAATCTACAACATCAATTCCGATAGCTTCATTGGAAGAAAGACCCTCAACCCTTGGCAGATAATTACCAGTTTCTAAAAGCTTTCTTTTTAATCCCCATGAAGAACACAGGACACACCTGGTGGGAGTGGGGTTATACTTCTGATCATGGCCTCAGAAAGCCTACTTTGACTGGCATTATAAAGTCTTGTTGGCACTTCTGTCACAGTGTCTCTGGATGTCTGTCGTATTCTAGAGATGCAAATCAAACTATCGTATTCCTCTACACCTTTTCTTCCTTTCTTTGTGATACCGAGAGGTGCCGAGACCCGAAAGCCCAGGCCTTGCCCCAGGTCAGCTCTGGCGTAACCCTTAGCTCCAATTTCCAGCTGTAGCGCACCCTCCTTGTAAGGGACTGCTCTCACACCAGCAGTGCAAGACACAAGGACTTCTGCAAAATCACAGCCCAGCTGCACTGCCTGAATGCTCTTTCTATTCTGGTCGATGTGGACGCAACGTACTTGTCCTTTCACACGCACCCTCCCTTCAGCACCCAACTTCCAGACTCACTCAAAACACTTAACCAATGTAGCATGAAGGCTCCTGCTGGGGCAGCTTCCCTTCCCTTTCCACCATAAGCACCCTCTCTGAATGGCAATGGGATAGCTGTTTCCGCCATTAACATGGTGATAGCAAGAGAAAGAGCATAAAGCCCAGATTGCAGCATCAGAGCAAGCTCCTGAATTGCTACATCAGCAACCTAACGGATCTCTGCTGCCCTCGGGCTGTCTAATATTAGATACCACTAGCCAAAGTCTTAGGTTGAACTGGGACTGCTTGATTGACTTAAATGTAATGTTGCCTTCAGAACTAACCAAAGGTGTCTTCTTACCAGGGAAGATAAAGCGTGCAAAGCAAGACCATCCTTGTCCACAGCTGGCCAGTGAACAATATTGTGGTGAACAATGTAAATATTAATACACTGTAAATAATCAAGACATGCCCTTCAAGGTTTACATGTTTTTTTTTTTTTCTCTCTATATGCTAATTCTCATACTACTTTATCATTGGATATGTTCTAAGAAGTTAGATAAGATTTAGCACACTTTCAGGAGAAATATAGGCCAAACTATAAAGCTGAACACTATTTAGCATGCCCCTAAACTGAAGTCACGAAACACTAACAGTAAAATCTAACAAGTTTGCCCGTAGATCTATAGAGAATGAAAGTTAATTAATAACATTCAGTGGACTATAAGGCAAAAGTAAGTTACATTAATGAAGAATTATTAGAGCTTTGTACTATTTATTAAAAAAGAAAAAAGAAAAATTACTCAAAAATCAAGACATTACACTGTATTCCAAACCAAAAAAGAGTAATTTTGTAGATTAGCAAATGTATGTAGGAAAAATGAGTTGAATATTCAGCGAAAAACAAGCTCCTTTGCTAGCAAATACCACTGCCCTATTTCTGTGCAAAGCAGGCCATTCCACCCCTCCCACTGTTTTCGCCTCCAACTTTGTTTTCTCTTGTCTCAGAGGTAGAAAATATTGTGCGTTCATCTGAAACGAAAATATTAGCTTTATAAAATTTAAGGGTTAATAAGCACAAAAATTTGGAATTTCTCTCAACTGCCATGTCACTATCTTAACCAAACAACAAAAAAAACCCACTGTAACTCTTAACACTACAGAAGACAACTAGTTAGCATTAGTATAGGGCTTCCTATAGTAAAATATATAGTATATATATAAAACATATAGTATAGTAAAAAAGCAACACATTATATTTTGCCGTCTCTTCTCTTGGCTAACTTTTATCAGCTATTTAAAATTCTAGCAAAGTCCACGTGGGCTAGAGAGAAGGGATGCATCAGGGTCATTTTAATGACACTGGGCAGAACACCCTTGATCACTGCAGGAAAAGGACATTTTTTTCACCCCTGCAGCAAATGGCTATACCACAGCTCTCATGAACCGCAAAACCCAAGAGGCACTCAGCTACCAGAAACCACTTGTGTGTCCAGTTTTTTGTTTTTTGGCTTTTTTTCTTTATCCTTTCAGTTCCTACTTCCTCCCATTGTACAAGTGGAAACGTAGATTGTTTGCTTTGCCTCATGTTTGTCTGTGTTTGACTGCAGACCAGCGGGAAAAGAAAAAGAAACAAAGGAATGGATTTAAGCCCTTTAACAAATACGTATTTGAATATCTATGTTTTTGCAACATCAGTATGTTACTCAGTTTTGATCAGATTAGCAGCCCCGTGCAAAATACGAACCACTCAAGGCTGCTGCTGAATCGTCGAGGACTGGACCAGAGGTCGATTGGGGGGTTCCAAAGCATCGGCCCTGGCTACAATCTGCCCCCCCCAAGGCAATTCACGCTGCGGTTAGCACAGGCAAGCTAAACACTCAACACTTTTGAAAATATCATGCTAGTCATGATATGAAGGAAATAACTTTGTCCACTACTTATTCAAAACCAGAACACTCAGCGTCATCTCCTGCGCTCCCCTGCTCATTTAGAGGAATTTGGGAAGTACCATCCCTGTGGCTTCCCCAGCACTCTGCGAAATGCAGACATGGGCCTTTAGAAGTCCTACCGCCATCTGAAGTTTCCAAACATCATGAAAGGCATGCAGAACTGGGACAGGGATAATCTCTTCGGTTCCTCTGAAAGCTATGGGATCCCCTGATATACCTGCCAGTAAAGGCCTGTGGAGGAATGAAGATCAGGAGCATTCTTCCCAAGGAATGCTAAAAAAAACCCCGTAGCCTTTGATGGTGAACAGAGGGCATTTTGGAGCTGCAGCATGTAGCTCCTACAGCTAAGTCTCGGGCCAGCAGCCACTGCTGCGCCTGGGGCTACGCTGCCCGCGGACAGGCAGGGCTGCGGGTGGTAGAGCTGCTCCTGGGGAAGGGCCAGGCTCCCACTGACTCTAACAGGGCTGCATCTGGCCCACGCTCTTTCATATCTGGAAATACTTCAGGGGAGTCCGAGGGGAAGATTAAAATTCTCTAAAATTCCTGTTGTCCTCCACGCAGGCAATCAGCCAGTTAAGCTTGAGTTCAAGGGTGTGCTTCAGGTCCCTGAACTCCAGGGGGATTTCGTCATGCTCCCGCAGCAAAGCCTGCGCTTGGCCAAGCTCCCTGAACAGCAGCTATGACCAGGGCAGAAAGAAAAGCAACGTTTTGGGGGCTAAATGCAGATCTAGAGAGCAATTTAGAGAGTGGATGGGAGGAGAGGTGTGAAAAGCAGGCTGTTCAGTTTATCCTCCTTCTTCACATTTTATTTACTGAGACATAAAACCTGATTTCTTTAAGCCTAAATTTCAGTATTTACATAAGTAACGGTTTAAACAGCCTTGCCATTCATCCGGGGTTTAAACATTTGTCACGCCTCTTAACATCTGCTGAAACATGCTGTAGGGTTCCCAACCTCAGAAATGCAATTATATAAGGATGCTGCTATCTAGCCGTGCCAAGAAAGCGGCGAGTTCGCAAACACAGGAGCCTTTCTTCCTCCGAACGGCTCCCTGGCTCGGCGGTGCCTGCGGCGGAAGGCGCGTGGGCTGCCTGCCGGCCGCCGGGGCCGCTTAGCTGGGCTCCCCTCCGCTGCGGGCCGCTGGCCGGGCTGCAAGCGCCCTGGCACCACGCCAGCCCCGCTCGGCACCTGCGCGGCCCAACGATGATTTATGAAAGCTGAGGTCTGTGGCACCCAACTGCTGTTCATCTAAAGAAATAAATGGCTTAGGAAAAAAAAAAAAAATCTCGGACTTTGGAAACCTCTCATTTTATAGTCTGAGGCCTGTCCAGCAACTAAGGCTCGGGTGAGGTAGAAATTCCTTCACGCCAGTGAATTTTCACTGTTTGACTCATCCATTTACAGAAATACAGGAAACTAGAGGACATCTACATGCAGCACATCTCTGCTGGACTAAGCCACAACTGGTTAACTGTGTCTCACCAGCCCCAACTCGTTAAAGGGAAGCAGAGGTTTGACTTCACGTCAGCTGAAAGGTGCCTGGCCTTTTGGAGCAGGAGTCCAAAGGACGGTTTTTTGGCTCACCACCACCGTGAAGCTCTGAAGGTCAAGCTGCACAAATCAGTTACAAATCTCATGTTATTAAATTCATGTTATAACTTTGGAAGTAATGCAGCCTTCCCAGATTCATCCTAATAAAGAAGGATTTAATAGCCTTCTATCCCACATAAATACAAGTTTGCATGCACATATAAACTCTCAGTAATTGCATCACTGAATTTTTAGAAATCACGATAAAAATCCTTCGGGTAAAATAGAAGCTGTAATTCACTTGAATTTTCACTCACATACAATGTAAAACATGGATGAGCTTCTGTACAGGTTAAAATTGAGTTTTTAGAGGTTTTTTTTAAAGGGTACACAGCTCTGACAAAAAATTCCAGCCGAGATGACTGCAGCTACAACAATTTTTAAAAGTGATTCACTTTTTCACTACAGTTCTGCTGGTATTCTTCTTGCACAGATTACAATGGCACGTGGATATGTCTCTCTGTTACACGTAGCTGTGTGAGAGAGCAAACACGACTCCCCACGGGACAGGCAGCCCTTTAGCCAGTGTGCTGAGTAGCATTAAAATGCACTGTGAAAATAACACACAGATGCTCCAATACTAAAAATCAGTGGGGCATCTGATGGGTTTCTTTTGTGGTCTATGAGCCTTTCCTTAAATACTTCAGGACAAAGAGCCTCCTGCAACTCTCTTTACCTAAGGTGAATCCTGAAGGCAAAATCCTCAATTTATCAAGTTCTGCTGTGGAGTTCAGCAGATCTGCTATCTGTCCAAAGAAAGGTCTTATTTTTCTCTCTCACATGTACACGCCTTCACATAGCATTTCACTTGGAGGTGGAGGCACCTATTCTCAGTGTCTTCATTTGGCTCTATTTGAGGTATCATCTGCAAAAACAAGAAGGGAGCTAACAGATAGAATTAGTCTGTGAAAAAACACATCAGTCACCAGATTTCTGAATGAGCGCTGTACGAGATGAACTACATGGCACTAATCTCGCAAGCAGTCACTTCCTATTCCCTTCAAAAACCCTATTGGCCAGATGGTCCACAAAGCTCAAGGGAGAATGAGCTAAAAGTTCGGAGAGATTTTCAGTATAAAGTTGCTTTCCAAAATGAAACTAGACTACTTTTTAATTATTCTTAAAGGAAGTCAAATATACCTTGCTTTTCCAATTAAAGAAAGAATTGCGTTTCCCAGTTTACTTTCCTAAAGAAAAATCTGAATTTGAAAAGAGCCTTGGTGTTACTCTTTCCTAAACTAACCAGCTTCATAGAGCAGAATGGTTGGCAAAGGCTCGCCTCTCTAGCAAACTAAAGGTCAGACAGGCAACAATAGCTCCTGAACAGTTACAAGCAGTTACTTTTCAGTGCCATATCTTCCACTTCTCTGTATTACTTTTAGGGATAGAAGTCAATCAAGGCAGGGAAAGAAATGAACAGCGAACTCTTGAGAGGAAAAAAAAGAAACCCATCCTGCAGAATAATTTCAAGAAAATAGCTAAAAGCATTACAGCTGAAGAGCCATGGAACCTGAAGCAGCATTAACCTCTGAAAAAGCTTTACCAGGTTTTGAAACTCTAATCTCTTTGCCTTGCTATTTAAATAATCCAGGTTCATTTGGTTCAGTACAAGCTGAAGTGCACTGTGCAGTGAACATCAGGTAAAATAAATGCGGAGCCCCTGCACAGGCCAGGGACTGACCTGCTCTCCTGTGATGCGCTCTTGGCTATTCTAGACTGGCCCCCAAACCAGTTTCCGACGGTTCCCTGCAGGACTTCCCACCAACAGCTCTGTACATTTCTCCAAACGCTTGAGGTCTTGCATGCTAGTGAATCTCTTCTGGTTCTACTGAAATCGAAGGGTATTTCTGCTGTTAAATTTATCGGACCTGAATTTGCCCCATGAAAGGTCAAACTTTTCAAACAGAACAAATCCTGCTTGTACGAAGTTTTTCACAGAAGTAGTGTGAAGATTCAATGCTTTCTCCTTTGGAGAAAATCCACTCACACAAATCCCTTTGCAGGTTTGAGACAGACTTTGTGACGGGAGAAATCAATCTATGCCGTCATTGTAATGTGTCCCTTTGTGCAATGATGTCCAACAAACAACTGCATTACCACTAACCAAACTTCACAGAAATTACCCTCTTCAAAAAGCCATGGATGAAGGGCAGATGGGAACAGAGGACACTTGCTATTCTGACGAATTAAAAATACATACGTTTTCACAGCTGTATATATCTGTATGGATTCCTTCCCTCTCACTCATGAGTCACCACTTGGCATAACAGACCAAGTTTTCCCAGGCAGGAATGGCATCTTTGGTGTACAACACCAAATACATTTGTCTGTAGTACCTTGGACCCCATTGTACATGCATGCATCTATCTACTCATATTAAAAACTGCGAGCCTGAAATCCACTGGTCCAGCCAATACAACTGCAAGTGTCAGTGAATCTTCACCACATCCCTTCTGGTGATTCAGTCTCAAACCCTGTTCTCAGTCTCCCAGCTCTGAACGCCACCTCCTTGCTTGTAGCTTGTAATGGCAATGACCAGTCCAACCAGCTGCATCACATCACAAAACATCTGTCAAGAAGGAAAAAGTAGAACAAAACAGCAAAACAACCTAAACATTCCACTAGGCATCCAGCTTGCTGGAGAAAAGCTGAGTAGCAAGTATCTGTAGCCTGGTTTATGGGTATAATGTAAACTTTAAAAACTGGCATCCCTGCTTTAACATCTTCTTCTAATTGTATTCACATTAAAAATGACTCTGAAAGTTTAATCATCCACCAGTTTCAAAATAACTTCCTTTGGCAGCTTCTTTGCACGTTCTGTCATCCACATCCAGATGCCAAAATATACCACCAACAGCTCATTGCTCCTTAGGATAAATCTGGTAATAAGCACAGGAGAAAATTCTTGCAAGGTCAGCTGAAACTCTACAGCATTGCCAATGCACATATTTAAGTACCACAAGCTAGGCCCCCGCAAACAACAAAAATGTCTTTAAAAAAAAAAACAAACAATCAAACAGTATATGAAAACAACACATCAAAAAGCCTGCCTCCTGAGTGTTTGTATTGCCTTGTAGGTTCTGAACCTTTGGGTTCCTGGAGGGATGCAGAATTACAGAGAACTACAAGTTGTCCTCCAGTACCAAAGTCAGAGGCTTAGTCAGCCGGGTTTCTTAAGAAAAAAGGCTTACGCGATCGTGCTGTCCTTGCATCCACCTGTGATTTAACCTTACCAGCCCATTTCAGCCAAAACTGGCAGAAAGACAGAGGTCTCAGAGATTATTAAAACCCCGCATGCTTTGTGCAAATCTGAGACTGAGGAGGGCAGAGAGAAACCCAGATGAACTCCCTGCCTCCAAAGAGGAAGGAGGTTCTGTGCTCTCCACCGGCTGCCAGCGGGGCAGGCAGCACCCTCCTCTCCCCGCCAGCCAGCAAGCATGCAAGCAACCTGCAAGAGCCGCAGGACACACTGTTTCTGGCCCAACAGGTAGCGGACAGACAGAGAGGGCAGCTGCAGAGGTGTCGGGTCAGAGGTGGTGGCTGTGGACTCGTGTGGGACGTGGCGGGTATCATGGTAGCAGCAATCCTAAAACATTCAACACAGGAATTGGGACTTCTTGAGGTCAGAGGAGGAAGATGGAATAAGTAAAGACAAACCTGCAAGCAGATGTATTTTGTTAGCTTTAGTATTTTGTTTTATCTCAAAAAACAGGAAGTCTGAACAACTTAAAAATTTACCTCTATGTATAAACCTGTGTATCAGCAGTACTTGCAGGCTACCTTCCTCTGCTCTTAGCATTAACTTTGCAAAAGTGTTTTCATGTTTGCACAACTAAGACGTGCAGAAAAAATTATTATTGACATCTGTTTGCACAAGAAAACTGTATTCATAACTAAATTCAATAATAA
Source organism: Struthio camelus (assembly GCF_040807025.1). Classification (NCBI taxonomy): domain Eukaryota; kingdom Metazoa; phylum Chordata; class Aves; order Struthioniformes; family Struthionidae; genus Struthio; species Struthio camelus. The sequence goes on along the minus strand of NC_090952.1, from coordinate 12,826,656 downwards.
AAGGTTTCCAGAAAGCCAAATACCTAACAAGAACAGATTCTGAAACTAGTCACTTAGCCACCTTTAGGGACTGGCTCACCAGTACTGAACCTTATTTGATTTCAAAGTAAATGGTAAATGAGTGTAAGGTGAGCATAAAGCACTAGCACATCACTATTAGCATTTTACACAAATGACACTATGTGCAAAGCACTGGAAGAAAATAAAGCTCCAAATACTTATCTTTAGAGACCTGAGGTGCATACATGGTTAACCCAGTTCAATTAGAAATTTCCAGCTCAATTTTGTTAAGCGCGGACCCGCTCATTGGCCTGAATCAGTTTGGATAGTCATTTCCCATTGATCAATCCAGCCACACTGGGCATCATTTTCCAAAGTGCTCATCTTTGAAACTTTAACAAAAAGAGAGAGATTAATACTGAGTTCTTTGGAAATCCCTCTTTATTTCTGTTACCAGCCCTTTTTTTTTTTTTTTTTTTCAAATCTGGTTTAAGAAAGTCAGCATTTAACACTGTTTAAAGAGCTGACTGGTATAAGCTTAATATTCCTGTGTCTCATGATCCAATGAGAATAGGGTTTTTAATCACTAACCAGGAGAGCAAATACTGGCCACAGTTAGGGCTGGGCTCAGCTAGTGGTTTTGCCCTTGCAGCAGTCATATGTGAGAACATGTTTCTGTGGCGAGGCAACAACCTTCTACCTGCTAAAGCTTCCTTTTGTTTTTGCCAAGAAAAATGTCAAGAATTAAAAAAAAAAACAACTATTTTCTGCCAAACCTCAAGAGAGCTGCTGCTCTGCTTCATCACCAGCTTGACGCACACACCCAGTTAGGTAACAGCCCCAGCATCTCTGTGACAGCTAGAGCAAGCGGGTCAGAAACACTAAGCCTCCAAAGTAGAAGCACATCTGCAGAAATGACTGGTTACGCTGACAGTAAACATGGATATGGTGAATACAGTGCCAGAAAATAATTCCAGAGGCAAAGCCCTCTGTGCAATCTCATGTATTTCAAGTCAGGCTTGCTGGTCAGGCCCTCCTTCAGGGAGCTCTGATGTGCAAGGACAAGCGGCCTCAGCAGCCAAGACATGAGCTAGACAGGGCTCATCAGATCACCGCCGGCTCCTGGAACCACACCTAGGGAACGGCCCCGGCAGCAGCTTCCCCATTTCTCTTACTGATCATGCTCCCAGTTTTATAAGGATATCCCTGGGAATGAAAATACATCATGCAATCGCAGGGGATTTTTTATACCACACCACATCTATAGGAAGTGAACAGCTTAGGTAAGATGGCACTTTATAATGACATTCACGTTACTCACTTGGCATTCAAGGAAGCCAAAAAGAAAGGAAAGCCCGCTGCTGGCATACACGCTAGCAAGGCCAGAGAGACAACCCCTCTGGAAGTTCAGGCAGTGTTTATACACAATAGGATTCAACCAGTCAGGTTCCCCACTCACAATAACAGTTTATATAGTGTGGCGTCATCTCCACCCCAAACTCCACTGGTGTGGCCGGTCCCTGCCAGGCCCCAGTCCAGTTCCCAGAGGATGGACTGCCTCAATGCAAGAGCAACCGAGACCCCAGGGAGCCCCATGGTCAAGCCTGCTGGAGCTAGACGAGAAGCCCATCTCTCCAAAATGAAGAATTACTCCATTTTAATATTAATAACATCAAAAGGGAGAGGCCTGACAGAACTCTGTAATGTAAATAATGCTGGATACAGCAACTACGCGAGTTCAGAAAGCCAAGTAGTCTTTAATCTACTCACTACAACATCTAACCCCAGCCGCATGGCACACAGGGCAAGGGCTGTACAGGCTCAGAGCACCATCCCTGGCCAGCAAGGCTATTTCCATTTCTTCCTGGGCAGAGAACTGCAAATTGGACACAGCAAGAAGCCTAATGACACTATGCAAACTGAACAGGAATCTGTTATGCCTCCCTGAACAGCCTCTTAAATGCACTAGATGCTCTGCAAACACATGCAGAAGCCCAGTCCCTACCTGATCACACATGTGTGTCTATGGGTACAAATTCCTGTGCCAACATGAAAATCTGCTAATCTCCCCGTGCAAGCAACAGATACAGGCTATGCAAAGCCTTTTGGCAGGCAGTTCCCTACATAAAGCACAACGCAAAGAAAGGAAGAGAGGAAGATGGGAATGGGTGAATCCCAAATCCTCTTTCTCTAAGCTTTGTTCTCCAGCTTGCAGGATCAGAGCCCTAATTTTCCAGCCTTTGTTTTGCAACTTCCTCTAGTCAAAACAGTTCTGACTAAAATCTTTCAACTGTCCAAGAGAGCTACAAAAACTTTACTTTCTTAATTTCTTCATTCTTTCTCCATATTCAGGCTTATCTATGGAGATTAGGCTACAGTACATTTATTTTCTCTAGACATATCCTCTTCTCCTGCCTAGGAAACGGTCCCAGTAGGCATCCAGAAACCCACTATGCACATGCACACCTACTCCACAGCATGTGAGGCGGGAGCTCAGCACATCTGGGAAACGTCAGACCTACTTAGGCTGATCCACACATGCACAAAAGCCCAATGTATCCCGAATTCATCACATTTACTGGCATGTGCCACATCTGCAATGCCCGAAGAGTCCAGTGCTTCACAGCTGCTGGGTTCATTGGGCACACCCCGCTCAGCGAGCGTTGATGTGCGTCTGCCTGGCAAACTCCAGAGAAATCTGGCAATCTTCCACCAGGAGAGATGGTAAAACATGTTCAAATGTCTCTGGAAACAACTCATCCTTCATCAGAAAGGAATCCTCCAAGAGGAACAGTCTGGGGCACCCAAACCATGTGTGAGCACTGTCCGTCCTCGTTCACAGGGCAGGGCTGAAAGGCTCCCGCAGAACCAGCCCCACTTTCAGCTACTCAGGGAAAACTCAATACCTCACCACAGCACGGGATTTCAGAGCACTAGGGAGACTTCGGTCCACAGTACCTAGCTCTACCCCATATATTAATAAGTGATAATCATGTTTCCGCTGACACAATTTGGCTTCTGGATGCAGAATGTTTGCAAAGACCCCTGTTCTGATAAATATTTCATGTTAGACTGGAAAAAGCAAATAACAAAGCAAAGCAATTTTCTCCTGGCTCTTTCCTTTTTCCACGTTACACGACAACCTCAAGGATAATCTGTGTAAATAATACATCTGAGAGTCCATTATCTAAACCATATGCATATTTATATCATTTTTCTTACATATTTTAGTGTAATTGTTCACAGGTTTAAAGCAAAGAGTAAAACCAAGTAGACAAATCTATTACAGCAGAAATAATTAGTAAATTGGTTATCTCTTGTTGTTATTTTTACATACTAGGAAAAAAATCCATGCTAAAACTTAGCCTAATAAAACAAGAAAGTTAGAAAGTGCCTTAAGTTCAGTAAAATAAGTATTTTTTTCTTATGCTCTTTTCATCAAAATGTTTCCACTTTTAACAATAGAGACACAGGAAAACAATTGCATGAAAATTACTGATATCAAAATGTAACAACTGTAGAGTCACAAAACAGAAATCAGTCAATTTCAGTATCCTGTAAAACTCAAGAAAACGTCAGCATTTTGACACCTGTTTTCGCTTTATGTTGTAAACATTCCTCACACAACGGCAACTCAGAAATAAATGAATTAATTTTTACATATTTATTTTAGTAATGCCAAATTTGATAGTGCCTTCTTTTCGGGTGTATAATCCTAAAGACGATCTATGAAATCTTAAATATTCTGCTAAGCTAAAATGCATGTTCCAACGAAACGAAGCAAATGAAATGCAATGTTTTGACATTTCTGAAACAAAGTTTGAAAATGAACGTCAATTCATTTCTTAAAATTTTCCTACTAACATTTCTGTTGAACTCAACATGTTTTGATTTTGATGAAACCACGTTTTCAAACAGCCAGTTGTTCAGGATGCAGTTGCCAACTAATTCTCAAAAGTCAGCTCTGTAATTATGCTCATTCCTTTTAACCAGAATCCTGAGACGCTTTACAAAAACTTGAAGAAGGACTGCCTCCATTTTAATAGATTCAGTCAGAAAGGAGCCCCCACTTCCAATGAACTCGTGCGTTTTCAAGCACCCAGAATTTCGAAGCAGCTCAGAGCTTAGGTTGATCCGCTTCTTTGAAAAAATGGATCAGCAACACCACAAGCGGAATCGCTCGGTACCGATCTTTTCCTCGAACATCTGCCCTTTCCATAAGGATGCGAGGCAGCAGCGCGCTTCGGTTAGCGCTGGCCATACCCATTAAGTAGCAAAAGATAAGCGGCAGAGGCCAGAAGAAAAGCCAGATCTCCCAAACTGCAGCTGTCAACCTCTCTCTTATCTTTATGAAAAAACACATTATTTATATTATGGGAATGCCTAACAGCACTGTCGTAGACCATGTGCTGGCTATTACCTCTTAGCTTAAAACATTACTCTTCCAGGGGACTGAAAAGGCCACAAACTCTGCAACAACAAGCATCATCTGGATTGGTCGCTTCCTAAGATCTCAGCAATTACTATGGCTGTGGGTTTTATTGGGGAAAAGAAGGGGGCAGAAAGTGACCTTTGAAAAGTGGTGCTTTTAAATGCATCTTAAAAACCTTTCACAGTGTTGGAAGGTTACAACGGCAGGATTATAAGCTTACAAGGGCTTTAAAAAATATATTAAAAAAAAAATCACACTACTAACAGCTGAAAAATAGTTTTGTGTATAATTTTATTCTCCAGATGTGTGCTCGCAGTTCTGTGCGGGCCAGGGAAGTCACCACTGGCCAGCAGCCTGAGAACAGCTGAATGCCCAGACAGAAGCAGCACAGTTTTACATTTATGGACATTACGATTCAAAATTACTTACTGGAAATTTCATTATAAGAGGACAAGGGGCTGACCTTCACCTGTGTCTAACAACTGAGCTGTTTGACCAGAGCTGATAACGAAAACTGGCTTTAAACTCCGTTTCCTCATGAACGCCAGCATCACCCATCCCTCCCCTCGCTCTTGCTGCCGTCAATCAAGCTTTGCACTCTCCATCCTCAGTGAAACAAGTCTCACTACCTGACTGGGAGGACTTCTGTGCAACCTTGGTGCTGACATAAATCAGCACATGGTTTGTGGGACAGCAAACGACTGGGCTCAGGGCTTGATCTGAGGAACAGAAAACAACTCTTTACTGCTGTTTGCTTCTGCTTGCCCCAGGAAAGCAACACAACGAAGGGCTTGCTGCAGCTGCGCTCCGGTTCTGTCCCTAGTGGTACCCTGAGTTCAAGTCCCAACCACATATAAAACCCTTCCTGCTCAAGCATGACAACGCTTTTACCTGCTGTTGAATGACCTTCAGAGGGCAAAAGTTACACCTCTACAGCTGCAACTCAGCAGCTTCTAATACAAGTGTTTCCTACAGAGCTACTTCACGATGTGTCTGTTCGTACACAAGTCAGACCAACTTCAGAGGAGCAACCGTGAGCTCACCTTTGCAGCAGTGAGGGCAGCTACAGCTACACACACAGCTACAGCTTCATTTTGCAACTCCAACAAACCATCATCCATTCTCCTCTGAAAGAGGATTGTGAGACTAATCCGGTACCAGGGAAGTTACAACATGGCGAGGGTGGGGAAATCAGAGGTGGGACAAAGAGGAGCTCAGCCAGGCTGGGGCTCTAGGTGATGGTGCCAGGGCAGGAGGCACTCAAGCAAGAGATTTGAGAGCTCAGGCTGGAGGGCTAAAGTCAACATCTCTGCAACAGTACCAGCGCACAATCACTGGTCCACGCGCATTACAAATGCTGCGCTGTGTCCAATCCATGGAAAATATTAATCCACTGCAATCCTCAGCAGGAGGACCTGCCTCGTCATGGACTATTGTATTTGTCTCTGTTTTTTCCAGAGCAACAGCTGCAACAAAGCACTACTGCTACGGAATTACTGGAGACCTCCATTCACTATTTACATAAAAAAACATCCTTTGGAACAAGGTGATTCTTTGGTTTTCTAAAATACATACCAGAAATGATCCTTTGCTCCCCAAGACCTCATCTTGCAGGGCTTAACTGCTTGGTTCAGTATAACAAACTTGCTGAATGCTCAAAAAGTAAATTGTAAAGCACCATCACGGATGATTTCTTTACAAAAACAGATTCCTCAAGCATAAACAAATTCAAAGACATTCTTAAGAAAAATACCTGAAGATTGGCCAAGAAACTCAGAAAAAAGAATATTTACTGCTGGTGAACCCAGAGATGACATCTTGTTTATGGGGACAAATGGAAAGGATACAAGAGCAGCACACACTCCACACAGTTCTTTAGACTGATTCATTACACTGTCCACTTTACTGCACCATATGCTGGATAAGTCCATGAAATACACATAGTAATACAAAGAGACAAGCAGGCTATCAATATTTTTTTAGGAAACCACCTGAGAGGTTCCTTTTATTACGTTCTACTAGCTATAGCCCAGAGGTACCAAAGAGGTATTTTCAAAAATATACATGCATCTTTCAGATTATTAAAGCAGACCTGGAAAGTAACATTCACGCAGAGCTATCAGAATTAGAGAAGTGGAGACACAATGATGCGGGTTGCAAGGCACTAAAGACCTATAATTCATTCAGAAAAAAGTACAGTTGCTAAAGGTAAACTGTAACAGGGTTTCCCTCAAACATCTAGAAACAACACGCTAAAGTCTCTGCTCTTTAAAATTATATGATATTATTGCATTCATTTATTCCCACTGCTCATTACATGTTTGGAGAGGTTTTTGACTGCAAATAGACAATATTTCACCAGTTTTCTCCTAAGTCCACTGATTTATTTTGAAGAACTGAGAATACAGACAAGGAACTATTTCAGAGTTGGTCAGGCATTGTAAGCTCCAGTATGCCAAGTGCTGGTCACTCTGATCCCCGTCTTCATTGAGGCATGATTCTGCAAGCTGCTGAGCAGTTGGACTTCTGAAATCAATGTCATTAGCGATGTGCTTGAAGTGCAGCATGTGCTTCAGTGGAGATTTAAGAGGCTGAACTTATTCTTTCCTGCCGTGCTCAGAAGATCACCAGTGCATTTTTAGCACGTCTTCTTACCTTAAAATAGTCTGCCCCCATGCCAACATCTTAAGTGTTACGCAACGTGAGCTCAGAATGCCACCAGTTAAGGATGGAAATGCACTGTTCTCTCCCACACGGACAACCAGGTGCAAAACATGGAAGAGCTGGAAGTGGCAGGCCTGCCAACAAATTATTTGCAAGTATTCTACTATTCTCTAATGGCTGATCTGGCACATCTAATTGCCCAAAGAGCCTTTGTTGTATTAGAAGCACTCCACAGCTGAGAGCTTTTTAACATCCTTACTCTTCTATTTTTGATAAAATAGTCCTACACTTAAGAATCTTAATTGAATTCCTCTGAAATATTCACTAACTAGAACCAGGACTTCATGACTTCCTAATTAATTTCACATGTATGATCCATTATTCTAAATACCAGTGCTGAATGTACTTTGGCAGTGCCATATAGCTAAGGAGAGAAGCCAAGATACAAAAACAAAACAAAAAACCAAAACCCTCTCATATTTCTAAAAGTCACTATGAAAAAGAAAATCACTCTTGGATTCAGACTTGGACCACTATACACATAGGGTATATTTCAAACAAAATTCAGTGTCACTACATCTTTGTGTATAAGTCAGTCACCCAGGATCTAGTAGGCTACCTGGACAGGAGGCATGTTGTATCCACTGAGATTCACATCTCCTATACTCCCCAAACATTCCCCCATCCACGTGTAGGAAGCTATCAGGAAAATAAGGCATTCAGTACTTCAAACCCTAACACTATAAGGGAGCTCCCTCCTAAAAAACACAAGATTGATTTTTAAAAAATTCAGTTTAGGTAAGTTCCAGCTGTCCTTTGATCTTCAGCATGACCTATCACATGGACTAGAAGCGTACTTTACTATCAGTACGCTGGAATTGTTAGTTAAGTGCAGGATTTGAGGAAGCTGGGGATTTAGTAAATAACACCACCACCAAAGTGTTCAGTATAGACAATAATGCTTTGAGAGCTGGCCACACTCATTAGGAGCAGTTTGAGTACCCATGTCCTTAAGTAGCTTCTTGTATGTTGTAATAGGAAGGCTGAGGTACAAAATCCAGCTGTTTGCAGCTACAAAGTGCATGCTCCAAAGGTAGAAGGTGTCCCCTTCAGGGACACTCAGAAAAACAATAAAATATCTGAGATTTACTAATCAAGGCACTTTCTCACTGTGGCAAAATTTGACAACTTGACAGACGGTGACAAAAATCCTTGAAAATTGAACGGCCAGAGCAATCTGTTTAGTGTCCTATTGTCTCTAAAACAGACTACGCAGCTAGCAGTGATCTCAGGATCATGGCAAAGTCTAGGCTGGAAGGATGACCTCTTGAGGTCATCTGGTTCTGGCTTCTGTTGAAAGCAGGGCCTTAGATTAGGCTACCCAGGGTCATGTCAAAGCAAATATTCAAACTTGAATCTTTCCAGTGAGGGAGATTCCTCCACATCTCTGAGCAGTCTCATCAACATTTAACTGTTCTCATGGTGAAGAATCTTATTTCTTACGTCCAGATGGAATTTCCCAGGAATAGCCTGTGCCTGTTGCCTTTTGCCCTGTGCCTCCTTGTACATCTTCTCTATCTTCTGTAAAATTACCTTTCAGGCATTGGAAGACTGTGATTTGATCCTCCTCAGTCTTGTCTTCCCTAGGTTGAACAAACCCAATTCCTTCAGCCTTTCTTCATATATCAAGTTCTCCAACCCTCTAATCATTTCGGTTGCCCTCCAACGGGCTCTCAATTTCTCAAGGTCTCTCTTGAACTGAGAGAACCAAAACTAGATACACTATTCCAGATGTGGCCTAACATGAGCCAAGTGGAGCAGAATAATCATATCCATTCAGCTGCCGGCTATGCTCTTACTGATGCAGCCCAAGGCATGATTTCACAGAATCACAGAATCGTTTAGGTTGGAAGGGACCTCTGGAGATCATCTAGTCCAACCTCCCTGCTCAAGCAGGGTCACCTAGAGCATATTGCCCAGGATCACATCCAGACGGGTTCTGAATATCTCCAGGGAAGGAGACTCCACCACCTCTCTGGGCAACCTCTTCCAGGGCTCGGTCACTCTCACAGTGAAGAAGTTTTTTCTCAGGTTCAGGTGGAACTTCCTGTGGTTCAGTCTGTGCCCGTTGCCTCTTGTCCTGTTGCTGGGCACCACGGAGAAGAGACTGGCCTCATCCTCTTGACACTCCCCCTTCAGATACTTGTACACGTTGATGAGATCCCCTCTCAGTCTTCTCTTCTCCAGGCTGAACAGGCCCAGCTCTTGCCGTCTTTCTTCATAGGAGAGGTGCTCCAGTCCCCTCATCATCTTTGTAGCCCTCCGCTGCACTCTCTCCAGGAGCACCATCTCTCTCTTGTACTGGGGAGCCCAGAACTGGACACAGTACTCCAGGGGAGGCCTCCCCAGGGCTGAGGAGAGGGGCAGCATCACCTCCCTCGACCTGCTGGCAACACTCTGCCTAATGCACCCCAGGAGACCATTGGCCTTCTTGGCCACAAGGGCACACTGCTGCCTCATGTTTAACTTGTCCACCAGGACTCCCAGGTCCTTCTCGGCAGAGCTACTTTCCAGCAGGTCAGCCCCCAGCCTGTACTGCTGCATGGGATTATTTCTCCCGAGGTGCAGGACCTTGCACTTGCCTTTGTTCAACTTCAGGAGGTTCCTCTCCGCCCACCTCTCCAGCCTGTCCAGGTCCCTCGGAATGGCAGCACAGTCTTCTGGTGTGTCAGCCACTCCTCCCAGTTTAGTATCATCAGCAAACTCGCTGAGGGTGCACTCTGTCCCTTCCTCCAGGTCATTGATGAATATATTGAACAAGACTGGACCCAGGACTGACCCCTGGGGGACACCACTAGCTACAGGCCTCCAACTTGACTCTGCGCCATTCACCACAACCCTCTGAGCTCAGCCATCCAGCCAGTTCTCAGTCCACCTCACCGTCCACTCGTCTAGCCCACACTTCCTGAGCTTACCTAGGAGGATGTGATGGGAGACACTGTCAAAAGCCTTGCTGAAGTCCAGGGAGACAACATCCACTGCCCTCCCCTCATCTACCCAGCCAGTCATTCCATCATAGAAGGCTATCAGATTTGCCTTCATTTGCGGCAAGGGCACATGACTGACTCCACAGCCTATCTAACAAAGGAGGTAAAGGACCAACGCAAGGGTGTGGAAGCTTTAAGAAGAGTGTATGGACATGTATGTGAATGTATTCAGAAGTTGTAGGCACCTGGGAGAGGATGAAGAGGACTTCACAGATGTTACTAAAATCAGAGGCATGAGGTTGAATATGAAAACATCAAATCATGACTGTAATGCATTTAGTGACCCTCCAGCCCTATAACTTAAGATTTCAAGGCAATCTGTTCATGAGTACCATAGCATTTCAGATCTTATGACAGTGGCAGTAGGCTGCATTAAGCTCAGATTTGTTCTTGAAACAGATCCTGTTGCCAGCACTAGCAGATAATCTCTATTATTTGTTAGCAGTACTGGACCAAGGATATACACAATGAGCAGACTCCATCCAGTAGACAGCAGCAGTATATTTCCTGTACCTTCCAGCCTACAATATTGAATTACCTTTTCTCGTAGATAAGATAATCAGTTATCCTGTTAAAAACCCAAATAAAGAAAACAAAGAGACAAACAACTACTTCCAGCAACTGCTCTTGAATCACAGCATAGCATTTTGTCATTTCTTAAAAAAAAAAAAAAAAAAAAGTAGTAATTTCCCCCCTTGACTCATTGAAGTTTCAGTGCCTTGAAGGCTATGATTGGCTTGAAAACCATAACTGACCAAAAATGAAAATAAAATACCCTGAGCTGATACAACACTTTTTAATGTCTGTTTGTGGCAGCCTGGAGACTCTGAAATCACAGCTCAGCAAGGACAGACACTTCTTAAAAGATGGCTACATCTGACCAGCCCTTGAAAGGGAGGTTTTTGAAATCTTCAGCTTGTACACGTTTACCTTCTGGATTGCAGCGAACATAAAGGCAACATTTCTAAATTTAGCCTTTCAATAACTGCCTGAGGCACTACTATCAATTAAAGCTTTCAATACAGTCCACAGGCTTTCACACTTCATAATTTAGCATGGCCATGTAATTTTTTCCATGTAGTACCAATTCTTCCTTCAAAAATAAACCACGTTGCTTTTTAAAATTTTTTCCTGCTTGGTCTCAACTACTTCAACCAGTCATTTAATGAAATGAATTATGAAGAACTTAAGAGACTTGCAAATTGTTTAAGATAAACTGAAAAGTCATATTTATGCTTCACTGCACCCCTGCCACTGTACATCAATAGCGGAGTAACTCATAACTCATGTCAACAATTGAAGTGTGATTCAATGCCAAGCAGCAGCTGTATTAAAAAAATGGCACTTCCTTACTCAGACCTGCTTCCTTCATAAGTATCCAGAGTCTTACCTGATTACATAAGAAATAACAATTTTGGCTGTGCAGAGCCACTGCAGGAGGGCAGGGTGGCTTCCACCCCTCTGCTAGCCTCAGCAGCAGCGCTGCTTTGTCTTCATCAATCACATCATTACTGGGAATCCACCTCCCCCCTCTGAATCTCCCAACCCCAAAACAGAGCACCTCGCAAATTCTCCATGGCCTCAGAGTCCATTAAAGACATAATCATTCTGTACACAAAACAGCTCTAAATCTCTCATGGTTTATCATTAGCCTGCAAGATCATACTCTAGAAAACTTCAGCTCCGGGAACGTGCCAAAGACACGACCTCTCACTCCTTAAGCCAACCAAAAACGCTGGCTCCAGAAAGGGGCTGATGCTGATCTGCATCATTAAGACAAAGGAAGCAAAAAAAGCCCCAGTCAGGTGCTTTTCAACATCAGAAAACTAGCAGATCATGCAGATGCTGCTGATGACTTCATATGGCCCAGGAAAACTTTCTTAGAAGGATGAGGACTCTCAGAGCACAGCTGAAACAGGAGGATTAGGAATTCAGCAAGTTTTATTTATCTTGTTAGCTTAAAAAAAAAAACAAAAACAAAAAGCCATGAGCTGAGTCCCACAGTGTGTTTCAGAGTAGGACCATGCTCTCAAGAGCTGTTGTTTGCCTGACCCAAACACTTCAAAAATGGCACCTGCTTCAGCCTGCCCCAACTCACCCCTACTCCCGTCACCCATCAGAAAAATGAACCTAGAATTAAAGCAGAGCACTAATCAAAAGATAGAGACTCCACTAACCAACTTCTACTGGAGATTCACCCATCAATGAATATGAAACCAAGAGCTGGTCTTCGCAAAAAAGAAAAAAAAAACCCTAAAAAAAACCACTCAGACACTTCAACTATTATTAAAAGCACAAGCACATGCAAAAACACAACTACATCAAGGATGATACATGAACACTGCCCAAACTCTTCATAGCAACAGAGCACAACTGTTGAAGAAAAACAAACAGCATCCCCTACAGTGGAATTTTTAGAGGTAATAGGGGTAGGCAAAGAATTATTCAAATCATAACACTATCAGGTCTCAACAGACAAGCCTAGGTTGCAACATGTAGCCTAAAGCATTCTAAGACAACGCATATAGCCATAGATATTAGCTCCAGAACGTTTTCCAAGGTGCCACATTTAACAGTGCAGTAGCTGTTTCTCACCATAACGTCACAATATTGTAATAACTACTGGTAAATACAAAAGATGGTATTTATTAAATCTCCTACATCACTTCCCACAGTGTTACTGCCACCCCAATGACCCCAGATTCAAACTTCCTTAGCTTGTTTGTGAAGAGAAGTTCCAAGGCCACGTGACCACAGGTCGGAGAGAAATACTTTGGAGAGTTACCCCATCTCACCCACAAAGTCTTCGTGGTCCCTGTCACTTACAGTCCACAGGAAGACAGCCCGACCAGTGCCTGGGAAGGTCTAAGCTTCTCTTTTCCATATGCATTCAGTGGAGACTGTGCAACTGGACACTATCTAATCTTCTGCACTTTAAACCTCAGGAAACAAGGGCATGAAAGAGTTAATATTCATACTTTTCCAACTGCCAGCCAATGCACTACCTTCAACTGCCTTCACAGAAAACTCACTGCTACCACCTTCCATGCTTTTGGTCAGAGTCATTTCTCCAGACTTCAGCTCCTGCAATCAAGCAATTAGCTGAAAAACACATCTGTCATTTGAAGAGATAACTAAGTCTAAGTCTCACGACTTCTGAGCTCCACCAGATTTGTTAATATTCATACTTTTAAAAAGGCTGCAATTGCCAGTGCTGGCATATTTATGTCCTACTACTTCATAAGTTGTCAAAAAATCCCCTAGCTTTTAGTCAGTTATTATATTCAAATCCTAACTTTATAACTTCCTTAGACAGCTCAAGTATTATTGTGGACACAATTTATACCCTTTCATTTCATCATTGTCAAAAGACAGTGAACTGGAACTGGTCTAGAATGATTCAGTATGAACAATATTGTCCTTCAATAAATTTGTTTCTAAATCTAATGATGAACCCTGTATTTTTTCTTGTCTTTATGGAGCTGCATATATCAAAACATATAGCCTAATGAGTCATCTTCACAGCCAACCAAACAATTCAGTGATCTTGGACATATTTTGTTTTGATTATGTGCAAACTATTATGCATATCTATTTCTAAACGTATGGAAAAATTCTGATGCCTTAGAAGAATAAATACATGCGCTAGTGACATGACTAAGCACGTGGGTAACTGATTACTTTATAACTTAAATATTTATGATCACGCGCCTATACTCTGACTAGACAAACTCCCAAATGATTCCAGCATTGCCTAATTAGCTCCATCAGTCCTCACACTGTACAGGTTGAGGGACATCTTATACAGCAGTGAAAAGAGAAGTGAATACCATAGCCTAACTTCTGTGGTTACTTCAGAAGCAGTAGTGCCATTTGCAGCTGCCTTCCTTCAAAGCAAACAGGAATCTTGTTCGGGTTGCAAAGGCAGCACCAGAGAGACTACCTCTGAGTACGTTCATTTGGTGCTCAACATCTTCTGCAGAGGTATTTGCAAACACACTGGAGCTTTGGACGGTGTGAAAACTGTTCAAAACAGAGACTGGGTTGACCACATGCAGTTTGGAGGCGACACTTTGTATCTGCCCACGTCAGCCGTCCTCATTTGTGTTCTTCAGCTGCAGGGCTCACCGCCAAACCCCCGCAAAGAGCAGCTCCATCCCCTAAGCAGGCCTCAGCAGAAGACCCTTCCTTCACTTATGGTACGTGTTTATATGAACAAAGCCTTTGTTATGAGCGTGCTTCCACAGAGCCAAGTAAGTTTGGCAGAGCCAGGGTTTCACACAGCCCGTTCATCTCTCTACCGCGTGAGCTGCTCGTGCCCAGCTGCCCCAGGAGCTCCCCAGATGCCCCCAGCCCCGCGGGGCCCTGTCTCTCAGTGCCTCGCTCGGGTGCTGCAGCGGCTGCAAGCGCAGAGGAATGCTCAGAGGTTCAAAGCACCCACTGTCCCGAGCTGTCAGACCCTGCTCTCCTCTGTGCACAGTGGAGAGCAGTTACAAGTTAAGCACATATGGAGAGTAACCTAGCTGAGCCCTTGGGCATAATCTTTAATTTTGTCAACATTTCTTACATATTCTGGCATCCAACATTCAAGTAAAACCACACGATCGCTTAAAACATTCTCTTTTGCAGCAGAGAAGCTAAACTATATATTTCCTTCCTGTTTCTGGCATGATTAAGAGGCAGCTGATTCACCCTCAACATTCTTAAAAGATGTCGAGATTGAAAATTTCTCTCTCCCTATATGAAATAAATCCAGACATTAAAAAAAAAAAAAAAAAGGAACAAAACATCGTTGTTTCAGAGGCAGTTTGGGGAGTTTTAGGAACTTTTACCGGCAGAAATCTCTGTGATTCCACTGACAACAGCACCCCTAGATGCTTACTGGCATCTGATCCACCCATATGAACCCCCAGGTCTTTATTTTTAGCTTGGTAAACCTGACCTCAGTATCTGAATGTCAGTCTCAAAAACAACACAGGCATAATCACAGCAGCAGACAAAGAGTTACATGAGAAAGATCCTGTTTCTGATATAAAAATAAATAAAAAAATGTAATACGGGAAAGCTGAAAACAACATCAATCCTCTGGACTGCTTCTGCGGAGAATTTTCCAGTTTTCTAAAAAGTATCAGTAGTTTCAAACAGGAACTTAAATGTGATCACAGCAGATCTGCCACAAGAAGACGGACACCGAAAGGTAACAAATGTTCCAAAAGGATCCATACATTGGAATTGGAGAAAGACAGACAGTCCTCCTCCTGCGTTTCTATGCATTAGGGGATCAACGCAGGAACAGCCGGCACGGATATGAAGAGACGCATTATGTAGGCGCTTGTCTGCGGTGAGATTTGAGGGAGATTCAAGAGCAGACAGCTCCCTCCACTGCTGTGCTTCCAACGGGCCAGCGCTGCGGCCTTTTCCTTCCCGTCCTCTTTCTCCGAACGGGAATAATGCATGCTCAGTTCCCTATTTTATCATGTCTATTTTCCCTTCTTAGATCATTCTTAAGAGAGGCTTTGCAATGACAGAACACTTTCCTAGACTAGTTCTTACAACTTCAGGTGCGCGTCGCGCTATGCACCTAACACGTCACGGCAGACACAGTGCTTGGCTGGCTCTGACTTTGTGACTGGTAGGTCTGCTTTGATATCACAGGCACAAATGTTGTAATGGAAACCAAAAACTTCTGAGCCTGCCTGCGGAACATGGTGAATCCACACCTTTGTCAGGGTGCTGCTATTTTAATCTATATTGGGTACGCCACCCAATCCAGCCCAAATTTAGCTATCGTTGATGTTAATTTGTGCCAGCTATCTATCAAATAATTTTGAAGAAGTGAAAACAACCACAAAGGGAGAAAAAAAAAAAAAAAAAGAACAGGGCAGAGGGAAGTCAGCACAAGAGCCAACACACTAATCTGACCTGCTGCAGCTAAGAGGCACGAACGCTCAGCAGAAGGAAGGGGCACAGAGTTTCTGAGCTGACACCATTTTGCATCAAACAGAAGGGACAGTGAGATAACGCACACTATTATTGGGATAGTATCTTCTGCTTCTTAAATGGTGCTCGTTTTTGCTTCAGGAGAAAAGCTTTATCAAGAACAGCATCATAAATTAAAGAGGCATCCAAACCTTATAGACTTGTCCATACGTCCCATTTCCAACAACCTGCACCAGTTCAAATATTCCTGCAGGGTCCTGCAAAAAGCAGAAGAAATAACATGATTTGCAGCAAAGCAACCGCTTCATAAGGGAGCAGAACTGTTCACAATCAGATTGAAAATGTCTGCCGCACACCTCCTAATGAATCTGTATCACAGACTAGCGGGGAAACAGCAACAACCATATAACAGTGTACCATAAGCAACACTTTGTTTCTAAAGTTTTCAGCCAAGTTGCTCAAAACTCTACAGAAAACAACTCGATGAAGATTTGTAACATGTCAATACTATAAATACGACAAATAAATGGACACGTGAGAAGAACATGGGAATTCAAGTGATATACCCAAGGTTCGCAATGCAACTTAGTGGCAGAACAAGGAACAAAATCCAGGCTTCCTATGCCTGAAAACACTGAGCTAGTCTAGAGGCTGAGCTGCTGCCCTCTGCTATGAAATGCTTAGTATTAGTAATGAAACAAAAGAAAGACCCTAAAAAATAAAATTGAAAAATACCATATAAAGCATCTGAGCCTGATTACTTCACAAGAGAGAAATATATCATCCCAGAGGAATCATAATACCAAATACAGGCTGAGAATGGTCAATTGCCCTGTCGTGCAAACATAACAAGGTGAATTTGACTGATGTACACAAGTATTGGCTTTGAACCCAAACTGGATTGCTGCTAATTTACACGAAAGATTCATGTATCAGGTGACCAGTGTAGCACATGAATCACACAAGCCCGGCTGGTTTGGCATCAGTTACACAAAAACCAGCCACTGCGACAGATGTCCTTCTCCAACAACCATCCCTTGCAACTTCTCACATATAGGAAGACCATTCTGCAGCAACGCACGGGCAAGTAAATGTTCACTCCCGCGTAAGTGAGTGCATTTAAAAAAAAAAAGTTAAAACTCACTTGGGAGATTTATTTAAAAACATTAAGAACTCAAGAGACCAGTTTCTTGGTATCTGGTAGAGCCATTCATCAGTCCAGCTCATTTCTTGGGATGATAATAATTGAAAGATTTAAATAAAATATTATTAATTCCATGTGTCAGTTTTACCACATCTGTTCCAGCAATCTGTCACATCAGTTGATGTCTATTGGTACTGCTGAGGGATGCGACATAGAAAAAAGTTCTATATCTCAGAAGCACAGTTTCTACAACCGTGGTTGGAAAATATCTTTTTTTAAGATACAAAACTATTTTTCCATGCAAATACTATTCTAATTATATGTTATTCTTTTAATTAAAATATTGCATTCCTCATATGTGATCTGGAAATTTTACTTCGACAAAATAACCATGGAAATACATGGGCTTTTCTCTGAGTAGATTCTGCCTTTATCAGCATGACTGTCACAACAAAGGGGCAACCGTTTTCACTGTCAGAGCCACGCAACACAGACTTCCACGCTGCCTTACTGACCAGTTATTCAAAGCAGCTCAAGCAGTATCAAAATGCAAATCCTCCTCATATCCTCAAAGATATACTTTGGTCTCACACTGAAGGTACTCATCAATTCATTTCTTCTTCTTGGCGTTAAATGGCTTTTAATCTTACGCCTCCTCGATCGTCAACCTCACAAGATTTTTTTTTTTAATTATTATTTTTAAATCTAATTAACAATGCATAACTAGGCCAAATTGCTAACTTTCTGACCTGTGCCCTGGCTAATCTGTGTCATCTCTCTTCTGTCTCTTAAGACAAGATGATAGGGCATGGCCTTCTAGGCTTCGGCCCCAATTCCTCTTACACAAGAGGAAATCCGTGAGATTACTGATGCACAGAGCTAGGCACAGGTGTAAGACAGCTGTAAGCTTCCACACTGGGATCTTTGTAAGCCACTTTGCTTCCTTCCTATTTCTTCATTTTTCATTTCCACCAGTCTTGGATATACCTGAGCCATGCTCTTTGCTTCAGCCCAGCTGGCATCTGCAATAACCCACTGCCACTGCTGGCGCTAAAGCAAGAAGTTAGGCAGTTGCCACAAACTTCTGACTGGCGCGTGACCGACTCACTGAGCCGTGCCCTGGTTTGCAGGCTGCTCCCTGCAGCAGGCTGCGCCCCTCCACGGAGCTCCTCTCCGCAAGAGTCTCCGTGCGGAGAACGTCCCGTGTTCCTCTCCTGGGGAGAGGCAAGCAGCTGCCCCGCTGCCACCCCTGCTGCTGCGGAGAGGAGCCCTGAGGAGTTCAGCGGGGTGCACAGCGCACGGAAATCTGAAAGAAACTAAACTGCATTTTAAAATTCCGAGTATGCCACTGTCCCTTACACTCAAACATGCGCTTGGTCCTCACTCGTTTTCTCCAACCTCATCTATTTATGCAATAATTTCACGTGCCTCAAAACCAGCTTCCCTCTCTCCCTCCGATCCATTTCATTCTGCTTTAGCATCCTAATAGCTCATTTCTAAAGGTGTCAAACACTTCCAGAAAAACCCAAACAATTAGCTAAATAAATGTTAGCATTAACTTTAAGACAGCAAAAATCCTACCCTTGTCTTGTAGCCAATCAGGCATTAACGTCTCAAGAACCCAGAGCACTGACTGCAGCCAATATGCTTGGCCACCTCCCTCCCTTCAGTCAGGACACAATAGTGAACAGAGCCTTGCTGGAGTCATAAAAGATATTACTTTGGGCTCTGACTTTGGTCCTTGCACTGCCCTTGTTTGCTTGGATATCAGCACTGCATCCTGCACTGCCAAAGTCTTCATAACCGGCCAACTTCTCAATTATCTTGGAGCTAGGTATCATCTTTGATGTAGTGCTTCCTCTCAGCTAACGCTGAAGCCCCGTGGTCCAGCTAACCCTTCAGCAGCCAAAATCCTGACCAAAATCCTGACATTCATCATTTTAAGGTTAATTACTGTAATGGACTATACCATGCGCTGGTCTTCTTGCTTTCCTGCAAGTCATCTGCAGCATACCCAAAAGGCAGCAGCAAGACTGCTGACCTGGAGGCACCCAGGCCACCTACATCACCCCTGCCCAGCAGCATGGAAAACAGCCCACGCAACAGGAGCTGCAACAGGCCCTTCAAAACAGCCGCAGTGAAACCAAAGGCAGCTGTGAGAAGCACCAGCCCCACTACCCAGCCTCTGCCCCTTGGCACCTAACACAGCCACCAGAGCCATTTAACCACCCAGTTGCCTTGACGAGCCCAGGCTCAGCGGGTCTGTAATTATCACCGCTTTCCCCATCAGATCACCCAGGCCTGCCCGGGGAGCAAATCGATGGGCAGCTCGGGTGCAGTGAGATGCTCCCCCAGCACGTGGAAACCACAGCCCAAAGCAGCCCTTTCCACGAGCCGGGTGAGCCCCCGTTTGGAGGGGCAAGGCTGGCTCGCACAGGCCGAGGGCGATCCCGGTCAGAGACGACCGCCCGCGCTCCCTTGTTGGTCCAGACTCCCTCACCGCAGCTGGGTGTCACAGGCAGTCCCCTGGGAACCCCTAAAACACGGTATAAAGGAGAAGTACCTTTCTTTACATAATTTCTATAGTGCCCAGCCCCACTTTTTCCTCACCCACCTCCACTTCCCACTAAGGACGAACCCCAGACTAAGGCCGCAGACAGATCAAGCAGACTTCCTCTGGATAGATGCGTTTTTCCTTCCCCTGTCCGGGCTGAGACTTGCAGCACGCCAGAGCCTCCAGGAGGGAGGCTCCTGCATTGTCCGGGCGTTGACACAAAGCCTGCTGCCTGGCTTGCAGAACTATCCTTTTTCAAGCTTACCCTGGTTTCTTATCATTTATTTAAGATGATGATAAGATTCATCTGCTTAGCTCTAAAGACCTTTCCTCATTTTGTCTTACTCCTCTGAGCAAAGCTAGGGGCTCTCGTGCCACCTTTTCAAACCCGACTGACTCTGCCGCCGTTCTTCTGCCTCTCCCTTTGGCCTGGGACACCCTCCCTGCCATATGATTTTTGCAAAAGTTTTTCCCAGCCCTCTTTTTCTGATATTTTTAGAAAGTAACTTCTTTTGGTTTCCCTGCCTGGGACTGACTGCATTTTGCCACAGCTGAACTCTTCCCTCTTCTTCTTTCCCTGCTTCTGGGGCTTCCTGCTCCAGGAAAAAATAGCTTTGGTCAGACAAGGGTGGGTAAGTGGTCAGCTTCCAAGTGAAAAAGCAAAGTGGAACTAAGGGGCATCACTCACAATCTTGCTGACTGGCTGTGGATACAAAACACTAACAGGGTCACTTTTAACATGTCCCAAACTGGATTACCTTAAAAACTGTGAGCCACAAGAGCGTAATGTCAACAACTCATTGTAAACTAGGTGAATGCTGACTTTTTCAGCTTTAGAAAAAAAAAAAAAAAGCCCCACGTATATTTTCTTCTGGAAAACCCTTATTTCTCGTTTGCGTTCTCTCCACAGCTTCACAGGCTTCAAATCAGTCTCGGTAAAGTCAGCAGGCGTTACGCGTTATCTCAGGAGGGGAGCGCAGCTCTGCGGTGGGACGCTCCCGCGGGCCCCGGCGGGCCCGGCAGCAGCAGGCAGGGCACCCGCCGCGCGGAGACGGCCGGCTCCCCCGACACCTGCCCGGCCATCACGCCTCCCTCCCCGCCCCTCGCGCGGCCAGGCTGGGCCACGCGTGGCGCGGCCCCACCGGCCCCACCGACGCCCGCGGCTGGGCGCCGGCTCCCCGCGGTAAAAGCGAGGAAAACCCTCTGCCCGGCCCGAGCCCGGGCGCCCCGTCAGGGCGGGGAGGACGCGACGCGCCCCGCCACGGCGCCCACGCCGCGCCACGGCGCCCCCTTACCCGCAGCGCCGCCAGGTCGATGCCGTCCAGGCTCCGCGCCGCGTAGTCCCGGGCCATGGCCGGCGCGGAGCCGCGGCGGCGCGCGGGGGAACGGCGCGGAGCCGAGGGCGCCCCCCTCCGCCGCCGCGGGCCGGGCGCACCTCGCGGCCGCCCCGCCGAGCTAACGGTGCGCGCTCAGCCCGCGCCGCGGCGGCCCGGCATGCCCGGGGAGCGCTCCCCGCTCAGCCGGCGCGCAAGCGGCCCCCGCGCCCGGCGCCGGCGCCCAGCGGCAACTTCGGCCGAGACATTTCCTCGGGAAAAGTTTGCAAGGAAGTGACGTGCCCGCCCGGGGGGCTCGGCCGCGCCGCTGCGCGGGGCTGCGCGGCCGCTGCGCCCCCACGCGCGGCCGGCGCGGCGCCCGCCACTCGTGTCCCCTCCCGAGCGCCGCGGCGCCGCTGCTCCCACGCAGCCCTCCTCTCCCCCCCCGTTGTTGTTGGGTCTTTTTTTTTTTTTTTTTTACAATTTCTCGGCACTTTTGACACTTCGCCGTCACCTGCTGCCGGGAACGGCATGGGGCGAGCACCGCGGGCAGAGGCGGCTCCTGCCTGAATGCCCCTATTGCGGGCAGTTTGCCGTGGAGAAACGCCCAGTGGGGATGCAGCTCCCTGTCCGGCGCCCTCCCCGCCGCCGCAGCCAAAAGCGCGGCCTGGCTGCCCACCCCCCGCTTCGCGCCCCTTGCTCCTCTCTGCGGCTGCAGTCGGTTGCTCCAGAGTTAATAAGGCTGCTAAGCGGAGCGTATTCAGGAAGACATCTCGGCTTGCTTGCCTAAACCTCAGCAAAATTCAACTCGCCACAAATAAAAATTCCAGGCAGCGGCAGAGAGTGGAGCGGGGGCTCGAAAGCCCCCGTTTCCAGCCCGGGAGTTTCCTTTGCCTCTCCCAGACGCTCTGCCGGACTGAAAGGAATTGCATAAAAGGGTATTTCAAAAATAAAAAAAATCACATAAAAGAGATAAATGAAAGGATATACTTTGGATTTTATTTCTAAGAAAAACACCTATAAAGACACCTTTGATCTATGGCTTTTTATATGTCATAAAAGGATATCTCAGAGCCCTATAAAGACAAGAGCCCGGGGCTGTCCTAATTTCAAGTAACCAGCAACAAAAATGATCATTTAAACTTTTTTTAAACCCTCCCCACCCCCAAATGTGCATGCACACACACCCCCACCCCCCCACCCACCCCCCCTCCCCTTCTGGACCCTTTCGTTCGGTGAGGAGCCTCGCAGACACGAGCGAACGCCGGTGACAGCACGGCTGCAGCAGGCGCGGGCTCCGCGCCGCCCCGGCCCTGCGGCAGGAGCGGGGCTCCCCCGGCGCGAGGGAAACCCTCCCGGGCCAACGGGCCCTGCGCCGCCGTCCCGCGTGCTCGGGGGCCCCGGCGGAGAAGAAGCGGTGACACTGCAGAGCAGGATGGCAAAAAATACGTTTGGCAAGCCTGCCCTAAAGTGTTTCGGCTTGTTTTGAGAATGGGGCATGTTATTATAAACTCCGCTGCCCATTACCGTCTCTTTTGCCCTGTAATTATGAGTGCAGAAAGAACATAGTGTACAACTGTATTGTAGTGGGATGGAAGGGCTCGCGGATAATTTTGGGTCTCCTATTTAAAGAAAAAAAAAACCAATGGAAATACAAATTAACTGAGATAAAGTTCTTAAACACTCCCCAGTGATCCTCAGAAGTAGGATCCTGGCCAGAACGTTGTCCTCGCGCAGTCAAAGCGACCAAAGCGCCTGAAATTCTCAAGCAGTGTTTTTTACAATCATAGACGTGAAATCAAGTCAAAGTGGCCCAAGTGCTTTCGGTGCCTACTAGCACACCGTGGCGAGTGCAATGCCCACAGCTGTGTGACAGAATGTTGTAATGAAGTCATTTGGCAATTTCCTTGAAAAGAAATGCTGATGCGTCATTCGACTTCAAAATATTCTTTTAAAATAGCCCATGCTGGGTGCATTAACTGCTAAAGTGGCCCCGGCTGTACGCTCCCCGTCCATCTGTAGGCCAACATATTGATGCACAGTGACAGATCTGAGGCTGGTTGCTGCATTAAAACATGAAAGGTTTTTTTTGTTTTTTCAAGAGCTAAACATACATAATGCAGCTATATGTGACATCTGCAGAAATCAGGACGCGGTGGCCACACGCTCCGCCAGCACCCTGCCACCGCCCCTGCTCCCTGGGGCACTGGCTGGAAAATCCTGGCCCCCACATCACCTTCCCATCAGCCCGACGAAGTCAAACCACAGTGTTGCTGCCCATTATGGTCTTCCTGCCTTACATAAATCCATCATTAGCCTTTCTGCTCCTGTTATTTCTCACAATCCCCCTTTATCTCTTCCCTAACCTTTGGGTTGTCCTTTGTCTCCTGCCACTTCCAGCTTCCTTCCTGCTTCCCCGTTGGGAACTGATGTGAAACTCATGGTTCTTGTCCACTAAATGCCCTCTCTCGCTTGCTCCCTCCTCCGTCTTCATGGGATTCTTCGCTTAAATTGATCCTGCTTGCTTTGCTTACCTCTCTGGTCTAACCTTTCTGTGTGATAATTGTTTCTTTGCCAGATCCTTTCTTTGACGACAGCCTCTTTGGGAGCGGGGAATGTTTTAACACAACTTCGCACAGCTGTTCGCAAACGCAGTGTTGTGTAAGAGCTTTTATAAGTGACTAGTGAGAAGAGCAACAATTTACCGTGCTTCCTGTCTCCCTGTCCCAACCACTGAGCATGTGGAAGGATCTGATCCTGCTTCGTTAAACCTAAAAGCCACACTCGCGCTGGCTGTCGTGTAGCTGAAGACATTTCACAGACTGGTCCTGTAAACAAACCCTCAGTGGTCTTCTCTCCCGATTTCCATAAATAAAATCTCAGCAAGTAGCATTACTCCTCGGATTGTAACTCTTTTGGGCAGGACCACTCCTGGTCTGCTTGTTCCCTGCTTGTACAGCTCCCGGCACAGCTCTGCACCATCTAGTTGAAATCTGCACGGCACTGGTGCACGTAAAGGATTCGTGCAAGGCCCTTGCTAACAGCACCCTGCAAAGCTCCGTCACTCAGCCCACAGCCAGGTTTCTTTGACAGTAAGATATTGCAAAAGGGAGGTAATAGGCCAAAATAGCAGAACGGCATTGGGCCAATGGGGAGAAAACTAGTGGTTGCAAAGTAAAATCCAAATTAAAAGTCGCAGCAGTGCAACTCATTTGTATTGCTTTCCCACGGCACAAGGAAAGCGTGCGGAAGGGAGCCGCTGCTCCCCCAGCGCCTGCGCGTGGCTGCTGCTGCTTGCACACCTGAAGGGCATGGCTGCACAAATGCAGCGCTTGTGCGTGCATGTTGCTTCGTTTCTACTTGGCAAAAATCCCCCCAGACGATAGGAAAATCTGGCTCTAAAAGTATAACGTGCCTGGTAATACTTTTGTAGGCAGATCTCAGCGTATCTTTGCTACGTGCTTTTATCACTGCCTTTCGTTGTCTTCTCTCCATGAAACCCCGCTGCTGGCGACGTTTCTGCGGACAGAAGCGCGCGCCAGTCGTGCTCGCACCTTTGCGGGCAGAGCGGCTCCCTCGCTGCGGCCGCCGAGCGAGGAAGGCAGCGCACCTCTCCCCCGAAACAGCCTTGCCGGGCGAACAGAAGCAAGAGCTGATTTTGTCACTAGAATTACAGCAGATCTGTCGAGGGCGAGAATACCACAGAGCAGAGCCAGATGTACCAGGCCTGAGTTTTGTCACCAACCTGAGGACTGTTTCTGCAGAAGCAGAAGCTGCGCGCCGCATCCCCGCTAACGCCCTGCGCGTCCCGCTCCTGCCCCAGCCCCGCAAAGCCCCTCCACAGATGGGGCGCCTGCGCGAAGCGGACCACCGCACCGTGCTCTTCTGTGCGAAGCCCTGTGCCAGAGTAACTCCCAGGAATCAGGAAATTCAGGGTTTCAGCTCAAACTGCCATTCAAGATACTGAAAACCCACATTTATCTTATTAATAATAAAAAGTGAAAAGAATCCCTTAACACAAGTTCAATTAGAAAATGAAAAAAAGCACAGCAGCTAACGACATGCTATTACTAAGGCTTTCCTCTCCCACAGCTACGGTCAAAGCACTGCAGCCAAATTCAGCGACCACAGACCTGAACATGAAAACCTTTCAAATATCTCTAGATGCATGCAAAGGACATTTTGTATTAAAAGGGAAGTGCACAGACGAAAGGGAAAGAACTTCCTTTGTTTCAGCAAAGGAAATGCCATTGTACCCAAGAAGTATGGGGCTAATCCTGAACTCTTGTCTCTGCAGAAGCTCCCACTGAACTCAGATGTGGGCCCATACTAGTACTGCTATTAGTAATTGTCGCTGCCAGATGTGACACTCAGTAAATGTAGAGAGCGTTTAAAATGGAGGTTTGAATTGACACATTGGCTTCCTGCTTTTAGCCTTGTTTATGCTGGGATCTTGGCTACAGGTGTAAGCAAATGTGAAGCTGGCAGAAAAATAATTAAAAAAAAAGATAACCTACAACAGAACAGGATTTCCTGTTTGCAGGAAGTAATCAGCTTCTTAAAATTTGGTTTCAGTCTGAATGAGACAAACTGACTCTTTTCAACATTTCTCGGTTCTCTGAACTGTAAATTCAGAGAAATTATCATTCAGAAAACACCCAGGCACATAGGATCTTCTCCATGAAATCGTGCCCCAATGCTGCTCCGGGAAACGGATGTTCCTGCCGCTTCCACGACTGCGGGAACAGCAAGGCTCCGCAGCTCATGCCACGTCGGTGGCTCCAGAGCCAGCCTCTCTCCAAGTCCTTCCCAGCACGTCTGGGATCCAAATTCCAGCTCTCCATCAGGGAGCTCGGGAGCCCTGAAGCACGAGCTAGGCTCCCTGCTTGCTATACAGCGAGGAGGCAAATCCTGCTTCAAGCTTCTTGGCTTCCTGGCTCCCGGCTTCGTGGCCAAGAGCCAGAGCCCGACCCCAGCATGCCTGCCTCCCCCAGGACTCTGAATCATGCTCTCTGCAATGATACCCGAGCGCTCGCTCCAGAGGAAAACAGGATCCCTTTACATGTTAGCTTTCCCTGGCACTGAAACATTCCCCGAGAGCTTTGTTTGGCTGGAAAGTTTCTAACTTTCTGCAAGGAAATTGTGTTCTGCCAGTGCAAGAGGTGCCTACACCAGGGCTGCTGCAGACTCTAGGACTCAGACACCAGCACCTCACTTCCAGAGTCCTCCATAAAATCCCCCATGATTGTTTTTTATATGAACAGAAGATTTTAGGCATCTCTTCAATGTTTCTTCAGGGCACAACCCTTAGCTGAGAAGCAATGAAGTGACGCAAAAGCCAATAAAATATCCTGGTAACTAGAGGTCCCCCCCACCGGCTCCCAGTAGTGCCATCAGCTCTGTCCAGGTTGCTCAGTGAGGAAGGCCAGTCTTTTTGCCTACCTAATGCTTCAGGAACCACTTTGTCCTCATTTGGTTGCACCAAAACCAAACACCTGTTAACTGCTGATTACAGGCCAGTCAGCGGGTGGCAACATCCAGCATCATATTAAGCCCAACACCCATCCCTCAGTAGGGTCTCTTGGCTGCTGCTTGAATCATGTCTCTTTATAGCGTCATTCTGGAAGTGATTTATTGTTACTAATGTTTTTTATGAAGTCCTGGGGTACAAGATTTCTGCTGCTGAAAATCTTGATTAAGTAGGCCAGTCACTAACTTTCAAGTTTTCCCTTTCCATTTCTAATTATAGTATGGTTTCTTACCACGGATGACTTTGGTAGGCTGTCAAGAACAGGATTACACACTGCCAAAACTGAATAGGATTGTACAGAGCCTGGAAACGTCTTCATGCTAGCTTTGTGCAGTCTGAATGGCAGTATTCACACAACAGACCGAATGAGTACTATTTGATGAACACAGAAAGGCCAAGAATAGTTTCATCAGCTCACACCTTTGAAAATACTGGTACAATTTATCTCAGCTGCTGCAAAAAAACCTTTGGATTGCAGGGGGGAGAAATTTAGGTTTCAGGCCACAGATAGCCAGTAACTTAGATTCCACATCTAGTCAAAAGGCTTTAAAGCAAACAGATAAACAACCCCCCACCCCCAACCTCCATCCACTTTATACTTCAGTGTTTCTATGACCATCCCTGCAGCTCTTTGAGAGCAGGAGGGTGTCTTTGTTTTCAGAGGATTTTTGGATCAGCCACTGAATATTTCTCATGCTTTCTTCTAGTTGAGCTAAAGAAAATTCCACTGTTAAACTTTGTTCCAAACATATTTGGATTAGGCCAGAAAGTAATATTTAAACCTGAATCTGTCTTCAGATTTGCACTTCACAGAGCTTGCTGGTGCTGGTATTGGGAGACAAGGTTACCACCCTTAGTAAACTGGGAATACAAGAAATCCAGACAAACAAAACAAAGCAGTCATTTCCCATACAATTCTCGGTAGCACATACAGTAGATTTCAGCTCTTTAAAAATTAAATAAATAATTTTTTTCAGTTCCTGGCAGCCGTGATAGTTTAGTTTCACAGGATATCCAAAATGAGACCAAACAACTTCCTTTCCAAATGATTCCTGAATGGATAGGCAAGTTGGAAAAAGTGCCTCTTACTACTGTAATCACAGCCAGGATGTCCAGCTCATTTCCCAGGGTAAAATTTAAAATACAGGTCTCCCACAAAACTTGCGCTGGTCAAAATGCTGCTCACTGGGACTGCTGCAGAAATTAATTTTCTTTTCAGTGACATACCAACAGGCATGCCCAAGTAATGTGTCCCCCAATACACTCATACAGAAAGAGCACGCGAAACCTGTTCCTTACTAGACTGATAACCCTCTCTTTTACTGCATGACCCATGACTTCATGGCATTGTTTCAGTGCAGCAATTCAGCGTTTCTCAAGTCACACTCCACTGCTGGAAGCTTCCTGTTTCCTTTAAGCCTAGTACACTTCCCTGCTATCCCAGCCAAGAGCCAAGCAAATCTTTTCAGGGAGAACAGTCTTATTTTTTTCCTTTTGGACTGATGCTATTTTGCATTTCTGCCTTTTGGATTCTCAGTCCAAATGATCGGTTGTGATTTTCTGCAGTAACATAGGAATCATACGAATAACTTTTTTCTGGTGTGAAAGCTTTTTCTGCTATGTTTTTTCCCATTAGAACTCTTTCTATTTTGATTTTCTTTTCTTTCCTATTCCAATGGGTATTCCACTTTGAGTATATGCCTAGTGTCTGCATACCAACATGGTAGCTACACACTGTGATAATAGCTGTGCATAAAGGCCTGTCTTGCAAATTTGCGAAAGAGCAAGATGATTTATTGAAATAAATTGAACTCAAATTCTATATTACTGTTTATTTTACAGTATATTACTGTTAATGCAGGTATCTGCCTTACTAGAGGTTTTTCACTTCCCTCCTCTAGGATAATTAGCAAAGTAATTTCTGCAGGGATCCATTCAAAGCGGCAACTGTTTTAAATGCTTTGCAAGGAATAGTAGCTATATGTTACTAGGTCATCAGATCCCAACGGGTTTTATGAATACCATAATGAATTTCAGCCCAACATCTGTCTACTCTCTGAAACAGATGCAATTCTGAGGAAAAAATAGCTGCTGCCTCTTCACAGACAGATTTTTAAGTTAAAAAAAAACCCAAATACAAAGAATACTGACATAGCACAGTTTTATTGCTATCACATTAAATTTATCAGCCAAAACATTATGCTGCACACAACCAATTTCTTTTGCCAGACAAGTTGTGGTAACTTTTCTGACGGACGTGGGTTTTTGACTTCAAAAAAATCTTGTAGGCGTGGTTCTGCCAGCCAAATGGTAATCTTGGATGACTCATTTCAGAGTTCCTTTTATCCCAGCCACTGAAGTTTGCTGGTTAGCTCAGAAGGAAGTTACATCTGAATCACCTATGGTTTGGGGGAAATGTGAGATAAATGTCATTTCAGTTATGAACAAAATTGGATACAGGGCCTTGGGTTTGTGCCTGGACCCCACGTTCCTCACCCCTTCCAAAAGGCAAATTCCAATGCAGGGCTGACTTCCAATGTACTTAAAAAAAAATAGCTTTATCCTAGTTTTTTAATATCATGTGCCAATCTGGGTATATTCTCAGTAAATTAAACAGATTTTCTCAGTCCTGTTGCAAGCCTAACCTGTGCCTCACAAAATTACACAATTTTAAGCTTGTCTTAAACCACAAACAAAAAGCCTACCTCATTGCTCAAGTCCCACTGACATATCTACAGTTCCCAAGCCTCTTACTTCTCCTTTTCTTAGGGGAAAAATATGTAAAAGAGGAACTGTAGTTTATGAGCCCTCATCCAGCCCTTTGGAACAAAAACTGGCCTCTGTGACCTGTTAAACATCTTCCGAAAAGTCTCCTCTATTCTCACTCCAGTTTCTGTTCGGTTCCAAGTTGTTTTTCATCTCAGTACTTTGTCCACTTTGAACATTTCAAACACCCTTGGATGCCCTAGTGCAGTGCCTGAGCCTTTTAAACCCTCCTCTTTTCCTCAAGGGAACTGTCTTTGGGATGCTGTCTACTGCTTTTTTGGGTGCTTTTTTTTTTTTTTTTTTCTGAAATGCTGGATGGGAAAGTCAAAGGGAATCTTGTTTGAGCCTCGAGCAATAGTGTCCTCTTCCAACACTAACTCATGAATATGTCTATGCCTTTTCCTGTATAGCCTTGCCAGTCCTATCTAAACATTCTCTATCTTTGTATATTAATAGCCAGCATATCACTTCCAGCCAAGTTTCAACTGTATCTGTATCATCATGCTCTGTCTGATAATAGCTAACACGGCTCTCGTAAAGGGCTGTCAGTATTTTCACTGCACACCCAGTTTTACAGTCTACATGGGAAAGCAGGAGGTAGCTGC
Source organism: Struthio camelus (assembly GCF_040807025.1). Lineage (NCBI taxonomy): Eukaryota > Metazoa > Chordata > Aves > Struthioniformes > Struthionidae > Struthio > Struthio camelus. The sequence goes on along the minus strand of NC_090952.1, from coordinate 12,796,661 downwards.
AGTTGCCCTGGTACTGCTACTGCACTGTGCAGCTGGCAGCTGAGACTGCAAATATTTTAAAACATTAAATCAGACAAAGTTGTTCAGTGGCTTGGGAGGAACCGGAAGTCTCTGTGCATCTGCCAGTCACTCACAGATGTTTAGTCATGGAAGTTTTGTGGGTAGGGAATGTGCTCGTGGCAGTGGTCCGAGACAGGGCGTATTCAACGTTTCTGTCGATAACCTGGAAACAAATACAATATAATTGCTGCTTTGTTCGCACAAAGAGGCAGCGTGATAACCTGTGGCGCAGGGCTGTCCTACACAACATGGATGTTCCCAGTAGCTCGAACCCTTTAAACAACACAGATCTTAACAGCAGGCTATAATGCCAGGTTACGCGTGCCCTCAGGTCACACGTGGCGGGCTGTGGCGTGGATCCCCCCCTTTCCACACCAGCACCATAAACACGGCACGACACGGCTGCATAAGCAGAGACAATCGACCAGGGAAAGGGCTGCCCCTCGCCTACGGCTTTGGCGAGACGGACGCTGGGACGCCAGCTCCGTTTCTGCTCTACGTATTATTAAAAACGTGCTGAGAACTTGGATTCAGCGCAAGGAAGTGGCACAAAAACTAACAACTTAAGAGCAAAACGTCTTACTCTGCCCATCTTGAAGAGCTAAAGCTCTTACCTCATTAAAAAGAGAGGTGACTATATTTTTCTCCTAAGGAGGAACAGAAATAAAGGCATCATACTCTGAGAGACTGGTTGGTTTCCATTTCTCGTGGGCCTCTCTGCTTTCTGCCTCCTAGGGCAAGTGAAAGAGATGCTCAGACCTCCCTAATTACAGCTGCTTTCAACAACCCTTCATGGACTGCTCCACTAGTCCAAAAAAATTGGTGAACAAGATGTCCTGACCACACACGACAGTGCGCTTCGGCACCACCCAGGAAATCGCTGTCTTCTGGAAGCTGCCTGGCTGCTTTCCAGTGGCTGAGTCGCCGCAGAGCACCGAACAGGCACCCCATAGCATATTTGGGCTTAGACTTCCAGCAGGGAGAACGGGGGATTTAAACCAGCTTCCTTTTTTATAGCGGCTTAAGTTCTTTAAGGAGTTTAGCTCCATAAACCAATTAAGCATCCTTAACTCCTTGAGCCCTCATACCTTCTTTGAGCAGTTTGCATGCTTACACAGCTTTAAAGAGCAAAAGCTGATTTCTTCTAGCTGAGTATTTTATGAGGTCATGGGGCGAGCTATTCCAAGCAGATCCGGCAAGTCCACAGTCTTCTGCAAACCACATCTGGGGTGCGTCACTCCGATGGCCTCATTTCTGAGAGTAGCTTCTTACGGGTTTGGAAAAAGCCAATTTCACTTTTAATCCTTTTCTTTCCAGAAGCCTGAGCGCTAGGTTATAAGGTAAGAGATGGACTTTGGCCCATGAGCTCATAAACCTCACACACTAACAGCGAGAGGAAAAAGGACAGCCAGTATCTTCAGTTACACATAGGTTATGGTAGGCCAGGCAGACACAATCGATGTGTCCAGGGTCACATCACAGATGGCAGCGCGACTGGGTATGGAAAACGCACCCCCCTCGAATCCCATCCCAGTGCCCTAGCTGCCCTTCTTGTCTTTTTCCTTTTCATCAGTTAACTTCATGGAAAATCTGATTTTTGAATATGAAAGCTTACCACCAAATCTTTAAAGCAGCAGTAATTTTTTTCTTTCAAACAGACAAATCAGCAATGTCTTGAAAGGCAGAAAACCACATCAGAAAATTTTCTGCAAATCTCTCACCAGGCCCCTTGGTTTCCTGTAGGACATATGTCACATCACCTTATGTAATGTATATGAAAAAGTTACTGCATATCCCCCAGATGCTGGAACCGTCACTTTCCTGGACACGCTTGTTTGACAGTAAGTATCCATCATCACATTGTGTTAAGAGACACAGTTTTAAGCTCCTGCCCAGGAAAATAACATGCCTGTGATAACCGTACAGGGCTGTAAACAGCTGTGGATTAACATTCAGTGACCACGGACTCTTCTCTGTGATTAAAAACCTCACCAGCTGCCCAATCTGCTTTTGTCAGTAAACTCTGCATCATTTTGTAGCAATAAAAACACAGTTCGCCCGCTTTCTTGAGGTCAGTCACATGCTTATGCCTGAAAAGGAGCATTTACACTAGCATTACAGAAAGGGCAGGCTTGCTCCATTATTCTGGAAGTGTTTTGGCCGTGGCTAGGTTACCAGGTCAACATCTCTGTTTCTTTTGAAATAACAGCAGACCTGTGTTTATACAGAGGTCCATGCTCTATCTACTGGCCTCGGAAAATGCCACCGTCAGTCTGCTCTGCCTTCACAGCCCCTGGAGAGTGCCCCCTGCATCAGGCTCATCCGTGGAGGCTGCTAAGTCCTTCACAGCATTGGGTCTTTCCCTCAGTAGACCTCTTAGGAGAAGAAAAATGCTTGTCTTCCTCCTGGTTGCAGAGGAAATACCAGTCCCACCAGCCCAAACCCCAGAGGGCTCAAAGGGAAGAGTCCGGCATCTCCCATATTTTAAGCATCATCAAGTTTAACCCCGTGCCCTCACTTTGAGGGTCTATCTCTGGCCAGCGATGACTGGAAAGAGGCGCATGCTGCCAAAGCCAGGCTAGGCAACTCCTCCCTCCTCCCGGCGCGCCTTCCCGTCACAGCGCCCAGCGCTCTTTGCTCTCCTGCTTTAGCCTCAAAGAGCCTCATCAATCAATCGGCTTGTCCGTGCTGTTGTCCTGAAAGTGCCGTTCGATCACACAGCGCTCTGACGCCAGTAGAAGAAATCCCCAAGGTGCACGATGCCGTTCCCAGGAGCCACCCTGGTCTCTTTGCTCCCCACCCCACTCACCAAAAAAAAAATCCCCAGGGGCTTTCACTGGATCCACGCTTCTGCAAGGCCACGCAGCCTCCATCGGCGCCTCCCCAGCACGACCGTACCCACCAGCACAGGCCGCTCCGCTCCGCTCCGCGCTGTCCGGGCTGCCCCGGACGGCCCCGTGGGGTGAGCAGGAGAGCAGGCTGGCGCAGGTGTGGTGAGCTGCCCCGGGCACCCATGGGCGGCGTGACGGGACCTGCTGGTTTTATGTTCTGCCCCGGTGGACATGGCCCCTTCCCTGCAGCCCTGGCAGGGCCCGGGGGTGTCTCCAGGCTTCACCCCTGGGCCTTATCCCACTTCTGGCTTTGGAGCAACAACAATGCTTCAATTTTTTTCCTAGGGTTTTGGTTTTTTTAAATACATTTTTTAAAAGCCCTTGAAAACTCTTTGATTAACTGCAAAAAAACTTCAAATTTTCTTTCTTCTTTTTTTGGACTTAGGTTACCCCATAGAGATTGATTGTTTTTTCTTGTCCAGACACGTCTTCCTGCTCAGCCAGATAATAATTTGCTTTACTTTTTTGTGGGTGTATGGGTTTGTGTTTTCCCTTGACATTTGTGCGAGCAATGCAGCAAAGGTCTGTGGTTCGTATACGCCGTCCCTTTTCTCTTTTTGGCTTCTTCTGATGAGTCGCCTGCACTGATGCTAGCTATGCTTTTTTTTTGGTCATATTTAATCCCCTTCATGACCACCTCAAATTTTTCAAGGCATATGCTGCCATTAAATAGTTATCCTCTTCTCATTTCCATGTAACAACTGCTGGGAAGCTCCTCATTTATCCATTTTTTTTCGTCTTTGCTCTGTCCCTTTGTATTGCTATTCTTCATCTAGCTTGGGAGGGCCTGCTAGTCCTTTCATGACTATTATTTTTTCCACATGTCCAAGAACTGAGAATTAGAAGGCTTCCAGGGCTGATCCTTACTTGGCAGCATTTCTATTGCGTTTTTCTTTTTAACCTTTTGAGAGCATTTTCTGCATTTTTTTCTCACTGACTCGTCAGATGGTGAGGGGGAACCAGAGGTGATGGGGAAGGGCAACCCAGAGGCCAGGCCCTGGGGCAATCGTGCTCTGGGGATGCGTTGACGGCTGTCGCCAAGAGGAGTGCTATCAGGAAGATAACTGAATTTCAGTCAGGTTGCAACCTGATTGCTGTGGGGTCAGGAAGGAAGCTCCTGGTCTCCTGGACAACGTTGCACTGCAGCCTTTGTGGCCTCTTACAGTACAGCTGGATCTGGGAGGGATGGTTGGTTTGATTGGGGAGGGGGGGTGCGATTTCAGCTCACTTCTTAAAATTTGGTGAAGGATTTCATGTCATACCCATGTAAAATTGGGGTGTGAGGGTCATGCTAAATTTCTACCTCAGGTGGCAAATGGAAAATATTCCTTCTATCCCCTCGGGGATAGAAGGAATCACAAAGTCTCTCAAACCACATCACATTAATTAGTATAGTTACAAAAAAACCAAACCCTGTACCTCATAGGTACTTTTTTATGTCCTCAGCAGAAGCTGTTGGATCAACTGAAACCAAATGCTCAGTGTTATTACAATCTTCCTTTCAAGCCCCCCAGATTAATGGGACAAATTCTCATTTAGAGGAATCAGGTACAGAGCCCTAGTGACTACATTGACTTGACTCTGGCTTTACAGTGGTAAATTTACAACAGAATATCATTATTAACTTCAGCTGTCCCCTGTTCCGGCAAATTATCATTCATTTCCCAAAAGAGATAGCTCAGGTGGAGGCCTTTATTTTATAACCTTAGTGCAAAAAACTCCAGTGCCTCCCTGCCTCCAAATTAGCAGGCTATGATTTTTCTGGGCAAGTATATCTTAGGTGTAGTGCTGTGACATTACGCTTGACTAATACCATGAAGATTACACGTGGCACCAGAGCATTTTTACCTTCCCACACGTACCTGAAATCTATCAGCAGGTCCTTGACTGCCTGCTCAGGAGTTAGTCATTTCCTCCATGGCCTGTAGGGAAGAGAGTAATGGTAAAGAAATGTTGCTATATACTAACAAAGCCTATTGTCAGAGGCTCACTGCTCGCGCATACGCTTAAGCAACGCTACTCTATAGGAAAACTTCCCAGGCTGCATGCTAGAGTCTGATCTTTGGTGTCATTAGAGCCTTTACTTGGTTACTTTGGGTGCTTAGCTGGGACTAAGCTCCTGAATTAGCCAAGTACCGTAACATGTCATTTCTAATCGTTGCAGTGAGCTCCACCGCCCCAACGCTGCATTTCAGGCTTTCTGTACGCAGCCTTTCCCTTCCCGCAGCAACGGAGTCGTCTAGCGTGGCCCAGTCAACATGGAGTCTGCAGAAAAATCACGTCACCTCCACGAACATTGGCTCACAGTTCAGTGACGATAGCCTGAGTGCAAGGCAAATCTAGGGAAGCGGAGAGCTGCCCTGGGTGCCAGTGGTCAGCAAGGGGCTTTTGCTCCCGGCAGCACTGGGGCCGAGCACAGCGGCACAGACACGCCGGCGTCGCTGCTCAGCCGAGCTCGCCTTGCTTCAATTCCCTCGTGGAAAACTGGCTGCTACATCATCATTTTTAAAGCACTATTTAAGAAGCTAAATAATAACTTGCTACAACTTAAAATGGTCCTCAGCAGGCTGCCTGGTAATAGCTTAGTCTTGTTTTGATGTAGTAGCTTTGCCATCAGTGCTGAATCTCCTGTTGGGGAAGTGACGGCACTGGAACCACTGGGGCCGGGACGCCAGCCCACACGGGCATCCCCACGCACCCCAGGAGCAAACCCATGTGGACGTGCTGGTTCGGCCCCTGCCAACCACCTCATCTCTCTCCTCTCTGCTTCCTCTTCTATCACACCCCTGCACAAATCACTCTTGTTCTCTTAGGCGCTTCCTTCCCTGTCCTACTAATTTGTACTTTACAGTCTTCCTGTAAAATAATAAGAATCAGGCTTCTAAAAATCAAGAAGTTTCCTGAGGGGCTTCTGTGCTTCTGCTATAATCACTCCACATGCTCCTCTGACAATTCCTGTGACCTTATTTCTCCAGAAGAAGACCAAAAAAAAAAAGAAAATAAAGAAAAAAAAAAAGACAACTCCCATCATCCTTCAAGTCTCTGTAGAGCTCTTCACACGCTGAAGGAGCAGCACAAGCTGCCAGCTCTATATCTGGATCTCTTCTTATACATGTTTGTTAACCCTCCAGGTACAATGGATGCTGAGAATTATTCTTTCGTAACATTTGTTTGGCTGCCAACAAGGGAAAATGATTAGCAGCTCAGAGGTTACGCTAGCTGTATTTTGCAAGAAAAGCCCTTGGTGTGGGCTGCCACTGTTTTGCTGACTGTGGGAGCTGCGGCACTGTGCTTGGCTGCCTGCCGTGCGCCGCGTTGGGGTACCCAGCTAGCAAAACGCTGTCTGCTAGAGGCAATGCTATTTCTATGCCCTCTCCAGGGACTTCAGTATTTTAAAGGCATGTAAGACGATGAGCTTACAACAGTTACCAGTTTAAGGGACTGAAAATAGACTGCTATATTAATTTCTAATGTTGCTGTTGTTGTTTGCATTAGTGTCCCCTTCCAACCTGTAGTTTCTCACCGCAGCCTGTCTGCCGCGGGCAGAGCCCTTTGGGTAGGATTCACCTCTGCTTGGGGCCTGCGGAGCTCACAAATTGGGTACTTTAAATAGTTTTGGAGCCCTCTCATGGGCATCGCAGCAGGCTGCAGTAACCACCCGATGCTGAAGCCATCACACGAGAGCCGCCCGGTGCCCCTGGCAGCCCCTGGGACGCAGGCGAGCGTCCGGGCGAGCGTCCAGGCTCAGGGCCGCCGTGGCCCCGGCTCCCACGCCTCGCGGCGCGGCTCGCCTGCTGCTCAGCCTGCACCCGATGATTGCCTCCGCCGTGTTAACTCTTCTTGCAGGGTGCTCGTGCTGGTATTGCATGTATGGGGGGAGTCTGCCAAGGACAAAAGCAAGTTGACCACCGGCCCCCTCTATTCCTCCGTCTCAGGCGGCTCCCTTTTTTCCTGCAATAACCTGGCTGCTTTGAATTCCCCGAGCGCTGAGGTGCACCTGGAGCGTGTGGCCGACTGGGCATTTTGCAAGGAGAAATCGTTCAGAAAGGTAACTGAAAACGTTGTGGCCTTGGGTCGAAGCTTTCCTCACCGCCTGGCGCTGTCACAGCACAGATGCTTATTCCAGTCATCATGTTGATGGGGTTAGCAGTGACATTTGTTCAGCTTTTCCCAGTTTGGCAATTTAAGAGCCAGAGCTCTGATCTGGGTTCAGGCTGGTTGTTAGGTTTAAATTATCCTTCAGCCCAATTTTTTCCCCACTGTCTCCTTTTGCCAGTGTCTTGTGCTGTGTTCCAGCACACAGATTTCCTACCGTCTCATCTCCTTGCCGGGCTGTGTCCTTCCAAAGTCACTTTGTGGCCACCAGTAAGCTCCTGCGTTTCCCTCTCCGCAGCGAGCTGCGGATCCCGAACGGAAGCATTGAGATTCGCTCTCAGAGCGCAGTCCGCGTCCTCCAGGGCAGCGTCAGGGTGACCCCTCGTTCAGGGGTTGTTCTATCTTTCGTTATTTATCACTTAACTAAAGCGTAGGTTTATCACGGATCTCTGAACCAGATTTCTCATGACTTGTGGGAATACCTGCCCCACCAGCCCAAATCCTCTGTCTTGTGCGAGTCGTCCCTAGGATTCCTCCCAGAGCTCAGGCCTGGGAGAGCCGGGGAACAGCCCCAGCTCCACCTTGGATTTTTGGCAGGATCGTGGGCAAAATGGATCCTAACCCTGTTTTCTACTCGCTAAAGAGAGGATGAAAACATTTCCCCAGCCCAGCCCAGTTAGGTGTTAGATTAATCGATTCATGATCACAAAGCCTTTGATATCCTTTAATCAAAGAACTGTTAAGGATTTTAAAGGTTGTTATTATTTGTGGAATAGATGTTAATTCTCTGTGCACAGTCTAAGCAGAATATGGACTCTCTTTAATGTTATTGGGGATTACGTATTAAATGCTCCTTTTTGGGTGCTGGCAGAAGTTACCGTTAAGCCACATATACATGCTGATTAGAATATACAGTATTTTAAAAGCTTCTTCACATCTCATTACACCTCTTCTTGAGCCTTCTCAGAAGAGGCTAATTTACATTAAGTCTAGGCCACATCAGGGTCTAGATTTCTCCTGAAAATATGCCTTGGTAGTAGAAGCAAAGCCCCTTGCATTCCCTGCATGAGAATCACTGAGATTCTCCTCCACAGCACAAATCCCAAGGCCGTGCTCTGAATCCCAAATAATTTGAATTTATCTAGAAATGAGAAGTATGATTCTTCCTGTGGCAATTTTAATTTCTACCTTGGCTTGCCTGTATTCCTCCGATAAAAGAGGGCACAAGGTATTTTGCAAATCACTCTGTGCAGGCTGAGCTCTGTCCTAGAGGGTGCTATGTTCTCTGGCCACCACCCGGCCGGACGCTTGAGCCTGCAGTGCCAGACGCGAGCGCGCTGGATGCCCCAGGGGACTCCACCGTCCCCACTGATCTCAGTCCCACTCTGCCCAAGGGGCACCAGTAGCGGCTGGCGCTCACACTTCAGCCTGTTCCTGGCCCACACCTCACTTCACATACCTGGAGCGGAGACTTTCCGCCAGAAAAACATTTATCACCCATGGGTGCGTACAAGAAAACTTTACCGACTTAAAGAAATTTGCACCACTCATCTAGTACAAAATATGTTGCTTTGTCTTTGTGTTTGTCCTGAAGAGAAGAAAGCTCTTAAAACATTGCAAAGCCAATTACACGCCATCAGAATGACTCAGAGGAGTCGGTTGCAGAATACCTACCACGAGAATCTGGCTCAGCCTGACAAACTGTTTTTTTTTATTATTATTATTTATTTGTTTTCCTGCTTGGCCTGTAGCTGTACAGTGATACTGCAATGAAGTGAGAACACTGACAGGTCATGTTCTGCTTCTACAGGCAGTGCTACTGGTTTACATTTAAATGACAAATACCCTGGCAAAGCTTGCTAACTTTTACTTTACGTTTCTTTTGTTTTTAGACATTGTTGTATACTTTTTTGGAGCCGCCTTATTAACCTCTGTTCTAAAGTTCTCCAGTGGCACTGAAATGATCCAACGTCTTCTTGCGGTGAGCACTGGAAAGCTGTCCTTCTTTCACTATCACAAACACGTCATGTCATTTCTTTAGGGCAGCACACTTCAGCAACAAGAAAAACGTAAAATCACCATTGTTCTTTCTGTTTGCAACAACATGATCTGCCATTACTTTCCCATTTTCTAATTTTATTTTCCTCCTGTAACAAAGTATTCCAAAGCCTTGTATTTTTAAATACTTGTTTTTCTAACTGGTGCCAAAAAGGAACTATTTTAATCATTATTTCTTATGAAGTATTGAAATCTTAAATACTTTCAAGACCATGGGGGGAGCTAATGTTATGCATTTTTCACTATTTTACAAACAAGTAGAGCAATATTTCCTACATTAAAGGAACACCATCATAATGTTCAGGTAGGTGCTTTCTGCCTGACCCTGGCCTACGCTAACTGTCCCCAGCTCCCTGTGTCCTGAGACTAGGCGGAAGGGGGCACTGAGCAGCCAGGGCAGGCGCATGCCAGCGCTGCCCACACGTTCGTCGTCCTTCCAAGCATCTCCGCTGCGAAGGGCCTGTAGCTCCCTGCTGCCGAGGTGGGCTCTACCCCCACGCTGCTTTGGGCAGCCGTTATCTCTTGCGGTCCTAATGCAGTGAAGTTGGCAATACCTCTGAGACATGAGAACCCGGCCTAATTCCCAGGGATTGTGGTAAGAGCCGACTCCTGCACAGCTTCATTGCTACAGGCAAACATGCCTTGGCTGTGGTTACACTGCTCAGTAGGGTTCGGGACGGTGCCAATGTCCATGGATACGGCATGTAGAGCTACAGGGCACAGGAGCTGCTGTTTGGAGAGCACCGAGCCCCGTGGCGAGGCAGGCAGCAACCAAATGCAGCAACAATGCAGCCGAGACGTCCCCCAAACTGCCAGAGCCAGGCGTTAGCAGGCACACACTGGTGATGGGACCAGTGGCGTGGAAGAGCCACTCACCTCACCTGACTCACCAGAGGTGATGGAGTAATGCTCGTGGCCTGTCAAACCCACAGGAGCAGCTGGAAGCATGAGCTGCTATTTGGTGGGGAATTTCCACATGTACACACACACACACACACACACACTAAGGAGAGGCAGTTTTGCTGTGGAAGAAAACCCAGAAAATTTCCCATCCAACAGCAAACTGAAATTTAATTTTAAAAGGATCAGAACAAGAGCTGTAAAGTGAGCGAGCTGGCAAGGAACAGTATTTTCAGGGGAACTTTGCCCAGCGTCCATTGAAAAGCGGACAAATGTAATGCATTCATGCAAGATGTCATTGTAATGTACTGAAACAGCGTTTTTGCCTGGAAAACCCTTGGACTCTGGCTGCTCTCTTCTTCCTTTCCCTTCTCTGCACGTACTCCTTAGCCTTCCAGCAACTCTGCAGCTCCCGTGGGATCCGTCAAGGGGGAGAAGATGTACAAAATGCTGGTTGGAGGTGGCAGGTTCGTGCAGGTCGTGCTTCCAGCCAAGCTGCCCTGTGCCTTAAGTGCCCAGTGGGACACAGAAAAAAGCCATCGTTCTCCAGCTCCCACTGAGCACTGGGGGGACATCACTGCCAGGTTACGAAGCATTAGCGACTCTCCCTCTTGCAGCCGGGACTGAGATGTGACAGCTGCTCTGTTGTAAGGCTTGGATCTACTCAAAGACTGAAATAGGAAAAGCTGCTATGAGGTTCTCCATAAGGGCACAGCTCTAAAAGCAGTTAAATGCCATGATTTCCGGCACTGGTCTTCAAATTACTCTTCCAGGCCCCTACTCAGTAAAGTATTTCTCACTGAATTATGGGGAATTTAAGTGTGTACTTAAGCATTTGGCTGAAGAGAGAGAGCCTGTTGAATCAGAAGAAGCTACTGAGAGCAGAGCAGAAGCCCTTAAAAATCGCGTGAGTTTTTTTCTAAAAGTATCTTACCAATAAATAAGTCCTTATCTTGTTTGTAAGAAAGAAATGCACTAAATTCCTTTCCCAAGGCTGAATGGTCCTGGAGCACATCTGCACCAAACAGAAACAAAAATAAGTTTGATTTTAGGCAGATTAAATAAGCAAATGATTATTAGTCTCTTGGCTTCTTTCTGTCTCTTTTGTCTTTTTCATTCCTCTGTTCACAATAAACCTAGTATTTTAGGACCTTATCCAAAGTCTGCTGCTGAATTTGATGGAGCGCTTTCTGCTGGCTTGAATGGCTTTTGGAGCAGCCCTGCAGACAGAGGACAGCAATATCTTTATACAGCTTTCTCATTCAGCATCTAGAGACAGGAATATTAATTATTAAAACACTGGTCCAGCACACAGCTCCCCAAAACCGTTGATATTCACTCTGCCTTGTTATTTCATTCAAAATTACAGCTTTCTGTCTGAAAATTTTCCTTAGGAAAGTAAAATCTGCAGAGACTGAACAGGCTTCCAATTTCTAGCTCATTTTTATACTCTTCTGAAACTTCTGTAACACATCACACGCAAGGATAAGTACACAAGCAATACTTGCCAAACGCTGTAATAATCCATCTTTAAAATGAACACGACCCAAATCAGAACACCCAGGCAGCAGCTACACCGGCGACGTTTGCTGCCGGAGAGTTTGTCGCTGGGGCGAGACAGCGCTGGCGAGCCCAGGGCCCAGCCGCACTGGGTGCCCTCCCCGATAAATCCAGCTCAGTAAAGCTTTTGTGAGACAAAGGAAAGCAAAATACCCCTTTCAACTAATGAAGTTTGTATGAAAGAGCTGGAACGCTTTCGCCACCGCGGCCCCGCTGCCGCCACGAGGGAGCCGGGTGGAGGGCTGGCAGGGAGCTGCTTTTCGCAGCTGCCCAGGGGACAAGCTCCTAGCCCTTCGCCACCCAGCTCCCACCGACGGTTGCCTTTCGCTCTAGTTTTCCACGTCGTTAATCGCTACTAAAGGAAATGCTAGATTTCTAGCAGCCAATAGCTTTATCACGTGAAATGAAGTGAATGAGAGAGCTCCTGAGCTCATGTCCCCTTCCCCATACGGAAAGCAGAGGGGTACAGCCGGTTCGGATTTATGTATATATTCTCGCAGTACTCAATACACACTTAGAAATCTTAAAGCAGATTGTGAGTTGTCATCTATAACTAAAATATAGAGATACATAGATATTACACAATGTGTTTTGCAAAATGAGAGAAAAACTGTTCTTTTCATGTCACCTCAATGCAAACATGATTGCTTTTGAATAGCTACTACTCTTAAAGACATACTGTCACCAGGTAAATGAATCTGCTACCCATATTTCATCATTGCAAATAAAAGAAGCAGACCAACTGGAAAGTGGATTTTTTTTTTCTTTTTTTGGAGTTGGCATGCTTAATACAGAACTAGCAGGTTTAAAATCTCGCTGAACATTCTATGCGAATTAACCAGATTTTAGTGTTATGTGAAAAGGAAAGTAATGAAAAGTACAGCTTTTCATTTAAACATATGCAACTCTCTTCATGCAAGGTTTTCTTTTAGTTTTTTTTTTTTTAATTACACTTTGCATTAAAGAATATAGCCAGTGTAAACACAGTCTGCAACACTTAAAAAACAGTGCAAATTTTTTAAATTTCTGGGAGGGAGTTGAAACACATATATTCATACTGGAGGTAAAGTCACTTTCTCTGTAGAAAAATATGTATATTAAACACCTACAGGTTCTGAACTTAACTCCACAAAAGAGCAAGTTCTAATTCCATATTGTGTAATAAATTAATATCATTGCTAGATTTCCATGTTCTGTGTTTGTGTCAAACGCATAATAATGCTAGAAAAACAACAGACAAACACATATTATTTAGAAATTAATGAAAACCTTACAGATAATAACAGGTATAAGAGGTCACAGAATAAAGAACTGGGGAAAGAAGCAACGGAAAAAATACTGAACCTCTATGGATTATTGCACATTTGAGATCTTTCTCATGGCCTTTAGGCCCATTCTGAATTCTTTAAGTCTTAGGCCAGTGTTTGTTTCCATTTAACTGCAGGGTACAATTTAAGAACCACTGCAAAATGTTAAGGATTTACTGGACTCGTTTGCTGATTGAACCACAGGCAGCTGTGTGCAGAGCGCTAACTTTTACTCATGCAATCAAAGAGAGCGACACTAAAAAGGTACAGAAATACACCAAGGTTACCTGCCATAAAAATATTTTGGGGGACTTGCTCCAGCAGATCTCACGGAGACAAAACTCTCACGTCCATTGTGTTTTTGTCAAAGCTTTACTAAACACTGCAAAACTGGCTTCTGCCTTCATTATTTAGAACTTTTCCCTTGAATACTGTTGTCTCCATGGTCTGTCTCTGCAACCCTTAACCATCCGAGCATGTAAATCCTCATGAAAAATACCAGCTGGAAGAAAACTTGACTCACTGAGTAGTAATGCATGACGCTGAGTACCTGCGTAACACTTGCCATCCACACACAGCAAGAACGCTTTCCGCGAAAGATAAATGACCGTATCCTCATTTTACTGATGGGACCGCTCACGTAAGTGAGAAATGCAAGACCTTACCAGCTGCTTAAAAACATCACCTTTTACTAGTTGCACAGAGAGCAGAAATATTCCTGTTTCAGCCATATTTAAAAGGTACATAAATTGACAGGTAGATAAACAGAGAGAGAACTGTCTCAGGTGATTATCACTGCAATTAAAGTCAGACTGCTAATAAACCTAAAAAAATTTAGCACTTTGTTTCTGCGTATTGCTGTAGTAATTATTTTCTATTGCTGTCATCCTCAGTAAAAGGTTAATTTTAAACTGTAACTATTGATTTTGGAAAAAAAAAAGAGCCTATCTAAAATCACATTGCCTTTACTACAAATCTTAAAACAGGTCAAGAGATCTTAGGAAATTTCAAATCAATGAATTTACTAACAGACAGATAAATTTATACTTAAACTGTTTAAAAAATGCCATTAAAAATCTGCAAAAATTGTGAAATAATCTATAATCCACACAAAAACTGTTTAAAATCCTTCTAAACTTCTTCCAGTATTCTGACGAGTTTTTTAATAAAAACACATTGCTAAATATTGACTAGGAGTACAACATGCCTCAATAATAAAATGAAGAGATGCTGATGTGAGCAGGTGATTTACTCTGCAGTAACTTTTACTATGCACTTTATTGATAAAGCTGGTAGCTCTTCATCTGCATTGTTTCAGCTGGTCATTTACTACAACATATTTGTGAGACAGTGTTACCGGGAAGGTTTCCTCCTCCTTCCTTTTAAGAATGGCTCATCCCTTGGGGTCTATGAAGGAGATAATTTTTGTAGCATGATATGATACTAGAATTTCCAATCTGTACTGAAGTTTATATGAAAAAATTCAGCAGCTTCTGTATGTTTCAGTTACTATTACATAAATATGGATGTTGGAGATCCTATACAGTGAACATTTATCCATCCCAGATTGTAAACCTACTGTAAAACGATGGGATGTGATTTTGTTCTCCCCCCTTCCTTTTTAAGGACCAATAAAACTGTACATTGAAGGATAGGAAGGACATTATTAAGTTACAAAAAGAACGTCCCCTTTGTCAAGAATTTGTAAACGTAAACAAAAAAGTTCAAGTAGAAAAGCAAGTGAGTGTGCCGCTGCTTCAAATGTATTTTGACACCCCCTGGGGCTAGGGCAAAGTTCTCTAAAAACGTGTCTTCACGGTGGTCATGAGTTCTGATCTTCACTACCAAATATCGCTGGTGAAGCTAAGCTCCTGTGCTGATAAAGGTAGCAACGGGTTGTTCCTGTGAAACTCTTGGGGATCCTTCACGGTACTGTTAAGAGGTAGCTGTCCATTTAGTAGTGTCAAAGGTATGTTACAGTATGTGTGATGGTTACTTATGGAAGCTACTGGCAATGTTGCTGCTGACACATCGTATTCGTATCCTCTGCAATAATGCCTCATTTGCACAGAATCTGCTTGATGGTAATCAGTTAAATCAGATCGCGATTCTACCAACGTGGCAGAAGTGCCTGTGACAGCAAGAGAGGGTACAGTCTGGAGGTCTCCAAAAAGGCCCTGTTCTGCAGAATCCAGGACCTGATGCCGAGACACCACCTCCTTTTTCTTCCCTGGCATTTCAAAGACTAGGCGCTTCCAAAACTTAGAATTCAGTTTGCTGCTTTTTGGTCCTTTCCACTTGACCACTGAGAGAAGTTTGATGGTGTGCTTTAAAGATTCCACTTCGTGATAATTCACTTTCCCTTTTAATTCAGTACACTCAATCAAAATAACTTTGATTTCTCCACTGACTAGCATGTTATGGAGTCTGTTTTCCATCTCAAAAATACTCCATCCTCTCCTGAGAACATAGTCTGGAGTTAACACGATAATGAGTCTTCTGCTTTGCTCAACACATCTTGTGAGATCTTCAATGTAGGCTACAAATTATAGAAAGAGAGAAAGAGTAAAGAATAAAGAAGTCTATTGTATCAAAACATCAGGCTTGCAATTAAGTATAACAAAATCCTATAGCTTACTGCTCCACAAGGGGACAAGGGGTATTTCACAATATACTCCAACAAAAATAGGATTGCATATCACAACACATTTATAGAATACATATAGAAAACTCCTTAGTAACACCCTCTGTCCTTCACTGTTCTCCCCGTTCATCTCAACACAATGACATTTACATAATATCCTCGCTGTGTAGATGCATTCGAGTGACTAAAAATAATAGAGTTCACTTACTGAAAAATTATAGTTCAAGATGAATGCAATGTTTGTGTAAATTTTAACATTAACACTGGTTATGATTCAAGTCGCACTGAGGGAAGCACGCTTTGGGAAGCAGTTCTCGTGTTTCAGATGCAGGACATGAGGATGCTGCAGAGTGTACAACGTGTAACTAGCAAGAGCTCAAGAAGAAATCGGCCCTTATCACATGCAGAAATTGTGCTATTGCATAGAAACATCATGGTAGCTCTTTCTTCTTTAGGTATTGACTGCAAAAGCACAATATGATTCTTGATGGCCCAATGGTCTGTTTCAATATTGCAAACCTGCGCTTCTACGTATCCAACGTATGAACAGAAACTTCACAAGTGACGGGAACAAATGGGAAATTTAAGCATACTGGAGGTGTTTATTTTCTGAGACATAAGTGATAAAGAAAATAGCATTCTTCTTTTATTCATGCACGCCAAGTAGTTGCAAATGATCAGTGTAAGCAGAAATGCTAGCCCCATCATTAGCTCCGTGATGTCAGCTTACTGAACTGCAAAATATTCTTGAAGTTGGACTTTGGTTTTTGGTCCTGAGTCTCCCTTGTCCCAAGGATGATAGGGAAAAGATGCCAATTACATCGGTCTGACATGGAACACGATGGGAAAGAGGTCTACTCACAGACCTGATCCAAAACCCACTCAGATGAACAGAATTCAGTGAATTTCAATGGGTTTTGGGTCAAGCCCAGAAAAAGGTAAATATTTGAAAAAAATACTAAGGTCAGAAAAGCATTCACTGGTTGCCCAGCACTGTGATTGCAACTTAGAAGCAGGAGATATATATATATGTATATATATTTATTTTTTTAACTAGATGAGCTTCTTGAGCATGCTACTCAGGATGTGCTGTCCGACAGCAGAGGAGAAGCACGGGTTATAAATGAAGACTTGGACACAAGAGCTGCACAGAACAGATCTTTACTCAGCACAGGGCAGGGCCTCGCTTACACACACTGCCCTCTAGCAGGAACAACGATTACAAATAACAGCATTAATCAACATCTGTTACTGCAAGACTTATTTTTATAGTCCCAGGCACCATACCACAGCATGCTTATTCACACCACTTCCAGTAAAGTAATCAGCTACAAAATAGACCAACAGAATATTTTAAAATAGCTTATTTTCATAAGACTGAAGGCATAGTTAGCATAAAATCTGCCTTTACCAACGTTTTATTTCACCACTTAGCAGCAAGAAGAATTTCTTTCACAAATGGAAAAAAGGCAATTGTAAACATCCTACAGACAGACAAATTTAAGACATACACATACATTACAAATGTCTATGCAACAATCCTGACTTTTAGTTAATGTTTTATGATTCTTTAATCATGCAGCATTTACAGTTATTTGATTTTTCTTCTTAAAATATTTTATGAGGAAAACCCCCACATTGCTCTGTGTAAAACGTTTACTCATTAATGAAAAAAATTCAACATTAAAATCCATGGGAGAGGCAGTGGAGTGGGGAGAGAATCAGCAACAACGAGAAAATGATAAGCAGAACTGGTGAAACAAAACTTAAGGAAAGGTAGAAATGTTCAATACAATGGAAAGAGATTATCCCAATGTATCAACAGCTCAGACTCTTCATTTTCTTCCTTTCTTTCTGCTCCCAAAAAGAAAGAATTTAGGTGGGAAGCTTCATCATTAGAGGTTGAATCTGCAAGATACAGTAAAACAACAAACTATCATGCATCTTTCCTGAGACATATTCATCCCTCCTTCAAGCAACTCAGAATACTGCTATGCACAAGACAATTCTCTGCAGGACACAATACCATTCAGTACCACATATCCAGGTCAGTGCTAAGCACAGCCATGCTTATACTATGCGCATCTACTGGGAGGAAAAAAAAAATCACTACATGTTCATCTCTCTAAATACCTAGTGGCAATAATTTTAATAGCAACAACCCATCAATAATCCATCATACCAGCTCAGCCAAAAACTCACCAGACTTTGCTTTAGTTGAATAGGGAGTGAGGTAGGGGGAAGGTAGGAAAAATTCCCTAGTTTCCCGGATGGACTCTTCTCCCCTCTCTGCTTCTCCCATATTTTGCTACGCCCAGCTTAATTACTGGATAATGCAGCAATTACAAGCTTTTTTTTTTTTTTTTTTTTAAAACAGATGACTACATAGGACACTTCACAAATTACTGCTAGGTGCTCTTTTAAACTCCCAGGCTTGCAACTGGCTCCCTGATAGACATGGCCTGTGTACAGGGCTCTGCTGGTGCACTGAGGATGAAATACACTATATTACACACAGCTAGAAGCCCAAAGGAAAGGCAAACAGCTTTTCAAGCCATCTGACCCAGAAGCACCGAGTATTCCCAATAAATTTAGCTTGTGACTACCATTAAACCCAGGGAGAACTGAATGGCTGAAACTTGATGTGTGGCTGAAAAAGTACCTCTTGGTTTTCACCTACGAAGGGAAGGAAAGGAGCTGATAGCTTCCCCGGAGCGCATGCTTCTGTTGCATGCACTCTAGAGTATGCCCAACGGGTGTAACCACAATATTTCTGCAAGGTAAAGCAAAGGGGGGCAGATTCTTGTCTCACTAAAGCCTGCAGGAGCTTAACCTCAATTTGCAGCAGGACCGCACTGACAGCATAAATCTGTGAGTTGCTGCATCACTTGCCCTCCTTTCACTTCCGAATTAGAGGCTGCTCAAAATACTGCAGCTTGAGTTGTCTATCTTTACGTGGTTAGTTCATCAGAAGCTATTAAATCCAGGCTATCTATATGGCAAGTTAGGATGGAGAGAGTTGCCCTTGCCTTTCTATTGAGTATTTGTCAAGCAATGGCTTTGTTTCAACTAAGAAATCAAGGAAAAAGTGAGTAGGACTTCAGGATTTAAATCACCAATTAGCATCAACTAGAAAAACATATTTCTATCAGATAATGTAATTTAGTTGAAACTTCATTTTTCCCCAAAAAAGTTTTCAACTACTATGAAATTTCATTGCAGGGGGAGAAAAAGTCACCTTGACGAGGTCAGCATGGAATCATTCATTTTTATTTTCCAAAATGATATTTCTTTTAATTTTTAATTCTATCATAAACTATAACATAAAATAAAATGTCAGTATTAGAATTAACCCACCTGATTTTTTTGAAAAAGAACATTTTAATTTCAACCCAATAATATCTGTTTTTCTAAAACACCATTTTTGAATATGGCACCACACCAATTTTCAAAATGCTGGAATTTCTCATAGGTCAGAAAGTCAGAATTTTGGGCAACTCTATCAGTAACTTACTTGCATCATGTCCAACATGATATCCAAAGATGTATGGAGAGCAAGAACCTTTAGACTCATGAGCAAACATGACTTTTTGCATGGTTGCCCTTCAGTAATGAAGACAGATCACCTAACAGCAAGTATATATTCACTAGACACTGTCAACACGTAATGATGCCAAACTGTAGTTTGAAGCACTGAAGAACAGAAGTCTGAAACATACATTACATTTGCAAGAGCTTAACCATGCAGAACTGCCTACTGAATCTCAAATGAGCTACTCTAACCACAGGCTGGAAGGAGACCCAGACAACCTACTGTGCAAGCCGACTGACAGCAAGAAAACTAGTGAACACCATGGAGACAGAGGTGCTTACACAAAGAAATGACTGGCTAACCAGCTTCAGACGATCTGCAGAAGGAATTGAGGGAGAGAGAAAGAACACCAAGATTTGTATCAAGTCTTACTGCTATTTCTGGGAAACGCGATCAGCAGCACCACAAGGATCAAAGAGTATCTACCATCAACCATACCAGCTGGCTCCTGCTACCCTGTACATAACTAGCTTTGCTGCATTGGGCAACATGACTATCACTTGAGAAAGAGTTATTTACAGAAGAATAATTCAGTCCTGATTTACTAATGGAATGGTCCTCAAACCCTAATTCTGGATATCTCATTACAGCAGAAAGGGTTAAATGTCTTGTTTTTCTTATTATTAAATATGTATTACTTGTGCTAGCTCAGGCCACAACAGCAGTAATGCTGACACTGCTGAAACACAGAACAGAGTGATGGTCCCTGCCCCGGGAGGCATAATCCCTGTATAAGCTAAGGGACAGCTGATAAGTACAATATAAAGAAACAAGTAAAGCAGATCAGCATGACGCACTGCCCTCTCAGCATACCACTCACTTAGCCATTACCAAGCTTTTTGTATTCAACATAGTAAGGGGTGGGGGGATTAAGGAGGAGAAGGAGAAGATGGCTCTGGGGATGTCTCCTTGCATAGGCTGCATGGGAGAAAGACTCAGGGGTCTGAGATTTTAAGTTTGGTGATAGATATCAGCATCAAACTTCCTGATATTTAGCATCATGGACTGATAGAACAAAGCAGGTTGGAAGGCACCTCTGGAGGTCTCTAGGTCAATCCCCTGCCCAAAGCAGGACTAAATTAGGTAAGGTTGCTCAGAGCCTTGTTTGGTTGAGTTATGAAGATCTCCAAGGTTGGAGATTTCTCAGCCTCTTGGGTTCTGCTCCAGGGTCTAACTACTGTCATGGTGAAGAAATTTTCCTAATATCCTAATATTTCCTAACTGGAATTTCTGATGTTTCAGCTTTTATCCGTTACCTCTTATTCTATGACTGTGCGCCTCTGACAAGAGTCTGGCTCCATCTTCTCCGCACTTTCCCATTGAGAAGACAATAAGCTTCCTCCTTGGCCTTCTCTTCCTTGGCCCTTTCTTTAAGGAATGCAGTTCTCTCAGCCCTTCCCTGAGCATCTTAGTGGCCTGCAGCAGACCACTGCAGGGCAGCCAGCCTGTCCAGCTGATGCTAAAGAAAGGGCTTTTGTTCAGTTTTCTTCCACTTGCAATTGTCATTCCTCTGTATTTCCTTTTTTTTTTTTCACCTCATGCACTGGCATAAAGTGGGATATTCATTAAGGATAGACTGCCAGGGATTTCTGAAAGGAGCCTGTGGTGTTAACTGCTCTATGTCCATTCCATATTAACGGGGTCATATACCTAATTAAGACTCCTTGGGAACCCCAACACACAGTCCAGTTGCTTTTTTTCTGTCCAGGACCGTGGGAAGCTGGAATTCACCAGTAAGGAGAGCCACAGGCAGGCAGACAAAACTGCAAAGGGCCAGAATGGCAATGTTGACCTTTGGATGCCTCTCATCACATGCCTGAGGTGCTCTCCTGGGGTGCTGCCAACCTCTCACTTTCCAGGTAAAAGCAGACGTTTTTATTCCATCACTGCTGTTCTCTTCAGTGCCTGATCTCTATACCCTGGGCTGAGCTGGAGTGAATTGCTGGTGTGCTTTCAATACAGTCAAGATCAAATGCACGTATGCTTAGAGAGCAACTTGTTGCTGCTCTAATAGACTTGTATTGCTGGTATTAAAGGTACAACTCGACAATCTTGACCTCTTCACTTTCAGGGTTTAAAATCACTTGCAGAAACAACAGGAGGAAAATATCTTCTTCTAATGTAGTCCCAATTTTAAGAGAGCCAAGTGCTAATGCATCATTCTCTTTCTGTAGACACATCATCCTTAGCAAGACAGCAAACGACTTGGGTAAAAACATACTAGTCCTATCTTTCCCCCAACTATTCAGTCTCCTCAGGTCTTCTAACACTGAGTTAAAAAGCTCCCAGGGTTTCTGAGTCTAGCTGGCTGTGGGAAAGGGTTTGTTAAAAAAGCCCTGAAAACTAATAGGGTGGAAGAAAGGATAATTGCAAAAAAACTTGAATAACAACTGCAGCTCTATCACAGTCTCGTTCTCCCAGCTGGCACGGTCATTTATGCTGCAGGCAGCTAGGCAGAAGGGTATACGTGCTGTCAGCTCTGGGAGAGCAGAGGACTGTCTTTCTGTTACGACCAAAGAGGATTCTTTAACAGCGGGGTCGCGGGGCTTCCTGCGTGAGCGGGGCTGCTGGAGCCCCGTGCGCACCTCCCGGCCCCGGGCACGAGGAGCTCCCTCCTGCTAGGGCAGAACACTCCGCTGCAGTAATACTCACATCCCAGCTTTGCAGGGCCCACAAACCAAAGCCCATTGCAAACGCCACCGAGCCCAGCCCGCCCTGCCCGCCGGAGCCCCGGGAGCTGCCTTCCAGCAACGAAGCGGCACTTTGGCCCGAGAGCCGCGAGCTCCCTCCTCTCAGCGCCAGGACCAGCTACAGTGATGCTCCCCTGAAAGGGCCCATCCCCAGCTCGGAGCCGAAATACAGAGCTCGGATACGCAGCACTGAGGAGCTCTCTGCTGGGGCTGAGCCCTGGCTAATGCACATCTGCCTGTGATCTCTCCCCGGGCTGCACAGGGAGATGCAGAGGCTATCAGAGTTTTCCCCCAAAGGTTAGAGATGAACCAGCTGGGAAAAAATATAATCAAACTTGTCCCTGAATTTTTGTGGGGTCAGCTTTTCAGTTTGTTCAGAAAAGTCTCCAAGAAAGATAAATGAAATACTATTTAACACATGTATTTTTTCCTTGCTCTCAAATCCAAATAGCAGCTGCACGCATTGCTTCACGCTGGGTAGCAAGCGCAATAATGCACACCCTCCTGTGGCAGTACCTTAAAATTGCAGAGATTATACGAAACAACCAGCTGTACAAAACACACCTTATTTACTGAGCTACTGGAATCGCATACATTTGAGCAAAGGTGTAGAAGGAAACTCAACAGAACGGCGAAGGGAAAGCTTTACCACATTACAGTGACAGACGCTTACACCAAAAGACAAGGAAATGCAAGACATGAGGGAAGAGACGTTTCCTAAAACTGAAAAAGATCATTACTATCATCCCCCTCCTTTTTCCATAGAAATCTAACCTAAAGAGCTACATGTCTTGTCACACCTGCCACTTTCTGAAAGACTCTCTCCATAGGATTTTGCTTGCTTATCTCTCAAGTTCCTAGGAGGCCAATACCTTGTCACCCTCTCTTCCCTGCTCTCTTCGCAGCACGTCCTTGCAAGACAAGGAAACAGCCGCGTTCCAGGTACCTGCCGTGCTCCGAGGGGCCCGGAGAGCTTTTAAAAACAGCAGTCTGGCTCTTCCCTCCTTCCCTGTCGCCTCTCCCTCTCTTCTGCACCCTCAAAATAAAGTGTCTTTCCCCATATCCTTTTCAAAGCCAAAGCATGCAAATCATACTCATTGCAGACACACGTTTTATTCTGCGTTGCCATTAAGCCTGATGAAGCGTTCTCGAAGCTCGAATGTTAGAATCGGGCCCTTTCACAATATCGCAGAAGCGAGTTTGAGAGGCAAAACAGAGGAATCAAATCTGTGGATGCTCATAAATGGGAACTGACATTTTCAGGTACCCTACATTTTCCGGAGAAGTTTAATGAATACCCAAAGCAATGACATGAATTTGCTGAGTGTCTGACTGACAAAAATAGACAAAAATAAAATATCTCGTTGATACAGCCACTGGAAGGAAGAATCTCGTTTCAGATTAATCTGTACCTCAGTACAGTTATCACTGAAAGGCTAGACTTAAACTCCTTAACTCACTTTGTGTAATTGCTACATATAATTCCGCTGTATTGTTGGATAGGAAACACAACTATTTACTACAGTTCTGCGATTTTTAACGCAAAAAAGACCTATTTTCTCTTAATTGTACCTAATAATTCAGCATCACTTGCTTGCACTGACAGAGCTGAAAAGGCCACGAGCCCAGTCCCCTTTCCGAAACACCCCACGCCAGGGGACTAACGGGGTAACACTAGCACCTCATCGGGGCAGGGCGAAATGCCGAGGGGAAAAAGCTCTAACCTCAGAGCTGCAAACGCAAACGATAAATTCAAGCCACTACATGAGCCTTTGCACAATCCCTGACTGGGCTCTAGCGTCTGTCTCCCAGAGGGGACAGCTCAGAGCTCTGCTTCCAGCTCCCTGAAATGTCGGAGAAGGAACAGGCTCCAGGTTCTGGGGCAGGCACTGGCGCTTGGCAGCCGTTACGGCAGCAGCTTCAGGTCTTTGGCAGGCAGGCTGCAAACGCAGCCACGTTATAGCTGTTCTCGTTTGGGGACATCTGCTCCAGCACAGCCATCGCTTTGTTTTCTTGTTCAGATTTCTTATATTCTAGCATATACAGAGAGAAGTTCATGCTCTCTTCTAGCATTTTTCACATAAGCGATCTGCAGACAGAATTCATATAAAAAGGTGTATTTCCCACATCGGTAGCGTTTCAAATAAGTGTGGTATTAAGGTAAACATACTGTGCATGCAGAATTCAGCAAGATGATGCATACTGTTCAGGGTCTTTTTTGACTTGTCCAAAGCGAATCTGGAAAGGGAGATGTCATAACTGCAGCTAAGGAGGTATTAGCTTTGTTACACACATCCGAAGGTGCTGCAGACTCTTCCCACGCTGCAGCAAAACTGACAGAAAATGGACTACTGTATTTCACCATCAGTGTGGAAAACAACATCATATCACTGGGCTGTACGTAGCCCTCTGAGGAACTAGTATTACTTACACACTGCCTATTGCTTACACAATACCGACACCATTTAGAAATGCAACTGTTGGTCAAAACCCTAACCAAAAACCCTGCATGTATACCATTAACTGGGAACTAAAGTACCACTTTGTGACACTTCAAAGATAGGAAATAAACAAGACTAAACGGGAAAGAAGACTTTTATACTTGTACAGCTGCTGTGGACAAACAAATAATTACTGAAAAAAAATCCCATTTTCATTGATAAAACAGAGATTACAGAATCTTTTTCGAAAATCTCCTGTTTAGCTACCTGTGCCTGACACAGAGGTTTTGGACGACAGTTTGCTGCTCCTTCCCCTTGGAGGTCCAGCCCCTGCCTCCACTGAAACCAGCGGCAGCTCCCCTTCGCTTCCAGCGGTGCAGGAACAAACTCGGACTTAGAGCTCCAGTTTGCAGTACTGAGGAAGCTCTCCCAAACTGGCAGCCGCTTCACAAAGAGAGGTTTTCCACATCTAGAATTTACTGTGCAGTCCAGGCCTTCATAACACTTCAGGGAGGGTTACAGCTCAAAAGTCAGAAATACTTACTTCCGCTAGGAATCAGGTCCCTATCCGGAATGAAGAGCTTATATCCGTAGTGCTTTTCCAGAACATCGGGCAGAATTTCAAGCGCAAACTGCTCCTCGTCGTTATTAACACAGTCTAAAGCATCAGGATCCACTTTGGTGTATGAAAGATATGCATCATATTCCTTGTTGTCTGTAAGAAAACAATATCACGCTCAGCCTGTTGCTTGCAAAAGCACCATATAAAGAGTACAGGGCAGTTCTAGGAAACTGTATTCTTGCTAGAAATGATCAAGCATTCCCCAATAAAATTGTTTCAACAAAGCCAGTAACATACAACCTGGCTTCCACAGAGACGTTCCCTCAGATCCAGACGAAGGATCTCCTTTCAGTTTTCTGCTGCACGTTGTGTTAAGTAGTAACTCTGTCTCACGTGATCAGTGTAGGCATTTGACACTGCTTCACGTCTGAAAAGACCTTGGGCAAAATCCTGATACAAATGTGAAGCTGGGACTTAAAAAAAAAAAATAGTCTCTCTATATATCACTAATGTAAGTTTTTATTTAAGCCTCAACTCCTCTGCCTCAACAGTGCTACGATTATGGGAAAGTTTTGAGCTTTCACTTAAAGAAAGAAATAATCTTTGCGGGTGTAACTGTGAGAAAACATGACGTGAACATACGACTCAAGTGAATACTAATTCTGCAGAGAACAATGACAAATATAACTGAACCAACGCGTTCTTTCAGAAACCCTGGCAGGCTTTAAAGCCAATGCCATAATTTTGGAGGTCACTTGACCCAGGCCATTCTAAAATATTTGGGCCTCTCAATACAAGAGCTGGAAACACATCCGGGAGCACAGGGGGTGCAGGGAGGGACTTGCCCCGGCACGGTGCCTGCAGCTCACGCCCGGCCACGACGCGGGCAGGCACTGGGCCACAGAGGAGGCCCGCGCAATGGCACACACTAGAAAGGGCAACCTTCCTCCTCCTCCTTCTCTGAGGTTTGCCTCCAGCTCTCTGCATCCGACACGCAGAGCCAAGAGCCAGCGACCCAGCTGGGACCCTGCAGCATCAAGACTGGGGAGTAAGACATAGGGATTCATGAGAAGGCGAGGAGTCTAAGGCCTTCGCGCACACCCTCCGGTGAATCCACACTGGGATCAGACTTAGTAGCATTTTTCTTTGTTATTCCCTTGCAGTAATGGAAAACAGTATATTGGAAAAGTCAACCTTCAGCAATCCAGCCTCTTGGGAAGAGCACAGCTGCCATTATTTACAGAAAATGAAAAATCAAATAGTTAATGTTGTGAGAACAAAACTGCATGAACATAGGATGGCTGAGCACCAATTATCCCTAAAAAAAAAAAGCACACATGATAGATAATTAAAGCAGTTAAAACTCATCAATACATTCTGATAAAAAGAAGAAAAAAAACTAATCATAGTACAATGCATTCTTTGATGACCTTGCAGTGATGGTTACTTTCTTATTATTCTTTACACAAAGCCAGACCTGTGCGATTCACAGCAATAGAAAGCACGTGAATAATTACACCTCTGCAAAAGGCAATTTGCCTAGTGTCATGAGAGCAGGATGAGAGGAGGTCCACCTGGCTTGCTGGTATTTCTCTGAAATCAACAGCTTGCTAAAATGGCAGTTATTGATGGAAAAATGACAGAAGAACAAAGAGCAAACACACAAAGGCCAGGCAGCTTTGAAGGCCTGTCCAAAACCTGCCATCCCTGTCAGTACGGGAGCCTGCCAAAAGAGTTTATGAGAAGCCATCCATCGAGGGATCAGGGAGGCAAAACCCCTGCAAAGGTGTGAGAGCTCTACAAAAGCAGCAGAGCAAACCCCAGCGTGCTGACGTGGCCGGTGATAAAGCACCGGCAGAGCCAGGCTTTCCAACAAAGCCGGATGCAGGCTGGAGACTGTGAGCGATCCTGGTGCTTCCTATTCCCCCAGCTGTGTGGGTGCAGCAACCGCCCCCACCAGGTGTTTTCCCTGGCAATGCAAGCAAGAGGCTGCCAGGATGCAAGAACCAGTTCCCGGGGGTTCTAGTGAGTCCATACGCTTACGTTATACCCCTACAGCCTTGCATGCTTCTTCACAAGCCTCACCTAGGTGGCACATTAGCAGAAGGACCCATCCACGCTAGTCCACCACTGGATCTGTGAGGTTCAGATGCTGCCCTATCTGGTGACAGTTTCTAGGTGGCTTCCCCTACTCCTCAGTACTGGCAAAACATTTTATCTAAAAACAAAGCTACGCATGACACAGGAAGTGAATCACTTCCCCAACACCACTTACATAGGGTATTTTTAGTAATAAAGCAAATCTGTTGAGTTCCAAATCTTCTGTTTTAAATAAATACGTGCATAACCGAGACATGGTCCTGCAACAGGATCGATACAGCTGACCACTCATGGCAACTGTGCATGTTCCCACTATAGCCTGCATAGGTACAAAGAAACGTCCCCACAGATGCCTGGGCTTCTGTAATATTCCGCCTCCATGTTTCATTCTGCACGATCAGAATAAAACACTGGGCTAGCATGGTTCTAAAATCACGCACTGGAAAAATGAAAGGTTGTTTTCAGAATTAATGTGCACACAAAATCACCTATGTACTCACAGAGCTTTCTCTAAGCAACTAGGAAACAATACTCTTTCAAAAATGGACCATACAAAAAAGTTACATCAATAAAAATGCAACAGCTTCATACTGAAAATACTACATAAACAAACCAAAGCAATCTGC
This sequence comes from Struthio camelus, assembly GCF_040807025.1. Classification (NCBI taxonomy): domain Eukaryota; kingdom Metazoa; phylum Chordata; class Aves; order Struthioniformes; family Struthionidae; genus Struthio; species Struthio camelus. Next base: position 12,769,135 of record NC_090952.1, on the reverse strand, counting down.
AGGAAGTTGACACTTTGGGTCACTCCTGGCTGGTGTGAACCAGGGAAGTCATGCTGGTACAAACCCATGGAATTAGAGGTAAACTACAGCTAAAACACAGAATCCCACTTTTCATCTTCCCCCGGTGTGAGTATCAGGATAACTACCGATCAGAAAAGCTACAGTATGAAAAGAGTACATTTTTGTATTTTCCTACTCGCACATAAAGATACATAGAGAGGAAATCTCCTGACTTCTGTCTCTGCTGTTTACCATTCCACAGTCTGAAAGCCACTGGATGACGTTGTGCCCATCCTCCAAAGCTCCCACAGATTTCATTGCAGCCAAACTTTTTCACACCATATCCAACTAGTGCTTAGCAGAAAAGTTTATTATTTTGATAATGGTAATGCTAACTGCAGAAAGCAAGAGGTCTGTGCAATTGCACATTGTTTTGCGCAATGGGGGAAATGTGTTCCCTGCTCCATTTTCAAATGCATTCTTGCTTTCAGATACACCATTCAAGATCGCCTACGTGACTCCTAAGTATTGCAGTGGGCAATGAGAAGTAGCAATATTTTACTATTCCACTTCAGCTCTGTAGCAGATCCTAATTATATGCACATTAATAATATATTAATTATAGTGTAATATTAACATGTTAAGAATATAGCAAACGATGCAAAGCACTTGGGTTTGGTTAACCACTACTTACTCCAGCTTCATAGGAGCAAGAATGTATGATATTCCTAGCAATTGAAGCTCCAGTTTAAAAATACATGTTTAGCTTTAGACACAGGACAGACTATATGTTACTAAAGGGGGGAGGGGGGAGGAACACTGAAAAACATCCTACCTTATTCCTAAACATAGACTCCAGGCAATCTGTACACTTCTATTAAATTGTTTTCAGACCCCCCCAATTAACTGAGTTAACTAGTTAACCCCAATAACAATTGCCCCTCACTAGTTACCACTGTTAGTCAGTGGTCTGAAAACAATTTAATGGGAACGTATAGTGAAAAATATCTAGTGAAAGTCAGCCTCAACACATGAGTATGCGCTCTCAGGAGCAAGTGAGCTTGGGCAGATGTCAGTCAGTCCATGTTGCCCAGTGCCACATGTGAGGAGTTTTCCTGAGGAATCAGGTCACAAACTGTATTCAAGCCTCTCTAATAGACTTCTGAACACCTCTTCTCACTCCTGTTTTCTTATGGCACGACCCAGCGACACTTCAGTGAATAGGCTCACTGATTGCAGCGGGCTTTGGGAGAAGGTCTTAGGGCCTTACACTGTTGGGTGCTAGGTAGTTTTCACTTAAACTGGTGTCAGCTTATCTTCTGGGATTCATTTCAGTCCACAAGTTTCATTGCTTTGGGCCTCTGAAATCTTTCCCCGGGGTATATTCAGTTCCCTGAGAAGCTGCTTACCATCCGTCGCTTCGTCTCCTCCGAAGTTCTGCCGGTAGAACAGCATCAGCTCTATGTTGTAGCACTTATAGATGGTCACGAGCAAAATAAGCAGAAGAAGGATGGCTCCCAATCCTCCAGCAAGCTCTATTTTGTAAATCAAATCTAAAATTAGCAAGGAAAAACAGAAAGGTTATGATCTTTCCAAACTTTAATTGCTCTAGTCCATTGTACAATTCCACATACAATTGCACAGCTTCCTGTTAGAACCACTGTAACACTAAGGATGCCTAATTTTTTGTTCATTACCTGTTACTTAACTTTACCCATTTACACTCCTTCTACTGCCAATCTGAAATTGCCATCCAGAGGCATTTGAGGCTATAATCATAATTCTTCTGCAAGGGAATTATGTAGTGATTTTACACTGAGGATTAATCAATCTTTAATGAGCTTGCAGAGTTTGAATCTTCTGTCTTGGCAAAGTGCATCTAATGCTGTATGCAGCATGTGAGAATAGATATACCAGACATATTCCACCCGGGAGACTCTAGTCCCCCAAATAATATTAAACTTTGCTTTCATATCAGCTGATGATTTGATGTGACCTGCCAAGCCAGGCCTTCAGCTGAATCACTGGAGAATTAATTGAGCATCTAGAGTACCCAAGATAATGTGTGAAGCCAGAAGCACACATCCAGCTGCTAAGAACTACTTTGTCTGAGTTGTGATGGCTACTAACAGAGTTCCCGCATGTTTGTTTAGTACACATTACATTTTAATGGGAACCAGCACTAGTTAAAATTTCCTACTGGGATGCTTTTGTTAGGAAACATCACAAACGGTCTGTCTCACAGCACTTCATAAATTCATTCAAACACAATTATCCATCTTTTTGCTGGGGAAACAGAGGCATAATAAAGCGAAGTAATGTGTTCAAGGTCATTCAGCAAACCAATGACAGAACGAGATAAAAACCCTTAAATACCAATCCAGTGCTCTACCTGACATCAGACACTAACTTTCACAGTATTGTTCCTTAGCCTGAAATGTCCTCTGAAAATAATATTGCTAGTAACACCAGTTGGCGCATTACATAGCCATAAAAGACACAAGACGACAGTTTCACTATAGCTACTCCCAACAGCCTATATTAGTTTAAATAAGATGTCATGAAGATGTTTACTGCTGCGATAAATACAATGTGAAGATGTAAAAACTATAATCCTAGAGAGAGATAAAGTTTTTGTGATCTTCATGCTTCTAAAACTTAGGTCAGAAAAAAAATCACTGGTATGTCATTTGTGTCATCTTCAAGACAAAAAGAACATTAGCTATGTATCTTTTGGGGTTACTCTTGCCTTCCCATGCCTTGTATTTCAATAATTAACATCAGATGTCAAGTTATTCCCAATTTACAGTATCTCTGATGTCTGTCTGATAAGAAGTCAGGGACTAATAGATGGAAAAAGTCTAATATAATAGCTATTTAATCTCCCTGAGAACACAGGAAATTCATAGGACTTTTACTGTCCTGCACGGTAAAGTTAGCATATGCTCTTGGGATAAATCTGGTCAAATGGAGAGCAGAGTTGGTTAAAGTTATTTTTCAGTGAAAAAGCAACTTTTTATGTTGTACTGAAAATTTTCTGCCGGGAAATCGGAATTAGTGCAAGACAGCCAGCTTAGAAAGAGAAAATGAAGAAGGGCATTCAATTCTGACCATCTAAATTGACCTACGCTACCTTGCAGAGTAAAGGTCCAAGGACAGAGCCTTTTGTATAGATTGTATTATTATTATGTTGTATAGATTTCCATCGTCTTTCTAATACTCATCCTTCGGCCCCATAACTCCCCTCACCTCCAGACTTAAGAAGACAGGAACTGTAGGCTTTTGAGCTCCTTATTTCTGTTCTACAGTGGAGGCAATGGAGAAAACGCTCAGTTTTCTTGCCTCTCCAGCTCTTGGATACTGCCTCTGATTAATGCCTTTCTCCTGAAGTAGTTCTCACTGAAGTCAATAGGAAAGGCAGTCGAGTAAAACCCAAGAAAGGAGCTGAATCTGGACTTTTGCCATAATAGTGACTGAAAGTAAGTAATCATATTTCGATAGCTTCCAATCTAAAATAATGTAAAAGGATTCAGTCACAACACATTATACACAGGATTATGCTATCTGAAATATTAAAAGTCCCATAAATACCTAATAAGCAAGAGTGAAATATATCTCAGAAGGTTCCTCATTGTTTGTTACAATATCAATATCTGAAAAACGCTTCCTTTATGTCTTGAACCAAGGCAGCCTTCCTGAAATTAAGTGCTGAGCCAACGACATTGTAATATTTACTTTTGTCTAAATTCACTGCTTCTTTCCACTAAAAGCACTGATTGATTTTTTTCTGCAGTTCTTGACAAGTTATTCATGTTCCAAGACAGCTATTTTATAGCGGACTTAGAGACTCTACTACAGTCAGAAAAACACTGGACTGTTTTCAAATTCATTTGAAGGGAATTCGGAACAATTTCCACAACTTCAGGGATAAGTGAGTGTGTGCTGTCACTCCATGTAATCCAAGTATCAAACACGCTAGGAGGGAGAAAAGGAAAAGCAAAGTCCATGCTACGTGTTCCTGAAGTAAGTCAGTAAAGAAGAATGTGATGGAAAGCAGACAGTGGCATTCAGGTCTCAGGAAGAAGCCCATTTCTGTCTTTGCATGGGTTGGACCAGGTGTTTGAAGCTGGATTCGGGTCTTTTTTAGGCAAAATGCAAACAAACAAACAAAAACTGGATGATGATACACGTTCTGGGGCTGTCCATACACTAATGATTTACAGACAGCATTCTTGGAGTCTTGGAAAGCATTTGTCAGGACTGGACCGCTAATCCAGCAAAGACTTCAACATATTTTACCCTAAATACTTGAGCAGTTTCTTTTGCCTCATTTTGCTTAAAAATAACCACTTGTTATGAAAACAGGAACTAACTCTAGAAACTCTTACTTCTGCAGCTGTAATTTGGTTTTGTTTTTTATTCCCGTCTTTTATCCCAGCCTTCCTAGTTTAGCTGGACTCATAAGCCATGCTAGTTTGGGTACACATGGCGAGCTGCAATCACACCTTTGAAGCAAGGGCAGAAGTAACCTACAGACAAGCACCTCCTGCCAAATGTGGAAAATCTAACCCTTAGCAGGCAGCGCTCGGAAGGGAGAGGGATTTCTCCGATGGGGCGATCTGTGCTTTCTCTTCACCTTGCCTAAGTCTCCCAACTCCTGCAAAACTGCAATACCTCACAAGAAGAATCCATGATCCCTTCTTTGACATGTGCAAAAGGATAATGGTTAACAAAGGATACTGGTTCTACCAGTCCTATCCTAAATCCTATCACAGATCAGTAAATATACTAGTATTTCCTGGTGTATGAGTACTCTACAATCAAATACAAGCAGGAGAAAGCGAGCATAAGAAGTATTTATATCAAGTTGCAGAAAGGAAAACTTTGGTCAAGAATTCCTAAGAACTTAATGAATACTGTAACAAATAGGACACAGGGACAAGCAATCAAAGGACACAGTAGAGGTACCGGGAATATTTTAAGCAGCACTTGAAGAGATCAGATTGAATATCTATTCAATAGATAGTCTATCAATCAGTCAGTCTCAGTAACTACTGAGAGTGCCTGAGGGGCCTTCTACAGCCACAATTCTGAAAGAAATGAAATAGTAGCTGAGAAGTGATGCTTTCCATCTCCAAATTCTGTGCTCAGCAGTGCTTCTTCCATAATTTCAGCACAGCTGAATGTTTGCATTTGCTTGTTATAAATAAACCTGGCTTGTTATTCTAATACATGCAACACAGCAGAACGTTTAACAGTCTCAACAAAGATATACTTAGTATCAGTCGTATATTTATTGCATTCGATGGATGGAAAGGTACAACGCTTTTTGCACTAAAGAGGTTAATCCTTCATCATGATGACCAGATTCCTTAATTAAAGCTGTGACATCTGGTACTTTAGATGTTAAATACTCATTCACGTGTGTTCCACATCACAACTGCGCGCCCTTGTTTCTCAGAGTGGTTTGCACCTTCTGCGCTATGTTTTATCCTCACTACTTAGCGCATAGTCTAATCCATGCTATGCCTCCTTTCTAGAAGGATATAAAGCTTTCCCATGTATAGGAAATCGTGCAAGTAGGACTCGATCCAACAGATTTTGGTAGGACTGAATAGTTTACATTCATACATAAAACCTGCAGGTCACATGCAAGAACAGGAACAAAGAGGGACATTGACCCAAGGATCTCCTCCCCCTTGTAGCCCTTCTTTGTCCCAATAACCCCTATCCCTCCACTCTGTTTTTATACAGGTTATCTAACGGCACAAATTATAGCTATGAAAACAGCATTTAGCATCCTGCATGCTTTTAGCTGAATTTCCTCAGTAGGGATGCTTTCCAGAACTGGGGCACTGGTCTCAATCCCATCTAGATATGGTTTGGCTGGTCTTCCTGTTCTTTCAGCTGGCTCTTAGTTGGTGCCATGGTCATGTTTATCTTAGGCTCAGAGGTCGATCTACAGCATGCTCAGGTACTAACAGCAAGAAAAGCATACTTGGCAGGAAGCAGCACTGAGAGAGGAGCTGCTGAGTCCCTATCATGGTCCCACCAGGCCTTCTGCACAGCTTCCCTCCTGCTGCAGCTGACTTGGTCAGAGGCCGGCTAGCTAGGGCAGGGCTGTGTGCTGCACCAACACATCTCCCACTGCACAGAGAGGAGATGTAGGCCTTGACACTGCTGCAGCCAAAAAGAAAGCTAAGCTCTTCCGAGCATACAGTCCTAACCTTAATGGGTAGCACTGCAACTCCTCTCTGGCTCAGAGATCTTTTCTTGGCTCATTCTTTTCCCCCCACTTTCTACTCACTAACCCCGAGCTAGTGAACCATTTTGAAAATATTTGTTTTTATGACACCTCTTCCAAATGAAAATGAAAATGAATATAAAGTTGGCACAATCTTTCCCTATGAACTACATCCTAAACCCCCCACTGACTCCCTGACCTTGCCTGGGGACCCAAACCAAGCGGTTGCACATGTGAAGCTGTAGTAGCAGCACCAGGCTTCTGAGCTGCTCCAGTAATTTGCCTCTAAAAAAGGCAGGACGCTGACAGTTGTCGATTCCTTCCCTGTTACAGCATATTGAAACCATCCCCAAAGAGTGACCCTTCTGCAGGATTTCACTGGGAGCATGGTGGCTCGAGGGCGCCAGCTTTTTTAGCTGACACCAACGCTGCAAAGCACAATCTGCAGCTAAGCACATCCCTCGCCTCAGCGGTCTGTAAGCACATGGAGGATGGGAACACCACTGGGTTCACAGCTTGTGTGTGCCCAGTGGAAACATTTCTTTTTCTCTTTTGACAAACTAATTTACAGCCAAGAATAACAGCAGAGACTTGGACAATTTATTAACTCTTCAGTCAATCTCCTATGCAGATGGCTTTGTGGTTTCCCATCACTTTTGTATTTCGAATGTGTAATCTTTCCTCGCTTTCCAAATAGATACTGTTTTACAGCTTTTGTACCTGCTAATACCCTGCATTTTTAAGAGATCACAATCAAATTTAAATGTCACCCTACTTACAAAGAGGAGAAGCTGCTGAACTAACATAAGAACGGTAATGAGATATTGTTACACTGCTTAGGATAATGACTTCCACAAACAGCAGAGCATAGCAGCGCCTTTTAATTTGGAACATTCAAAACCAAAACAGCTTGTTTTTTGCTACAGATAATTTGTCAGTACCAGTGTTCCTACTTCTAGGTAGAGTATCAAGGAAGGTAACACAATTCTCCACTGATTTGTAGCTCCCATTGTAATGTTTTCATTCCTGTTGCAGTTAGAAATCAAAATGCATGGCTGCTGCTTCACGTTTTCAATTTCAACAGGAAAGCTAGGAAGCAGAGAAATATGAGAACATCTGAACTCACTGCTGAGCTACATATTCTAAGAAATGCACATTTTAACTCTCTCCATCACACCATTACCTGTGGTGCAGTCCGTCAACTCCGGGTCAAATTTGTAGGGTGCTTAGACTGAAATACTTCCACTGACTTTATTGGTGACCTTATTCCAGGCAAGCATATCACCTGCAAAGCTTATTCACTATTGAGTAAAGGTCAGTGTATTAAATTTCTTTACAAATGGTAAACTGAAGCCATAACCCAAATGCATGTTAGCTCCACTCGGCGCACAGAATTCCAGCCTGGGCCAGAGAGGTCGGCAGGACCCCCACTGCCGGCTCAGTGTTGGCTGTGCTGTGTGGTTTCTGAGGGTGGTGAGAGCACAGATAATTAGTAATTACCTTTCTTGCGCAGAAGAACACTGGCATGCTTCCGTCCATTCCTGTTTTCCACGTGGCACGTATAGTTAGCCAGATCTGCCTCCTCCACAGCATCAAAGATCAATGTCAATTCAACTTCCTTTTCTCCAAGATGTTCTCTGAGGAGTCTGAAAGGAAGGATACAGCCTTCTCTTAATTGAATTAATAAGGGGTGGAAGATGTCTTAAAGAACTATGACTGGTCAGCTCAAGATATAAAGTGTCCCAGGCCTCTCACGCTCCCAGAGAAGGGAGGAAACCAAAGGTACCTGGAAGAAATTTAACAGAGGCATCTTTTGTGCTATCCAAAAACCTCTATTCTTTCTATGACTGGAGCAAGGAGCTGAACCAAGTGTAGGAAGAGGGGCAGTGAGCCCAACAGCTGCACGCAGCATGTTCACCTCAGCTCCACCGGAATTAACATGCTAAAAACAATGCTTCTTTTTAAAGTAGCAATAAGCATGCACTTTGCAGAGAAGTAAATACACACTACTAATCCACAGCTGAGCAAATTATAAGGCAGTTATTTTAAAGGCTGTGTCTTGCTCTACATTTTAGTGCAGGCTGGAGAAGCAGCAGAGAAGCTATGCTACTCTGTGGAACTCTCCTTTTTTTTTTTTTTTTTGCTAGATCTTGACTTTAAAAGGAAAGGGGACAGTGTCAAGAACAAGGGCTCTTTGCTCCTTTGAGAGCACAGAAGGGAAATGCAAAATCCCCACTAAAGGAATACAAAGCTCTAGCAGAATTTCAGGCCAGAGGTACACTCTTTTCATGCTATTATTCCAATGCGAACATTAAAATGAATGCAAAGTAAATGCAAGTGTTTTCTGATGATGACTTAAGACTAAAAATAAAATACCCTATTCCCTCAAAAGGCTTCTTATCAGTTGCTCAAGAAAGTTACTGGTTCTTTGAACAAGGAAATGTAACGTCAACTATAATCTGCCAGATCCATTTGATCCTGTTAGTGTACTGTTGCATAATGTGTAAGGGGATAAACACAAACTGCGTGATGCACTCATAGGCCAAAGACTGTGAACGCACGATTGCATGTAGGTTACTGCTGTGAGTCTAGCAGGGTTTTACCGAGAAAAGATAGCGTAGTGCACTAAGAGGCAGCGGTACTATAAACAAGATTGAAGTACACCAAAAAAAGGAATGGTTTCTCCAGGGGCTGAGGCATTAATGGCAGTCGGACACAAGGGAAGATGGGCCATGAATCAGAGCGCTCTTTGCGCTGCACGGACACTGTTTCTCCTGCACAGCTTAAAATTTTTCGTTCACAACAGCAAACCCCAAACTTCTCTATTAGAAATCAAAGTCGTTCTGGGTGTTTAAAGAACACACGTTTTCCTGCGGACAGTAAATCAGGTCACACAGCAAACGCGCATCTCTGCATTTGAGTACAAATCAGAATGGAAGGGTGTGTGCACTGCACTTGACAATCAAAAATCCAAGCCTGTTATAAACCATGTATTTACAGTAAGATTTCATATAGCACATGGCTTTTAAAGGCTCATGTGATCTGACAAAAACTCAGAAGACAAACCAGAGCGTCCACAACAATTTATCCTCTTACACTATAGCTGTAAAACTTGCAAAAAAGTGCAAAAGCATTTGTTTAAGAATAGGTATATGTCTTGTTTTGTAAAAGGTTGAACTGCATCTTTTTTTGCAAATTTACCCTCATTCATTGTCTACTTCTGCATTTTCTTATTCTGGCCCTGACTCCAAGTGCTGAAAATAATGCAAGAAATGCTGAATTTGTATCACTTTTGGCCAGAATAGAAACGGCCCAAGAGACCCCGATCTGTTTGCAGACTCAAATCTACCGCTGTGTTCAATCAGTCTAAGTAGTTGAGTGTCTGATAAATCAATTCTCATTTACCTATTAATATTCTATGTATACAGTGAAATATTTTGAACTTTGGAAAGTCTTTCTTCTCTGTTGGTACACAATATGCTCCACAAATTTTAGCCTACAAATCATGCTGCAGAGAACAAATAAAACCATTAGAAGAGAAGATACCTAGGACATTAATCAGGAGCACGTTGTGAACGTTCAGATTGTCTTGTGTTTATTACAATCAGCATATTTTACACATGGTAACAATTATGAAGACAGATTACAATTAACATAAAATAAACTATTATTGAGAATCTATTTAAAATAAAATAACCAACCCTTAACCTACATTTATATAATATTTGATCATCTAAAGAAGCAGCTTTCATAAAAAGGAATATGAACTTAGACAGAATTTTTCTCACTTATTTTCCTGTTAATTGCAATCTCTAGGGAGACAGCTCCTTAGAATGGGCTCTATCATGCAAATACTAACAGATGCTTAAACATTATGTTTGTAGCAAAGTGTGGGAAGCTCCTAGTTAAACTAGGAGTGGAGTTAAACTTTTATTTCTGCTTTCTTTTCTTTTCTTTTTTACCAGCACTATATAGCTCATGATCAATTAGTGCCATCAATGAACAGAGTCACCTAAAATTATATAATACGTGTAAAACTGCATTTTGTAGTTGGTCCAGAGAACACCAAGCACAATATTTTCAAGACAGAAAAAGCAAACAGGGTCAACAAGTTTGACTTTAAAGTTGCAACAGTGTTCACTCCATGAAAGCAGATGAAGTTCTGTCCCTGCCAGGGTTGGTGGGAATTTTGCCAGTAACATTATTAACCCATGCCCACTCCCACAAGTTGGGAAAATAATGGCTTTTTTCTGGTTTGATCGCCTACGTAAATCAATGGTGCTGATCAACTCCTAATAATCAGGCTAGAGGGATAAGAGGTGGGTGAAATGAAAAAAAAAATTTCTTTTTGCTCAAGCTGCAGCATTTTATTTGATCTAACACAAAACATTTTATTTTGTCTAGTGGTTATTTATCACTTAAGAAAAACTGAATTAAAAAATAAAGCCTCATTTCAGACTAAAAATGTTTCCTTTCAAAAATGTCCAAACAACGCTTCAGATTTTTCAAACGTTACCTGTCATACTTTCCCCACTGTGTTTATGCATTAAGTTGAACCTGAAGTTACAAATACCCCTCTCCTTTGAAACGACGTTTTCCTGAAGTTCTCATGTTTGATGTGATCACAGATCTCAAGGCTATAAGAAGGCTTCACCCGGGTCTCTTTGCAGGGTCAAGGCATTAATTCCAAACCTTTATTAATCTGCATGTGAGTTGAGACTTACCAAAAAGACAAACTTTTATTCCTTAGATAGTTGAGGATCTGGACTGTTAACAGGGATGCGAACTTTAGTCCTTACTTCAGAAAATTGTTAACAATAGACTGTAGATAAAAGAGCTTATTTGCATGCGTGTAAGTACTCTCCAAAGAACAGTAGCTCAACTAACAACGCCGCACCGCGGTCCTCCCTCTCAATCACTTCCCTGCATCCTGGTCCTCATTCTCTGCCCATAAATTGTCTACTTAAATATTACAAGCTTTTCAGGAGAGGGCTGTCATTTCCTTACTTCCCTGCAAAGTACCTAAGACATCACATAAGCAGTGCTGGTAATTCTGCCTTCCTCCTTCAGCATCCTCTCCTAGCACAATACAGCAGCCACTTCTTGTCTGAGTGTTTCGCACCCACTAATTAACTTCTGTGGGTGAAAAGGCAAAGTGCTGAATTAATCAGTGAGAGGAGATAAGGCTGCAGTTTAAAATGTCTCCATTCACTTCTTCTCACGCCTCTAGAATGAGTTAAATATTTCCACTTAAATTATGGAGGGGGGGGGGGGGGGAAACAAATGAACATACTCTTCAAGCTGAGCATTATGAGGTATCTGCAAAGTGTTCTGCAGTGTCGCCGGAAAACAGAAGAGAAGTAACTCATAGGCGGTTGGGAGAGTAAGCTTTATCCCTGATTTATATCTCTGCCGTGGCAGAGAGATGGGGTTGAAATTTGCTCTAGGCTCCTCTGATAATCAGGTGCAACCGACAACTCTGCAGGCAGGCTTAAAGACTAATTCCTCGTTTAATAGCCTTATTCAATTTACATGACATTTTTATTATCGCTGTGGAAAACCCACCTGTCAAGCAAATTCTCTTTCTCCTTTTCCCCCTATGAATTTATAACATTTGGGGAGCTTAATGCAAGGGCAGACAATGAGGCCGGTAAGAGAGGGGTCCATCACCTGTGCCCCGCAAAGCTGATTAGTTACTTTTTACTATGAGGCTCTCTAAGAACGCCTAATAAATAATCATAAACCCAGGGCTACACATATTATATATGGTGAAGAGTATTTACCAAAACAAACAGTTCCATGGCTTTGAGTTTAACAGCAACGCTAAAGTCACATGCATCCTTATTTCAGTGCTTTCATAAAAAGTGCCTAGACTAATTGACTTGTAAATAAGCATACCAGAGACAGCGGTGGGCGTTTTAGACCCCCTCCGTGCATTTATGTGCTAACCTGCTCTCTCACCAAGTACAGAAAACCCAGTGACACAATGGATGGATACAGTCCAGGGCAAGGACAGCACCAGAAATTCACAGTTCTACCTCCAAATTCACAGACTAATTTACAACAGGAGATGTAGAGTTAACATATTAAACGTTTGTCAAAGGAACAACACACGGAGTGTTTTGGTCTGGTTGTAACAATCCCAATTACGTAAAGTTTCTCAGCATTAACACAAGTGTGTTGATAATACCATATAGAAGCAGAGGGATGGGAAAAGTGTCTAATGGGGAAGTTCACTGTGGGTCATCAAACTTGCAACATCCATGACATTTTTTGAAATACACCAATAAATACAACTGGGTGGCAGATGTGGTCCAGCTTGGGGTGCTGATAGAGCGGCTAGTGCTGCTTAGTATTACTAAGTCAGAATACCCATAATGGGATGCATAAGCGAGAGCTGTCACCGTGAAAAAGTCATTTGCAAAAAGTTCCTACTGCAGTTGCCATAGCTACTTCTAAATCAAAACAGGGATGGCCTGTGGTAGTGCTACTAATGATGCAGTAGGTTTTGGTAAATGCTATGCTTTTAATGCTGGCTGCGATGCAGGACACTGGATACGTGATAAGCAGCTTTACTGAAGACAAGACTCACTGAATTGCGAGGGGTCTGTAAATTGAGTCAGAGCATTTTAACGGAGAGAGGAAGGGGAGCATTTTAATGGAGAGAAGAAGGGGAGTTGTAACACAATTAGTTTGAATCAACAATATGCAATGAGATGGGGCAAACTAGTCAAGGAATAACGTTTTCAAACTCAAGTTTCACTCACAGAAACACACATAAAGGACGGGTTCGGACCTGTGCTAGCCTTGGAGGGCTCTTTAAAGGCAAAGCTCAAATTGTCCTTCTGATGTGAAGGAAGGACATGATCAAAATCACACTGTTCCTATACCAGGGAAGGCATGATGTAGTTAAATGTTCATTACTTGCAATGGCAGAAGTTTCCAATAATTGTCTTTTGTGGTCAGAAGCCCAGAAAGCGATTGTACACTTAAAACCTTCTGACAATAGATGACAAAGTCTGTCTATGCAATTAAGCAGCAAAGTTAGGTCAGTATTTTAGTTTATTTTAATAACTAGTGGTTCTTACTAGTGGTTATTACTATGGACTGAACTTCAAATTGTTGATCACATAATACAGTAAAGGAATCTTTCTCTCTTCCTCCTCTACAAATTAATTTTAGAAGAAAGAAAAAACTCTGAAACTAGGCCAAAATTGAGCAATGGAACATGTAAAGACTTTGGCCTTCTTTATGATCTATATTCATCACCTGTGTATGGAAGCTGGGACCACCTCGTCCATTGTATAATCCTAGCTTAGTCCTTGCCCAAAGAGCTACTGATCAAGTAATTATTTATCAGGGAAGTACAAATTCCATGAACAGGCGTGGGGATACAAGTGATTCTTTTTGTTACAACTGGTAGAGCACAGGAAAATCAGCATTTGAAACAAGCCAAGAGCATGCTGCGTATCAGACACCCGCACACAGTGACTTCCTTCTCTCCCTTAAATACAAGGGTGGAGGAACGAATGCTATAGTCTTTAGAAAGTTCTAGTTAAGCCACATCGCGAGCCATATCACAGACAGCAAATACATTTAGTAGAGGAGAAGAAGTAGGGACAGTTTGATAGGAGACTATTCATCTTTAAGATTAACACTGATGCTGAAATTAATGTCATCTTGCCAAAGACTGCCACGAGGGGCAGCTGCAGTGGACAGCAGCATTTCCACGCAAGGCTCAAACCACCTCCCAGGACAGTCGGAGATGCAGGAGCTGCCAGCATGGGGATTTAGTGATGGATTCTCAGGCGCACGGATAGCAACTGTCTCCAGAATTTATCCACTAGAAAGGAGAGGGAGGAACTCGCACTGCCCTGCTTCCAAGTCATTCATCATTTGTTAGTCAGCTCAAATTACAATTCTATTTAAAAAAATAAACAAACAAACAAAAATCCCCAGGCTTTTGGGACATACCATATTCTTAACAGTAAATACTCCAAAAAGTACCTGACTTCGCCTTCTCTAATGTGACCTTCTAATTCTTCAATGAATTTTTCCCCTTTCATCCAGTAGATCATGGGGCCTGATTCTCCACTGAATCCGAAGAACGCTTTGCAGGCCACGGTCAGCGGGTTGCCTGAGGACGACAATCAGAGCAGGGGTTAGACCCATCGGCACGGCTGCTAATGAGAAAACGATGGTGACAAACCTCAATGCCTTAGGTTAAACTCTCCATTTAAAACTGAAAAAAGGGGGAATAACTATAAACCATAGGAAAAAGGATGATGTGGATCTGAATCCACAGGAAACAGCTGTGGAATGAAACCCTGAGGTTATCCATCATTTTATTATTCCTGGCAAGATACCATGCGAACAATGAGAGGGTATGGAAACGGTGGCAACGAAGGGTGACGACAGATTCGTTGCTAGAAAGAAAGAGGCTTCTTTGTCAGACTCCTGGGAGTACCACCAGGACTGGAGAGCGTGCTCAACAGGCAGGTACTTCACTGAACTTACTTATGGCTGCCTATCCACCTGTAAAAAAGACATAGTATTAATTTCTTCCTCACTTAGATAGAAATCACACGTTAATTAAGTCTTGGTAAACTGTTCAGAGAGCTTTTAAAGTCCTCCAAGTAATAAGAGATGCCAGTGAGCACCCAGTAACACTTCTGCTGCTTTCAGGAGATTTCTGGCAAAGGACCAAACTTCAAAGCATTGCTCAAGCAATAGGGTAAAGAACTCTCCCTTTCAGCTCTTCAAAAATACTTCCAAAAGAAAGAAAATAAAGCTTGGAAACTAAATCAGATTCCTCTCCAAGATTCAGTGGTTAGATAGTTCTGTGTTTGGCTATGGCTTTAGCTGTACTAGCTAGTCAAACACTCTGCAATGCTTTGGCTGCCAGGACAGATGGTCCTGCAGCAGGAAGAAAGAAAAAAAAAAAACCCAAACGAAGCCAGGAAATTTAGGAGAACCATGCCCTTTCCCTGAGTACGCAAATACAGCTGTTGCCTGCACTTCTCTCTGCCCACTTTACCTGGCCCAGGTGGTCCAGGTCACAAAGCGCCCGTGAGGTTACAAGCTTATGTGGGACAGCAGGCCTTATCTAATGGCAATGAAGCCTCCTACAAATCTGGTAGGACCTGGATCAAATGCAGAGAGTCCAAATAATGGACCTCACTATATTTGGAAGAAATGTTTTAGTATGCTAGTCATTCATAGTGCTAGCAGGAGACTCTCGACATTGAAATAGAACAGGCCTACACTTTTCACGAAGGGCTAGTCATTTTGAGTGCACTAGTTGGCTGAGCATGAGCTAAAAGACTTCCTGCACTTTAATCGGTTACCTCTTGTGTGCTCCGTAGTGACAACTGACTGTGTGCATACTCAGGGCATATCTGAGCTGTATGTTAAAATATCTTTGCCTAAATCCCCACAAAGCTGTGTTCGTACTTGCCTGTCCGTAATTTCAGTGCCCAATTTAAGGCATGTCAAAAGAGCCTGATTATTCAGGAAGCATAGCATTCCCAGGCACTGAAAATCAGCCACCTTCAAATTGTCTCCAAGTCAAGAGTCAAAAAATTACAAGTCCTTCTGAAACATTAGGATAGAGCAAGAAAAGAAAGTTTAAAGACTGCAGTTGAGTTAAACTATGTTTCTCAAAAAAAAATAGCAAAAGAGAAAAATGGAAAGGAAATCAGAATGTTTATCCTGAAAATGTTTTACAAAAATCTTTCATTATTTCCATATTCACTATGAGCTCTGGTACCACAGCTGGCCTTTGAACACGTGCTGATGCTTACAGATTATATACGACCCACTCAAATGTCCAATACACCCAAAGGATAATCACAGTTCTTTGTGCATCCCACTACATTGACCACAGTCATAACATTTCAAACTTTGTCAACTGATGAAGAGTCTAACAGCATTTCCAGGCAAACATTTAAACTGAACTACAGGACACTATCAGGGAGGTCCGTTTTATTCTGCTTATCTCATGTTCACGCTGAAGAAGTCAGCCCTGCGAGGTGCTGCGTGCCTTCCACGGGTGAAGGTGAGAACTTGAGCCTCTGGCTATATCCATCTCACATTTTCCAACACGCTGAATGCCAGCTGCGAGGTCTTTTCTGCTGCCTGCCTCAGAGTCATGATATGTGTCTATTTAAATACCACTTAGTGATTCCTAGCATGTGGCTGCTCAGCCCATGTTTGATTTTAATGGAAAAAGACAATTATATGCAATGTGAAAAAGAAAAAGGCTAGATATGGCCTATCAGCAATGACAGTATATGCCCTTTACTTGGCAAACCATGCTGGGCACTAAGTGTTACAGGCATAGTATTTTGCAGGGTGGTTTTTTTTTTTCCTCAAACCAGCGTATTTTTACTTAAAAGGAACCCTGAAGAAACAAAAATATTCCAAAGTGAA
Source organism: Struthio camelus (assembly GCF_040807025.1). Lineage (NCBI taxonomy): Eukaryota > Metazoa > Chordata > Aves > Struthioniformes > Struthionidae > Struthio > Struthio camelus. Next base: position 12,752,460 of record NC_090952.1, on the reverse strand, counting down.
TCTAACATTTCTATACATGCAGAGTAAATATCCTGAGGTGGTATGTTTGGTCTGAAGAAATAAAAACATTTCTATACAAATAGGAAAAGCTACAAAATAGCTGTTGGTATACAGCTTCTGGAATAAACAAACCTAATGTATGGTATGGGGAGGGAACATCAGTACCCTTTATTACAACAGCCTGAATGCTCCAGACTTGCCCATGCAGTTCTATTTCCCAGCTTTGCCTCTAGGGAAAACCTACAGAATAAACTAATTTGGTCAATGGCTATCTTTCATTAGTGCTTCAGCTTGGAGCCTGGGACTGGCCACACCTGAACAAACCCATGGTCCATCTCATCTGCTAACCCATCACTGATCACAGAAAGATCTAAGCAACCGTATCACATGGAACAATGTATTTTTATCTCAGTAGCAGAACAATGCATGTTTTTGGTTCAGTTGATCTGTCCTTGGGAAGAAAGAATGGCTTGGCGAGACCTCAAGATCCCATATAATGCAAACTCTCACACGCTGCCCTTCTATTCCCCAAGCTCAGGCAAAAATCTGTGCTACAGGCCTAATGAGGACATCCCACTCTCCTGCACATGCCTGAAGCAGCATCAAGTTTTGTAACTCTCACAATTCCTCTGTGGTCACAAGAGCGGCTAGCAGGACAACGTCTGAAAAGGCAATATTGGCTCTGTCTCAGAGAAACTCTTTACCTCCACAGATAGGCCTCCATAAGGAAAAAGATGGGAGGTTTCCTTCTCCAGCCACGTTAAGACAGCTGGCTGCAACCTGCTTCCCCTGGTTTTCAGGGAATTCCAGGCAGTTCCTGCCCAGCAGAGAAACAGGGCACATCCCATTGTATTTCACCCCAAGCGGAGAGATCCTAAGGCTGTAGCCAAATTCCCCCATTCCTGAACGTTCCTGTGAAAGTGAGGAAGAAATAGGCACTCAACAGGGAAAGTGCCTGCCTGCTGCAGGTCCTGGTTGGGGGCTGCCTCCGAGCCATGTCATACCGCAGTGAGTCCACGTCTCAGGCAAAAGGAATCAGCAGGCAGTTTGTCACTCTAACAAGTCATCTTGAGTACAGCCTAGACTTTTAGACACCATTACTGCTGTTCTGCATTCCACTATTAACTGTTCCTATTAAGAAGTCCCCTTGCACCATTTACTTAAAAACATGGAAGTTCCAAGAACGTATGGTATCCTAAAAGTTTCCCGTTTATAAATGATTTCTATTTAAATTAGATAGACATTTCAGTTGCATTTTTAATTAACAAAATAATTTGCTGAAAACTAGAGAAAATGACTAGAGAGATTTGCAATGAATCAACAGCTAATGGCATGTTTTAAGAAACACGGAAAGACGGTAAAAAGCCTCCTAGCAGACATCACTGGTTGTGCTGCTTTGCTGGGGTCACCTTGTTACCGTAAAGCCTCAGGATCCACACAGAAGTCTTTACTTTAGCTTTTTTCCACACTCTGCCAATCAGACAGGCTTGTTGCAAACTCGCAGCTGATAAGACACAACCACTGGTGATAGAAGTGACTTTTATGGCTAAATCTTACCGTATATTTTTCATCTGACCTTTTTCCACAATAAATGTGTGTGAACTCTACCATACATGTGAATATTTTTTCTGAAGAAGAGGATTCCACAGAAATGCAATTATTCAAAGCAAAATAGCTGCCTGGTGGGGGTAGGAGTCTTGGCTATGGATGGAAAAAGGGTTCACAGAAGAATTTAGCCAGGCATGATTCTGAATGTGCTCACCGCAGCTTTGACATGCCTTGAAAGAGAACGACAAATGTTGCAGCACAGACTTTCTTCAATGAAGCACTCTCCAAGCATTGAGCAAACGAAGCTTAAAAAACCCACAAGTTGTTTAATCCTTTAAAAACTTAAATGTCAAGGCTGGATGACCGACCAGCACAGAACACAAAAGCTGTTCACAGAGCATAAGATCTGTCCTATGTCAAAGTGATTTTTCAGAAATTTATTTGAAAATATTAATTTCTCTTCTTCCTTCCTTTTGTGCAACTAGGTGTATTTTGTGGCTTATCTGCACCCATTCAAGGGTGCAACATACAATTCACATTCTCTCACATCTACACTCTGCTGGTGCTCTCTTCTTCCAGCAAATCAGGCTCTCACTCCTGGAGCAAATTACCTCATCTGGAAGCCATCGAAGTTATTTGTGGATCCTTCTTTGGTCTTTCTATAGCTTGAAATATTAGTTTTTTCCAATTCTTTTGCGTTCTTGTACCACATACACCAGTACTTACAACAAGCCTGACCAATGCTTTCACATCTCCCTATGTGGAAGGTGCAGGCTGTTAATCATCAAAGCCCAGAGCAATTGTTAATTTTCTAAGAAACTGAAAGAAATAATTACAGGAAGAAAAGACAGTAATAACATCATCCCCACCTCCATTCTCACAATCCCATCCCGACTGTCCAAATTAAATACCAACAGTAGAAGGGCTGTGCAATTATCCCCAGAAGTAGAGAGTTAGGCTTCTGTCATGGTAACGTGAATCCTTGGAATCACAACTGTTCCCTGCTTTGCTTCCTTTTACTGAACTCTAAAATGATACACCACATAATTCACACACATGTAGTTCAAAAGACTCCATCAGCTACTGCCAATAAAGTTTCTTCTGACAAGATATGCCATGTCTTTAAGGGAGAGAGCTCTTCTCTGCTGGCCGAGCAGCCCCCTCCTTGAGACAACGTCCCCAGGAAATAAAGAGCAAGGAAACACAAAGGGGCTTCACCACATCAGAGGGGAACAGGTTTAGAGGGACTACATGGCACTCACTACGCTCAGCTCTGCTGAAACTGTTTACTCAGGTCCCTAAGGACTAAGACACGGTGTGAAAGTGGTTTGTATCTGGTTTGCACCAGACAGAGGCTACACCTTTGCTCATGAGAAAAGTAAGGCTGTTTCCTGAGGCCCGTGCCCAACACTCCCCCTTGAGAATTGCTTTAAAGTAAAATACGGTTGATTAAACAATAAATAAATTGTGCGATGAGGCTCAGAAAAAGTGTGCTTTCCCTTTGTCAGAAATCGGACTTTTCACAATAAAACAGGCCAGTGAGGCACCTGAGCTGGAGGAACTGGTGCCAAGGCAGCAGATCTGCAGGGAGGACCAGGTCCAACCTCCACACCAGTACCTACTCTGCACAAGTTCTGTCTGGCTGGGGAAACACTTTTCCTAATGAAGTCCACAGCTGCTGCCTTGTTCCAATGATGTGGTACATGCGACCAGCCACTGTTCTTCAGCCTCCCTTCCCCATGACACACAAATCTTTATCTTCTCCCACACCAGAAGAAAAGCTCTGCAAGTGCCTCACTGGACTACCAGAAATTTCTCTCCATAACCTGCTCAGACACACAGAGACCACGTGAGGACCATCCTCTGACATGCAAGTAACTGTGTTCTGCTGCACACTTCTCCCAAGCTCGCAGAGTTTCAAGTACCCTTTTCTACAGTATAGTAGGAGTCTTACTTTCTTAATTATCAGGGAGTTAAGTACATGGGGCCTGTAGCTGGTGTCCTCAATGTTGTGAAGACTAGAAGATAGATGTTCTGTGACCTGTCCTGTTATGGACACCCATTGCATGGTTGCTTACTAAGATGTAGATGGACTCATTGACCCAGATGCTCCTTCTAAGCCAGAGACAGAACTAACTGAAAGTGCCAAAGAGGTACCAACGAAAGAACACCTGAGTGCGCAAAGGAATATATCCCTTTCTAACAAGCAACATCAAGTCATTTCTGCATACCCTGCCATCTGGATTTATATCTTCAAACCCACCTGGATATTATTGCCATTGACTGTAATACCAGTTTTTATCTATTTCAGGGCTGGATGCTGTACACATGTAGCAGAGAAGACGAGTGCACTGCCACTGCAAAAAAAAACATCTCGTCACTGCAAGTCTCTCTTATCGATGCATATGCCAGCTCCTATCTGATAATGGTGCCTGTGTCTTTCTCCCTGAAGACTGATAGAGAGAAGCGTTTGCCAAGGAGCAGCTTCCCACTCTTGACACATGCAGATGTTATGCAGACACTTCACAGGCTTTGTTTCTTTAGTTTGCTGAAACAGAGGACAAGGAAGGCAGGTTACTTATCACATCTCAATAAATGTATTCGACAGGCCGTCTGCAGGATCGAACCTGACTCTCCAGGCTGAGGTTTGCAAGGCAAATCATCATGTCACTGACAAGAACATTATTGCTCTAATGTGCTCTACAAGTGCTAGAAACTGGCCAAAGAGCAGCAGACTGATTTAAATTCTTCTGGCAAGGCAGGCCGGATTGTATACAACTGTGAAGTAAAGAACACATTTCCTGTTCCTTCAGAAGGACATCCTGGATAAGGAGATATGGGACACAGAGCTTACGCCTGCAATTTATTGACAAAACAAATGCCAGGGGCAACACAGACCTTGACTCGCGAAAAACAATCTCTGTGTGTGGTAGCTTCTATTTTGTTTGCAGGGAAGGAAAATTTTCTCCAAGTCCCTTGCAAGGCAAGAACATCCTTTTACGCGTTCTCTTGCGCTCAGCAATGCTGGGCAGACCCAGCAGCACACGGATGTGGCGCAGTCCCAGCCAAACCTGCCTGGGCTGCGGGCGAAGGAGCTCCGCGGCTGCTGGACTCAGGGGGCTGGTGCTGGCAAAGCTCTGGGCTGAGCTGCTGCCAGGGATGCAAGGACGGCAGCGGTAGCAAATGGTGCCCACTCAAGGCCACTCTTGCAGTCTGAGACCCAACCCTGCAGCTGAGCTGCTGAGACCTAGCCCCTGGCCCCGGCACCCTGTACCAAATGTTTCCTTAATAAGGTAGGTTGTCACTATTCTTGTTAAGTTTATCAGGTTACCTTTAAAAGTTTCAGTTAATCAAAGGTTTAGATAGGCAATCACAGATGCCTGCAGTCATTAATTCAGAACAAAAATTTTCATGCTAGTTTAAAAGAGGACTTCATAATTTTACTATTCCAGCATCAGGTAATTTCTCTTCATTCAGAGACCTCCCACCACATCTTGTGCCAGGGTCAAATCCTGAAGGATGCTGCAGCTGCCGATCCATTCCTATGGAACAAGAGTTACATGATACCTCTTGGGATATGTTCCCTGTGGTTCAGTATCATCTGTTTGACTGAAAAATTGCTGCTCATCCATTCATCCTGGGCTAACGTGGTGAGCAATGAATAATGATGTTAAAAAGTTTGGTGTTAAATAAGGGAAGCTGCAGACTCTGGAAAGCAGGCAGAAAGACTGCCCTACTGCAGTACTGAAATCCTGCAATTGGATGCTCAGCTAGAACAGCACTTATGAAGAAGCTTATTTTGCATGCATCAGAGCTACTTTGCTCACCCTAATATGGCACGTCCACATACTATTCAGGCTTACAATCCCTGAAATGTAACTGTAGTCCCAGTCATGAAAATGAATAATACAAAAAAACGAGGCACTCCACTAACCACACCATCAGATGTGAGTGCCGATGCTGTACTGTCTCCTTTCCATTTCTCACTTTAAGTCATTTCTACTTCCATTCCCTGTTTCTGCTGGCTCTATTCCACACTGGCTCTCCTTTCTTGTTGACTGCTCTTGTCTCTATATGCTGAGCTCCCACCACCACGACCATATTTTGCTTTCTGCAGTACTGCCTTTCACTTCAATATACATCTATGCTCCACTGAACATTTTCCCATTCACTTCTTTTGACCCTCATGCTTTCCCTACAGATTTCATGCCTCCTTCCTTTTGGCTTCCAGTCTGGCTTCTGCTCTTTTGTCCTCCTTGTCTCTGGACCTGAACCTCCCCCAGGACATGCCCAGAGAGTCCTTCCCATGTTCCCTTCCTTCTTTTCTGTCCTGCCCCTTGCCCCATGGAACAGAACCACTAGAGCAGACATCAGCCAGTCTGCTGGCTGATGTCTGAATAAAAAAAGTCTGAATGAAATTCCCATTTTTTTGGTTCACCAGTCTGCACTGCCCGGAGCAGCTCAGGTTACGAGAGTATGCTGCTAGGGCTCATCTACAGCCCAGACAGCAGAACTTTCTAAAGAAGTCAGGAGGCATTTGGAAGAGGGAGTTGAGATATGCTTGGGTTTTGCTCAAGTCACCTAGCACACCTGAACACTCGTTTTTCCTAGTTCTCTCTCAGCACCAGATCAAGAGACTGCAACGCTTCTTTGCAACATGACGTTCTTCAGCATCTCTTCCTACAATTTGCTAATGCAGCACTGTGAAATTCTTCACAGATTTATTCACTATTGGATTTAGACAAAGCTGAGGGGGGAAAAAAACTCTTTCAGGTATATTTTACCACCTCTCTCTCTCATTTTCCCCTAGCCATTCCCCAGCATCAGCTGATCAAAGCTTCCATGTTTTCTTTGGTACAACAGGATTTACAAAGTTAGTGCTGATTAAGCTACCTAGGCTTCTTTTTCCTCCTCTTTTACTTGATTATTCTACAAAATACATACTTAGCTGTGAGTTAAATCACACTATACCCATTCAGACAAAAGTCTCATGGAACCTAGAGACTGGTTTGAGCATTATTGGACCCAGTGAAAACAACACATACATTCAAATCAAATTACTTTCTCTGGCAAAAAAGCCATAAAATCCTATATTGTTTCAAAAATGTATTCCAGCAGCCAGTAGATTTTAACCAGGATATGACCCTTCCAAACATTTGCATAATTAAAGATCAGCCAGGAATTAATGAACTGAAAGCATTTTTAACAAAATTAATACATAAAGAAACCTACTTAAGGTAGCAATAATAATTGCCTTAATAAGGTCAAATTAGAGTGAAATAAAATCTAACTAGCCTCTAGCCATTTCAAATCAGCTTAACAGCATTTAAAAACATGTATCTTCTCTCCTTTTTTTTTTTTTTAGATTGTTTCATTCTTCAAATTTCTACAAAGAAATGGTCTAAAGGAGGTGCTCTTCCCCTAAATACGACCGTGTGTTATGAACAGCATATGCTTGCCACTAAAATGATATTTTGACGGCTGTACTGATATGTGGGAAAAAGAAATGGCAGTATACAACATGCATTAAACTGGCTATTCACTCATATAAGAATTCTTTTACTAATGCAAGTCTTTGGCAATAAGAGTCCAGTAAAAACTTTGACAAGAAAAATTTCAAGGTCTTGTTTTGACCTCAGTAGTTTACGATCTTAACTCTAACTTTCTTTCGCTCAGCTCTTATTTCTTATGCCCTGAGACATCACAAAACACATGGCCATGAGCTATTTGTGCTCTTCTCTCCGACTCAAATGACCAAATGGCATATATAGAAAACAGCAGAAAAAAATAACCCTGACTAAAAGCAAGCAACAAAACCTCAAACACGAAACAAAACCCACTAAACCTTTAGACAGTTTGTTGCTAAAAACAAAGTTAGCGCATTTGCTGTCCTTCCAAACAGCCTAACCCATTTCTAATTCAAAGAACGCAGTCAAAACCCACTGGAAGCACTGCCTGTAGCCTTGGCTAATGACCATGACTCTCACAAAAAGAGAAAAACAAAACTAAACTACACACAAGGCTGAAACGTTGCTGATAAAAATTTATCAGATGTTCTAAGTTGCTGTTGGAAAACAACAGAAGAAAAAAAATCAATCGAGGTAAAATCTCTTAGAGTAACTTTCTTCCAACCCTTCCCCCAACCCTCTCCCTCCTCTAAATCACCTAAAATCCTTTATCCCATTTTTAAAACTGCCTTGGGGTTGGAGTTTTAAAAGTCCTTAGTCACGGCAAGCTCAGGTGGAACTGACAGTCAAGGATTTCAGCTTTGCGGTTATTCAGCTGCAATGAAGGGAGACGCTCGGTGGGATTCCCAGAAGCCGCTTGACAGCTGGCTTGCCCTGACAGTCACTGCTGTTCAAGGCTGGGATCCTTTGGAAAATGGCATTAGGCTCCTCTGTGCATTCTCAGGCACTCTATTATTATTGAAGAAAATAAACTTTTATTAAATAAATATAAAAACATTGTTCAAGAGAAACACTCCCTTGATGCTGGCGATCCCAGGGGCCGGGGGAGCTCCCACTGGCTTTGGGCACTGGCGTTCCTTAGGCTGCTCCAAAAATCCTGCTCGCCTCCTCCACGCGCGCGGGGCTCCAGGAACCACCCCAGCTCTCGGAGCTGCCACGTGCCTGCTCGGAGACTCAAAATGAGAAGAGGCTTTTACCCGAACGCCCTGGGCAGGGCCGGCAGGGTTTGACATCCCATGCAGGCCACTGGGAGGAGTGATAAAGCCCCCGAGCCAGCGGGTAGCACATTGGTACCATGCTCTCAGGGACTCCACAACCTGCCACGCTTACTGAAAATGACACCTTGGACACCGAAAAACAAAAGTGTCCTGGCACCTGTTTTGGACAGGGCTGAACACCTTGGAGAGTACTGAACAACCTAAAAACAAAGTCCCGGGAAGTTTGCACAGGGGCAGGAGACAGGTCACCACACGGGATTCTGCCAGCGTACAGGAAACGGTACCGAGCAAGCGGCAAAGGCGAGAGGTTTGTACCGCTCCTCCCCGTCACCGACAGCTGAAGGCAAAGCGCTTGTCGGCCGCACCTAAGCCGAGCTGCCAGCGAGCTGCTCTGGCAACGCTCCACGAGGACGTGTCTCCTCCGAGGGAGCAGTGCACAGGGGAATGGGCTGCAGATGTCTGGCCTGTCTTGTCAGCGTCTGATTTACAGTTAGCGTTTCCTTTCATTAGGTGCACCGTGCAGAAGACAAGGCCTTATACCCTGCTCTGACAACCGGCGGAAAGACGGATACCTGCCTTAGAGGACTGTTTGCCAACTACTACTTGCCTTCTGTTTTGGAGGCACCTTCCGTCTTCTCTCCTTGCCTGCTCTTCTCTCCTTTTGCTCCAGGCCAGACCTGACCTTCAGCCTTATGCAGACATTTCTGTCCACCCTTTTGAGCATGTACAAAAAGTAGCAGCAATTACATGAATCTCTTGGTAAAACGTTTTACAGAACAAAGTTAGTTGAGCAGAAGGTAAAGGGATGTCTACGCACCTTCCGAACGAGTCAGCCACGCGCACTAGCAGGCTGGTGGCATCTCCGCAGGCACAGGAGGGCGTGTTACGCCGCGAGCCCAGGGACTGTTTTGTAGCATGGCCAAAACGGGTGGCAACACACAGGTGTGTTGCTCCAAGAGAAGAGCAGGAAGGGGGAAATCATTCAGATGGACACTTACTTCCTCAGATCACTGCCCATGGTACCTACCCACTGCTAGTTTGGGCCACAAAGAGATGCTCCTGTCTCCTGCCGGCGATCTGCTGGCTTCAGGGCAAGGCAGGACCCTCTCCCACACCTTGCCTGCTTCTTGCAGACTTACTTTGCACCTTTCCAACAGTGGCTTCAGATCCCCCTCCCAAAGTCTTTCTACAGGCATGCATTTCTTACATTTCACTTCCCCAAGCAGATACACCTTGATCTTTTCTTTCAGGAGGAAAGACGACGAAACCCAGCATCTATTTCTGAAAAAGCCTTCTGGCTTCACATGAAGAAAATAAAAGTGCACAGAGGGACCAACCAAGGCAAGATCAGTTACCATCCGTGTGGCCAAATTACTTTCCTTACTCATATGTGTAAGTAATGGCTATCTGGTCTTCTCTCTTAGCAAGTTCCCGTTTGCTAGAGGAGAGAGGTGCTCAAGGTTGCTAAGGAAAACAGCTGCACGCCCCAATAGACTCTTAAGAAATTACACTAAATCCAACTTTTGTGTTCATTGATTTTTAAACAGGCAAATGATAAAACTAGCATGTTAAGATAAAGACCATAAAATGGATATTCCTCCTTCATTTGGAAAGGACAAAGCAAATGTGAACTTGCACTTTATGCTGTGTCTAAGCGGAGCCAGCTGGGTATTTTCATACTCAGTTTTGTACTGACACGTTAACAAAAAGCCTAATTCTCCCTAAGCAGCATGCTAGTAACTCCCTAGTGGCCTGCCGCAGGCATGTTAGGGCCTAATGAAAAATATTACTCTGGCTAACAAGGTCCAGAATATACTCTCGGTGCGTTTTGATGCCTCTCAAGTCATTTCCTTTCTCTGCTGACCGACTGGCCACACTCCCGATGCAACGCAGGAGAACGGGACGGGAGGGCTAAGAAAAGGGGCCCGATGCAAGGGGCGGTAGCTGCCACAGCCCCTCTAATCCCAAGCTTTTCTAGCCTTTCCAAAATAAATCCAATACAGTGCTGGCTCCTGCTCAGGGAGATGAAGAGACAGATGTTGATCACCTCTGACAACGAACGTAACCACAACTGTCACCTCGCTCAGCTTCAGCTACGCAGGTGGCTCTTATCCAGAGGGGACAGGATTTGCCATGGTTCACTGTAAGATGACGCACGTTCCCACTTGCCCTGTATAAAAGGACCAGCGGGGTAGAGCTACTGAGATCAGCTTGTGCTCAAATGAGAATCAACAACTGACTAAAATTCAGCAAACACTTGAACATTTTGCTGAATAGGGAGAGGTTTCCTTGCTGATTAAATTTAAGCAGGCATTTAAGTGTTATGCTGAGCCAGGGCAACAGCGAGACTTAAAGACTGTATCTATTAAAAATAGAAAAGAAAAACTACAGCCACAGAGTGACCTTTCTTCCAAGCCAACTCCAGTAAATAATTTCCATTTATTTTTTACTTAAATTTAGAGATAACACTCAAGGAGAGTAAGACCATAAAACATACTTCAGTAAATACAATCTGTATTTTGCTCATTGAGTGCAGCAATGTTGTACTTCAGCTCATCAATAAAGAACTTAACAGGGAAGTTTAATCTCTTCTCATTTGTCAAAAATAAACGCTTATTTCTCCTTACTGTAAAAGAAGTAATGCTAGAAAAAATAAGTAGCATTAAGTAACGTTATTTTGGAAAAAGGTCAATCAGACTGAAAACACTAATATAGTAAAATAGGAGTAATTTTACTACTTTTTTCCCTTGTTTTTTTTCCCCAGAACCCTGCTTTACGAATCTTTTAACCAAGATATAAGACCTAAAATACATAGGGTGCAAGAATTTTGCAAGCAGTTACAGATGTAAGGGTCACAAGAAATTTTATATACTCAGACAACTTGCTGGAGTTAAACCTATTCCTTCCTAAAGCAATACAGTGGCATTCCCTTGCACTCAGTATAATCTATCAGTTCAGGTATGTGCCATGTTGAAAACGACCTTGTTTTTTATTCTGACAGATGTGATTTTTGGAAGTCAACAGACTAATTGCCTATTAGTGGTGAGGACTCAGACTTACTCTAAGCCTCTTGCTTTGCGTTCAGCTGATAACATTAACCACATATTAAACGTAATTTTAGTCGCACGGGGGTCTAACAATCCTGAATTTCCCCAGGTGAGTGCCAAATCATAAAGTTCACAACTCAGAACTCCTTAATTCTGTCTCGTCACTTTTTTCCTTACAACTTCAGACAAGGTGAAGGCACAGCCTGCAGTTTCACCCTCCCTAAATGTGCTTACTTTCCCTTGCCCTCAACAGTACTGACTGATGATGATTAAAAACACCCCAAAAACAAATACTTCGCTGGCCCAAGGAGAAACTCCTGCAAGGGGGAACTACCCTATTCACACTCAGTGCTTTGCATCGTGATTAGAGATGTCCAATGGCTGCGGAAAAGACCAAGGATTTCTAGAAGCAGCACAGAAATCATCCAAGGATTGCAAGACACTGCTGTATAAATGAGGAAGGAAGATGTCTCTGCAAAGAACAACATTGGCTTTCTCCAGATCACAGCAGAGCATCCTTGAATAGGGACAACACTGCCTTTGGTTCATGGGATCAGAGGAGCAGGAGTCAGCTTTTGTGGGACTCCTGCTCCTGGTCTGAAAGGGAGCAACTCTGTCACCAGAGTAAGCTCTCAACCTCTCTGGAGTCCACCAACTTAAGCCTACGCACCTTCATCACAGGATGCAGCAAAGCCAGCGTCACACATGCCCTTGGAACTGCACGGGGAAGAGGGCGAGGGATATCCCAGGAGGCCAGATGAACCAGCTGTGGATTCCCTGTGGCTAAGGTAAAGGACACAAACGAGTCATAATGCAGGAGGAATGCAGGCTCGGAGCAAGAGAGTCTCAGCCCTTGATAATGATGTGGAAAGCAAACGTAAGGACGGAGACCAGATCTTTTGCCTTAAAATGAGGTGAACAAATTCAGACACAGGTTAGTAATCGGCCAGCCACTTCCCTGGCAAGGAATCGAGCCTCAAAGCTCATCTCTAGGTTAGAACATTGTGCCCACAGAATCTGGGCACAGAGTCAATGTGGTTACAGGGAAACTTGAAAAAGACCTACAAGACCCTGTCCACCAGCCTTGCGGGGAGAAGGACGTCATGCCCTTCTCAAGGCTTACAGGAAGATGCCATGATGAAGCAGTTAAGAATGTGCATCTGAAATATGTTGAGGAGAGGGAAGTTATATTTCCCTGTGGTGGAGAACTCGGCATGAACTCTTGTTCCACTTGGGAGAGCTATTTTATCAGTTAATTCAGAGCAACCTTCTAAAAATTTAGTGTGAACCTATGTGGCCGATCTTAAAAGGAACAGAGGAAAAAAGGTGGGGAGGAAAGACCATTGGCTGTTCTAAAATAAAGGAGAATCAGGAAACAGGAGCCCTTCCTCTACCACGTGGGCAGGGCGGTCAGTCATATTACACACAACAGACAGAGCACAAGCGAGCTCCTCTCTGGCCTGTACAACAGCTCAAGCCTGCCCTTTCTTCCTGTGCGTGGGGAACAGCAGCACAAGGGCGCTCTGCACACAGAGCTGCTTCCCAAAGAGAAAGAGACTTTGATTTCATGCAGTCCTGGCGCCTTTGGATACCCTGTTGCGTCCTGCCCACAGTGCTGTTTGGATACAAGGAGCTCACTGCAGGATATTACAAAGCCCTTCCTGAGAGAGAAAAGCTTTGCTCTTCTTTATTGCTTATCTCTTTTCTTAGCTGTGATAGCGCCGAGAAAGGAATTAAGCTGCTCCCTGCGAGATCTAATATGAAAGCATGGGCACTTCAGTGTCAAGATTGTTATTTGAGCTGTTTCTAGTGCCAGAAACTTTGCTGTGGCCTTCACCTCCGCATTAACCAGAGAGGGTTACAGACTTGCTCTTCTCTCCCTTGGGGAAGCTCCCGCCAACATCCAAAATGAAGCAAGGACCCAGGTAATTGTGATCATCTGGAAGTGTGATGGTCTAATCACACACAGATGTGCAGGAGCAAGACCACAGGACTGGCCTAAAGGAATGTGCATCTGCTACCCTGTGAGCACTAAATAAAGCTGCGCCCGCAAGTGATTAGAGGCTGAGGCGAACGTCTGCCGCGGAAGTCTGGAGAATGTTTCTTTGAATAATTTTAAAAGGGATGCTGCATGTGTTTTAGGAAGCCCAACTAGCAAAACAAAACAGGAAAAAAACCCAAATAACAAAAATCCCACCCTGGTCCAGCATGGTTCAAATTCAGAAATTCTGCTACTGTGCCTCGCAGTAGGAAAACAGTCACCTGTCTTTCACTGTTATTTCCCACTCCAGCACTCAGAGGAATACCAGGCAGGTTGTACCCGCAGTTAGGTGATGCTTGTGGACAGTAATGTTAGCCGCCTTGTGGCAGCTGCCACATTTTGAAGTTGGAGAAGTTTTTCCTCCAGGTCTTATTCTGATGAGTATTAGAGGTAGAAAAGCCTGGGTAAAATTTTCCCACTGTTTGGATAATTATCTTCTGTGCTATCGTGTGGGGACCAGCTCATCTGAATGGATTTCCTTCATTTCTCTGTAAAAAAAAAATCATTATTTCCTTAGCTGATTAATTCTTCCTTGGGCTGGGGCCCAGAAAAAGCCACTAATTCAGTTCAGTTTGGCAGGAATCATCCTGACTGAACTCTTTTCCCCTCAACTCTCAGCTCCAGAGTCTGCCTTCCCAAAGCCTGAATCCGTACCGCCACAGCAGTGATGGACAGCAAGCTGCTTTTCCTGGTATGGTTTAAACCCTGTGATTTCACCGGAGCTCTCTAATATTTTGCCTTCTGCGGTAGTGCTGCTGCATTTCAACCTATTTCTCCCCTCAAGTCGCCCCTGCTGAACTGTGCAGCTAAGGGACCAGCTCCACTACTTGCTCAGTGCCAGCACGGCCAGGTGGGCTCCTCTGTGATGGAAAGCCTGCCTGCAGGGAGATGGGGCTGGATGAGGCACTGGAAAAACGCTTCCACATTGCAAAACTCGAAATGCGGGCAGGCCTGCCTGAAGAGCAGGGGAATCGGGGCAGCAGCCTGACTCACTGGATCGGCACAGGAAAATGGAGGATGCTGTCAGCTCGGACCGCGGAGGACAGGGCTGACCCTGCTGAAGAGCAGAGCCCAAAAGCAGCACTCCCTGGGGGAGGGTAGCAGAGACTCATGCCCTGTGCTGCCTGTGCCTGTGGGATTTCCCACTAACGAAAATCTCACTCCACAGCGCAGAGGACGGAGCAAACGCGGCCGCCTGCAGCGCGCCGTACTCTGTGCATCACAGTGCGCTCAAAAATTGGCCCCCTTAGGTAGTTACCGGCCTCATAGACCTAATAATCCTTGCTGCTTCCTAACACCAAACAAATCAGCTACGCACACTCCCATCCTCCTTATGTCTCCTGACAAAACCCACTTTAAAAGCCATTTCCATGCAGAAATGTAGCTACATTCGCTAACAAGTTTCTTTTTCTCTTCTCCCAGCGAGCTGCTGAACGTTTCTCACCTTCCCAAGAAACAGAGATGATGTTAGACACTTCCGCAGCCCTCACTCCTGCAGCACTAGTTTTCAGCCTTTTTTGATGTACTCATCCCTAAAAACATCCTGCTGGCAGCGCTGGCCGCCGGCGCTTACCCTGCTGGGGCAGCAGCCCAGCTCCGTGCCCTTCGCAGCCCCAGGAGCGGGCTGCGACCCTCCGGCAGCTGACACGCCGCAGGGGGAAACGCGCTGCCCTGCCAAGGCACCTGGCGGCAGCAGCACGCCGGTGCGCGCTTACCGAGGAGATTACAAATTGTATGCAACACAGTAACGGGGCTGGCTACAGAAAGCAAACAGCAATCTCCCTTCCAGGAGGAATATTTTGGAGAGATGACCTCCAACAGATGTGTGGTCAAAGGGCGTTTCAATAAATCAAGGGATTTAACTTCCATGGGGGCAAACGCTTCCCGCGCGTCCGGCCGGGGTCCGAGAGGGGGCAGGGGATGAGCCTCCTGGGGAGGCGAAGCCCCGCTGGGGGGATACAAGCGCCAGGCTGCGACCAGCCCCGGCCGCGGAGCACCTCGCTGCAACGGCCTCGCTTCGGTTTCGGCAGCGCAAGCGGCCGCTCCAACGGAGGCCCGAGGTCCCCGAACGAGCTGGCAGGGGAGGGCTGCAAGGTGCGCTTGCAAGGGAGAAAAGAGAAACAAAACCTGCCCCGCGTGCCAATGACTACTGCAAGCACGTGTCCGGCAGCGCGCCCTCGCTCTGCGATGAAAGACACAGCCGCGGGAACCCAAACGTCGCTCCGGAGAGGACCCACCCTGCTGCGGCCGTCCCCAACAGCCGTCCCCAACAGCCTGGCTCCGTGGCACTGCCGGGCCCGCTTTTCTTGGTTGGCTTTAGAGGCGAAGGAGGGGACAACGTGGCAGCCAGAGCATGTGAGCTCTCGACTGCTGGCACCCTGCACTTTGCTTTTGTCGTGTCGAGTCATCTGCAAGCTGCTCAGAGCCCGTGTGATGGTGCTTTTTGCTTGCTCAAATGGAAATGAAGCAAAAGCCAGGGCGACACGCACTGCTGCGCGGAGAAACACGCGCAGAGCCACAGAGTAGCACTTCCACCTAACTTGAGGCCATGAGCCTCACCAGTGCCTGGGCAAGGGCAATTGCACAGACAGAAATTTCACATTTGCGTAAACGAAGACAAGGTTTATGTAGCCTCCAACTCAGAGCAGGCATGCTCCTCGCAGAAGTTGGTTGGCCTCCTTTTAGCTGCGGTTTTCCTTCCTCAGTTTCTGAGCACCTTGAAACGCCGTCGGGGGGTTACTCCCAGGGTTGCCCAGCTCCGACGCGGGGCTCACCTGCTGGCCGGGAGCTTTGCCAGCACGGCTGGGGGCTGCGGGGAAGCCACACCTGGCTGCAGCAGGTACCTCGGACACCTGGCGGTTTGTGCCCATCTGGACAGACATGCCCAGCCTTTCTCCCTCTGCCTCCTTCTCCCTCTACACCCATGTAAATGGAAGGCAACCAAAAAAATCTAACCTTCCTCACCCCCCCCCGCCCCCCCAATATTTTTCAACGTGCTAAATTTCTGGAAAGTATTTTCTTAATTAAATGACAATACACATTTACTCACAAATAGCAAATTACATTCTTTGTACCTGGAGTCCACAGCTGAACGGGAAGGAGGAGAAGCCTTACACAGACAGCTAAGGCAACAAAGCTTTTGGGTACAAACAGACCTTGAAGGGTAAGGTCTCAAAAGCACCCTTGCACTGCCAGGAGATTCAACTGCACATAGAAACCCAAGCAGTGAGGCCACCACTGCCGAGGTCACCAGGGATGGTGGTGGAAGTGCCACGAGTGTGCTGCTAGTTCCCTTCCAGGTGCAGACACATGGATGTCATTTGTAGCACTTATCGGTTCCCTCCCAACTGAAAATATGCTCAGATGTTTCCATCTTGAAGAAGAGAATAATAGTTGCTTCTCAGATACACTCATTTAAAACAGAAGTGGTTCAATTTCCTTTTGTTTTACACCATCTGCGCTTGAGACATGCCAACTTGGTCTCTACAGACATCCCTGCCTAGCATGGTCTCCTCCTCTAACTACTCATCAAAGCACGCTGGGTACAAATTTCCTTCCTCCACATCACTAGTCACCAACGTGACCTTGTCATTTCAATTTTTCACACCTTTTCTTTTTCCCTGCCCTATACCTCTGCAAAGTCTCATCTCTACAGCTTATTGCCAGTGGCTACTAATGTTGAACAAAGCTCTCCCAATTTCAAACATAATAAGAAGAAAAATCAGTAACACAAAAGAGAAAATTAACCATGGAAACCACTCTCCCAGGGCTGGGCAGGTTCTTTAGGTCCATCTGCTGAATCTGCTTTACAGAAGCACCCAGATTCTCCCACTGCAGCTGCTCTTCGTTATTGCTGGAGTTCAATCCCACAAATGATCCGCTCCCAAAGACAGTGGAAGAGCAGTGGGATGGGTGCTGATATGAGAGTGCCCCTTCGCCCGACTGAACAGCACAAAGGCAGCCTTCAGCCTCCAAGATCTTCTCTGCATGCACGCACCCCTTCAGGAGCCCCAAATCTGTTTTACAGCAAGCAATGATCAGGAGAGATATCGCATGAATCATCCCCTAGAATTTTTCCATACACACACAAACACATATGAAATGCACCTCCTTTCCCTTGCTACAGCTGAAACTCAAGAGAGCTGCTCACATACCAGAATTTCACTTAAAAAAACAAATTTTAAGCACAAGTGATGCTTAAATCCTAAAAGATTTAACCTTAAAAGGTAACTAGTGCTGGGATTTTGAATCTCAGTCCTGATCCAGTGAGACCAAATTAGGCCACTGCCTTCTTTCACTGGGTGCTACTAGCCAAAATTCCATTTTGTGCCAATTGCTAGTTTACAGTTTTAAAGGACTTACTGTTGAAAATGGCTTCTTTATGAAGCCAAGGGGATCCAAAGACACAGTCTACACTCAAGGGCACTCATGTAAGCACAGAAGCACAAAGCAGATGATTCATCCCGACTATGATTCATCAGCTATGGGACAGCAAAAGACGACAAAAGGAAGCAGGCTTCCTTGTGGGACACTATTTCTGCTTTACTCAGTGCTTCCACACCTCATCATTTTGCCAGAAATTTTTGTCTTTCAAACCACCGACAAAGTTTTGGAAGGGTTCCCCACAGTGCCTCAACAAGCAGATATAGGCTTGCTTGCAAGGCACAAGCTGAGCACATGATTATCGGAAAGAGCTCAGGGAGGCATCCCAAACCTGTGAACAAACCACCTTCCAGGATGGAACAGGTCCTGGCTTGGAAGCATGCAGTAAATGCTCATAACCATGAACTGGGAGGACATGAAGAGACTGGGGATCAGTGACTCTTGCTTAATAAATTAATCAAGCAAGAAGCCAGGAGGCCAAGATACAGCAGAAAACAGTGACTTTAAGAGCTGTGGAAAATGAGGGAACATCAAGAGCATTACCGAAGCCCCAGTGTATTCTCACCACTGCTGGTTCATCTCGCCATCTCCCTCGATGCCCACTGTTAAGATGGTTTCAAAGAGATTGCTGTGGAAACACAAGAAATGATCTGGCATGGATTTGCATGGCCAGCCTGTACCAGCAGTCCCGGAGCGTTGCTCCTAGCCCCTCACCCACGTGGGAGAGCAAACAAGGGGAAAGCTCTGAGCTCGGCTCTTCTTCAGAGAGAGCAGCAACTGCCTCGCTTGGTTGGTCCATGGACTGCTTCCGGCAGGTGCTTTAAAAGATAATGAGAAAAAGCAAGTTTCTGCAGCTGTGCCGGAGGCTCTGTGGCTGTTATTTTTCAAAGGAGTTCACACCTCTACTGTGAAACCATCTTCCTTCTTAGAGCAACAGGCTCAGCCCTGGAGGACCTGGGCTTGTACTTCTAATCCTACTCTTGCATATCACCACACCATCCCTTACTTCTGGTCCCAAGCAAACTCACGCTCTTGTCCCAGGGCAATACAGCAGATTTAACTAGCAAATTATTTCAATTCTTTAAATGAAACCTTGCAGGAAATTATTTTTGATAAAAAATAAAATTACATGAGAAAAATCTCACTCCAGCTGATATTCATAAAGCAGATCCTCCATGCTTCAGAGGATTTGAAGATTATCTGCAAAGATTAGCAAGACTTTCCACTCCATCTTGGCCCCAACTCTGCAACACTAAGTTTTGTATAGACCTTTTAAACACATATACACATCTGCAACACAAACACATCTGTTAATGGAGCTGGAAGGACGGACTCAACAACATACTTTTGACTCTGGCCTTCGCAAAAGAAAGCTTTAAAACCAGGGCCAGGCACACCTAAATCTCTTATAATAATGAGCATTCTTTTTATATCGCTAGATGGCCCAGATATACAGTGAACATCTATCATTAACTACATACCTTCAAAGCAATTAGTAAAAATTGACCAAATGTGTAAATGATTCAGAAAGAAAGTACTTCCCCCAGAAAGCATGAGGTTCCCGTTACAATCTAAATACTTGCCAAGCACCTTCTCCCTTGCTGCCTAAGGCCATCCTCCAAACACTCATACATTTGCGGTTTGAAACACAGACATAATCCGACTGTTATCAAGTTAAGTACACATGCATGCATTCGCCAGATAAGAGTCTTAGATACTGCAATGCTTTATGACTCTGAAAAAACACTTAGTGACTTATTTAATTATTTACCCAGTATTTTGCAAGAAAACACCCAATTTGAGCTTTATTCTTGTGAGCGGCCACTCTGTGCACTCACAACAATGCCAGCAATGCCCAGACGCTCACACATGTTAAACACTGCCCTGCTTATTTTCTTAAACAAACCCAGACAGAGCAACCCTATTACTGCTGCAGTTTGTTGGACAATGACCCAAATTTTCCACACGTGGTGGTGCAAAATACGAATAACAGCCAGAGTCTATGAAATTACACAATGGTGTAGCAACCGAGAAAGGACTCGAGCACACTGATGCTGAGACCGATTCCAAAAAGAGGTCTAGGAAATCTACAGGGGTCTGCCACACAGCATGCCACCTCTCAAGGCCAATCTGATTCAAGCTGAAAATTGAAACTCTCTCCTGCTATTTAATCTGTGCAGTTTTACTAACAGCCAGGAGTTCACTTGTCTAATGCTGCTTTGCTCCTCTGCTAGCTGCACTGCACTTTGCAGGCTTCATGGATTTTTAAGGCCAGAACGGGCCATCAAGACCAGCTCTCCCACCCAGCCCATAACGCTGCTCTTACCGCTCTGTACACCGTGCCCATGAACTTGCGCTGAGGCGAGCACCCTTAGCAGGAGGCTGAGTGTGGCTTGGGGAACTGAGGCGCTCTGCAGTCTCTGCCCCACTGCTCAGGAGGGCTGCAACGCACAGCTGAAGGCACGCAGAGGCCAAGCGTGCCCCACGTGACCGTCCCACCGCCGCCTCCTCCATGGAGCAGCTTGCTCGTGGCTGCTGCCACAGCCTTGCACACCCCTGGCACCACTACAGAGACCAAGGCTCATTTTTATCCCCACAACTCCTCATTTTAGGGAAGCTTGCAAGCAATGCCTCTGTACCATCCTCTTCAGGGTTTGCAGATTTTGTAAGCGCTGGCTATACATACCCCCTCCTTTTTTTTTTTTTTTTTTTAAAGAACAAAGAGAACAGCAGGTCAGTAGGGTGATCAAATGGCAACTTGCTGGCTTACTTAAGTATGTTCCCGGAGAAAGTATTTCTGCAACAAAGTTATAATTTCAAAGTAGCATTTAGAAAGGTATAAGCCATCTGCAGTCCCTGTGGGTTTGAGAGCAAATATATTTTGGAAGAGAAGCACAGCTACATGCCTTAACAGCCTCTAGCATTGCAAAGACCCTGCCCCATCCCCAGTAGAGATTAGCAAATCTGCCCAATTTCAGCACGGCTGGCAGTCTCTGCTCAGCAGAGAACTGTGCAGTGACAGGAAGGCTTCTGTCAGGATCAATTTACTTTAGAAAAATGTGTTTAAGAAGCCTCGAAGAAAATATTGGCTTGTTATGGATGGGCTCTGGCTACGCCAGAAAGTCTCCTGCACATAACTTCTGCCCAAGGGGAGAAAGGGTTTTAGGGCTTCTCTGCCCTCAGCCAGATAAAAAACATAACCAACCTCCTTCTCTTCTCTCCTTTAGCATCCCCTCCTTCTGCACATTACCCCAACCCATCTTAAATAAACTTCGGCAAAGAGCCATTTATCACTTTCAATATAAGAGCAGATATTTCATGAAACTTAATAAAAATAATACCCATATTCTTCAGCCAGACATAAAACATGATAGATAGGGATTGGTTGCTGCTTTTCATGAATCTGCTTAGAGCTTTAGTAGATATAAATTATGGTAAAGGGCAAACTGCAAGTTCTACTTGGCTTGGCTTGCAGTAATGAGAAACCAATCCTGAACATAGCATGTCACCAGATGACATACTGTTCTTTGTACTTATCATTAGTATCCATTCACTTCTCTTTGGAGGAATTTTCCATGTGTTTAGTTCTTCCTGTTTGTCAGAGCCCTCGTTAACAACTCAACCAGGTACGGCTGTTTAGTTAAAATCAAAGGCCAGTGACCAGTAAAAATGATCCCTGTTTTTTGAAACCTATTTTGCTTTTGGGGAAGGAAGAACAGGGGAAAAGAAAACAATCTTGTTGCTTTTGCAGCATATCTAATTTCTATCTTTTTGGCATTACCCAGATGGAGGTCTTTAAGTCCAAGTACTGCAGCTTTGTCTGCTTTGGTGCATTCGTGACTTCTGTTACTTATAGCAGTATCACTTCTATCTTGATGAAGAATTAAAAAGCCTGAATTAAAAGGATCTGATTCTGTAGCTGGGTGCTGGTATACGATGTGCCAATCTCTAGCACAGTCTGATCGAGGACTTAAAAGAAAAGGCAAGCAGAAAAAACTGTTCTCATTTAGGCAGAATATGGCCTGCGTGTTAAACACCGCTGCTTTGAGAGTTCCTCTTCTTTCCATGAACCTGGGGAAAACAAACTATTTCAACATGTTTTGACCCACTTCCGTCTTAGCTCTCTATCATGAGTTCATGGCTATTACTTAACCACTTCTATAAGTGAGTAGAGAGCCCTTAACATAGTGCCACCAGTTTCATCTCAGCAGATGCAAAATTTTCACACAGACCTGTCACTAGGGACCTTCCACCTAGAGGCAGGAAGACCATTTCAGTTACTGTATGGGATTCTTCCTAGACCCAAATCTCTCCTGTGCTGATCCCCACCACTGAGTACCATGCTGGGTGGGTCATCGTGACCCCCACTGACAGGTGCTGGCTGCAGCAGGACTTGAACCCAACTCATCACATCTCCACTCACTTTAGAAGCTATCTCATACACCTGGGCTCCAGACATATTACTCCAAACGTGCTCCAGCAGGAGTTTTGCCACTAATGAGCCACAAGTGAAGGCATGAAATGAACCCTCTGTTTAACGGTCAGATAGAGGTCAGTGGCAGGCTACAGAGAGTGAATTTGGGGGAACAGAGT
Organism: Struthio camelus; assembly: GCF_040807025.1. NCBI lineage: Eukaryota > Metazoa > Chordata > Aves > Struthioniformes > Struthionidae > Struthio > Struthio camelus. The sequence continues at coordinate 12,730,163 of NC_090952.1, read as the reverse complement.
TCCAGGCATACAAATGTAGGGCTCTACAGATACTTGTGTAACACAGTGATGGGGACAAAACAACTGTGTTGAGACAGAATGGAGCATGGAGAGGTAAAAAGTAAGAGGAGAAGTGCAAATGGCAGGGAGGTAAGGCAGGCGTGTTGAAATCTCTTGGCTTTACCAAGGTTATTCAAATAACAGAAGGGATTAAATTGGATAGCAGCAGTCGGTCAATCTGACAGCAGTAGCGAACTACAGACCGGTGATAAGGTTTCTTTGTGACCACACAGAGCAGGAGGCTGCTCAGCAGACAACTGCCTATTGCTTATCTTAACAATCTCAGCAAAATCTACATTAGCTTTTGAAGTTTACTGCAAGAAAGAGACAAGGCAGAAGAACTTCAAAGGAGACCATTACAAAAAAATGGACTAAGAGACCAAGAGCTCAGATCCTATTCTCAGTACACACCCAAGCTTCCCTCTCAAACCAGAAGGACTTTTGAGCGTAAGAGGAACAGCGTCTGATTGAGGTTACTACTATAGTCTGTGATTAATAAAAAGAACACACAGGGCAGGCTAGGGCAGTTTTTCCATTTGTAATTCTTTGTGAACCTCTCCTGTTAGCAAAAACAAATTGTTGTGCTGAAACTCTCCTGTTAGCAAAAACAAATTGTTGTGCTGAAAGCAGTGAACGAGGGGAGGAGACAGAAGGGGACTGCACAGTGCCTAGACCTTCCTTAATGCTGTTGGGTACTTCGGACTTGCACCTCTCTCCTTTACACACCTTAACCACCCAGCCAAATTTTTGAGCTGAAAGGCAGACACACTGTGCTTTAGATTACACTCTATGTTCTGTATACTATATGGATCTGGATGAAGATGCTGATTTTTATTCTGGTGGCTATGGAGAAAACCTAAGTTCAGTGACCTAATTCAAGTATGATGAAATGCCCAGAAATGCCTGAAGACCATTCCAGCATTTATATATAATTTTAAAACTATCTCATGGCATTACTGGAGCCTTACTTCTGTTTTATTTTAATTTTCGGAGTTGCTGATAGTGGAAAAGAATAATATATGTTTCAGCTTCCCGCAAGGAAGTACGACTGGCAGAGAATCAGATCAGGTGCTCTCAACTTGGGGTTGGAGAATGGGTCTGAGGAAGGAATCGTGACAGGTCCCTCTCCTCTTCATTGCCAGACTGGATGGGTGGGGATGAGGGGGCCCCAGGAAGATGCATGTAAATGCCAAGATGGTGCTGCAGGAGCTGCATGTTATTATGGGACCAGGGAAAAGGGACAACTTTACTGCAACCAGATGGATATGCATGAGGGATAGAGAAAGAAAACAGAGTCCCCTTTTTCTGCAACAGAAAAGCTCCCTCAGACGCTTCTCCCAGAAATATCACTAAAGCATTATTTGGGAGTATCGACGAGCAGATGTTTGCAATGCCGGTTCCAGACAAGATGACCTAAGATCAGTTATTATATTGCATACTGCTTACAAATGTCAAAGGCATTACTCAGGAAATTGATCTTGACTTGATGCAATTTAAAGATCAATAGAAACCAGCAAACAATTAGTGGGCTATTAGTAAGGGTGTGCCGACACTCTTACTGACAGTCCCCTTGGACTTCAGGCACTCACACATACACGCATACTGTGTTTACATTCCTGTCATCTGTGGGTTACCTGTACCCCCAACCCACACACAGAGCTCACACTGACTCTCACAGCTACTCCAGAAGCTCATCACTTTGGTGGTTTGGACCCATCATTACTATTATTATTTCAGTACCATCTTGTATACGTTCTCCTTCAGGGATGCACTAACGCACCAACAGCACTCAGCAGCTGCCTTTCGAACTCTTAACAAATGCTTCAGGAGCTTTTACTATGAAAATTGATAAAGTCAATCACTGGACAACAATAAGAATTCTGAATTGCGGTTTTTCTAAAACACAAAATAGTATCAAATATGTTTGTGTCACTGAACTAAGCTTTCTGAAGTATAAAGATGTCTAGAAAAGCACCGGATTTCTTGTTCAGTTGCGTTTGCAGCCTCAGAAATGACCTTTACAAAAGGAACCCTACCACCCATATGAAGGGAAAATGCTTTTTTGCCACTTGACTTATAAATTTCACTTTAAATTCCTGTTGCCTCTCTGGCAAAAAGGGTTTGAGTAGACACAAAAGCTGTCCCACGAGATTACCTGTATTTTCTTCCAATTCGGCTAGTTGTTAGATCATCCCGTTTGCTTATTTCTAAACTACCAGTACTTTGAAAATTCTATATTTCATCAGGGTCTCACTCTAAGAATAGAATCCTCAAAGTGATTTATGAATACAGAAAATGTAGCTTGATTTCCTTTTCTTCCCTGAAAAAGGAGACTCATTAGCGAGCTTAGTTGACAGTGTTTTGAAAGCAGATAATGACCGTCCAGTTGCAGGTGAACAGAAACTTAATATGCAAACCTCTCAACTCTGTTTATAGCCCCTTGCTTTCATTTTGGTTTTAAAGAAATCTATACATCCCAAGAGGGGGGGGACAAGATGAAAAGTCTCCTAAGATTATTTACAGTTGCACAACTCACACCTGCTCTGTTATCGCATTCCTTCCCCATCTTCTTCCACGGAAGCACTTCAGTTTTGGCCTAAAATAGCCTGGAGGAGGTTTGCAGAACAGCAGATGCACAAGGACACTGGTGACCATAAGAAACTCTACCTAGGGTTTAATTGCAGGTGCTATGGATGACTAGCTTGGTTGTGGCTTGAAGTGACAGAGATGAGAAGGGATTTAGAAAATCTTTGACTGTTTGCCTTTCAGATCCAAAGCAGAATCAGAATCGGGCAAGAAACTCCTCCACCAGACAGGCCTATTCTCACTTTTGGGGCATTGTTTCAGAGATATCAAAGAGAGTAAACACAGAAACATAGGTGAGAAACTCCACTTGGAGTCAAAAGAGGCTAAGAGAAGGAATAGCGGTGGCTTTTTTGGACAAAATCTCTGAAAGAAAAATGTCAAATCAAGTGACTGAAGCAAAAATACCACCATTGCCTTAGAGGCGAGTCGTCCCATTTCCTTGCCGATTTGTCAGAAAAGCATTAACGCTGATGGATAGAAGATGACCCTCCAATACACATCACCTAAAATATCCTTTTTCCAAAAGGAATATCCTTTCCTCCAAAAGTCCTCTTGGAGGTCTGCAGATGGGGGAAATCTCGTCATTTCTTGTGGGACAGCAGAGCTGAAGATTCAAAACTCAACAAGGACTTTGGTTTTCTCACTTCCAACTTATTTTTGCAGAACTACAGCCACTCATTCCTTTCCCTTGTCACTGACATTGCAACCGTCAAACGAATAAACAGTGATGTTTCAAAGGAACATCACACGTTGGGAAGAGAATATCAAGGAAATTAGAACACCGAGCAGGAGCCCGGCTGTCACAGAAGGCACGTCAAAAAATGACTTTGTAACTCTGCCTGTGAATGCAGCTGTGCGGTCAGTAAATACTGGCACAGCCTTTTCATTTTATTCCTACTGGCACAGCTGCCAAAGGACGAGCTGCTAATTTAAGAGATTCCTGCCAAGCACAGTAAGGGAAATAGCCCCATTTGTGGTGTCGGTGGATTTTGTTAGATGGCATCATGCTTTAAAGCCCCCAAAGATCTGTCTAATAATGAAGCCTACACACTCAGATGTTGGTACTGGCAAGTTCTCTGATTTAAGTGCACTTGCCCCTTTGTTGAGCTACAGTAAACAAGCTGTGCTTATGCATTTTTGATGTATGTGGTAAAAGCAATGTGATATGACATCAAAGCAGCTCCCATAGCATTGCCCACAATCTCTCTTGCAAGAGGAGCAGAAGGCACTATCAGCACCTGGGGATAAACAAGAAAGAATCCTGCTGATGTGCTTGAGCCTGTGCTAAAAAAGTTAACTTTCCTAGAGATTAAGCACTCAATGATGTGACTCAGTGATTACATTTCAGCAAGTTGCGTGCAATTTCTTTGTATGCCAAATGTGGACTGGCTGACTGCAGCAAATTTAACTGAACTACTTGGCAGCATCCAGTGCTGAACAATACTTCTTCTCTTCACCGTGCAAAGGCACAGTCCAGCTCCCACCATATCCAACAGGAATTCAGAGTCATCGCTACTTTACCTACTTAGCCAAATCCTCAATTTACCATCTTCAGTCATGATTCTGTGAATATTTCCTTCCTGAGGCAACTAGTTCTGTTACAGTTACCGAGTCTTGAGATGTTGCTCTAGCTACCAGCTCAGAATGGGATGCAGATGCCCAATGGAAGGGCCGAGCACCACACCACAAGGATTCAAGTACTGGCACACTCAGTCTGTCAAAAAGAGGACCGAGAGGCGTCTACACTACCATGTAGAAGGACATCGCTAGGAGGAAGTGCAAGACAACGGAAGACTTGTTAATCCAGCAAAGAGGGTATCTAGAGAAGAACCAGGGGCTCCAGAAGTGGACACCAGAAAAGTTCTCACTGGGGAGAAAGCACCAATTTGCAAGAGTGAATGTGAACGGCAGCTGAAACAGACAAGTCGGGGAAACAGTGAATTCTCCAACTCTCAGCATCTACAGATGACGACTGGATGTCTTCTTGGAATACATGATTTTACTGAACACAATGTGTTGGGCTCAGCACAGGGGGTGACTGAAAATTTAATGGCTCATAATGCATGAGAGATGAAATCAGATGAACTAATGATCCTGTCTCTCCTGAAGCTCTGTAAGTCTACAGGCTGATGTTGATGGGATTACTTGCACGAAAAATACCCAAATGACTGAGAATTTGCACCACTGGGTCAACTTTTGGTGAGAAATGCTCCCCAAAGATATCATGTGTGTGATATAACGCATCTTGACAATGCAAGATGACCTATACCTTCATTTAAAAAGAGAAACAATAAAACCCAGGGGACCTATCAAGAGTTTTAGCAAAAAGGTTTTTTTATAACCTCTGGGTTGTTAAGCTTTTTGTTTTCTGGAGGCTTGGCTAACGAAGTGTTGTTGTCCAAATGTAATCTCAGGACATTTCTTGTCTCTGGAATCTCACACATCTAATGAAATCTTCTTTCTCATAACTATGCATTCATTGTTTGATTTTTACTGTTTTACTGATAGGAAGAAATCATGTTACCCCTTAAATGCAGAGGTCACCAAGAGGATTTGGGGAAAGGCCATTTTAGCAATTTATCTGCAGAAGCAAAGCTATTCAAAATACAAAACATGAAATTCCTTAAATTAGTTTCAGGTTAAAAAAGAAGAGCAAGCAAATACAAAAATGGTCCTCAGGCTTGAATGAAAACCTGCTTATCTGTAAATTGTCTTTTTTTGAGCAGTCTCTCGGCAGTTTTGGCCTGAGGGACGGTCTAGAACGATAGCGCTGCTTTCCTAGTAAAGCGATAAAATACTGTGGGACAGATCCTCGCTTACTGGAAATAGGCAACTCTCCAGGACTTACACATGAGCTGATAATCCAGCCTCGTATAATTTTACACATACGTTTTCACATAGATTAACCAGTTCTTTATGGGGAGTTCTGTATTTTAAGAAGTTGTGTAAACAACAACACATTATTTTGGCTGGTAATGCTAAAAATGGACATTTCCCCACCTTCCTCCTAGCAGCACAAGGTAGTGGACATTTTGTGATTCATTTCTAATTCTCCAGTTCATCTACATCTGCTGTGCTGTTCTGAGAACGTCAGCCCAACTTACACTGGCAATTATTCTGAACCAAGAGGACGTCTTTAACGAGCCAGGACTCTGTTGCTGACCTGCTTCCAACTCATTAATGCCTTTTAAAATCTTTGCCATCGTTCACTTCCACATCAACTTCCTCACAGATGCACTTACTAATACCCGTGGCACTTTGCTAACAAACGATATAGTGCACAGCTTTCAGCCTGGAGAGATCTTACTCCAAAATTAAAGCCACACTTTATAAATGCATTTGGAGTGACAGTGAACTCCTTCAGGTCTCTACTGCTTATTAAATCAGCAGCACCTCAGTCAAAACCTGCGCAGCTGTCTGAGTCTATTACCATTTTTCACTGATGCCATACTATTCTAATGACTACATTCTTTACTCTTGAATAATTAACAATATCCTTGCAACATAAAAACAGCCATACTGGCTCAGGCCAGAAGTTCATCTATCCTCCTGTCTTGTCGCTGATGGGCACTGGGATGCATGCCAAGGGAAAACAATGATTCTTCTCACTTCCTCCTTCCAGCAATCAGCAATATAAGGACTTCCTGAGCTGCAGGTTGCATTTTATTTCACAGGCACTGACAGTCATATCCTACCAGCCTCTCTCCATCTGTTTTTACACACTGCGCCTCTTCATAGCAGTGTCTAGGAGCAGAAGCATTTTTTATCTGAAATTTTTTGACCAGTCAATTGCACATAAATACCAATAACAGCATATATTGTCATGCACTTGTAATGAGTTTTGATAATGATAATTCCCCCTGTATATATAGAAGCACAGTCGTTGCCAAAATATTTCAAATTTTGTCACGCACAAAAGCCAGCTTGTGACACAGACAGAAATATACTTTTCTTGGTGGCTTAAAACGTATTCACACATTAATTTCTCTTGTTATTATCTATTTAATTACACTAAAACTTGCTAGACTGTCTAATTATTTGGACATACACTAAGAGTCATATATTTTCCAGAGTCCAAATTAGGTATCTCAGATGGGTGTGTTGCTCCCTGGAAGAACAGTAAGTATTTCTTTCACATTTTTCCTGTATTTTGTAAGGTGGATAACATACCAGCGTTGTAGCCCTGATGGGGCTGCAAAGTTCCTGCAGTGCCGAGCTGGAGCTGCCGGTGCCGGCTGGCTCAGCACGAACTCGGGGGCTAGCTAATGGCTGCTTAGGCCTTCTCCTCTGTAACTGTAGTTTTAAAGACTGCAAGGGCTGTGTTCTGCCTCAACAGACAGTAACGCCCTGGAAAAACACAATGTCTCCCTTGTGGAATAGGCAGGGTGGGACACAGAGTCCCTTGCTGGACCTCTGCCGCATAAAAGTCTCCTCTCCAGGCCTGCCCCTGTACCAGGGGAAGGATGGAGAAACCCGAGGCAGCCTTGCAAGGCAAGGGGCTGGTTAAGGGCAAAGCCTGGGGAGAAGGGGGCTGAGGCTATCCTAAGCAGCTCCTAATTCCTGCCATGAATCCGGGAGACACTTCTTAGCAAGCCAAGGACAAGGGGCATGAGCGCAGGGCTGCCTCCGCTCCCCCCTCCGTGGCCGGGAGCTGCACCTCCGGCTTCCCACGTGCCTGCTCGGCGGTGGGCAAGAGATAGGACTGGTGCGTGCAAGTGATGAGGGAGTGAACAGAGAAGCAGTTCTTCTCTAGGGTGTGAACAGATTATACGTATTGAGGGTGCTAAAGCTGTCACAAAGCAAACGCGCTGCACTGGTTAAGATGTAAATTGTCTATGGAGAGTTACTTACAAATACAGTAACAATAACTCACCATGTAGGTGGGTGAAGTTGAAGGCGGAAACCACGCGAGCGCCAAAGCTTGCCCGTCTCCCAGAGCTTTCACTGCCAAGGTTTTGTTGGCATTTCTAGGCTGACACGTCTGGAGCTCTACAATAGCGCTGTGCTTTGCGAGAAGATAAATGGCATATTTATCCGAGAAGGGCGCTCTCGGTTCTAGTAGCTGTCTGAGGTGAATCTCACATTCATCATGCTGTCCCCCTGTAGTAAGCGGAAGTTCATCTATTCCACAACATATTCTGATAACCTAATACTATTATAAACACGCACTCTGCCTATCGGAGATCATTAGCGAGAGTTGGGTTTGTTGCCTCTTACCACCATCAGGAGCGAGCTGCCATCACTTGCATTCAAGTTAATCTGCACGTCATTTACAACACCGCGAACCGAAACGACCGAAGACAGAGCGCTTCCCGCAGCACAACACGCTCCCGCTGCTCGCTCTGCAGCCTGACAGCTGCTACGTGTTCAGCTCCGTGCTCCTGACACAGGGTTCACTGCTGGGCTAAGGTGGTGTCTGTGGAGAGCCCACACAGTCCCACGTGCTATTCCTTGTTTTCTTCCTTGAAACGCAGCATAGGTATAATAAATTGCCTAAGGTCTACAACTCTTGTAAATGATGCAAGCGTCCCAAAACAAACCCTTCCCACCATTTGATAGCAAGGGTAGCAACCAGTTTGCACAAAGTCTAAAAGCCTAAAGACACTTCTGAAGACCTTCCCAGGGCCAAGTAAAATCAGAAAATAGAAATGCCTTGAAAGCTGCAAATAATTTTGCTGATAGCTTTAGTTCAGGTTTTCACAGGATTTCTGTTCTACTCTACTCTACCCAAGTACAACTTCCCCTGAAGCTCCTGTTCACCAGAGTGCTTAAATGTGTGTAACGTCAATGGAGTACTTGCACGCTTAAATGTCCTGCTAAACAGAGGCCTTGGGATATGCCTCATTGCAAAAAGAAGCGTCTTTACATCAAGACTCCTATGTCAGGCCGGTAGTTGCAGCATAAACACTACTGGTGATAAAGTCCTGTAGTTCTCACGTGAATGTAACAAACTAAGGTCACCTTGTTTACGGACAGGGGCTACACCGCAACCATCAGGGCTGCAGTAAAAGAAAGCATCCACTCCGGTGAGATTTCGCACTGGAACTACTACGGTAGGATAGCTCTCGATTATAGTAGGATTACAGCATACTATTCTTATTTCTTTTTATGATGAGAACATACCCTCACCAGAGAAGGCAGACATACTAAGCAAGATCATGTATCACTGCTTTAACAAGGGAAGAAATGTGTCACAACCCCAAGACAACATGAGACTACATGAAAGTCATGAAGGAACGCAGCAGTGAGAGAAAAAAACCAAGGAAGATAGATGAGAACTCCTCCTTACCAATCAGGATGCAAATCTTTCTTTTTATACTTAAACTGTAAGTAAATATAGAGGAATGTTCCCCAAGGGAACAATAAAGCTGCTGAAACTATTCATGAAATCCACCGGAATTTACCAATTAGCCGCAACTGAAAATATAAATAAATCAAGCTTGATTTTCATTGGATTTGTGCAGGAAAAAGGAAAGTCCTTTTTCCGAACAGCAGAGGAGCATGCGCTGGGGAGAAAGGCTCATTTTTAATTTCCCTCTGATGAAAAGGATTTGAAGCTGTTCCCGTCAGCTCTCTTAAGCCCCGAGATCTCCAGGACAAGCCCTACTGCAGCAGGCGCCACTGTCTGAGCTCCATTCTCTGAACACTTTTCACTTAAATCAATGCCCACCACGTGAGAGACAGACTCCCACTGGTGTTTAGGGTGCCTGTTATGGAAGAGGGGTTTCAGTCGGCATTCAATCACCCCCAGAGCCCCAGTGGGAGAGATGGAGGGTCTGTCCTTGCAGGTGCATCCAGTGCTCCCAGTGGGCAGCAGCTGGTTTGCTGGGAGGACGGGCAAAGCGGGGTGTTGGGGTCCCCGAAGCAGCGCCCACCTCTCCGGGGTGATTTCACTGACTCCAGGCCTGTGCACCCGCTCCCTCCTTGCTGCCAGCTTTACGACAGTGCTGTCTCCTGCGCCTTTTCCTTCTCTTAGTGTAAACATCTGAGTGTTGAAAATGAGACCCTTCATGAACTTCAGTTTTACTATAGCCTTCTGTGAAACAAAGCTTTCCAGAAGTTGTCATTTGCTTTCCCTTAGTGAAGCTAAAAAAAAATATAGTCACTGAATTTCATCAGAAATTAATTACTTCTTTCTTTTGCTTCAATTACTACACTGAAAAAATAAAAAATGGCAATTATTTGTGGCAGATAGCATCTTCTTATGTGTTTGGACAACACCCTTCATAATTGCATCTTGATGCACGACAAGAGCTCCCAGATCCTATCACAACACATATTAAACATGGTCATGCAAAGCATCATGAAGAAACGAAGGCTGCAAAGTCAAGGACTTGAAAGCTAGGAACTAGCAGAATTACGATTGTCTCAGCAACATTAATAGGGCCTCCTTGGGCAACTGCATTTCCATACAGTCTAATTACATGAACACATTACATTTTTTTCCACAGAGCCATTGCCTCATGCATTGCACAAGATGAATGGTGTCCGCTTAAAGAGCAGCTATTCCACATTTTGTTTCCTTCCCTTAGTTCATTGTGTTGCCCCATCCATTATTTACTTCCTACCATTCAAAAACTACTCTGAAGGCAGAATTATTAATTTCCTCCTCATGTTTTCTACAGAGTTAATTTCTTTAGTTTCTAATTGCTTCCCAAACAGTAACAAATCTAATCTTCACAGTATCCGAGAAGCGAGGTGGAGGTGCGGGTGTGTGCGCTGAACTTGGTCCACACAAAATTACAATGCATTATGCAGAAGATCACTGCAAAGTCTATTTGGATTGAAAATTGCCTTGGGCAGTGACTTTTCTTTTTTATGGCAGTGTCATGTGTATCAATAAATCTATACCGAGCAGCTGTAACACTACAAGATGCCTTCTTCTGAAAATCCTCTGCCACGAAGATACACCGTAATGTCATTTTAAAAATACCTCTCAGAAATGAGAAATTTATTTCCTGTTATTGATATGGGAAAGAGAAGTCTGCGGAGATGAGCAAGGTAGTAATGCATAGCCAGAAAGGCAGCCTGGGGCCAGATCCAAATTGCAATGACGTGTAAAGAATTCCCACTCTTGTGGGATTGACTGATCAGGCCCTAAGAGCTTTTGTTACATTTTTGTTGGAAATAGGAAAAAAAAACCTTCATACAAGTGTAATTTCTACTAATGGAGAGGTCTAAAGCCTTCTTCATGCAGGGTTGCCTGGTGTTCTCCGTTTTAAAATCTTTTTTGCAAGCCATGTAGGAACAATACTACGGCTCGCCTGGGATTTAGAAACATCACTGTTGCTAGCACAATTTAATCACAACATAAACGGGGTGCAAAATGGGATTTTTAGGGAATAGCCTCTGTGCTGGATGAATGTTACAGACAAACTTCTTGGCAAGCAGATTGTGTAACCTCTTTGCAGAAACCATTTACAGTGCTTGATATATTTATATACAGAACCTCAGAGAACATTTTTTAGTGTCAGAGGAGAAAATCTTTTGTAGAGTGTTTGAGATATTGGTCAAACCTCGTTAATTAGTCAGGCTGTCTGCCTGTCAGATGAATTATATGGATTTGCAGGTAATAGCTCATTAACAAGAAATAGCTACTGCTAATTATAACAAGGTCATGAAAGCAATATCATTCCAAATTTATGAAGGAATTAAAAATAATAAGGCAAGAATCTTTTCATCTGAATGCAGATTAAATGAGTACTAAATGTCTTTTCTCAGTATAGGGTAGTAAGTTCTGGTAGCTGAAGTTATAGCTAGGTATCTGTTTTATTGGAAAATGAGATTAAATTAAATAGTCCCCACCAATTTAACTTTACCTGTTATTCATCCACCCATATCGATTCATAACAAGTACTACTCAGTGCTTACTAGTTATCCACTTAATATTATTTTCTATGCCAAGACCTTTGTAAACAACCATGTGTGCAATTACAGAATTTTGCTTTCCAGATCAGCTGGTAAATGGGTTTAACTGCCACAAAACATCATGTTTGTCATGCATTACTCTGTGATACTCTACTCTGCAATTTGGTTCAGCCTAAGGTAATGACAAACCTAACTTCTTTTGAACAAACAAATTGCAGTTTTCATCTAGGCAAATGTTTATACATTTAAACTTTCCCGGAAGTTCGTTTGACATTCTGGAACTAGCAATCCTGACTTAGACGGCACATAAGGGATGAAGCCCTAACGTGGGGAGACTGTGATTTTTGGAGGGTGGAAACAGAAAACATTTTCAAGTCCCCTTTTCCTCCTGCATGTCGCCGCGGGCTCTAACCTCCGCCAACGGACAGGTGAGGACAGCAACATCTTAAATAACCCAGCACGAGCAGCCAAAACTCTCCGGTTGGAGCCCTGATGCTCACTCGTGAACCGAAGGGAGAGCAAGCTGTGCTCTGAATCGGGCCCGGCAGCCGCAGGAAAGCGGAGCACTGATTTGCAAAGGCTGATACATTGCAAGGAAAATTTTAGCTCCCTGAAACAGTTCCCTGATTTTTTTCTGCCAGGCCTAGCTGCGGGCAAAGGTTTCTTCAGGGCAGCTAATACGGGCAGGGAGGGAGCCGACAGAGTATTTTCAGGAGCGGTTTGTGGTAACATCTCAGTGACATATTCCAGCAGAATTAGCACAACAAAAGGCAGCTTTTATGTATATTTGTGCTACCAAAGTTAACAAAATGTGATGAAGCAAATCTGGATTTTCATTTGACGTCAAGGTTAAAGAAATCTCACTGCAATCCCATGTACCTGCAATCTTCCACTATATTGCCAAAACCCAGAGACAACACACTTCCTCTATGACAAATAAACACAAAGCAGTTCAAAATCCAGCCTGAAGTTCCCCTCTGTAGTATTTTTAACTCTCCTGCTGAACACAGACCCCCTTCCCTGCCAAGGAATTCTGCAGGGCAACAAATCAGAAGAATAGCTTCACTTTGTATAAAAAGGGTAATGTTTTTAGAATATGGAGCCCCACTGGATGATTTTCCACGAGGAATAAAATGTCTGTTTGGAACGTACCAGCCTCTGCAAAATGTTTCCCCCAGTAGTTGAGATAACGGTTCATTTCTGTTGCTTTGGTGGGAAGCATTCCCACTGATGAGATGGGTGAATTGAGTCCTAAACGCTCAAACAAAGAAACCTCATAAACGCAACAGAAAAGCAGGCAGCGGGTGAATTTTAAAACAAAAAACAAAAAACTTTACCCCTTAGGAAAAGCTCTGTAGAAATGTGCTCAGTGCAAGTTGCAATAAATGACAACTAAACCAGTATTAGCAGCCAAGAAAACCTTATTACTTTTAAAGATTAAATAGCAGAGTCAATTTCAAATAACACTTGTCCCAGTATAACATATAAAACATTCAAATAATTAGAAAAAGCAAGGGATTGCATTCATCCCTGGACACCGCACGTGGTTTTAGTTCAGAGCTGTATGTTCTCAAAGCCCTTTTGTGTGCATAACAAAACATCTCCCTTTTTATCCAGTTACGTTGTGCTTGGATGGCTACCTGCTTTTCTAACAAAGTTATCCTGACAACTAGTATTGACTTCTTATGCCAATGGCAATTTTCTCCGATACAACTGAGCTCCCAAATCAAACTGGAAAATTATTCTTTCTCTTGGTGATTCAACAGGTTTCTTCAAGAAATATAGTGCTTTCCTTGCAAAGCCTTGTATTAGATTTCAGGAACTGTTGTCTGGGCAACTTTTTTCATCATTGCTTTCCAACATAAGTTACGTAATCTGAAGCAACGCCAATCAAATGACAGAATGTGGGCTCTCCCCCTGCAATGCAGACGTATTACGGGACGTTACCTTGTCAGGCTGCAGGGACTCGGCGGACCCTGGCCACTTACGCTGCTCAGGGACCAAGCCACATAGCGCCCGACAGCCCACCACTGCTGACGCAGGGAGCCGCGCAGCAAGGCTTAGATCCGACTCCTTTCCAACGCTGGCTGCACTTTTTGCAAATATCTCAGCCTTTAGGGGCTCAGTTTAAGGGAATTAACTGTCTGGATTTCACTCCGAACTGCTGAGTGCCTGAGGCTGTGCAGGAACCCCACGCTGGGCAAAGCACTACTGCTTCTGAGCTGTGCAACCAACGGCCAAAAGGTCAAAAGGAACAGTGAACAATTTCTGACTTTCACCATACGTATTTGAAGCTTCTCTGTCTCCTGGAGCCCCATCCTCTAGAGAACGAGCCACTTCTGCCACCCCACCGTTCACAAACGCGCTCTCGCGTCCCTCCACTCCCTCTCCCACCGGCAGAGCACCTTGCAATTTGCCTGTGAGAGCAGAGCTCCTTTCCCAGCCAGAACTGCCCCAAAAGAGGCTTAAAGGAGGAGAGAGGCTTTCTGTATTGGAAGCCAGATTAGGTCAAAGCTTTTGGTTTTGTATCTGGTCAGTTTTACAGTATAAATAGTAACATATTTATCAGTGGGTTTATCGCAATCTGCCAAACCAACCTGTACCCACTACAAACTGCTGTAGCTTTACAAAGCGGAATGAGTAGAAATCATTTTAGGTTTATTACTGAAGCGAGGGTTTTGTTTACCTTTAAAAGCTCAGTCTCAACTTCTTAACAGGCGGGAGCCTGGAGCCACCAAACACCTGGCAATCAAAACATTTTTGTGAAAGAAGGTGAATGTAAATCGGAGACTGAAGGAGACATTTGCAGAAAACACGGTGAGTTCCTAGGGATTTCTATTTGCTCTAGAATTTTTCATCTCAGCAGGATTATAGGCACCAAAAGTTTTAATGAACATTAACAAACTATAATTCATGTCTCTATTTCATCTGCACAGCCCTACTTCACATGAGATTTGGCAACCGAGTCCCAGGCTTGGCACTAATCTATTGCATGCTCTCTGCACTGCGCACTGCTCACCATCTGTCCGAGCAACAGCCGGAAAAGTTCCCTCGTCACAGTCCTGGCGCTCTGAATTATATACGCTGCTCGCAGCTTCCTCCGGCGTGCTGGGATGAGTCAAGCACAGGCCAGCTCTGACCTGAACCAAGCAGTTGGCTGATCCATCTTGCATGTTTCCTACATCAGTGCGGGTGGACCAAACCATTGCTGCATTATTGCTGAGAACCCACGAGATTTTATTTAATAGCTGATTACTTAATACCTTAAACACAGTAAAAGGAGGCCCTACATATCCCAACAAGTAAATGGGACATATCACTTTTAATGAAGTTATAATGAATATTCCCTGCACTATCTTGCTAATTTTAAGAAATGCCTCATTAAGCATGTAATGTCACATCAATTTTTCCTTGAAAATGCAACCTCCACTTAAGATCTGATGTTTCCTTTAACTTACAGCTGTATTTTGTACAGCTAAAACAGTGTGCAGGTGGACCTGCGTGGGTGTATGCTGACACTCAAGGAGCAGGGAGAAGAAAGGGAAACCCATTGCAATCAGATTGAGAGTTGCAATCAATTGCTGAACGGACCACCAACATATAAACGTAGACCAAATTAGCACTAAGGATTTGTCTGAAATGGTTCTGACTGTGAAAGACAGTAGTAAGTAATATAGACACCTGAATTTGTGTGTGTGTTTTATCTGGGAAATTCACAATCCTCTATGGTTAGTGATTATTTGTCCCACTTAAATGATAAAAGTGAAGCGTAGAAGGATTATCAATTTGTCTTACGGCATAATTGACAAAGCAGGAGACTGGTACGCAGGAAATCTTGGTTTTCTTCCTAGCTTTCCAACCAGCCCGCTGCATGCCCTTGCACAAAGCCGTGGGTGCCAGTTTCCCCATCTGTAGCACACTGGACTCCTTGGTGCAAAGCTTTGAACTGCACCGATCTGGAGACAGGAGAGCAGATTTGCCAGCCTCCCTCTAGCACAGCTGGTGCTGAGCTGGAGCTGAGAAGTCCATCTGGATTTCCCTTGCCCCGGCAGAACTGCTCGAACGTCTCTGCGCCCTGCTCCGTGAGGCTCCCAGCAGAAGGCCTGGGCCTCGTGGGCCGAGCGGCGCAAACGCACAGCCAGCTCGAGGCTGGTGCTGCTCCCCAGCTAGTGAGCTCTCCTGAAGTCTGCACTGCTGGCGAGCAAATAGATGTGCATCCAGATGGGCTTTATTAGCTCCAACTCTGTACAGGCCTTCGCGAAACCTGCACTGTCCCCAGTCCATCCTAGAGCTCCTAGGGCTCTCTCTCCAGGCGGAGCAGGCGGCACAAGGAAAGCCAGGCTGGCTCACGGCACGCTCTGGCTCTGCGCCGCACCAAAGCAGCAAAACCGCATCCTGCCCAGGCAAACTAGCGCCCTGGCTCCCCTTCTTCGCCTCCCTGCCGCTCCGATAAATGGCAGTGAATGTGCTATTATTCACCTCCTCCTGCTGAGCCCTACAAATGCCATTAGAGAGAAGACACATAATCATTATATCGGAGAAAGGAATCTCTTTTTGGTGTCTCAGAACCTCAGTTTTGTATACCACCTCCAAATGCACTCTGTCAACGCCTTCCCCCTTATTCATACCAATAGTCCCGTTGAAATCAGTAAGTCGGACAAGATTTGGCCTGCTGTTATTAAGCCAGAAGCACAGAGAATGTCATTTTCAAGGACTATATTCACTGGCTACAACAAATTAGTCTCCAGTGAACTTGCGTACATTTGGGTATTTTGTTTTATTGATGGCTTTAGAAATTTTTAAACACCTGGCTCTTGCTACCTAAAAAGGTTTAAAACAGAATATTTATGGAGGAAAATAAATGACTGCATGGATGAGTGGGGCCTCTGTGTGCTAACTAAGTAAAAGTTTGAGCACTCACTGAACTTAGTTGCAAGCCTCCTACTAACTTCAGGGCTTAAACCTACAGGGATAGAGCACAGAAACTCAACATGGCTTTTAATCTCCGTAAATTTCTTCTGCCACCTGCATAATTGCCTTGACCAAATTTACAGCATATAGTTTGTACACGCCCAGTTCCCATTCAGCTTCAATCCTTAATAAGCATCACTAACAAAAATTGTTACTATACCAATAAAGATGGATAGATTTAAAAGAAAACCTCATTGTTTTCATTGTTTGGTGGTTCTCTAACTGGCTTTCATTTATTTTTTAAGTAGACTCTCAAAACACAAAGGGTAGCCAACCTTTTCTTAAAAATCAACGTGGTTTAGCTAAGCCACGTCCTTTAGATGCTTTGAAAATCCCATTTAATTTTTCATTTTAAATATTCAATAGTATGTATCTAGGAATATCTTTCAGTTGGTTAGATTAACATTCTCTTACCAATGAATACACTCACATCAACAGTCCAGCAGTGTAACAAAACTCTTCAATTCTGTAACCTTTTGCCAGAGGAGCAGTTGTGTTTTGGCAGGTTTGGTGAGTTGTTTTGGCTTGTCTGCTATCCACTCATCCTCCAGCGATAAGAACATGAGGACTCTTCAAAAACCAAATGAGACTCATCTGTCTGTTCACGTTGCTGTGAAGAGCTTTTGTCTCAAACTCATGAGTCTTTGAAGGTCTGGACACTCTTACGGATTACTTCCTCACTGTCAGTGAAAAGCAAAAGCTAAGAGCCAGGCTTTGAATATACAAGAAGTCTTCAGTGGTTTCTAGAGTAAGAGGATGACAACCGTGAGCATGAAAGCCTTGTCAGGTAGGACTGAGCCCTAAATGTGAGTGCTCCATGGGAGGACATGCAAAGACTGGTATTTGTCTGAATGTTATTCTATGTTTTCACCAATGATTTGGAAAAAAATACAAAATCGCTTGCTAGCGTATTTGCAGGTAACACAAAGACTGGCAAAGTGATAAATTACGAGGAAGACGAGCCAGTTACAGTGATCTGGCAAGCTGGCTCCAGTCAAATTAAGTACATTTTAATATAGACAGATGCAAGGTTTTTAGAGACAAGAAATGCAAGTCTACCTGCCAGAAGGGGAATGCCTCTGAGATTCCAAAATGAAGCTCCACATTGTGAAGAACTTTACACAGATATGTACACTCCAGTTATGATCTTAGTAGGGATGAAAATGCTAATTCATTCCTTAAATGTGAATACAGAGAGCCAACAAGGAGATGTAGTAAAGTGTATATACAGTGTGTTCGTACCTCATCTTGGGAAAAAGTAGGCAGGATACAGAAAACAGCCCCAAAACCTTGACTACTGGAGAAAAATCCATATAGCAAGACTATGAAATCTCACTGTAAGTAGTTTATGAAGACAACAACTGACAAGTGACTAGTTTACACAGTGCAAGTACATTCCTCCCAGGGAGGAAACAAACGCTGGGTACTTAGCATCTTTTTTAGCTAGCAAAGACATACAAAAGAAGAACTAATGGTTGGAAGCTGAAGCCAGACAAATTCATTTGGGAAACAAGGCATTAATTTTGAATGTTGAGCGTAATTAGCCAAGTGAAATAGCGAGTTCTCTGCTTCTGGGAGTTTTCAGCTGGAGGATGCCTTTTGAGAATAAGCATCGGATAGACACAATTTTTTGGGCTCAGTTGGAGAGGGGCTGGGTAAACTCACGTACAGGGGATCAGACTAGATGATCTACCAGTTCCTTCTTAACTTAGACTCAGTTATCAATGCAAATAGACCTTTTGCTACCTCTATACAGAGGTAATGGTTCCCTTTAATTGTCAAACACGGCAGGGCAGCAATGGGCAATCATTGACAGATTTGCTACTGACAAGTAGCGACATCTTTTAGAAAACCAGCCCTCAAAACCGCCTGCTCTCACTGTTGAAGAGGGGGACAGCTTAGACACTGCATCATACCTTCTCTATCATGCAGTGAAGGACAGCTCACTGAGTATTATTACTACCTTTGTGATGTTTCCCACAGTACCTCTCCGGCAATTTCATACCCCTTTGTGAACTGGATTAAGTTCTGCTTGAAGTCCTTAAGGGGCTTCCCAAAGCTGCTCAGCTGACTTACGGCAAACCAAAAGACTCGCAATGCTACTCTAGATTGGCTCCATCATCAATCAGCAGCTGAAGTGATACTACCAAACAAGGACAAAATAAATCTACAGCATGTCACTGCGGCAAAGAAGGAGGAAATAGCAGGCCTAAACGCACCACAAATTATGTTGGAAAAAAACTGCTCCAGTACTTCATAATCACATGCACACAAGCACCCAGTCTCTGGCAAACACTACGAAAGATCTAAAAGAAAGACTTGTAGCAGCATATATATTATCTAGCAGCACACCATGCTGGGAGCCACTTTCTCTTGTATCCATATTGCTCTTAAATGGTTAGAAACTTCCTTAAACTACCTCCTTTCAGCAACTTCAGTTCCTCCAATGAAACCCCCATGAACTTCAAGGTGTTTTTACACAACTGAAAAATCAGGACAGATTTCGAAATAGTCCTTGAAATAGGAAACATTTCTTTGTTTCTATACGAGGCGCTGCAGAAAAAAACCCCCCGCCCCCAAACAGAAGTGCCTCTGCAACAGAAAACACATTCTAATGTTCCAGCTCTGGTAACACCTCCAAAGGTTTTTAAATTGATTTCACCTAAATTAGCTTTGTTTGCAAAACTATCATACCAAACTGAGATGAGAGAAAATATGCAAAATAAGGTGATAATGGCTTGCCCATTTTGCCCTATCGCATGGAAAGCCTTACGAGTGGGCATACTTGCGGAACTGTTCAAACACGCTCTAGATGTTCCACTGTCTGCTGCACCCATTTCTGCTGCTGGCAATGGGAGTCATGGCACTAACAATGGTATTGCACGCTTTCCCGTCCCAGTAATACTGGAGGATGTGTTTTGCCATAAAATTCACGAGGGTATGGGACAGAGCGCTTAACGTTCCCCTGGACGAAACGCCTGAACAAAGCTTAACACAGCCCATGTCCGCTGCCAAAATGGCATTAGAGTGGCACATGAGCTCAGGCAGGTCAATGGCATGTACCAGGTGGAAATCCCTCACACCCGTATGTGCGTAAGAGGAGTGTCACAGATGCTACAACCATAGGAGCTGGCATGGCTTGCTCGTCTCAGTCACAGCACGCTCATCACTGGAGTGCCTGGGATCAACACTGAAGAATTCGTGTACTCTGCATAACATCTAAATGAAGCGCCGTAAAACTCCAGGCTCTGTTAACGCATTACTAGGACAACCGAATCAGATGGCAAGAACCAGAACGACTGCGCTCTTTGCTACTTTAGCACTTCTTCCTCTCTCCCTCGAGCAGAACAGAATTAACCTTTTTTTGGAGCGGCCAAAGCAGTAGTTTGTTTACAAAAGTAAGGTGAAGAGCCCTCTAGAGCAAACACGACCGGCACTCTGAACGGGCTGAAACACCTTCACTACAAGATACTACAGGCACCTGCAGACCATCACTGCCAAAGGAAACCTTAGTGTGTGAGTTTTTGGAAAATTGGGTATCTATTTAAAAAGATAGGTTTCTAGTGAAAAGCTGACTGTATTTATTTTTATACAAGTGGGTTTTCCAACAGGAGGTTAGTTTGCAGTTCCTGAAATGAATTAATAGATTTCTAAGTGCTGGAGCCAGCCATTACTATCATCATCTAGTTGGGCCTCTGGTGTAACATAACGGCTAGGATTCGGAAACAGAGAAATCACCATCTTTAGGAAAACTGCAACAAGAAGAGAGCTGCTCCATCCTTTGGGGCCTAATCCGCAAAGAGTGGAAGGCTGCAGCCCCGGAGAGCTATGGTTTGGGTTGGCAGATGGTGTCAGCCAGAGCTTTTGTGTCGATGAAGGTAACCTAGGTCTGCAGGGCCAGACCTTCCTCTGCCTCCCAGCGCCCCAGCAGCCCCTTCCCCATGCATGTGCCCACCTCGGAGCATCCCATCCCTGCCCCTCGATGCCTGCCAAAGGATTAAGAGCAACAAATTAAACCCTTACAGGGTCTCAAAGCCCCTGCCTGGAGCCAGGTAGATCCCTTTTTCAGGCCTCAAATCGGCTCTCCGGCTCTATTTGGCAAAGCACGTATGCATGCACGTAGCTGTAGCAAGAAGCTGCAGATTTGATGCCTACCAAGGGATACAAGCATATGCTTAACTGTTTAGCAATGGACTTCAGCACAAGTTTTGCTGAACTTGAGCTCTTAAATTTCAAGTTATACTGAGTCTGCTATTATAATGATGAGATAACAAGCTGCTTAACACATTAAACACAGCACCAGCAGTCTGCTCACAGTCCCTCCTTTGCTCTCTACACTCCCTTGCGTAAATCTGAACAACTACATGGTCTCCAGGACACTGGAAATTATCAGTGCCAGGTACCCAAGAAAAAAGGATTGAATCTGAAAACAGATCATATTCAGAACTAACTTTCCAAGGTGCTTTTATTGTAACAGAAAGAGAGGATTTTACCTGAGCTGTTTCACTGGCACTAACCCACATAAAACAACACATATCACCATCAAGCTAAAAAAAGGACCAGTAATTCGACTAGCCCTAAGGAATGACTAGAAGTTATTGTTCCTCTGGAAGAATTAGGATGGCAAACCAGCACCCAAATAGTTAAAATGGAGTTGGACTACAGAAAGTGGGTTTTAGCAATTCCTGGAGTAGGCAGATATATTTAGCAGCTGCAATTCAAACAGCCATTGATTTCACTGTGACTGGAATCAAGCTCCCCAGTCACTACCATCATATTTTCCTCATCATTTTCACTGCTCCTTAGAAGCCGAGTTTTGTGCTGTATGCGACGGTCAGGGCAACAGGGAAAGGGGGGGTCGGTGCCGCGACCTCAAGAGTCCCACGGCGGAAGCAGCATTTTGGCAGCAACAGGAAGGTGGAGCAGATATTTCTCTGATTTCTTTTCAAATGGTGTCCTCAGGATACTGTAATGTCTTTAGTCTCAGAAGTAGCAAAGGATAGCTATATATGAGATTGACTGCTGCTTTTTCCATCTCTTTAATGTTGCTGGTGTAATGTCTCTACTCGTTTTGTGACCTGAGTTCTTATTTATGCTTGTAAATCTGTGCTTAACATTTTACATTATTATAGAAATAAGCTTCTTTTAAATGTTCTGCTTTTTTATTTATTTTTATTAGAACATTTAAATCCTTGCTGGCTTAGTTTGAGAGAATGTATCAACTCTCAACCCTTTTTTGCTTCTGAAATAATGATTTTTATTGTCTGTGGCATTCTACAAGGTGCTTTTTTCTTACAGCTGGGCCCTTTTGAGTTACTTGTAATGTGCTGTCTTAAATTGCCTTACTGGTCTCTCAGAAAGATGAAATCAGCAATTATAGGATTTATCATCAGTGGACAGAGGCACTTTTGAACCACCTCTGTAATTACGTACCACAGTCACCCAGGGCTCTGTCCTCTGCTAAGGTACCACGTTCATGCGGAAGACCAGAAATAGCACCCAAATCCCTGCTCTTTACACTGAGGTTATTTCAGTTTCTCTCTCTGGGTGAAATTGAGTCCTCTGCAGCTTTTGGGGGAGCTTTCTTGAGCTTTGAAAATGTACTTTGAAATGTGTTTGAAAATGTACAGCTAGTCTTTGTACTAGTGCTCCATGGGGAGGTGAATTGCCCCCTGTAGGAACTACAGCAAACCATTAACAAAACACAAACCTCTTCCAGAAGAGTTTGCCACAGCTATTTTAGCCCTTGGTGAGGCAACCTCGAGTGGCTCACCCAGGCTGATTAGCCAAAGTAGGAACCAGAATTTTAAATTCATAATTACAGTCACGAACAACTTTGCAAGGCCAAATTCATTGTGCAGATCTGGCCTGCGACCTTCACCGGTCACCTCCCTCACCCTCCCAAAATCCATGCTGCTACAGTCACCAAATCCTGCTTGCTGGTGCTCTGCACTCGCACAGCTACTCAAGTGTCCAGCTATGCGCGACAATATATACCGCACCAGGAATCCTGGGGAAGCGGAATCCCGCTACCAGCATTGCTGGAGCTTAGCAACGTATCCTGGAATTTACCTAAATGGAATAATTTGAACCTAAAGCATGGAGAGAAAAGTGAGCAAGTAGATGACATTCCCAGAGCGTGGCTCCCAAATCATCGTAGGTGGTGGAGCATGGCAGCTCTGACCTTAGCACCGGACCTGAGCTGTGCTCACCCTACCTGGTCAGGATTCACGGCAGGAGAAGCTGCAGCCCCTGTGGGTTCTTCCAGATAATCTAGGCCTGCTGGGAGCTGCCTATACCTTCCTAGTGTACCAAAGCTGGAACAGACATTTCCAAGGCATATAGATCAGTATCTCGTAAGTGTTTTATCAACCCAGAGCAAGGTTAAATTCTCTACCAAGCATCATTTAGTAATAATTCTCCTGATCTGGCATGTATCTGATGACTGGTGCATCTCCAGCTGACCTTTCACTTAATACTAGTATCTGTCCAGAGCAACTCTCCAGCTTTGAACCGGTATATTAAGTCTCCCTCCTTCAGCAAGTCCCTCCTAGTAGCATTAGGTCGGTAGTCTGATGCCCAGCCACTTCACCTTCCTAGTCCAGTTTATATAAGCATGGCATGCATGATTCTCCAACACGCTGTGGTCTGGAGCACATGCAGACTTATTAGAAGAGCATATGCTGGTCCAATGGAATAAACGGTTTAAACTGGATTTGAGGAGTTTCCTTCCAGGAGAGGGAAGGCAGATAGATCTGTCTTCAGCAAACAAAGACTGACTAACTTCTCTGGGTATAGGATGCCATCCTGAACCATATAAACCAGTGAAAGGGTTTATTTTAATTGGCTTCATTAGGATGAGATCAAGCCTTCCACAGTCGTCGTCTTCAGGTCACTACTTACTTTTACTCATCCCAACAGAGAGTCAGTGCCTTATTCGCCAAGAATAGCAGGATATTAATAAATCATTTCTCAAAAAGATCCTACATCCACAGCTATTCTTTTTCTTCTTCTTTTCAGCAAATTCTCAGTCAAATAATAAGCTTTCATTTCTTCCTCGAACAGGCTATATCTTTCAATCTCTACCTCTGAGGAAATGATTTTTGTATGTCTTAGCGCTGCATCACTCCTTTCAGTCCCTCCTCCTCTGAATAGCAAAGCATGGTTAAAGACTACATAAAAAATAATCTTTCTTTCTAGCTGCTGATGGCTGCAGCTCACTGTTTCTCTTCCCTAGGACTACTTGTTTAGCAGCTCCCCCCAGCCTACAGGTTTTCTTTCTTTTCTTTTCTTTTTTTTTTTAAACAAAAAAAAGATCATTTGCACTTTTCTCTAGGGGCAGTGATTTCAGAGGAGCTGTTCTTGACAGGAGAACAAACATTTAAGACCTGAACCCATTGGTCTTATATTCATGGCAAGAGTAAGAAATCATGGTCACCTTTTTGTACAATAAGAAGCTACCTGACTTCCAAAAAGTGGGAAAGTTGTTAGAAAAGAAGAAAAAGCCAAGAGCAATGCTTTTTGCTCTGTAGTTTCCTTATTTAACTACAATGCATCTCAAAAGCTTTTGAGTTCAATTTTGAATTCAAGTCCCAGAATCCCAAGTTTGCATAACAGTGACTAGAGATACATGAGCAAACTGGAAGTACGGAGAGCCACCCACCACCATGGTCGGCATGTATTTACATCACTCTAACAGGAATTTCAATTAAGAAACACCTTATTCTGCACATCACAGTACACAGTATCAATGCAGTGTTTTTAGTAACACTTAAAAAAAATTTGGGCCAGCCTAGTTCTAAGATTTACCATGACAAAAGAGATACATCAAAGAACTCCAGGCTACATTTTTTAGTCTCTAAACGAACTGAAATTTGATGTGCCATTGACTTTTCCCACAGATGTCTAAATCACTAATGTATAGTGTCAAACACTATGTGTCTACTACATGCCAACATGGAGTAAAACATAGGCAACCAGTCCTTTCATTTCAAGCAGCTGAAAGTGCTTGATTTTAGATCTATTCCAGGAAAAAATTTAAATACACGCTAACATGCTTTCCTGCGCAGGGAAGAACTTTTTGACCAGGGATTAGGGATTGCTGCTGGACACATCAGAATGAGCACGTAAAACGTGAGGGAGGCCAGATCGCGCACACAATCCCAGTGAGATGAAACATTTAATTTGAGTGTGTGTGTGTGTGGGGGGGGGGGGGTTTACAGCATTTTGATAAAAATAAGTCTTATGTTTTTTTCCCCTCCAGGTGTGAATGCATATTCACTTGAGATTGCACATGTTCTTATCCCTAAAATATGAATGGTTTCAGAGGGATGACTGATACTGGATCAAGCACTTGGCTGGATTTTCGAAGATCTTCCAAAAATACAAATGAGTTGCCAGCTGCCTTCTCCTCTGGTTCAGTACCAGGTAACAGCAGTGAAGGCTGCGCTGCCACCTCCCTCAAGCTGTCCTCTCCTACGGGAGGATGAACCTGAGCTGAACTGAGGGACCGACTCTCCCCAGAGAGCAATTTGTGCCTGTTGTCACTCTTTTGTGATTGTAGACAGCTAGGTCCTTCCCTGCCAGCAGGATATAATGCCAATTCTGCAAGTGAAGATGCAGCTTTTACTTGCAAGTGCCCAGCAGTAAAAGGATCTAGTATTTTTACATTAGTACCGTGAGCAGATAAACTGCGCCATAGTAGCAAAGGACATTTTACATGAGCATAACCAGGCCTCGTTTAGGGCTTCCACTAGTACAAAAAATATAATGCAATGTAGCAATCGAGTAGTCACTTATTTTTTCACCTCCTTCTCCACCAACATCTTTTTATCTGTCACAAATTTTAGCACATATCTGACTTAACCTGGACAGCTTTTTCACCTATTAGGAACTTGCTACAAATGATCCTGGATTCATTTTATTACAGTAGTGGTGTAGAGAGAGAGATCCATCCAAAGCCTCTTTATATCAGCAGTTGTGTCAGTGTGTATGGTTTTTTAATCTCCCCAGACAACTGCCGCCACGAGGAAGAGAGTCTTGGGAAAGATGACATGCATTTTTTAAAGCTGACAGCTGTAAAGAAAGGTTCTTAGCACTGCAAAGAGAAAGACATCGCAGACTGGTGCACCCTAGTAATCAAATGAGTTGCGTGTTTCCTTTTAATTCTCAGCTTTTTGCTTCCCCAGCACTACCTCTGACAGCTGACTGGAAGAGATTAGGTGCCATTCACCACTAAAGCTGTAGGACTCCGGAAAACCATAAAGATGATGTGTCTTTCAAAGTCTACCTGTTGCTCCCTCGACTTGTAATCCCAAAACCACTACTCTAGGAGCTTAGTAAGTTAAACATATCTAGGCAATGGTGACAACTTACCGAAAACTTCACATTGTTGGGATCTGGTATAAGACGAAAACCTGCAAGTGAGAAGATTTAGATCCTCTTCTACTGAGCTTTACAGAACAGACATGTAAGGGCCCTTCGGGTACGCATACCTCGACTCTGGGAACCAGCAGGCAGCTCCCCGGCCCCTGGTGCAAGCTCTACAGCACTAGAAGACCAGGGCAGAGAGCTGCAGTGCCAGGGCCCACGGCTGGCGCAAAGCCTGGCGGGGCTGTTGGAGCGGCCTCCCCACCGGCCCATCACCAGCTTCGCTCCAGGACCACAGTCACTGGCAGCAGGAGTCAACAGCAAGAGAGCAGGCACAAAAAAAGGACTGCGAGGGCAGGGGAGTTACAGAAAATGTTTTAGGCACAGCTGTGCATTTGCTCTTGCTATAGAGAGAGGCATTTAAGACAACGGTGGTCGTTTCAGAGCCCTACAGCTTTCATTTCGAGTGGACCCCCATCTCTCCAAATCACCGCCGCAGCAGTTTCCGCTTCAATGTGCTTATCAGAAAGTACAAATTCAGTTAAAAGTGGAGAGACTATGTGAGGGGCAGGCACTCGAAACACTACTGCACAGGTGGAGACAGACCGACAGGAGGAACGAAGAGGAACCAGGGAAAAAGCAGCGGCCTACTCCAGACCTCCACAAGCCAGGGGGAGCTTTTTCCAGCAACTTCATCAAGAGCAGGTTCTGGTGGGATGGGCAAAGGACATGGAATGCGAAAACAGCTTGAAAAAATTCTTCTTTGCACTGTTTTCCTATTTGTACTCTTTCAACTACTTTTTATTAGTCACCCCTGGATGACACAGTGAATTCTGCTTTATTTTACGATTCTCTTGAGATGACCTAATCGTACGAAAAATAGTGAAGTCATTCATGTCTAATCAGATGGCCATGTGACTGCCTCACTCACAAGCAGTTTAAGGCCAATTTTATAAATAGCTGTAAAGGCCCTTGTGTCCAAATTTGAAAAGTCTATTTCAGTGTACGTACACAGCCCGGCTGAGTCACTGCCTTTCTGCCAGTCAGCGAAAAGACATGCTATTATAGGACGCTGGACTCTCATCTATTTGCTGCTTACATTTATAGCTCAGAAAGACTTCAAGTATTTATTTATTTTTGCCCATCCCATACATTTAGTGCTAGGTGACACCAGTGTCAGACCCACCCAGAAACTATTTTTTAAAAAATGGCTATTAAACCCAAATTCTTCCTGTATAGAAAAGGCAGTATTACGCAATAACGCTGGGAACTGGGAAGGCCATATTGAGATTTAAAGGAGTTCATGAAAAACAGGTGTAGAGCCTAGTTTTGCCTTGTATCTAAAAACCCTGTGCCTCATCTGTAAAACAGAGAGAAGAGCAGTTTGCCCCGTCCCCGTACCGTACCCCGCACACTGGCATCCCTGTCCCGAGTGCGACTTCCAGGTACGATTGGCTGGAAGCGCTGAAATAGTTATTTGCATTATGGTAGCAAGGTCACATCTCACTGTAGACCAGTCAATTATGCTTTAATATAGAAACATCCTTTTTTAAATTAATAAAATAATTCTTCCTCCAGAAAGGCTGATGCATTCCCTACAGAAGGGAAGGGGCGATGCATACAGCTATTGAAGAGCTTTACAATAGGTTTTCCATTGAGTTTTATACTGCAGCTGAAACTGGGGGTAAATGGCAGGTAATGGATTCTAAAGAGAAGGCTTATGAATCCTACTAAAAAGTAAGTTTGATTATGAACAAAATGCAGTGCTTCCTGAGTCAATAGCTTGGAGCTAAGAAAAGCAACTGTAAGGTATAATTCTGCTCTAGGTAATGATTAATTCTGGCCCAAGAGAGAAGACAAAACTTACAACCAGTGAGTGAAAGTACTATAACAAAACTAGATGCTTAGCAGATTTATGATTTCCTAAATCCATTTTCCATGATTATTGTTGTAATTCTTTGGAAGCTGATTAGGCAATAGCAGATGTTACTACTATAGAAATCTTGACGCACACACACAAATATCATAATTAGAAGAATTGTCAGGTCCCACTAAAAGCTGCCTACTGAGGAATGTCAGAGAAGGCTTGCCCCAAATATTTTTCAATATTTAAATTATAAACAAATCATCTTACCACCAGCACTAAAAGGCAGCTCTCCACCACATGGATTAACTGTAGCAAAAAATTCATAAAGGCCTTAAGCTGCAGAGCCTTTGGGTGTGCCTGGGGCATGTCCAGCAATGCCAGATCATACAGAGACAGGTGAAGCACCATGCAGATATAGCAGGACTCAAGGCAGCAGAGCTGGCGCCATGGGGTTTATCTGAGCTAATGCTGCTTTCCCAGATTCAGCCTCATCTCTCTACATGGTATTAGGATCCCTGCAGCAGACTTGGGAAAAACTAAAACTAGGAAAACTAAACTTGAACCACTCTTTTCTCTCTGTATCTATTTTCCCTTGGAAAAATGCTGCCATCCTCCAGCACCCTGGGTTGAACCAACAAGGTCCTGCAGAAAGCAGCCCCTACCCAGAGCGCCGAGCAGCTCAGTTCTTTTAAAAGGCATGCTTAATTTATGCTCAGTTGAAGTCACGTAGGGCTACCCAGTGATTAAAGTCAAGCACTGGGGTCTAAATAAATGAGGCTTTACCACTAGCCTTTCAAAGAGGCCAGGTCCGAACCCCACTGAGGTCAATCGAGGATATCTTGACTTTAACAGGCTTTGAGTGAGGCATCGAAAGTATTAGACCAGAGTAGCAACTCTTTTAGTACCTCTATGTAGGGATACACAGAGCAGGGATAGTATGTAAGATACATTTCAGTTGTATTTGGACTATTAGGTTTTTTGTTTTCTTTTTTTTTTACAATAAAGAAACCTTCACTCTTTCAGAAAGAAATTAGTAGAAAAGTCAAAGTGTTTCCCCTTTGTTTAGTAAGCGCAAATTCATTTGGCTCTAGTGAAATGCAGTTTGGACAGTCAATTTGCATGTCTAAGATCAAGGAACAATTTTTAAGATCCTTCCTTATATTATTAAATTGCAGCATAGACCTTGTAGAAGAAAACCGAAATCCAACATTTGATGGAGTCTCCTTATTCATGGGGGAAAAAACACCCCATCAAAGTCACAGCAGGATAACACAGAGACCAGTAGGATGCAGTCTGCAGTTTGTATTGTGCCCCATGTAAATGCCTTATAAGCGGATTTTCAAAAAAAGCACCTATGCAGTCTGAAGACTCCCATTTCCATTGAAGAATCAGGGATATTCGTATTTTTACAGCAATAGGATTTGTGTTGAAAACTCCATCCCTCTCACAGTCTGGGAGTTTCTCCTATAACTGATTTTTTTTCTCCACAAGTCTTGTTTTTCCCTTTATTGTCATTAGCTAAAACCACTGGCTGCCAAGTCATGTACTACCACTGACTACTGACACACGAGCTTATTCAACTCCTGGATTTCTACAGATATTTTCTTCTTTGAAGAAAAAGTCCTCTTTTTGCCGAGTTGCTTCATGATATCGTTATTCCCTCCAACAACAGAGGCCAGGCTCTCTATATCGATGCCTAACAGGTTTACTGAGATAATGAACCGTCTTTTCACGCCATCCCAGCTACATTCAAATGAAAAGCTCCCACTATGGAAAGACAAAGCCCAAAGGTGATTATTACCTGACTTGCAAACAATAAAAAGACGAGAAACAAATCGCTCACATGTGATACAACCAATATTTAAAAGGAAAAAATGCAGGAAAATTTGATGTCATTTAAAATTTTACTTGTTCTAAATGAAGCCTAAGATATTTAAATTGCATAATGCATCTGTACTCAAGAAATGCTTGAGATTAATAATACGATGAAGACATCAGCTCTCACCACAGCAATAAAAGAAACAGCTTCAAATGCAAATCACTGAACAATAGCTAACTGTCGCAGGCCTGACTTCAGTGTAGAAAACCGGAGGAGGTATAACTGCATAGCAAGTATCACCCTGACGTTGAGGGCCAACTCTGATCGCTGATGATGACCCGTGCTCAGCAAGCAGGAAGGATGAGGCTGGCTGGCCAGCCCAGCTGCACCATTGGGAGCCGTTTCGGCACCGGCCGAGCCAGCAGTGCTGCAGTACCCGCCGCAGGGCCAGCCCCACCGCACGGCTGTGAGCGACGGCCGCAAAAGGAGTGCTTTTGAAAAGGCAGATAAATCCAGCTCAGGATTAACAACTACTGTGTAGCTGTGGAATTTATTCAACTACATACAAGGCTGTCTGCCCTTAATCCAGCTTTTATACAATTTTTGGCTTTTGACCCATTTCCACTTCAAAGCTATTTTTAAGATGACTTATCTCTCCCTTAATGAAGACAAGCCCATTTCCTCATCACAAGGATTTGGGAACCCTCCACATACTTACTTAGCACTGCACAAACATCCCAGGGGCTAGTGGGATTAGACAAATTTATACTAGTGAGGAAGAGCAACATCCCTAAGTTGGTCCTTCTGTGGGGGCATCAGAGCTCTTCGAGGGACACGTTTATTGGGCCCCAGACAACAGATCCAATACTGAGATAAACCACAGCTAGTACTAGCTGTTTTTAATCCCGTTCATAGGCTAGATGCCAGGGAGAGCTACTCTTTGCCTTCTTACGCAGGACAGAGCGAAGGCAAGAGTATAAACACCTTCCCTTTTGCTGGTCTCCTCTGGATGCCTTTCCAGCTACAGGCTGGTCAGCCCTAACAGGGCTGCGCGTCCCTCAGGCCACGGCTGGTCTCTGCCCAGCCAGTGGACCAGAGAGCTTGGGTCCAGCTGCGCTTGCGCATGTACACAAGACCCAAGTAATTCCTGAAAACATGAAATCCGTGTGGCTGCATGTTCACCCACACCGTGAAGGTTTATAACTTTGTCAAATCGGACAGATTTTCTAGGGGATGTCAATAGTTATATTCCTGAAATCCATGTCAGCTTCCCCCCTGCACACTTGCACGTTTTTGCTTGCAAAGCACTAGTCAAACAGAATATTTTCTTTTGCTTTGCTCCCAGAAACATCTGAGTTGCTAGGCCTTTAATTATTTACTTGCCTGGGGCAGACTCCCGCAATGCAAAATTTCAGTTCAAAGGTTCCATTTTACCCAGGTTAAATGAAGACAAATGAAAACATTGTCTTATACTGGAGAACGTCTACTAATGTTAATAGCAAACAATGATACGAGTGCTGCTTATAATGCAGAAAGTCCATTAGTCCCTTTTAGCACCGTTTTTTAAAAGTGAACAGCCCACAGAGGGTAGGTACTGTAGTTGAAAAGAATAAACCCATCCTAGTTGAACTAGCAACAAGAGTGTAAGATTTCAGGCTGTTCATTCATTTCAGATTTCATGTTGTTCTGAAAGAAAATAGTATAGTACTTATTCCTGCTTGGGGGCAGCAGATATTCATCACTTTGTCATTTATGCTGGCCAGTCCTTGTTCTGTCAAATGACCTAGGATACACGCTAGCTCCCAAGGCTGAGACAGCCAAGTAAATGAGCCATGGGCCATAAAACCAATTGTGCTGCCCTCACAGACTGTAAGCAAGTTTAACAAACACAAGATAATGAATTTATCCTGGTTTGCAAATACGGCCTTTAAATCAAATACCTACAAACGTATGACAAGCCTCCTTTGCCCTCAGTGAAAATGTGCTGATAACATCAATTTTACACAACTATCCATATCACATTTGCAGATACTAGAAAAGCCCCCCAACCACAGAACAGGAGGGGAAACTACTGAGGTGACTGTCATTTCTATTAACAACATTTGAACCTGGACCCAAAGAGTTATATAGAACTCGGTTTTAGCACATAAAACCAGAACCGAGGTGGGTAAGTGATGTTTTGGACTATTACATGACAGCACAAGCTGTATTCCATTTGCAGCTTTGAGATAAGGGAAGATAAGCGATACAACACTACATTTATGTGACTACTCTACGTTACTGTTCTATGAATAGAAATGAGGGCTCTAGATCAGGCAGCCTCCAATATTTCTGAACAGTGTCTTTGTCTTAAACTTTCAAGGTCTGAAGACAGTCTTCAGCTATAGCATTCCCAATGATGCTGCAATATATGGAAATAATGTGCCTCTGTAGCACACTGGCATTTCAAAATGGAATTCTAAACTCTTTAAAAATTCTGGTCTGAACAAGCACACCAATATTTTCTGTAACAGCCCTTGTACTGCCCACAGAGCCTACGATAGATGTAGAGATGCTGAAGAATAAATTCCACTGTATAAGGAAGCTGAAATACTGATTTTAGTGGACCCTGAGTTGGAGCAACTCCCCCAAAAATCTCCTACCCAGAGGTCTGATTTATCTACAGGATTCAATCCTCAGAAATGCTTTCAACATCAAACATATGTATCTGTTTTTCTGATTGAGCGCAAACTCACATACTTATCAGTGGGATAATTATCAGTTCACCTACAAGCCGTGATTAGATTTGTAAATCTAACTTGCAGCAACTAAATCACTAGGGTAAATGATTTGAAAAACAAGTATCCTATTAGTGCTGTAAACCATTTAGCTGATTGGCACATCGTTAAGCATTTTGCATAACTCTAATTCTTTGAAAGCAGCCATTCCTACAAGAAGCTACCACTTGGCAGAATGCTAAACCCTTCTGCTTTGCCTTGGGCTGTTAGCTAACTAAATGATCATTAATTCTTTGGAAATAACAAATACCTCAGAGATTAGCGCTTCAATGTTGAAGAAAATCTATTTTAGTACAAGGAAGGAACGCAGAGAAATACGATGCCAGTTTTCTGCAGCGTATTAATATTTTTAATTATCTTGAACACACATTTTAGTGTGGTAAACCTGGCCAGGATTTTAAAAATTAGGAGTATCTATTCACTCGCCATATATTTACTCAAGCATCTGCTATGGTTAGAACAGTCTCTAAACTCGGATCATTACTTTTCACAATCTGACCCAGATCGAATGCCCCAGAGCTGATCCAACGTACACTTAAGAGATCCCACAGACTTCAACAAACGTGTTCCTAAGTGCACAGTTGGGGGTGACGGACCCCCGTTGTGAGAA
Organism: Struthio camelus; assembly: GCF_040807025.1. Taxonomy (NCBI): domain Eukaryota; kingdom Metazoa; phylum Chordata; class Aves; order Struthioniformes; family Struthionidae; genus Struthio; species Struthio camelus. The sequence goes on along the minus strand of NC_090952.1, from coordinate 12,697,257 downwards.
ATAACCCAATAATCAATATGAGAAAACCCAAAGCCAAAACCTGTCTGCCCATGTGGCAAGGAGAAGCAGGGAAGCAGGAGGATACCTCCTACAGGGGTACTACACGAGGATGATGGATCATGGAGACCACGGAGGTTGTATTCTCTGGAGAGCATCGTGCTGACTATTGAAAGAGAAGCACTTCCGGTTAGCTGCACATCTATTTGAGAGAGTTTTCATGGCTTCACAGCTCTTGGGAGTAGGATGAATGGCTTCTTCAACTGTGGGCTCTGCGCAGGGGCATGGCATGGGTGTGTAGGGAAAGACTGTCCTTCTCTCAGCTCTTCACTACATGAAGAGTCAGGATTTAGCCTTTCCCAGTCTGAAATGGGTTCCCAAATACTGAGAACACTAAAATTCTTTTTTGGATTTAATGAAACAGAAACCTCTAGCTTTCTCAACTAATAGCACTCATGACTTCCATAAATTTCACATTCAAATAAATACTTAAAGATACCATGATATGTCAAATTTGCAAGCATTTTGTGCCCCGTTAAAATGAGATCAGAGTGACACATGAGTAGTTTGCCTTTGTCTTGTCTCATTATAGACAAAACGTTTTGTTACATGTTAATATCAGCTCACTGGAGCATTGATGCCTTCAGTAGCTAGAGGTTGATACAGCTGATTCCTTGAAAGTCATTCAGGGTTCATCAGCCTCCTTTGCTCCTTTTGGCTAATAAAATACGGCAGCTAAGACACAGGCATAATTATCCAATGAGTTGGCTGCACTTCTAAATTCATATCGTCCTTTTGTGCCTTTTCAAAGAGATTTTTGTCAGATATTGCTGACAATTAAAAGGCAGTTTGAGAAAGATATCCTGACCTTTCCCAAGGAATTATACCATCTGTGGATCAGGCTCTATCAGCTCAAGAGATTTGGGCCAGATCCTTAGCAGGACTCTCAGCTCTACCACGCCAGCTTCGGCAACGAGGGCGCAGCAGGAACCGTCACTTCCCAGTGCCGGTGAAACGCTATGACTACGGGTCCGAAGATCTCATATTCCTGCGGGTGCAGGTGTGTCTGAGGGAAGGATGAAATGTTCTTTTTCACTCTCTTTTCCCTAATTTGGTTCCTCCTTCTGTCGTAATCTATGTAACGAATCCCACCTTGCTTTTTGTGGGTTAGAGCACCGAGCAGCTGAGGAAACGGAAAGTTAAAGAGCACTCCTGAGTTTGGCACTGCCTCTATGGAAAACCACAGGATGGGACCTTTTGCTACCCAGAATGACTTGAGCTGTGGGTGTTTTGCAATTGACTCTAATTGGAGCTTGTTTTTCCAGCATGGCCTCATCTCATTCACTCTGACACCACTGATGCTACTCTGTGATCTTAAAATGTATTTAACACACAGAAAAAAATAATTGGAGGCATGAAACAATCTGCTCCCTCCCCCAAAACAACTCTACAGAGCTTGCAAAGGGCTATTAGAAATTCAACGCTTGCATGAAACATGCAGCAATTTTCTATGAAAGCAAAACAACTATTTTTACCAGTGTCATAAACTATTCAAAACAATATGGATTCCTACCAAATCCCTTTACAGTTCTGCTCTCTGAAGTGCCAAGTCTCCAAGGAGATACACATACCATATCATCTACCACTTTCATGCAAAACACCGGAAAATAGATGCCAGGGAAGAGAACAGAAACTATATAATTAACATTCACTGGGAAGTAAATGGGAAAAGAAATTAAATGTGGGGTGGTGGCTGGGAAAAGGCGAGGATAGTCAAAGTTTCCACATTGCTTTGGAATAAAGAACAAGGTTTTTATTTACAGAACAAGATTCTGACTCACGTTGAGCTAACCTGAAGGTTGTGATTAGCCCCACTGATGTCAAAGGGATTTTCTTCAGTAAGTGGCTTGACTTGCAGAGAGATGCCCAGGGAGCTACCCAACATGTCTGAGCAGGCAAGGCACCTGCTATGCACTGAAAATCACTAGAAATTAGCAGACTACTCCATATAGGCACATTTATGTGCTCCATACGGAGCTCCATCCACTCCCTGAACCTGAAATTAGCAGACTACTCCATATAGGCACATATATGCGCTCCATATGGAGCTCCATCCGCTCCCTGAACCTACCTGGATTTTTTGGTACTTGAATAATCTTCGTAAATCCAACACCGTGGGGTTCTGCCACAGTAACAGTATCTGACTTGTTACGTGGTGAAGTAGGAAACCATTCTATTAAAAGTCATGCAAACTAGGGTATCGGCAAATAACCAAACCCCAATAATTACCCTAATAAATCTCTGTATTACCAAAACCACTAAACAGACACAAACCACCATGTGTGTGCAACGCTTCCTCCCCATCTTTGTCCAAAAAAATAACTTACAAATGCAGTTTACCCTAAATTATGATGGTAGGGGATATATCTCTTTCACGATCTGTCAGGGTATACTATACATGACAAATGATGTTGTGTCTGTTTGTAAAGGGTTTAGAAAAGAGTTAGTGGCTAAGATTATACTTGAGGGATTCTAACTTCTGCCTTTATGGAGCATAACAGGGTTAGACACCACGGCATCTTAGCCCGTCAGAACGACGACAGATACACAATGCACGGGATGACACCAAATTGGAAGATTTTCAGACAGAAACAAACTGGGACAACTGAAACAAAAGCAAAAATCAGCAAACACCTGTGGAAAAGCTGCCTAACACAGTTTTCTAAAGCATGAGAAATACGTGATGAGATTTGATTTTTTTCTTCAGTGTATGAAAGAGAGGCTTCTACATTTAAAAACAAACAATGAAAGTCTTTCATGTAGTAGCCTATAATATTTTTTCTTAGGCATGGAGGAGAATCTCTGTCATTAAGTACCAGTATTCACTAGTCCAAAAGAGGAGCATATGTTTATGTTCTAACTATTACCTGTAGCAAGGGCTTATTTTAAAAGGCTACACTGTATTTTTCTCACCCTCCTATAGTATTAACTTGAGTAATACAGAGTTATGCAATGGGGAATTAAAAAAAAAGAAAAGAAAAGAAAAGGAAATCTATACTATATATAGAAATACTGGCAATCTATTCAGCACATGTAATTAAAGGACTATGCAACCATGTCACACAAGCATTTAAAAGCTGAGCCCGCCTTCAAGAAAATAAAGCCAGTATCGCTTTCTGCTGCCAGGAGCGGTGAGAGCTCGCTCCGAGCAGAGGGCGGCAGCGTTTGCCCTTCCCTCTCCTCTCCTCGGTGCACCGGTGAGCAGTGGCACAGCTGTGGCCGAAGCGGCCGGAGAGGGTGCACCAGGGGCCGAGGGGGCTCGGGCTCACGGCTCCGAGCTGTTCCTGTCGGCCCTCTGCAGACTCGGGCAAATACCCTGCACCGTTCGTGTACCAACTGCTTTCCAGATGTTTCTTACTAGCGAGGCAGTTATGTTTAACCCCCCTGTCCTTACGGCTGCGAGTCGTGCCCCCGCGCCAGCTCAGCCCTCAGCGCCCTGCAGCGAAGGGCAACGGGGCCCGCGGGAGCGACGCTGGCGCTGGGCGCCCTCCCGGACGTTCACTCCTAAAGGAAAAACCATCAGAAGAGCCTTTCTGTCCTTCTACTTGGGAAGATTTTAGCTGGCAACCAGCCACCTACCCCTGCGGCTGCACACTGCCCTTCCCCAGCGAGGCAAAACCCCCGTTCTGCTGGCAGAGCGTTTCCCAGCCACCCGAGGGGGGCGGCGCGCCCCTGCAGAGGCCCCGGCGGCTGGGTGCCGCAGCCTGCCTCCGCCGGCCCTGGAGGGGGGCCCCCCCCGTTTGCTTCGTGCGGGCTGCCGAAAGCACAGCGGCGCACCCCAGCCCCAAACGGATGCGAGGCTGGCAGGAGGTGCGAGAGCAGGAACAGCTCTGTCTGTGAGGGGAACAGGTTTTGATGCCAGCTTCCCCGGGCAGGGACTGACTATGGCCTCTGAATCAACACAGACCAACAGCATGTGGTTAAAGCCAGTCTGGGCTTTGGGAGGCATCGAAGGGCTGAGACAAGGAGAACAGCTTCTGGAGCAACGCCTGCTCCTTCCCCTGAACGCTCTCCTCTGGACAAGGAGCTATTCTGGAATTGTCTCTTTTTCCCTCAAAAACAAACAAACAAACAAAAAAAAACCCCAAAACCAATATTCAGGAAGCAAACAACCTGCCTCCAGCCTTGGGAAACCTCGCAGTTCAAAGCTGCGTGGGAAACAGACCTCCCCTCCCCAAAGCTTCCCACTTGCATGGGAATGTCAAGAACTGTTTCTCAGAAAAACCTGTGCAGCCCACGTCCAGCTTTGGTTACCCCAGAACTGAAAGGGGAGGAATCGTCTCCAGAATTTTTCATTTCACTGAACACTAATATCAATGCTTGAAAATAGCTAGGCACTGTTACTGCACGATCCCTATTCCTTATCTGAGCTGAAGTTAAGCAAAAAGCTTTTGCACTTCCCACTTCTAAAGGCCCCGTGAGCTGGCTGGGGAGAAGCATGAAGGGGGAACTTTCCCATTACTTCTGAGTGAGGATTATACAGATGGGACTGTAAATAATATCAGAGCTATTGAAATGACCTGACAGGACAGTAAGATTTATTTCAGAGTTTATCTGAACACTTTGGTGAGCGAGACGATGGAATGGAGCTTGAGCTTTCAATTTAATCCCTTCCTCCCTTTTTTATTGAGTCAGGAGATGTTTAAAGAAATTTATGTAGCTGTTTGAAAGTCGGAATTTTTAATAAGTAACATAGAAAAAGAGATTACAGGGAGGAAAAGAGGCAGGTAACACAATACTGTACATAAGACAGAAATGGCTTTGCAATGACTTTTCCTATGAAGGTGGAGCGACAGAGGATGTTATTTTTTGTGATCTATCCATTCAGTTTTCTTAGTCACCATCTGCGTTCAACTAGAGGAGGAAAAAAGCACCAACACGGGACAGGCTGGGAACCTCACTGTGGAAATGCAATATATGGGTGCAGAACTTTCCAGAGGGACAGGACATATATATGAATATATACATGAGACAGTGATTGAGCATGGTCAGGTCGAGTGTCTTGACTTGCCCAAAAGCAGAATTCAGTTGCTCAACTGTTCATGTGGATACATGAACAATGGAGGAAAAGGTTGTTTCTGTTGGTAGCAGTTTTATCCTCAGCTTCTCTAGGGCCAGTATCTCACCTTCAACCCTCAATTTTCTGCCTAAATGACAAGGTGAGGATGGCTGCTGATAGAGTTGCATGAACTCTTAGGCCATATACTTTCAGGATTGTGGGAGTCTCCATTTAGAAAGAAATGACTCCCTCTGAATCTTGACTTTTTGCTCTAGTGTAAGAGATGATTGTGAAATGGCCAAGTTCATAGTATTTTCCCTTGTTCACTTCAGATTTGCTGTTGATATCCTAATTAAAGATTCATCTCAGATTTAAACAAATGGAGAATAATTTCAATTCAAATCTCATGCAACTGTAGTTTTAAATCCTTACTTGCAAGCAAAACACCATATTTATGCAGAAATCTGTTTCAAAGCTTCTTCCAAGCTTCTGCATGAAGCAGAAACAACAATAATTCATCTCTAAAAGACAGTCAAAATATGCACTGCCTTGAATGTTTTAATATTGTGCACACGGGATTGGGGAAGAGAATTAAGTGCCTTATGCTGCCTGGTTGTATGTATCAGACGGATAACAATAAAATAGAAAACAAAATCATTTCGAAGCCCTTTAGGACCATATGCTCAACTTCACAGGCAATAATCAACTATAATACTTCATGATTCAAGGCAAAGAACTGGAGAAATAATCCGCACTGGTTATAAAGATAGTTACATAATGCAACCACACAAAACTCTTGCTGCCCTATTTGCGGCACTGCTTTGTGCATTCCTGAAAATACACGTGAATACACAGGCTTATCCCTTTACATATACCCAATATGGATTAATTTAAACAGTCACACATACTTGCCAATAAATAAATAATAGACAGAGGAAAGAGTCTCTAAAAGGGTCTGCTGTGAGTTTCAAAGCAATCCTGGCAGGTTGCAGGCAGTATTAATGTGGCACGGCTGCCAGTGTTTGAATGTAATTGAAGGAAATTAGTCAGGCTTTAATAAAACATATACATCTGAGTAAATGACCAGCAGAAGTGAAATATCCTATTTACATATCTCCTTTTCAGGACAGATCTCCTAGGGCTGGATGTTAGGGGGAGATGCTTCTTAATTCTCTCACTTTTTTCTTTAGATCCTTTCTCCTCCACCAGGACCTTTTTGTCCTGGTTTTCTTCTCTCTGACAGGTAATGAGTCTTCCCGTAGCCCTCTGCTTGCTGCTTATCTCTGCCTGTCTTTCTGCTATTCCTTTTTTTTTCCTTCCCCTAGATAGCTTTTTCCTTCCTTCTTCCCAAACCCTTGCCTCATATCTTCTTGGTTGTCCTAATATCTCTCACTTTCTCTCTCTCTCTCCTGATGTCACATCATTCTCATTTCTCATTCTACCTTTTATAGGCCACTCATCGCAGAAGAGTTAAAATATATTTGAGAACGCTAGTGTGGAAACCTTCTTGGAGTCCCTGACCCAGGCAAGGTCATAATGTTGCCAACTTTGGTATTTTCTAGAGGTCCTCGAACTAGCTGACATTTTTAATACTGCTCCAGAACCCTATGCATTGATGGGCTAGATGAGACTGGGTTTGTATCCAAAAGAATAAGCTTCAGACTTTCACACTGATTCAAGTAACTCCTAGGTATCTTTGGATTTTGGAGCCAGGGAACAAACATTTTAGAATAATTTCCTCCTGCCCCTTATCAATTTCATGATTTTTAAAATATCATTATGATTTTTGAGACACTACTGTTTTAATGCTGAGCATTAGTGATTTGCCATGTGGATTAAAGCCTATTCATTCTCCGAGTAGTGTGAGGAAAAATTGACAACTAATATAGTTAAACAGAGACAGAGGCCAGAAGTAGTACGCTGAACCATAGTTATGAAGGTCTCTGAAAAACAAAGGTATGAACTGACCAGCCACCGTCTTCGTGGTTGCAGCTGCAGGTTATATTTAACTGCAATCCCTTTCAAGACTGTGAACACTGGATTGTACATAAGCATTAAGCCTGAACTCCTCATCACTGGTTCTTCCCTTTTTGGGGCTGGAAGAATTCCATTAAAACATACAATTCATGGCCAAGAAAGCATGGATGTAGGATGTTCTGGGCCTATAGCATAGCATAACTGCTTTAATTTATAGTGATCCTTAACAATGACAACTTGGTCATAATGAATTATCCCTTTTGCCTGAATAGCCAATGATTCTGCATTGCAGGCAAAGGGACAAGTTGTTTGAAAAAGACAACAGTTCTGCTAAAGTTTGCATCATTTTCTCCATCTGATGTGAATTTTGAGAATTGCTAGAGTGCTGCTTGGAAAGGGAGCAACTCATGTTGGGCAGAGTCCATTTGAAGACAATAAAATTGGGCTGTTAATAGCCTCTAGATAAAAAACTAGGTCCAGATTTACTGAATTCCCTGGGAGTTTGCCACACCATTGAAAATATGGGTCTTCATTTCTGAGAAATGGAGGGAAAGTATATTGCCTCCAAAGAAGTGAAAGACAGTGATAACATTGCCATGTGTTACAAAATGCCACAGCCTAAAATGCAACAATTAAAAGTCAAGGAACTAAATGAGGAAAAAAGCGCATAACAATCTATGAGCATCTGCCTTTGATTTATCACGGCACCTCAGGACCTCAAGTTGCAGACGATGGTAAATCCATCAGGTTCAAGTGAATACATCAATTCTTGGTATATGAACGCATCTTTCAGTAAAACAGACCAAATTTGAGGTTTACTAAACAAGATAAGGTTTCAGATGCTCCTTGGCAAACCACAAGATTTATATATTACTTTTTTTTTCTTGTAAGAGGCAGAATCAGGCTATGCCCTTCTTTATTCCCTTGGGAATAGCTCCAACAAATTTTCTTTTCAGATTCCTTCCTTCATAAAATATAGAACTGAGGAAAAAAACAGGTTATTCCGAACACTAGAAACAGCTCACTTTCACAGTCTATTTTCCTCTCCTACATTAAAATGATCCAAAATGGAATTTGCTACCAGAAAATCAAGCCTAGCTGCATTACACAACAACTTCTGGAATCAAATCCCTCTTTGCAGGCGTTTAGGCATATGTAACTAGAGCACAGCCCTTTATTTATAGAGAAATAAAAACAGAAATAGAGTCCGCACATAAAAAGCAAGCATAATCTGGTATTTGTTTCATGTAAACTCAGACCATCAAAGCAGGTTATTAAAACTACATATTACCTCAGAAATTCCACATACGAACATAGACAATGAGTGCTAAGAACAGGAAACCATCTTGGAATGTAAGATACCTTTATATTAGCATAACAATATACCAGGGATTGGACTTGCATAGCAATTTCAATAAAAACAGGAGATGCTTATTAATTCACACCTTTGCCACTCAGGTGCATCTCTACCTCTCCAAACATACTCTGGTTTGACCAGCTAGTAGAAACAGGTTATTTAGGACATTTTAGCCTGAACTAGGCATTCTCTCTCACGTACTGTTCCTCTGCAGAGGGTGTTTGTAAATAATGGGGCATTCCAACAGAATTACAATTTTAGACCAGGAATTTCACTTTGGCCATGCACTGAGGCATGCACGAGGGGCTAAACTCTGGCAGCTCCTGTTTACTTCCAAAGGACTACGGATGCTCACAGCATTTTGAAAATCAAGTCACTTGCATAATTACAGACTCAAGAGCTTTACATGGGGCATCCAGCTTCTTTGCAGACAACAAAGGCAGAAGGAGCCACTGTGATCTCCCACTTCAAGCTCTTTCATAACACACACCACAGGATGAGGACAGACTGAAGCACATCCTAAAGGGCAAAGCTTCTATTCTTGATTTAAGAAGCAACATGATGGAGAGCCACAGGCTGATAAATTGCTGTACTACTGGGTCACCTTCCCTAGTAAAAGCATGTGCTGTTAAGTCTGGTGTACACTCATCTTGCGTCAACACACAGCAATCAAATCTTGTTACATGCTTTAGCTTAATAGATACAAGAGCTCTCCAATATAAAATTTCAAAATTCTCTCTGTATAGAATTCACAGACTAAGCTATTCAGCACTGGGTCGAAAGAAAGACAGTTCCCAACTCTTTTCCTCTTTCCCGTTCCTCAGTCCCTCCTATGGATCTTCCTTGAATGTTCTCCATCTACTCAGCTTTCTTGGAGTGTGAACAGTCAGAACTAGAAATCACATTCCTGCAGCAATCCCATCAAGATGTCAGATACAAAACCATTATTTCTGCACTCCTATATGAGTGTACTTTCCAGGGACTATTTTAGTCCTCCTGATCACCGCATTACTCCTGAAGCACTTCCCAGGCAGGCTGCCTCATCCTTTTTGTGCTGTCTGCATCCTGTGTCCTTACAGGCATGACTAATTTAGGTGCACTGAAGTGCCTGTTGTCTGATACATCCATGTTACTAAGCCACATACCTTTACCATTTCAGTGCTAACTCAGGAGCAAAGCCTTGATTGCTATAGACTTCTGAGATTTTTAGTAAAGCATTCTGCAACTTTTCCCAATTCTTATCCGCAATTCTTGCTCATGTTCTACAAACTGATTTGCCACATCATTTTTGTCAACACTGAATGCAGCTCCTTTAAAGCTGCATGTTACTTATTTGCATTTTATCACAGGTAAGACAACTGCAACCTCTCAACAGCGCTGATATCAAAAAGAATATTGCGATGCAACAAAGTGGCCTGATGCTATTAACTTTTTGGTTGACTAGTCTTGGCAGAGCGGGGACAAGGTCCTTCTCTTCTGTCCTTCTTCTATGTCCCGATTCCCTTCCCCCTCGCCTCAGTCAATCCGACTTCTCTTGACAGCACAGCCGGGATGAGGCAAGATCAGCACAAAACATCACTGGATGCCTCAGTAGAGCTGAGAGCTACCTGCAGCCAACCCACAAGGGAAGGAGGGGAGAAGCTATGGAAACAGGTAGAGCTAACGATCAGCAGCACTGTCCAAGCATTTCACAATAACAGGCCAAAGAACACTATGGAGACTTGCCGTAAAATGAGCTCCCTGGGCCATGGGAGCAGTGCGCAAGAGGACTGTGGGTATGAACCTCCTCCTCTTACCCTGCCTGGCCTATTTGCGCTCCCTAAGAGGCAGCAGAGTCGCAAGGCAGCCCCGACACTGCCTCTGCAGGCAGCCAGGGATGCAGTCCTACCTCGACATAATCCTGTCCCGGGACACCCGCATAGCTCAGCCTGCGTCACCGCCTCCCTGGGGAGAGGAGGAGTGTGGTGAGGAGAACGGGGATGGGAGGGCAGGTCCTTCTGCCTGCATGGGCAGAGGGTAGGAGCATTAGCCCCAGTCCTCGGCGGGCACCCGGGTGTGGAGGCAGAGCACGGCAGCACTCAACGCAGCTGAGAAGGGCTACGTAAGGCAGCAGAGAGCACGGCATAAGATGAAGTGCAGGACCTCCGATATTACAATAGCATCAGTGACAAATAAAGCTGATATGTGATATTTCTCATGTTTAGAAAGCACTCACCAGTTTGGGCTTCATGCATGTCATGCAGAAACAAGATTGCCAAATCACAGGCTTTCTACGTCTGCTTAAACTGAAGTAGCTTTTAGTGCTCTGGTCTACTGAGCTTTGCCATCAAGATAAAGCTAACGTATACATCCCTTTTTAAGGGTATAGTATATTAGGGGGATGATTTAATGCTGACACAGTGTGTTTCCCAGCTGGCCGCCACGGGAAGGAAATTCAATGCAATGAAACAGCTCCCCACCCCCAATTTAATAGAGAAACACTTAGCAAAAGGCCCATTACCTTCCCCCCTGCAGTACGATGGTCTGCAGAAGGCCCGGCTCATTCGCCACCCTGCTCTTTCCTGGTGAGGGCACTGAGCCTTGAGCAGAAATTGCTTCCAGGCTTGCAGAAGCAGCAAAAGCTGCTTCCCACAGACTGCTCCTCCCCTCCTTCTCCCCACTCCTTATCCAGTCTAAATAGGTTATAAACGTGGATTTTAACATTGCCATAACGCAAATCATTCCCATCAGATTTCCATTCTATTGACTGGGTGGAATTTAAATCCATATATGAGCCATTCGCTTTCTTGTTGTTTATTATCCAGGCTCATTGCATGGGTGTGTAAGCAAATAAGAAAAAGGTTTTATATCCCCTGACGGCTTGATTAATTTTGTTCTTGATATCTTGATTTTTTGCTAGATGAGTGCTCGTTTGTTCCTTTTCCACCTTTCTTGTTTGCTGCTAGCTTAATGCCTGCTAAACTACCTCATTCATTCATCTCGGACTGGGGCTTACAAAGTCTCTGGATATATGAAGTCCCAGAGTCTCAAATGACCACCGCTGTGGGGCTGAGCTTTGAAAAGAGGCCCCTGGAGTCCATTTTTGTAACAAAAACGCACATCTTTGGAACACATTTACCATAGGGAATGTGGAGAGCATAAGAGAGAGATAGCGCTTCTACCCACTTTGCCTGACCTACTCAAAGCGATCACGTTGGGAAACCCAGCAGGAAGACGCTGCCCCATCAGCATTAGGCTGCTCGTAATTCAAAAGGTTGCAAGTCAGCATGTCTTAGTTACCCACACCGATGGGACATAACTGGCTGCATACGTGCTTCCAGCTGTTTCCAAAAGTAAAGTGGCTTTGTTTAAACTATCCTCAAGCTAATCACGTATTATCAAAAAATCAACAAAAATACATAAGGAAAAACAAAAAGATTCATTTTACTAAAAGTCTCTATCTCTAGAAACGGCTCAGGCCATGAAAAGAAATTCTCCATATCCACAAAAAGGCAGAGGTCAAAACGAGAGAGTTATGGGGTCCTTTATATACCATTTGGAACCGGGAGATAGGCTGTGCCCTCTGCCCAGACCTCTCCACACTCAAACCTGCCAAAGTCAAGTAACATCAGAAGTCGAGGGGCTGTGAAACAACAGCCCAGAGCAGGGAGCACACAGGGAGCTCGTTGCAAAGGAATTCTCCCCACTCAGCCCTGACTCCTTGGGCACTAGTCAATGTTTTAGTAATGTGCATGCGTGGGTTTTTTTTTTCTCTCTTTTCTTTTTGTTATTCCTATTTGAAAGACAACTGGATAACAAAAATACAAAGGCTTTATACACTGTACAGAATGGTTTTGTTTTCCCAAGGTTAACGGCAGTAAGATCAGCTGATACACAAAACAAGAATGTACAGTCCTCAAGAAAAAAAGTAAAAAGAAAAATCACCAAGTTTGATGGTACAATTGTGTTTTCTTTTTGTGAACATCTGAGAGAAGCATTTATTCATATTCTGAATAGGAAAAGGCAACTGAAACAGGTGGTCTATTACTAGATCCATTAAACAAGAGATTTATGCATTACATATCCATCTTGAGGCAATTAGGCTGATCATTTCTTTTCCTCTTTTATGGCTTCATTGAAAACTTCTGGCAATAAAGCAATTAAAAAGTAACTATCCAAGCATTTATCTGTGATATCACAGATATCACAGCCTTTCTTTTATCAGAAACAAGCTGCTTCACTTTCCATCCTTAAAACATACAAATTTAAAGGCAACATTCACTGTTAAGACAGTGACATAATGCTGCCATTGTCCAAAGTCTGAATGCTGAATTACGGGGTATGGACTTGCTAAATCACTGTTTACTTTCTTTTTTGGAAGATGACTCTTTTAAGCTTGACTTTAATGTCATGTGGCATGGGAACCACAAGCAGAGAAATGAAGTTGCCATACAATTCACATCTCGAAGGAGCTGCCTCGCTGCATGTGCTGCGAGTGAACCTGCGGCTTTGGGTTTCTGCAGACACTTTCCTCGCTGGTGAACACAGTCTACAAGGAATAATGATTTTCAAAACTCAGCTTGACCTTACATATGGAGTTAGTCCAATGCTAAAACATAAAAGATTGCTGCAACAAAAAGATACAGGTGCTGCAAAGACATTTTTGAGGTGCTTCACATGAAGAGTGGAAGTCTGAACGCCAACACAGGCTGATAAGCCCGACAGTCTCTTTTTCCCAGAGAAGAGGTGACAGAAAAAGGTATTTGTACTAAAGGAAAAAGACTGGAGTCCTCATTAGTCTCTAAAAACAGTAAATTCTTTCCTAAACTTAACCACTGAAGGAGTCAAAGTTAGTGCTCTCTGTTGCTAGTTTAGATAATCCAGACTTTGGGCACACGCTGACTACAGAGACTAACTGACATAGCTAATACAGTTGTAAGTACATGCCACGCTTGCAAGAATGCGCATAAGCATGGCCCTGAAGTGACTCTCTAGAAGTACTGGGATGACATGAGTATTTGCTCACTGTCTGTGGCAATGACTCAATCTACTTTAAGAAAGGTAAAAAGAGACCTTTGTGCACACAGTGATAGCAGAGAGTCAGATCCTTGGTCAGGGCAGACCAGGAACATGGGGTGCCAAGCGGCTCTACAAGTCCCCATCTTTTCCTCTGCTAGCAAGATCTACAACTCAGCAACTCTTCTCCTCAGAAAGTGGCAAGTGAGGAAGGAAAAAAACCATTTTTGAAGTAAACTGAAACAAAGAGGAAATTCTTGTTTAGGCAAACTCTTTCTGCTCCTAGGAAAAAGGATGAGCCAAACTGTCCCAGCCGTCTTGCAGCGTGACACACAGAAATGCTCTGTAACACTCTGAAAATTAGGCTGAAAACAGTCTGAGGCAACAGTCTGAATATCACAGTGATGGAACGGTAAATAGGTTTCAGTCACTTAGTCCACTGCAGTTAAAAGCTTGATCATCTCAATAGCGCTGATGGGGCTAAAGCAACAAATACGAACATACAACTCAATGAACCCAGCCAGCCACGTGTGCCGGTAAGCTCTCCCCTCGCACAGCAATAGCCGTCTCTCCTAAGCCGCTCAACACTGGTTTTTCTCATTTGCTTTGTCCATCTTTGATGGATGTCGGGAACTGTCATGTTGGAAATCCTGAGCATCAACCCCTGAAAGGCTTCAAACTCAAACCAAAGTCCCCCAGAGCCAAGCCCTATGATACCAGAAGCTACACTTGACACTTCCTCTAGTCTGGCTCACTCACTAGTAGAAAGCAAATGCAAAATGACTAAATTCGTTTGGCTCAGCTTTGAAAAGTTTCCGGACCTAAATCCATGCTCAGTGGTTTCCTTGTATTCCTTAGGAGTCATAAACATTTGAGGGCTTCATTCATGACCTAAGGATGGAAATTAGAAAGTTCCCATGATTTGGGGTGCTACCGATAATTAAATCTCTCTGATCGTTCATTCTTATAGTGATATAGGCTAATGGAAAAGATCACAAGTGTACATAAGAAGCAAACAGCTACTGAATGCCATTTAAATAATTTGATTACGGATTTAAATTGATTGTAATTAAATAGCCTAGAGAAAATATGGAGTGAGAAGATGACATCCACCGCCAAATTCACCAACAGCTTTCTATTTTACTGTGAGTCTAATAATTTAAAAACCTCCAGCTTGTTAAATCATAACACAACGGATCCTGACCTAGAAAGGGTCTAGAGAGGTCAGCTAGTCCACCCCTACACCCTATGGCTGGTCAGCTACTACTAAGCCAGCAACATTTAGATCCTTTTATCTACGGCCACCCTGAATAAACGACTGTATAGTCAGCTCTCTGCTGTGCAGATAACGAGAGCTGGGATGCACCAGATAGCTGGAAATCCGTTAACATGGGCACTATGGGATATAGAGAAGAAAGACTATTTTTTGAAGTGTAATTCTGATGATGTGCTTATGGGTAGAAGTCTAAATTGTGATCTGAATTAAAACTACAGTCACGAAAGGCAAAAACGAATGGTCAAAAACACCAGAGTCTGATAAGTAAGTCAGTCTTGTGATTTCTGGAGACTGAATTCATAGCTTCTGAAACTCGATAACTCTGTATATCCTAAAAAGAAATGGGAACCACATAATAATCTGCAGTGTTAACCATGCTACTAACAGTGGCAACTATAAACCGACATCCAGCATTCAGTTCAGAGTTAGAGCGATAGCAGGACACACATTGCAAGGGGAGCACTTGGCCATGGTCCAGCCTATATGGGATAAGTTAAAGTTCTGGAAGCTGTGCAGCAGTTTGTGAATGATGGATGAAATGAGAAATCCCTGCTCCATGCACAGAGAATAGACAACTCTCGTCTGTTTGGCTGTGTCACTTGCCTTCCAGGCACTTAACATGCAACTTTGGTGAGAGACATTCAGAAAATCCCAGGGAGCCCTAATGTCTGAAAAATAAAAACAGAACATTGCAATACTGTCCCAGTACTTCAGTGGGTTTTAATTAGATTTCAATTTTATTTTTACCTACCTCTATCCAGTGACTTGTCTTGTCACCGAGTATTATGACCTCATGACAGACATCTGCCACTGCTGGTCAGGCAGCTGCAGAACAACTTTGAGTCTGGTTGCTTCTTCTCTCACTAAGCAGATAATATCCATGCAGTGAAAATGTTCTCCTCTTTGAAAGTGTAATGAATGAAAAATTAGTGAATAATCAACTCTTATCACATTTATTAATCAGGGGCCACAGAACCACATATTGTTTTCCCAGCTCTGAGTGGGCTGATTTCTGTAAAACATAAATCAAACCACAGCAGCTTGGACTGGCTTCCACTGACACAACTCGTCACCACCCGCAATCTGCTGGGGCAGGGTTAACATGGAGGATGAAAGATTTCGGAAGTGTGTCCTGCTAACACACAACACAAGGTGGCTTTACAAAAATCTCCTGCAAGGTTCAAGTCACTGTTTTACTTGTGCTTGTTCTCTGCAAATATTATGATGCTGTATCAGGCTACTGGACCGAGTAGATGGTCAGCTGCTTTACTGCTCCTGAAAGGTTAAGACTGAATAAAAAGACTGCTGTTTTATTGCCTTGTCTCTCCAGTTCCTCACTCCTGCCTGCTTGTTGGTATCATTGATTTATTATTCCTTCTAGTAACTGCGTGGCAGACAACATATCACTTACTACATGTGTGGGCAGAGGTCAGAAGAAGTTGCTTTACTTGTGTCCAAGTACAGTGGCCTCTAGTGGTTAACCCATTAGGAATGTTTAATAAGAAAAGCAATAAAATAGTTTAGTAACTGAATCCATTTCAACTGCAGCTGTATAGTTAGGAGCAGGGCATGGAAGGAAGAGAAAAGGATTAGCTCCGTCTCCACTACTACTCCCACTAGGCTGTCTTCTGCAAAAGAGAAGGCAGGACATTATTTGGAGATTACAGAGTGTAACATACTTTTATTTACTGCTTCACTACCACTGTAAAGATGTTGGGCACAGCTACAGGACTTTACATGTGGACAGTATTTGCTACTGGATGTAGACTCCACTTTAAAGATAAAAAATTTTACTGAGGAGGAACACTGAAAGCAGTAAGTCCGTATGGGTGTCCTGGTACAAGGCTGAACTCAAAATCCACAGACAATCAGTGCAGGGTATGTATTTAGCACACTGGAAATCAGTGACAAGAGGTCTGCATGAATCAACTCTCCACACTTGTTCACAAGAAGGTCTAAGGAAGGTGTTTCTATTAAGAAAGCTCCTCTAAAGCATACAACCAGCATACAGCACATTAAAAGGTTCATGCACTCCTGTGGATTGCTCATCTTGACGCAACATTATAGTGATACCCACCCAATCCGAAACAGTGGGAATGCCCTTGGTGCTACACTGATACTTCAGCCAACACAGTATTTTAATATCACCCAACTCTAAAAATGCTTTTACTTTTTAATGCACGTAACCAAAAGTCTAACTGCTCTGTTTGCTTGGAAGGGAGGGCGGAACTGTCTTCCGGCAGACTTTATTTTCCCTCAATTCCCTCAAGAAGGATATTAAGGGTCAAGAGTAGAGTGGGTAATTCCCATCTCTGGGTGGGAAATGAATCAGAAAAGTTAGGCAACAGAGGCTTTCACTGATTAAGAAGGATGCTATATTCAGGTAGACAACTGGCCAGAAACAGATGCTATTTGTGGGCATAACCGAGCATTAACAAATTGGCTGTTTATTAAAACAGGTGTTTGTGGGGACTCACGTGCCTGACACTGCAGATGTGGCATTCTGCTGAGCGATCGAGTTAGAGTATCGTTTTCCTTCCTAGTTACACTTATGCTTCAACTGATTTGATGAAGGAACTAAATTAGATTCAATAGAGTCAGCATCAGCTTTGAAAACTGGTGATTTCAATCAGGGATATAGCAAGGAAATACAAGTTTTTATACAAGCCAGCTGTTCTGCTGCCCACTTCTGATCTCATAATCATTCATTATTGTCTGGTGGAAAAAAAATCTGGTCCAAAAAAAAAAAAAAGTTTCTCAGGCTTCTATTTAGGAAAAAAAAAAATATCTTCCAGAATTCCCAGATCATAGACCAAATATACTCTCTTACCACCACCAAAAATGAGAAGACAAAAATCAATACTTCTTTTCTCTTGCTCTTCGGTGAATGTAGCAATACCAAGAGAGTGATGGTGTCCCAGACTGACATCCTGCCAGCGACAGGGCAGCAACACTGCCTGGGATGCTAGGGAGACCGCACTTCCTTTGCTCCAGGAGATACCATGCGTCCTTATATTAGCATCCAATGTCTATCTTAAAGAAAATCCCTTCCCCTTTCCATGACCATTTTCCTACCCAAAATAAATGAGTCTAAAAATCTTAATTTTGGAAGAATTTTCATCATTGCTGTTAAGTCTTGAGGGTTTTTTTTGGTTTTGTTTTTAAAAAAACATGCCACAGTGGCAGTAGCATGTAAACCGTGCCAAACTTGTCAAAGTTTATTGAAAACATTAGTGATGGGTGCTACTTCATGTAGCTCAAAAACATCTTTTCTAGATCAAAGTACCTCCGGGCTTGTTTCAAAACAAAATACCACAAACTACCCTGGGGCATCTCAGTGCTGTTCATAATTTAGATTTAGACCCTCAGCTCCTCCCCACTTGTGTTTTAGCCCTCGTCATGCCAAAAGCCAGCACATGCCCATATTTCTGATCAAGCGAGCTCCCTAAATGTTTAGGGATACCTCTAAGGGACTTCTGAGACTGTTAAGGAGGATCATTATACCACAATTAAAAAAATACTAACTGCCACAGACATTCCCAAAAGCTTTCTTAATCATGAGATTTCTGTAATTTTAATTAACGTGCCAAACTAGATGAATGGAATCTCTGAAGAGGACTGCAGTGCTTGCGACTGCAGGCAGAGGAACGCGCAAAAGGCACTGCAGGACACAAGACAACGATATATACCTGTGTTTACGAGTTATTTGTAGAGAAGCAAGTCTTACATAACGCAGGAGAAACAAATCTGAAGGTTTGTTTCCAGGTGCCTTATGAGGATGGTTTTGTAAACACATTGGAAAACCCCTCACCGCACAGTTGGCACATAACGTACACGACAGGTGCGAAAAAAGTACCTGCAAGAAATTTGGGACAGAAAAGATGTTTGCAAATTTCCAGGAAGGACCTAGTGGTCTCTTTTCTAAAAAAAAGCTAATCTAAAATAATCCAAGACTACCAGGCCTGTTCTTGCACACTGGACATTGTAATTTACCTGTGGATTTCCTATTCATTTTATAGGCAAAACTATGTCATGAAATCCTTGAACATCTGCCGAAAATTTAAGTTTTTGAAATCATGAGTTAGTTTAGGAGCCTTGTGTATTAAAAGGCACTTTATACAAGAGAAGTCAGGCTTCAAAGGGATATGCTGGGTTGTGCGATACTTGGGTTTGAAATCCGGAAACCGAGGACAGCCATGTGTTTGCCCGCGTCTGAGTAACTGCTCAAATGTAACACATCCCTTCTTGGAGGCAGCGTGCTGGCACTGTGAATAACAATGTGATCTGTACACCACTCACTCTGCCAGGTGATATTTCAAAAAGCTAAACTGCAGTTCTAAATAGAAGTGCTTGATCGATGATCTTTACTAAAGCTAATTTCTTACTGCTAACAGTGTAGCCTCTACAACTTGGTCTCCAAAGTGAGTAAAGCATGAAAGCCAGATGAATTCAGATAAAATTAAATCACAAGTATCCACTACATTTGAATAAAACCCCTCTGCTTACTCTAGCTCATTTATGCATTCACCTTACTTGGGCAAATGCTCAAATACTCCAGCAAAGCAGTTTTCTGCCTGGGATGTTTATTAATATCAAGAATTTAAACGATAGGCTGCAGAATATTTTCTATAAATTTGATTTCAAATTCACCAGTGCAGATCAGGAAATCATTAAAAAGAGTTAACAGTAATGTAATTGGGAAGCAGAAGCCTTCATTTGATCAGCCTGGCCAAAGCAGTTTTACTTTTCAAATCCTGCATGTTCAAGGCTTAGCAATAAACTGTTCAAAATGGTGCATCAAGCCCAGAACTATTTACAAAATGTATTTGAATAATTTAGGAAGAAAGATCCATGTGGGCAATGTTCCCCTTCAGAAAAAGAGGTAAAATTCACTGAATAAGTCATTTGCCATTAATTAATTATTCACTCAGCTCCAGCCACTGGTAGTGAAACAGCAATTTTTTTAAACAAATGACTGTATCTTTTTAAGCAAAGTATTCAAATGCTGAACTCAAACTACCCTGCTCGTTCAGAGAAATCTTGCAAACACTTTGAGTTAGCAAAGGATTACATAAAATCTGACCAGTAAAGCATGTAGCACTCTTTGCAAGCTACATAATTGAGCTGCTAGCAGTGGTGTATGCAGTTCATTTAGATTTAAGACCCTGCTAGATTTAAAATGATATTTACTTATGCATTTTAATTAATACAATGTGCAAGTCTATCAGCAAAATATGTATTTGAGCAATAAAAAGCATTGCTCAAAGAGTTACATGAAACTCTACACACTTGAATAAGCAACAAAGAAATCTCAGGGGACATTTTCATGGCTAATCTTACTCACTTCTCACGGGACTGGGGCCAACCATGTTAAAACTAGTACACTTCACATATAATATTAAGTAGATAACAAAAACATACCCAGTACTAGAAAGCTACAGTCATCATTTATTGCGAGGCTGGCTTGTTAAACTAAAAACGCATGGTAGAAGACAGCGTGCCCCTACTGCCCTTCCACAGATCACTGCTTTATGTATTGCTGCTTTCCAGCTGCTTATGGGTACTGAGAAGTCATGCACCATGCGTTTTCAGCAGACAGTAAAGATATCTCTTCTTTTTAGAGAACGCTTACTTTGATCATCTTTCATTTGACTTCACTGGACTGAAATGTCTAACATGAGAACAATAAATCAATCTGGTTGTAATGGTGAAAGTTCAATTTTGTAATACAAGCTATTAGTTTCTGCAGGATAGAAACACAGTCAAGAGTACTGACAATGAAGTTAAGAGCAAAATTTATCAAAGAACAGAAAAAATGAAGCAAAGATTTGGCAGGTAGAATTTTACCTCCTTTCTTCTCACGGCAAGGACTACAACAGCTTTGACTTTTGTAGCCTCTAAGATCATGCCATTGCAATTTTGAAGTTTTAAGAAATAAAAATTATGGCATCATTCTTCAGTTTCTGCACTGTTGCGTTTGGAACAGATTATGAAGTACACATTTCTATTATTCTTCAGTGAGGAATGCAAAAAAAAAAACAACAACAACAACAAACGACGAGAAGGGTTGAACTAGACTTTCACCCTCGCTGGCCACGGAGAAGAGCAGCATGGTGGGTGAGGCGCGTGGCTGCCCTTCCGCCAGCCCGCGTGTTTCCCGGGCTGCCCGCTCGGCTCCCTCTCGCCATTTCAGCATGGCCGTAAACAAGCGCTGCGGCGCGGCATACCCAGCAAATCACAGAATGCTGAAAAGGTCAAGACAGTCCTGCCGAACGTCTCTACCCTGTAATTTACAGAATATATGAGGCATTCACAGCCTCGTAACTCATTCAAATGACAAACATTGTAGAGTGAACATGAAATGGCAGAACATGAATCCCTTCCAGTGACAGCGTTTCTAATAAGCATGAAAAATGGTGCATACTTTGCCCATTTTATTACTGTCCTGTGGTTCTCTCTTCTGGTACATAAATATTGCCCGATTTTCAATGCACAATATCATATGTCTGTTGATTGTGTAGTCAAATGCATCTGTGTTTGCATTTGGGCACAGACCCTGAAAGGCGGAAACCGAGGGAGAAACATCAGTCAAAGCTTTCCCTGCCTATAAGCCTTCCTGCCCTTCAGAGGGAAGGACTAGCCTCGTTTTAAGCAGGTGTAGAGTCCTGGCCAAGGTCACACAGGCAAATTGCAGCACAGCAAAAAATACAGCTCTTTTCCAATAGCCTGAATCCACTTTCCTATCATTAAGACCATCTTTTCTATTTCCAGTCCTGTAGGCTGAGCTTCAGTTTTCTGGAGACAAACTTGCGTCCGTTTCTCAGACACGAGTCAAAGGCAGTAAATCTAGAAGACAGACACGAGATCCTTTAGCACAGCTCAGCGTAGCTGTATGTCTGTGGCGGCTAAGTGAGGGTACGGATTTGTTAAGGACAGCTTAGTCCCAGGAAAGCGCTGCAGATGCGCATCCTGGACACCCACACAAAACGGACACCAATTTTAGAGAAAGTTTTATCAGTGCAAGATTATTTGAGCCACTTCCTGATCACTCTAAGTTAGCCGGTGTCCTTGGATGAATGCCTCTGAAGACATGTAAGCCAGTACGTACTGTGGCATTTCTTTCTTATTTTCTTGTAATAAAAAGAACACAAGAGACTTATCTGAAGCACTGCTATTGCAAATGTAACTGTAAGGTTATCTGTCGACAACAATGCATATTTTTCCATAAAGACAGTGTCATCATGTCCTCAGAACATATATAAGATTCATCTAATAACCACTGAAATCAAAGTAAACAATAAATAAAGTTTATAGACGCACAAAAGAAAAGAAGAATTCAGAAAGGGCCAAATCTCACTTTGATATCAGCGCCAATCACACAGATCCCAAAGGACATTAAAATCATGGATCAGCAGCCAGAATTTGGCTTTGCTTCCAAGCGAGTTAAAATAAAAGGAAGTGTGCAAATAAACTGTTCTCTGCTTCACTGATGTAAATCTGGATTAACCACATGAAAGCCAAAAGAACTACTGTGGATTTACACCAGCCAAACCACAGATCCCAGCCTCAAGTCTCTGAAGTACAGCATTTCACCATTATCCCTGAGAGAAGCAGGGATATTAACACCACACCAAATTAGCATCAAAGCATTAGCTGTAACACACTTACGGTACTTAGGGAACTACTTCTAAAGCTAAATGTCAGACAAATTGTCTCTTATATTCCCTACAGATTGGTAACAAAAAAAAAAAAGATTGTAATAGATGCAAATCCTGCATCCCCTCATGCAAGCACGTAAGGCTGAAACAGCAGTGGAGCCCGATCCCCTGCGTCACAGAGAGAAGGCAGGTCCTAAAGAATATATCCTCAGATCTTCATTTCCTAGTGAGAATTGCTCTTTCAAGCATTTGGTGCAGCGTCCCCCCACCCCTTCCTTTCACCCTAGGAGAAGGGACTTGCAATTTGGTGGCTGACACTCCATCAGGCAAACGCCTTTTCCAGTCTCAGGAATATCGTGGGGGTCGAGCCACCTCTAAACACCCCCAGGGAGGACTGCTCTTCTGCAGCCCCAGCCGGGCACAGGAGCCGCAGCAGGGCTGGGAGGGGCGTGAAGCTCTCGGCTTGGCACAGCTCACGTACCCAACATCGCTACCGAGAGCCTCCTGCTGCACCTGAGGCTGAAGGAGGCCTGGTGAGCACGGACGGCAAGGGAGAAGGGTAGCACTTAGCAACCAACACCCAAGACATCTGTTTTCCATATGCACCAGCTACTTGCTTGAATAATTGTATGTCGTCATTTAATTAAAGAGCATATCAAAACGCACACGTGCGACATTTGGAGGCCTGACCATGGAACAGACTGTACTTTTCACACTACACACACACACACTCTGGTGGGAATCCCTGCACAAACTCACTTTTAAATCATTTGCTCTGTGTAAATTATTTCATAGTTCACAATTGCTGTGCTGTTTTGTGTTCAACATCACCACCCTATTCAACTAAGACGTCTATCAAATACCTATATCGTTAAATGCGAAAGAAGATCCATTTAATCAGTCAACCAGTAACAGCACATAACGCTAGATTGCTTGAATAGATGCGTTTGGTATGAAACTAATGTCTCTGAAAGAATTTGCAAATAGTTTTTTTCTTTTTTAGAGAAGTGAGGTCTCGATGAAAATTAAGACTCTGGACAGTTAATGTTGCATCTGAAATATGTCAACATACATGGATTTTTGCTTTCCCAAATGACTCCTTCTAACCAGTGCTTCAAACAAAAAGGATCTTTCATCATTATTATTTACTATATACACCCTATTCTCACACATGTTGATAGTCACCGTAAGTTTGTATGTTCCCTTTCCCTTGTTTTACAGTACCTCTACTGAGTTGTTTAATAACCAGTCCCAAGGAACTGCACTGTTAAATCTCCTAGAAGCAAATTCTGAATAGCTCAACTACTGGAAGAAGGAGAATCCTCATAAGCTACATGTTTCTTCTCTGCATCTTTAGAAGCGGAAAAACTTCTATGAAACCAGGGAGGTAAATCCCTTGACATTTTCCTTGTTTAGTCAGTGAACTAACATAAATGTTTACTGTTTTGTTTTTCTAAGTAACACTCACGCTACATTTTTAAGTAAACGTCTGAAAACAAAGCTCGTATCTAGTTCAAAAACAAACGGTACATAAGTGATATATTCAATTAATATACAGAGAGACATGCAAACATTCATTCAAATCTCACCTAACTCTCACTCAATATGCATAAGGAAAAGACTAATTGAACATTGTAATTACTGTTATAAATGTTACAGAATTAACAGAACAGAAAAATCTTAGCTCCTATTTTGATAGGGGGCTTTTAGGTCTTCGGATACTCTAAGGAACACAGAATTATAAAATACCAGCCACAGGGCAAGTTCAATGACTTTGGGAGCTACTTTATACACAGACCAGCTAGATACAGCTGTGCAGCCCACCCTTCCTTTCACCCTTAGCAATCCTTGCGCAGCCAAGGACCAGCAGAGCACAGCTGTCCTTTCTCCCTTCCCTGAACACCCACGGCCCCACCAGGCCACTTTTATACCAGCTGAGAGCTGATGGGCAGCGTGAGAATTTGCAGCTACCTGCGCCAAGTCAGATTTTGGCTCCTTGGTGCTGCCAGAATTGCGCAGAGCAGTGAGCTCGGAGAAGAGCCTGCTCTGCAACCGTGCGGCAGCCTGGAACACAAAGGTCGAGCTATCTTTCCGTCCACGTTCTCAAAGCACAGAGTGAAACAAGTTAGCCGGAAAAGAATTTTAAAAATCAATTAAGAAATCAGTAGAGTGATGCACCAACAAGGCATCGTAAGATTGATAGCACAGCATGCCCCACTTACGGCCTGAACAGCTGTATCAGAAACAGATACTAGATCTTTAAAACTTACTGCGCAATGACCTGAAGACTTCAAGCCATACCTCTGACTGTGTCTGAATCTTTACTTTTTCAAATCACTTCCAGAGCTCTGTAACCTCAGGGATGGCATGAACAATTCACACACACACTTAGGTTATGTCAGGTCTAACAAAGCAGCAGTGAACACTCTAGAAATAAGGATCTTTGAATAATTACTTTGAATCACACTGGCATCAGCTTTAATAAACTCACACTCAGACCCTGACAAGGGAGAAGGTCACATTTTGCAAGCGGAAAAGTGAGGAGTTATGGTACAAAACTCTTCAAATGCAACCTTAAGAGCCTCCTGTTAAAGCCATACCATCTCCTGGGCAAAACAAAATGGGCACGGCCAGCAGCAAGACGTCAAGCTGATCATATTTTCACTCATACATTCAAATTTGGTTTTAACCTAACCAAGAACCTCAGGAGGAACCCTCTTCAGGAAGTAAATGCTATTCTAAGATTAAACTGATGTATTTGCAGAAAAACATTCTGTGTAATAAGAATAAAAGTTATTTGGTAAAACTGGGATATAAGAAGATTAAGTATGCTGTATATTATGCAGTCTAGTAGTATTACTACTCCCTGCCCCAATGCTAATAACCATGAAACAAAAAAAAAGTTCTGTGTGAAAAGGAAGCAGCAAATGAACAATAGAAAACCTGTTGTTATTTTCTAGGTCCGCCCAGAGATGAAGTGATTATCTGACCTGGCAAAGCATCTGTGACAATGAAATTGTTTTGGACTACTCCTCTAGTCCTCTGAGATGCTCTTTTGTCCTCCTGTCACCTTCTCCTCTCTCACACGTGCTCCCTCCCCTCATCTCTGTCTCTCTGGCACAAGCAAATATAGAAAACAAGGGGTAAATTCTAGACTCTGCTTCTGTCTAACCTTGACAGAGACGTTTTTGATCTTGTCAAAGAAAAAGGGAAAAAACAAAAAAGTACACTCATGCCACCTAAGAAGAACAAGACAAGCTCAGGGTCATGTTTGAAGCCTGAAGGGACTCTTATCTACCGGCAATAAGAATCGTGCATACCTATTTTCATTTCAATCTTCTTACAAGAGCTGAAAGCCAAAAGGTGAATATTGAAGTCTGCAATCAGGCCAAATAGGAAGCTATTTAAATAGTTAGGCCTCTACCTAGGTCTAGGAAGGTGCCACATTGCATTGCGCTAATCATTATGGATAAAGACAGTAAATAATTGTTAATCTGCTGTGCTTATAGAGCAAAGAGCCTTTTTTTTTAAAGATTAGTTTGCCAGTAGAAGTCCAAAATAATCTCTTCAGAACAAGTAGATGGATTAAACTCCATTTCTTTTGTAGTTTAGTGGCACATTCATACTTGCATGACTACTGAAAAACAGGCACATTGGATAATTTGACTCCATGCAATCCTTTCAAACAGAAACTTTGCTTTGATTTCTAATAAAGTACAGAAGAATGGCATTCTTCCAGAGCTGCTAGCTTCACAAGACTTTAAAAATAAAAATAAACTCCAGTAGATAACCTTACCTGCAACTTACTCACAGGACTTCCCTTTCTCCTCCGTTACTTAGCTGCTATCAAACGATCACCTTTGCTACCCTGCTGCTGCGGTCCTCAGAGGGTCCGCGGCAAACACTACAGGTCAGCACAGCCCCCAGGCCAGTGCCATGGGAAGACTCCCCCAGTGGAAGGCAGTTGAAGGC
Source organism: Struthio camelus (assembly GCF_040807025.1). Classification (NCBI taxonomy): domain Eukaryota; kingdom Metazoa; phylum Chordata; class Aves; order Struthioniformes; family Struthionidae; genus Struthio; species Struthio camelus. The sequence continues at coordinate 12,670,966 of NC_090952.1, read as the reverse complement.
ACTTCTCCAAGAAGTTTCTAGCTCTAACTCTCTGCCATTTAAAAGTCAGAAGGGAAAGCAATGAACTTACATGTTACAGAAAGTAGTTCAGGGTCTTTCATAAACACTAATCTTACACCAGTATATGAATGCGGTTTAGTGGCAATAACCAAACTTTTTACCACATGAGGAAAAAGGTGCCATATGTAAATTCCCTGCTCCTAGGAGACAACTAATGGATTCCATTTTAGGATATAAAGATGCAAGATTTATATTTGCCTCTAGAGATATTCCAAAATCCTATTACTGAAGCATATCTCCAAGGAGAGGAAGGGCTTTGTTTGTTTTTGTTTTTTTTAAATCAAGTCTCTTTTTAATCAGGCAGAGCAAAATGTTTTCACGCAGGAGAGAAGAAACGCAGCACAAAAACAAGACAGTCCTAATGGAACAGGGGCACTTGGAAAAGGAAATGAAGATGGACTAAAAATGCAGGAAAGAAGATATGCACTCTGAGTGCCTTGATTGCACATGCAAGGACAGTTTGCTCCCAAAGGAAATCATTAGAAAGTTGACTTTTAAGAAGCTGGATTCAGAGACCAAACTCAGCCTTTTGGGACTGATCCAAAGTTAGATGACTGTATCCTGCTGCTACCTGAGGTGGGCCTTTGATTATGGGGCCTCAGACCCATTTTGTGTTTTCCTTTTTGAGGACCAATTTGTGCACTCAGCTACAGGCATGCAAGTGCTGCGGAGGCGAACCTGAGCAGGCATGTACACGCCTGTCTGCAGAATTCGTCTGGCGCTGGCTACTTCCCCAACCCACTGCTGTCTTCTCTGTGCAAGCCCTTACAAATCCTGAGCAAACTCACAAGGGATTCATATTCTTGCCACGATTCAATCTCATTCAAGAATTCCAGCCCCATTTTGAAATGCTTCCTTAATTTAGGTGACTTAAGTGCTTTGCTGAAATTGTTAAGCACCTGATTTTAAATCAAGGATGTGCCTTTGTAGCTTGCTTAAGTAGGATCTTGCAGAGTATCACAGAAAAGGCTTTACCACACTGTTACCAGCCCACTTGCATTTTTCATTCTGACCCTGCTTATCCTTAAAAACCATTCCAGCACCGAAGCCTGACCAAACTGGGTATAAGAGAAAACACAGAATCAAGCTCAAGGAAAACACAGCCTTGGCACAGAGTAAATAAACCACATCTGCAATGCATCTTTTGTCATTTAAACTCATGGTACCCCAGTCCTCAACAGTAACTCCAGTTCTACCTCTCAAACTTAGAAATCTATTTTCAAGCTAAAGAAAAAATACGCTGAAACATCAAAGCTGAACATTTCCCACAGCCCCAAGAAGCCCCACAGTTCCCCAACGTTTGCAGAACTCTAACAGACTTTCTCAACATGAGAGAAAATACAGGCTGCCAGCTGAGATTCAGAGATAAGCAATCACAGGAGAAAATATAATAGGAGTGAGAAAAGCATACAAGCATTTTAGTCAAAAGCCATTCCTAGTAAGCATTCGGGACAAACTGAAAATGCACTGTTTTCCATTAACTTTTAAAGGAATCGGCATTTCTTTTATGAGAATATTTGTCTCAAGGCAAACATCAACCGATCAATACTGCAGCAACATAGACATATGTCTATCAATCATATATTAAAAAGAGCAGCAGCACTTTGTATTTCATACCCAATGTAACCAATTAGTACTGCCATTCCCCGATGTTACACAAGTTCACTCCCTTAAATTGCCATGGCAGTAAATTCTACAGTTACAAATGAGAAGCCACAAATTGATCTGCATGTAGTAACAGTGCCACTAAACCTTTCGTGCTTCTTTCCGTTTTTCCCATCTGCTACTAGAGTGGAAGTTTAGGATCTATTATTCCCAGAAGGGGACTTACCCAGCTGGACATCTATAACAGTTGGCTGGTTCTCCATGGGGAACAATGGCTTTGGAGGTTTGTCTGTGAGCAAAGCTAGAAAAGAAAATGAGAAAATGTGATGGAAAAATTGAGACAAATTACTGGATAAGAAGAATTCTGCCAGGTAAGCAATTCAATGCTTGCACACTTGCGAACATGTAAACATTTATTACATAATGTTGCTACTTCAGCTGTTACCCTGCCAACGCATCACTGGCTTCCTTGCAGGTGTGGTGGTCCACTGATTTGAAGGAAACAGGCTATTTTGAGAGAGACGTTTTAATACAAAGCAAACTGAACTCAATTTCTGATTCCAATCTATATATAACATCTAGACGAAGCATTTTAGATCCTGATCTTGCAAAGCTAATGTACTTAATTGATTTGAAATCCATCAGTCTAATTTCTTCAGTGAGACCAGTCCTGATATGTCTTAATGCTTGTCAAAACTAGTATTTAGATGCAAAAAAACTTGCAGAGAGTTTAGCCTGATGAGTCCCAACAACTTCACCTAGTTTGTACTCCCACCCAATTCAGATCGGGTATCGGGATGCTCTTCTCAAAGCCTCCAGCAGGGACCCTGCCCTCTATTTTCCAACGTTTTGCTGTTCTGAGAGCAGAAAGCAAAACCCAGGCCCACTCCTTATGGGGTGACTGCTCAAGCCACTAGGACTGATGACCACAGGCAATACTACTACTAAAAAGTACAGCTACAGAGAACAGCTTTATGACGCAGTTTGAGTGCTCAGGACCATTGATTTTTATAAGTTGAGGCTAGCTTGGAATAAATCACTGAGTATCCCTGGGGCTGGGGGGGGGGGCTGTTCTCATCAAATACAACATCAGGCACTAAAATTTAGGAAAATTAAACATTCCAAAATTATGTAAAAACTATCTCTGATAGAAATTCACTGATAGAATTTATTTGATCTGAGTTTGTAAACTGAATCTGCGTTTTTCAGTAAAAGACTAGGACAAAGCCGCCCCGACCACCTCAGCAGCCTCCACACTTGCTGGCTTGATAGGAAATGAAGCCGCTCCAAAATTTTGTTAGCTCAGGCTATAGGCCCCCTCCACCCAGGCAGTCACGCTGGGTCTCCCCGGGCAGAGTGGGTTCCTGCCTGTGAGGACTCGCTGCCTCGGCACCGAGCTGCCAGTTCAACGCACCTTCACCAGGGCTTTAAAATAAGCCAGCCAAGCGGCCGGAGCAGAGGAGCAGCTATCACATTTCACTAACGTGGACCCGGTAACCAGCTGTCAAACAGCAGCAGCACAAAGTTGGGGGCAGCTGAACCATTCTCACTGCTGAGCTATTCTGCTATTTCAGTACAGTTTGAGGAAAAATCTTCAACCCCCCAAAATGTCCATACCTATGGAAAGTGGCGAACTGTATTAAAGGAATCTCTGAAGTGATTTAAGCAGCAGCCTAATAAGACTAAAACCACAGGCAGGGTTCAGAATGAGAGATTAATGGAAAATTCTGTTGACAAGAACATAGCAGTTAAAAATGCTCATCCAACACTAAGTCACAAGACTGACCCAGAAGCAACATCAGGGCCACCTGTACAATCATATTATTCAGGGATTAGCCAGCGAGTAGAAAGTTTCTGGCAGGAACAAAGAATTAATTTCCTGTGCTAATGCACCTAAGTCCTCTGAATGTCATTAGAGGGTAAGAAGAAAGTAATGCCAAACCTATACACAAAAGTATGGTTTAACTATTTCCTTTTTAAGGAATTTCAAATCTAACCAAGTTGAAAACTTCTAAGAGTTTTAGCCATCAAACGCAAGGGACTTTGGAGGACATTCTGCTGATGTTTTTTTTTAAGCAATGTATGCTTTTAAATTGCTGAAAGCTTTTGAGAGGCTCTTCCTCATAAAATCTCACTGCATGCAAGGGGAGATGGATAACTACTTTGAAAGCTCCTCCACAAATGCCAGCCTAATTCAAATAACAAGTTTCTTAACTAAAGTTCACACTGCCTTCAACCAAAGCTCTTTCCCAATACTCTAGGAAAACAGTCCGTTCTCCAGGAAATCCTAATACTCTGATACCCACTACATTTGATAAGGGGGAACAAGAGGGCGATAGCACATTTTCAGCACAGTCATTTTTCTATTCAGCGTGTACTGAAACTCTGCTTTTCCTATACTCCAGCTCCTCGTATGAAAAACTCCTGTCAATAAATCCTAAGTTAGCTAACAAAAAGAGCCACTGGAGCCATAAGAAGGACCTTTTTGCTGAAAAGGTCTGCTGCTTTCTCTTGGCTTATGGTGGAGGATTAGATGTTCTGTGGCCTACCACGGCCTCTGCTGAGGGAGAACCGTATCACAACAGTCACAGCCTGACATTCCTTATCTGCAGTTTTGGTTTTGGTTTCTTTACTGATTTTTATATTCTCTAGGCAGACTTCCTTAGAAGGCCTGCTGGAAAGGGAGAGGAGAAGGAACTACTAAAGAGGTAGTCCAAACGTAGCAATATTCTGCAATAACTGCCTCTGCACAACTGAGGTCAGTAACTCGTTAAAAGAACGAGACAAGTAAACCCTAGCAAATACTTTTCAACTTAGGAAGGATTCAGCCTCCTTAATAGGGTAACACATTGTCCTGTGCCTAAATACAGGAGTACTCAGCTGTTCAGCACAGAGAAAATAAGAGCACATGGCTGGAGACTGTAGCTACTTGCTGCAGCTCCCATGTGGGCCTGCTCCAAAACACACCAGAGAGAAGGGGCAGGTCTCAGTGGCTGCAGGGCGATGGTTTGGAGCATGGGTTTTGCATTCAACACAAGGCATCCAGAGCAGCAAGCCCTCTGTCCAGACTAGGCCAGAACGAGCAATGGTCTCATTGACCCTTCATGGGACTCTTTCAGAGGGCATTACTGTGTGTTTCAAGCTGAGCACAGGCATGAGAGCTCATAGGCGCTGTGAAAAGCAAAGGCTGCAATGGAGAAAGAGACCAGCTTAAGAGCACGATTCTAAACAACTTGATATACCAGGTCAATTTTTTTTTTGGGGGGGGAAGAAATCTATTAAAATGGGGAGAGGGAGGGGGGAAGAGAAGCCCACACAACCCTCCAAACCAGAAAACCTGGCATTCCAGTTGAGCGTGGGCCTTTGTACTTTGTGAGGCCCCTCTGTGGGATTTCACTTTTGGCATATTACCCTCACTTTGCTTCTTTTCTTATTTTTTTCAGGCTTGTGTTCCTACATTTAGGCTTTCCTTGTATTATTATTTTTCATCGCTCGCACTAAATTCTACTCTAACTTCATATGCGCCGCAGGACTCGAAGAAAGCTGGCTGGCCTAGCTGCACCTATGGTGCTCCACAGCGCGTTCAGGCTTTCCTTCGTTAATGCTCTTTCATATCTCATTCACACCTGCACCCCTCACAACCCAGTTTGAACAGGGCTTCCTCTCATTTCCCCTAGCTTTACTTACAGCCTTTGACTCTCTCTCTTTTTTTTTTTTTAAAGTGTGCTCATGAGTGTCACATTTTAAGCAGTTATGTTATCTATATTGTTCTTGGAGGGTCATCATCATAATGAACTGGCAGCCTGTCAGAGCTCTTTATGTAGCAACTGAAATGGCCCAAAGGGATTTTGGGCCTAGGTCGCAGTGGATTGCTGGCTTTTCAATGTCATATATGTTTACAGAACACAAGAGCCATTTCTTACTTTAGAGGTCAGACATGAGATTACTTATTCACCTTGCAAAATTTACTTTTAGCCCTTCTTCAACAAGATGGTGCAAGATATTCTCAGCTGCAGGGAGTTTTAATCTAAAACTGATCATCTCTGCACTTGAAAGAAGGCTATAAACAACCTTTACTCAAATGCACCTTCTTTTAAGAGCAGCTTCTTTAATTCTCTCAATAGTTTTATAGATGAGCGGTACTCTAACTTCTAGCCTTGCTGAAGGTACTGTATCAATGTGTCTTTAATAAACCTAATACTGTTATGTGCTTTCACCTAACTCTTACTTTACCTCCCATAAAACCCACTTTTATTAAAACAACTAAATGCATTGCAAACACTCTTCCTATTATTAAAGATATAACAGTATTTCTGCAAAAAGTATGAAGATATCTCATCAACTGTCATAGGAAGAGCTGGGATAGAACTATTCTTTTTCCAACCTCCCTGGAACATGACCTGCCCCGGGCTACTTTGAGCAGCAACACTTACATGATGAAGATACTGGAAAAAGGATCAACATTAATTTCTCAAAGCATCAATTCAGGAGGCTACATGGCTAGACCCCCCCTTTGTGAGGGTCTGATAATACAGCGTACGCTAAGGGGTCTCTTTGCCTTTACGTAGAGCATTCTTACACTTTATCCTACAGATGGGCAGTTTTTGTCTGCATTGGTTTACGCAAACATCAGCTCCATAACACATAATTAAGGAGAGAAAGGCTCACACAAGGGATCGTTTCTTTGTCCCAGGGTAACACCAGTCACACTCCCTGGGGCATCGTGTAAAGTTACTGGTGCTGGATGATAAGCTGGAAAGACACTTCTGGGTACCTGGAGGCACCTGGCAATGCGTTTGCCTCCCTTACAAGTTTGGTGGGCATGCCCAGAGGCTGTTTAGCAGTCAGGGTCTTAGGAGACTGCTTAACACACGGTTTCTTCCCAAGCTTACTTTTAATCCTGTTGAGATGTACTACACAAACTCTAAAATAACAATCAAGTTGCTGCGATTTCACAACACTTGACATAGTGCTTTTCCTGGAGAGATTTAAGGGTAGTCTTTTGCAAATTGATACACTAATCTGATCTCCTGTGACTGTTCATTCCAGAGCATTTTCTCTCTCATAACACATGCTACCTTTATTCCCCCTTCTTCACAGGGGCAAGGAATCTGCTATCCCAGAAGTGGCTCAGGAAAGCAGAGGAGAGCCCTGCAAAAGATTTGGACTCTGCAATTGGTTACAGAGTGATCTTTAGCCAACAGAGAGATTGGGACTGCTGCATAGGGACAACATCTAATTATCCACAGACCAACTGAAGAAGAAAACAGTCTTAAGAAAGACGCTCCTGTTCCTAAATGCCAGTGCTCTACAAGGACCTAGAGGCTCTTTTTTCTTTTTTTCCACCACAGCCTACGCTGTTTCAAAAGTCTTTAATTCCATATCCAAATACAAATCTGACACACTAGTGAGTTTTCTTGAAAAAGCAGAAAGAAGCAGAGAAAACAAACAGGATTGGGATAAGTAATGATAACCAGTTAGAAGAATTACCAGGCATCTAAGCAAGCATCTATTCCCTCAGAGTCAGCAATGTGAAGCAGTGCTGTACCCCACACTGTTTCCTACCTTGCCTCCCCAACAGCCTCACGATTCTCCTTCCAAAGCTCCCCCAGCACCAGCTGGGTGTCTTTTAAAGCAGCCACCCCTAACCACTGCTGGTTGCGGGGAGGCACAGCCCAGGCTGCTGCTACGATGAATGCAGGTCTCTTACTACAGTTTTGGGGTAGCGTAGCTAAAAGCAGCTTCTGAAGTTAACCCAGAGCACCTTCCTCGAGTGCCACGCAAAGGCATGCCCTAATCCCATAGGGATTTCCTGTGCTCCAAGGACCTGAATTGCTACTGGTGTGAAGCCAGGCAGCATGAGGTGCATGCACTGAAATCCAGCTGCTTACAATTTGAAAGGTGCCTTTTTTGTGACTCAGCACAGCTGGAATATTTTCCAGACTAGCTAGCTCTCCAGACATTTCTAAAGGGGATGAAGGCAGGGCTAATGCTTGGGAAGGGTTTTCGTTCTTCCTCTTTAGGGTGGATAATGACTTTTCCACATGTTGTGATGAGCACCCAAAATACATTTGCTGTTCTGTAATTTTGCTATTGACGTATCTCTTGGACATTTGTTCATGTAATTTGCAATGATGAACAGAACAATTATCCAAATACGAAGCGGAATGATAAAGAATCAAATCAATTCAAATCTTCTATGAGAGAAGTACAGGCCAACCTACTTCCTTAAATCAAAGGACCTGGCATTTTCCCACCATCAATTAACATACAGCCTCCAGTATCATTCAATCAAGAATCTGGCTAACCTTTTGACAGCAAAACTGATCTGTTTGAATAGCATCCTCTGGGGCAAATAACAGCTTGCCAAATCCTTAATCTGAAACTAGCTCCTACCCACAGTTAAGCTTTTGTTCACTTCTAGTTCAAATACACATGCTTCCAGGCATGGCTTCGATCTTTTTGGCATCTAAAAATCTTGGCAATGACATTGCAATATTCACACCATAGAAGAAAATGGAACTAACTGTGCAAAATGCTAAATCAATATGTTAACTACAGGGCACATGTTGCTAAGCGAAGCTGAGCATTATACCATTTGGAAGGATGTACCTAACTCCCTTCGGCTCATCTGAAATCCCAGCTTGTGCCAACAGATTTCCTGATGGCTGACACTAAAAGGCTTCAGGCCTGATCTGCCGCTGCTTTATCTTTTATGTTGCTGCTTACACCTAAGCAAATGTGAAAGCCCACTGTGCACATGTAAATGTGGATGTGACAGCTATAGTCTTGGCTGCCAGGGACAGGGACTGAACTGTGGACTTGCAGAGTTAAAAGCTTGTCTAAACACCCAAGTATTCGCCGCTGGCCCTGTAAGAAGGCAGTAGCCTCTGTGGACTGAGCCTCTAACACATGTTCATCAGCAAGTCCCGCTACCAGATCGAAATGATAGCTTTCCATTTTCTGGGCACAGGGGTAAATTACCACACAAGGTGAGAAGCCACAGAGAGCCATGTAAACTAACTCATTCATAAAAACATGGCTGTGGAAAGCTCTGTTTGTATGGAGACACTGTTCCCTGATTAGCTGTATTGTAGCCTGCTCTACCCATCAGTCAAAACACATTTACCCAGCATTCAGGAATCGTGCTGCCTTGCCTTCGCCACAGCAATACTGAGTTGACAAAGTGATTACACCTACATCCGTCACTTGCCATAACAGACGTAAAGCCATTGTAACAAAACATCGTCGAAGGATAAATATCTCCAGCTTTGAAAGCAAACATTGAACTCTTATTCTCAATAAACCTCTCAGAGCTCGTGTGGAAGCCAGGAGTCATTATGTAGTGACAGAGAGGTTTTCTCTATTTATTACTATTCAAGCAGGAAATGCATCTTTGGGGACAACGGGGTGAAATGATATACCAGCAGCATGCCTCCCCCTCATCACCATCACTCTCACTTTTTGCAAACTCTACCTAGGTTCTAGAGCGCTTTAATGCACTGTTTGGTCTGCCTCTGTGGGACAATTTTCTGCAAGAAGGAGTTTAGCATTTTTGTATTAGCAGTAAACAATTGGAATTCATCACATGAATTCTTTTTATGACACAGAAAGGGGGACAGCGCAATCACAGTTTTAAGGAAGACGCTGTGTCTACGCTGAAATACAGCTCCAAAGGCGAATGATTTTTTTTTTTCGAGATATTCACACGCTCTTGGCGCACTACTGGTGGTCTCAAGTCAAACCCATTAAATCTTCGACGACTTGGAACAGACCTGCGTTTGAGAGGTCACACTCTTGGCACCAGGAGGAGGCTTGGCCTGACTGCAGCCCTCCTGACTTTGAGAACAGTCCAAATCTTAAAAGAAGAGCTGTGTCCGACTGAACAGCTTCTGCTGCAGGCATGGCACTTGCAGCACAGGGCAGCCTGCTTCGCACCAGCAACAGCGGCTGGCCGTTCTAGGTGGGAAATCCTCTCTGAATAAGAAGTCTAGCTGCTGGCCCTCTCATCTAAGATGCTATCAGTGTCCATGTAGATAGACAAACTGCTTTAGAGAGAAGAGCAGGAGCATCAGGTATTAGACAAACCCTGTTGAACTCATGGAAATATTAAGGAAAGTAGGTATACAAATAACGAACTGGATCTTGTTTGTTTTTTGGATCCTCCAGTTTGCAAATTTGTGGAGGACCTTCTTCCCCTCTTCTTAAGAGGCAATCAAGTCATTTAGGGCTATAGAAAATGAAACAGTGAGGTTCTGGTGAAATGTATGCAACAGAATATGACTCTGGTTAATTAGGACAGAAACAATAGCATCTCACAGACTGCAGATTACTGAGGTACAGATGACAATATCCCCTCAGGTTCCCATCACAATGCTATTGCTACAGGGCTGAACACTTAACACTACTGCAATATCCATGTTAAACGCCAGTGGCAGCTGCAAATTATGCATCTCTTGATGTGAAACTCTAATGTGTTCAATAGCACTGATAGGATGGGTTACTCCAGGTATTGTCATTAGGGGCATTACAAGGTGGGTGCTGGAAAGTGGAAGATTTCATTGTTGGCAGGGGTCTCCTCATGCTGATGCTGTCAAATTATCTTACTCCTACAGCTGCCAACACACCTTTCTTTTCACTGCATTTCTGAATTTCGCAGGTTGGATAAGATTATGCATGATCATTTTATTTTTGTCCTGTATGTGGATCATGCATGGGTTTTGTGTGGAAGAGAAAAAAAAGCAGTAAGAAATTGTCACTAAATATAAATTACATTTTCCCTCAATATAATTCATTAAAGTCTCAAATGGAGTGTGCTTTATTTAATGACCTGAGTGTATTTAGCACACAGGACACATAGTTTCATCTATACTCAAAATGTTTCTCTTAAGACTCTTGAGTAGAAAGAAGATGCTTGAAGTTACCCTTCATTTCAAGGAGATCTGCAGAGACTATTTTATGACATTTTATCTTTTGACTTTCTTAATTTTTTTTTCTTTCTTTCTTATGAAAAAGTAAAGAAGTGGTGACGGATGAAACCAGAGCCCATTATCCATCTTGAAAGGACAGCTGGAGACTTTGTATGCAAATGAAAGCTATCGCTCTTGTCAACCCGAAGCCAGAGCACCAAAAGCTCGCAGTCCACCACCAGTGAATAATCCCCAACCAATCTGACCACTCATGCACAGTGAGCTACTGCAGCACAGCGTAACCCCAGAAACATGAATTACCATGGAGTGGATGTTATATGTTATTGTACTGAAACGCAAGGCAATGCATTATCTTCTTAAACTAAAAATCTCATATTAAATATAGATAATCTTTCAAAAGAGAGTTATTGTGGACAATGAATGCCAGCCAAACTATGTATTAAATCACCTAAGATGCTCTATCTAGGCAAATCGTGGACTTTTGGTGGCTGGGAACAGCCACCTCCAAGCTCACAGGCAGGCCCCAGCCAGTGCGTACCACAACGTGGCACAGGAGAGGCCACCCTGGCAATCTGCTGTCTCAGGCAACTGCCTGCCTTGCCCGTGCCTTGAGATAGCCCTGAGTCAAGACCTCTGTTACAGACCAAGGATTTGTGTACAACTTTTCAAAGAAGAAAGCAGAGCGACTGAGGCTCTACATTAAAAAATACATTTCACTTGAAGGCAGTAGGGGCCCTCTAAAACTCGTACTTTGGACATAATTAGATGTTGCACAGCTGAGCCTCCTTTGATGTTCAGCAGGAGCACCAGAATTTCAAAGATGCCATGCCACAGTTTTTAGATGGAATTTCAATTCTAAGTTTTTTAGATTAACAACATTCACAAGAAAGAAATACGGACACTTAAGCCATCTCTTGTCAATTGATTCCTCTCCGCAGGGGTTTAATGAGCAGGCTTTACCTGCCCAAACAAGCCTATTAATTATGATGCAGTCTTTGGATTAAGACCTGGGCTTCGAAACCTTGCTACAATGATGAAAAGTGTTACTATACTTGACAAGAAAAACCTTTTCATAAAATGGTTAAGGAATATTTATGCAGGTTCTTTATCTCTCATTTGCCTTCAAAACCTACAAAATATATTCTACCAGGCTTTGCTTTATTTTTTCCTCTTCTTTTTTCCTTTGAAAAAGTGTTGAATTTTATTATTCACTAAACACCTGTAGCACTGTTAAAAAAAATTGGGCAGAATCATATCATTATTATATGGATTACAGAGAAAATGAAGAAGAGCAGGAATAATATAGGCATGTAAAGTAAATGGAGATACAGTCGCTTCTGTTTATCCCGCCTCATAACAGAAGATGAAGGAAATTTAAAGCTTGCAATAAAAGAAAATGCTTTCAGAAAAGAAAGAGATAGTTATCCCATGAAATTTAGTGCCTTATCTGAGGCAAACGATTTAAAAGAATTAACAAAAAGAAAAGTATCATTCACAGAAATCTCTAGGAGGGTGGCCCATTTTCAGTTAGCTGTGCAGCGTTTCACCACTTGCATCACAGTTTATACCAGCTCATGGGAATCAGAATAACCCCCGGTGATCAGCAAGGGACCTGAGTCTTTCAGCATCAGCTACTACCAAATACAGGGAGCACTGTGATTCGACAGGGCAGTTTCTTTTTTCTCAAAAAATAAACCTACCATGCACAAAGCACTTGCTCAGAGAAAGCTGCTATGGGAAACTTCATTGCTTTGATAAAACAATTCCAGATAAATGATTCACATCCTAAAGCACTGGGCACACTCCCAGCCCAATGCGTCACGTTTAGAGGAGGCAACTACGCAACAATACACGTGTAATATTTTATGACTAATGTGTTACTTGAAAATGTGTAATGGTCAGTGGAGGTGGAAAGAACGGCAAGGGGGTAGCAGCCGAGGGCTGCACAGCGCGCTGCAGGCACAACAGCAGCAGGACGAAGGCCAGCCGAGGGCCACTGGGCATCTCTACGTAGCCCTATGAACGAGCCCCGCTACGCTCAGTTTAGACAAGCAAATGCCCCTCGTGGAGAAACAACGCCAAGACACTGTGGCAGCACTAAAGGCAGTGGAGATGAGGGAAGACACGGCCAAAGAAAAAGGAGTTGGCACTGGGCTTGTTTTGAAGCTATGTGACTGTTACTGAGCAGGCTGTCAGCACCCTAAATGTTGATATCAGAGGAGCAAAACATAAACGTGACACCTGGGTGAGGGATGGATGGTATCTGTCCTAGGCTACACTGTATGCAGCAGAAGCTGTGGGAGGGCCCAGCTTCCCCCAAAACGTAAGGTTAAACAGTCCCACGGGCGCTTCAAATGGTTGCAGATAAGGGTTTAATCCTTCAGTATGCTTCCTCCAACCTTATTTTAACAGAAGATAATTTTTACATCAAGGAAATGAAAAAAGATAGAACAACAATGAAAAAGCCAAACAGCATCGAGCAGAAAAACAAGACACCATCCCCAGTTCCAGGATTATGTCTCTGAAATAAGGAACAGAAATCCTCTCCCCGTTGTTGTGTTAACAAATCAGCACCGAGTGTCCTGCCGGCCAGGGCCAGAGCACGCGAGGCGTGAGCGGAGGGGAACCGGCCTCCCCGGCCCGGCCGGCTCCCTGCCAACGCTACGCCAGCGCCGGGCCACCGGCGTGCGCCGCCTACGTCAGCCTGAACGACCTACGCGCGCGCGGACTCCCGCGGAGGGGTCTTCTGTTCTCCCGTGATCTCTCCATCCGATTAGCGGGACAAAAGCCAGCACTGCTCCTACACCTCGGCCAACGGGGTATTTGTGGTGAAGCAGCTCAGAACAGGGATCACTTTCCTTAGCGTCTAAATTTCTCCGCCGTTCCCCAGGGACCATCCATTACCCAGCTGGTGGGTTGTTGCTGTTGTTTTTCTCCAGCAGCCAGATATAAGTTTCCCACCAGGAGTGTAATTTCTGTGAAATTTTTCATGGAACTGTGTCATATTGCTGTAACAAACCTGCCTGACGCTTCACTTCCCTGTTGGAAGGGCCTCCTGTTTGTCAGCTGTTGAAGCAATTTGAGATTTTGCTTTGACATTTTTTACAAGAGAAAAGATGATTCAATCTGTTCCAGGTAGTAACTGCCTTTACATTTAAGCTACATCCATGGAAATAAAACTCAATATACTATTTTGATTGCCATTTTATATCTTTACTGATATATTATTATGTGATACTACAGCTACAGCTCATGGACCAATGTACAGGTAATAAAAAAAGTGATTTATAGAGGACCTCCCCGCCTCCCAAATTCTCCAATTGATAATGCTTCCCTGAAATTTCCATTTCTTGCTGAAACAGTATCCTCAAATGGCATTTTTCACACTTCCCTTTATGAGGGGAATTTTGAAAGTTTTGATCTTTTCCAATTCAAAACGAAACAAAATTAGAGAAAATGTAATAGAAATTTCCCACAAAATGAAAATCTAAAATTGTTGACTATTTATTTCTAACGCTTTTATCCCACTGGACGGGATGATGAGCTGATGGAGAAGATGAGCACAAACTCTGCAACGGCAGTGTACGAAGGAGTAAAGGATGTATTACTTGTCATGCTCATCACACGGTGAGTGTGATAACCAGCCCTGCGCCCAGGTCACTGTTTTACCATCAGCTACCCCCTATTTGGAACATTTTCTAGGTTGCGCTGTCTGCTTTACAATGTATCATGCACCTTGTTCAGCCCTCTGGAATCAGCATGTACTTGCCATTAGCTCTTTCTGAAGTGCTGCGTTTATCAATCGTTTTCTGTTTATTACAGGAGGAACGATTATGTCTTGTTCATCAAGACAGTCTTTCACTTCAATTCTAAGCTCTGGTTTTGGATACATAAGGCACAGTTTCACACTGAAAGACATAGGATGCATAGCTAAAGTATGACAGCTTCTCAGGAAGGGAACAGTATTTGGATTAATAATTACAGAACAAAAGTATTTTAACAGGGTAATCTGGAGATAATCTAAATACACGATTGCAGGTGGAAAATATTTTCACTTTCTCTCCCTAGATTTAACTAATATTAAAGAAAATCCTTTTGGACCAGCATACTTGTAAAATAGGCATTATATAAAGATTGATGGCTTATCTACAAACCATATGATATCATTGCTTTCTATAGCACCAGTGGGTTAAACAGAGAAAGGAAGGCGTGGGGTCTTTATTTAGGAATAAAAGCATACCGGTATTATAAAAGGCTTGGCCCACAGAAGCAAAACCACACTGAAGCAGTAATACCCAAAACACTTTTAAGGCAAAATGTCTGCATTAACCTGTTACTGTTCTCAGATAGTGTCTAAAAAGTATTTTTGTGCATGCTTTTGTTTACTATTACCCATGCAGAAATGGGTCCCTATGCATGCATTATTGATATCACAACCAAAGGGAATATTCCGATGCAACTGCAGGATTGGACTCCGCTTGAGATAATATACCAAAGTAAAAGTCAGAGACCTCTCCCAGGCCTTGACAGTCCTCTGTAACAACGTGCATCATTACCAAGGTGCTGTAATGGGATCTAATATACTGTACTGCAAATACGCAATTTTGGCTGAACGTACGAAAGCACTATTCTTTAACTGCTCCAGAGCTGATAGTTAGGGTATTTGGAGTTGTGGAAGGCACGCTGCTTTTCTCGTCCTATAAACTCTCAAGTTAGTAGGGCTCTTTTTGATGGTAAATAAGCATCCTTGTGTTCAAAAGTAGTCAAGTCTGGAGCTGCACAAAACAGTTAAGTTATCATTAACACCATATACTGATCTTGCTAGGAGTCAAAAACTCCAAAGTAATTTCATATCAAAGCAACGTGCCCTTAAGCTTTTTCATCTATGAACAATGAGCAACATTACTTCAAATGACATCTTTTTGTCAGAGTTGCTTGAGCTAAAGACAGAGTGAATCCATTTGTATAAATTGTGGTTTTGCCGCTGAAAGACTACAAAAATATATAGTGCTATCCTTAAGTCTCAAACCACTAATGTAGTAAAAATAGGCCATCTTTTCCCAGGAAGAACTAGCAAGTCCTTAAAACACTGTCATCAGTCAGGACTAATTTACTAAATACACAATTTAAACAGCAACTGAAAAAGAAAATACAGTATAGTATATCGTCCATCACGACATTAAATATTTCTATTCTTCAATGGAAGCTGCAAGTCAAGATCTCCAAGGTCTGTGATACAGATGATTAATAACTGAATTCCTGTTCCATCAGGATTAGCCCTTTGTTTTCAATTTGTCTGATAGCTCCAAATCTACTTATTTGTATTTGGAGCTATCCAAATTTGTATTTGGAGCTAATCCAAATATACTTATTGGTATTATTAAAATATTAATTTTTCCCCCATGAAAATATGTCTCTGGATGCATTAATTTAATCATTAAAGCAGTTTAAAAATGATCAACAGTCAACTGGAACTTAATAAAAAGTATTTTGAATTCTTCAAACCTATACATCAACAAATTTATTAGAATTATACAGCATCTATACTGCCAGAGTGTCCAAAATTCATTACAAATTGTGGGCCAGAAATCCACTGTTCTGTAGAAAAAGTTCTTGCCCACTGGAACTATCTTGTTCGATTCAGCTCATTGCCTCACTAGTTGTATTCTCATCATGTTATGCCATGGCTTGGAGCAATGAACATTTCACTATGAAAGACTGAAGGTCATAGTAACAACAAGGAACACTAACGGGGTGAAGAAGAATGTCGTGGGAACAATCAATCACTCCTGGAATCCTATTTCATTGATCATTTGGCGGAGCTTCCATTTATGTGGATGTGAACAGGATCAGGTCCTTTAAAAGTATGGCATGTTTTATGAATGTTGAAGGTAGCGTATTTCGGAGTAGAATTTGTACTACTTCTCAGTACAAAACTTCACTGGGGCACCAAATTGCCATATAAAAGCACTCCATAATACGGTACATTAATTTAATACATAATACATTTTCCTCCTAGTAATATTAAATGCTGTCTCTTTTAACATATTGATGTCCGACATGGCACATTTTCCCCTGCCCTCCACCTTCCTCCCCCAGTATTTTCCTCCCAGATTTTACAAACATGTTGATCACAAACTACTGTCTCTCCATCTTTGGCTGGCAGTTTGATGTTTCCTTTAATAATATTTGAACTACATCTCAGGCAAGCACAGCTCTCCCCAGGACCCAGGCCCGGACGGCACAATGCCCACAGCACTATGGAAAATGACTTGGCAGTACAATTTACGTTTACTTGAAATGGAAATGAGGGAACAAGGCTTACTTTGCAGTCGTATTTTTAGATTAAAGAACAATCTTACTCTTACTCTACTCTTACTTAGCAGAGCCTGATGTGAGTCATAGGAGACACAGGTGACACAGTGCTGGGAATCTCCACGTGCCCCAGGACCACGAGCCCATCTGACTGGGGTAGGTCCTCTCCACACAACTGAGCTCAGCTGGGCTCGGGCACGCAAACTCACTCTGGTGTAGACGAGCCTTGGCTGCACCTGGGGAAACTTCTGGGAAACACTCCCATTCCTCAGGTTATCTTAATTCAAGAGATACCACTGTCTCTTTTGTTCTGGATTTATTGGTTGCCTGAAATTGTTTGTAAATTAATGTCAAGTTTACTTTTAGATGGAAAAAAATGAAAGAGAGATACATCTTTCCTCCCAAAATAGGAGCACTTTGGTTGCACATTTTTCCTAGCTCAAATACGTTGTTATATATTTTTGTTTAGAAAATTAAGATAATATCTTTAAAGCATAATATTTAACTTGTTCATTCTAAAATGTATTAAGGAGATTCTTAGGGGGAGGGGAGGGGAGGGGAAGGGAAGGGAAGGGATCATTTCGTAATCATTACTTTTCCCCAAAGTACTAAATTCAGCTACTATACTGAGAAAATTCCCACATAACACTTAGCAAAGACTCATCTTCTCCTTCCAAGGCTGTTAAAATCCTACACAGCTGAATTTCTATATAATATCCCAAATTTTGTCACCTTTTTTACTTTGCCATTAATTTGATTAATCTGGGTTTCAGGATACCGAATTTCCCCTGGTTTTGCTTAATTTCATGTGATGTTTTCATTACTTCATTATCCAGTTGATTGAAATGACCGTTCAAGACTCTTACATTTTCAGGCTCCAAATTTAGGCAGATTAAAATTCCTTATTTAAACTCATGTTTATTTTTGAAAGCACTCTTCACAGCTACAGCAGCTAGGGACTCAACTTTGGTCAAAAAAAAAGAAAAAACAAAAAACAAAAAGAAATCCCAGAGGGAAACTGAAATACTGTCTAAAGCTGCCATGTCACATCTTTCAAAGGAGAAATACCCCATCCTTTGTGATACTCAGCTACAGCCATTCTTTCACATGTGAACTGTCCGTACCTGCACAGGCCTTCTCCTAGAAGCCAGTTATGCTCCCTCGTCAAGACAGGGTTGGCAGACGAAGGCCCTTAAGACAATGAAAGAGCTGTTCAAGGTTGGGTATCTTGCAAGATATGATACTTACATAAATGAGGATTGGGAAACCCTGTGTTGAAATCTGAAGTTACACAACTGATAAATGGATTTGAGGTATTGTCTAAACTGAAAGAGCAGACGGAAAAATGCAAAGAGATGAAGTCTGAGAGTTCCTCATGCATCTATCCAATGTACAGTCTGTTTTATACCAGCATTCAAGGTAAACGGGTGAGCATGTACATCAAGTGTGAACCATGTGTTAAAGCTGTGTCCAGGGAAAACACAAGAAAGAAAACTGCAGGAGTATTTTGAGATCAGCACAAGCAAAGGGAAGCGCTTCCTATTTCTCCTTAGCTATACCACTTGAGAGAGAATTTCCATCCCTGAACCCCATGACACAAGGTCACTCCAGACTCTTACTGGCTCAAATGAAATCAGAGCTAGAACTGGAGCCTCCACGTGCTCAGTACAGAAAATAAGCAACAAAAGCTACCCATGGGCCAATGTCAACAAAGAAAGCCTGTCACACATTGCTATGCAGAACACCACCTATGCAAGAAAGAAGATATCATCGCACGGTGAAGGATAAAGCTCCAGCTCTGACAGGAAAGTTTCTGGTGGAAACCCCAGGAGAAAGGGCCGTTTCCTTTTGGCAGTCCTTTTGCAGTCCCCCTCCAACTGGTGCACTAGGCTTCTCTCTCTCCTTACTCTAACCCTAACCCTTTTCCCTGGTTGAGCCTTAGCTTGAGACCCACAGCCACTGCATATGCTTGCCTTTGGTGCATAGATAATTCACATTTCTGTTCCGCAAAGACCTTGCTGGGCTGGAGATATGTGCTCAGAGTTAATCCTACTGCTAAAGTGTGCAGAGTGCCCAATGGCATCGCTGTTCTTTTCTTTTAATTTCCTTGTACATCTAGAATTTATAAAACCTAATCACCAGCTTCCACAATGTGGGCAAGAAGTAATTGACTACTCCCAGACCAAAATGTACGTGCAACGAATCCCAGATCAAGTTATTCTAAGTGGCGCATTTATAGCGAACCCATAAACAGAAGGAGTTT
This sequence comes from Struthio camelus, assembly GCF_040807025.1. Lineage (NCBI taxonomy): Eukaryota > Metazoa > Chordata > Aves > Struthioniformes > Struthionidae > Struthio > Struthio camelus. The sequence goes on along the minus strand of NC_090952.1, from coordinate 12,651,793 downwards.
GACTCCGACACAGTCCGTACCAGCACAGGACAACTAAGGAGAAATAGAGATGTGGTTCTCCTCTTCATTAGTTTTATTTCCCTCATGAGGTCACACAAAAGGCATAAGGCCCATTTCTGTAGGCTAAAGGGGGCCATTACTTCCAACAGAAACTAGTTCTCGTCACGCTGTACAATGCTCTGTCGCAGGATCTGGGACAGGCAGGAAATTAATCCATCCTGTCCCTGCTGTAAAGCTGGGCTGACAGGTAGGAATGCACAAAATAGGGTAATCTGAAAAGATCCAGGATCCTCCCCAATGTACGCTATTACCTTCTGCCTGCTGATTCACCTATGGACAAAGTAGAGTGAGCAGAAGCAGAATGAAACATCATCTTGTGTCACCCGTGAGCTATGAGCAAGTCTCTCACTCCGGCAGAACTGTAATCCTGACCCCAAGAAATATGAACTTGGCTGAATGGTTGAGACGGAGCTTTTGGGCTATTTCAAATGATGGTGCTTTATATACAGAGAATTTGGGTAGCTGCCGGTGGTTACAATCCATTACCAGAGCATATATAAAACTCAACAATCTGTGCAGCCCTTCTGTACACTGAATCCATTTTCAAAAAAAGGACAAAATTAATACCACTGCAAAGCAAAAGCATTTTGGGGCAAAAGCATTTTTGGAAGTTATTTTTAATGACTATTAAGCATTATTCTAGCTTTAAAATTATTATTAATTATATAAATTATTATTATTGTAAAAACCAAACCCATTAACTTTGCAGTAAGAGTGATCTCAAGTCCTAAAGTATGGTCTTGGCATTTTTATTCTCCACTCAGCTTTCTCTTATTTTTCATTTAAAAGGAAGGAAAGGCAATCTGGAAAATCTGAAATGTATGCCCAAACAAAATGGTTCACATACATAAACAAAAAATACATTACAGTAACAGTCATTTTCACCGAACCACAGAACGGAGGTTGGAAGGGACCTCTGGAGATCATCTAGTCCAACCCCTCTGCTCAAGCAGGGTCACCAAGAGCACGTTGCCCAGGACCCTGCCCAGACAGCTTCTGGATATCACCAAGGATGGAGACTCCACAACATCTCTGGGCAAAGTGTACCAGTGCTCTGTAACTCTCATAGTAAAAAGTTGTTTCTTCCTGCCAAGGACGGCCTGACTCACTCAAACAGCCCGCGTGGGAACCTGCCTGCCCTCACCCTCAGGGCCCGGCAGCATTTCAGGTTTCCAGGATGCATTTCGTAGGGGTGCGCGGCTCCCCTTCTTCCTGGACGCATCACTTTGTACCTACTAGCATTAAAACACATTCTATTTTGATATATCCAGCTTGACAATTGATCCAGATAAAGTTCTGAATTTTTAAAAGGGTGAAGTTTATTTTGATCAAGAGGTGTCTTCCAAGAAAAGAGGATAATAAATAAAACAGATTTGATTTTTAATAATGGAATTAACATCTAATGGAAACACTTAGCAAGGCAGGAGCAAAGCTATTATTATAAGCCTTATTTTAAAGTCTTTATTGGCTTGGGATTTTTTAATAAGTAATTCTTGTTTGTACAGCAAAACTGGAGTTTGACCTTCAGTTTTCACACACCTTCACCACCACTCTGTGTGTGTGTGTGTGTCTGTCTGTCTGTCTGTGTCTGTGTTGAAATGGTTAGAATGACCCTGCAGTACTTCTGGAAAGCTGACAGTACTTTTAATATCATCTGTTTGGGTGCACAATGCGCTGATCCCACTTTCAGATCCACACCAAGGAAAAGGCTCCCCCTACAGTGTCACGCACAATGAGAACATTTGTAAGGAAGGACTATGGCAACAAAACGCTATTTAGAAAGTCCTCTTCACCTAGAAGAGCAATGTTTCAGGTAGAGGACGTTATTGGCACTGGAACAAGTGGCTATAATTGAGCATGAATCCATTTAAGCTAGGAAGAGGTATTCTAACCACAAGAATGAGCATTTACAATAGCCTTTGTCCAAAGAAAGCAGGGACAATAAAAACAATTTAATTAAAAACAAGACTGACTAGCTTATAATGTGAAACATTTGATGTGCTTTTGCAGGAAAGACTGGAACAGATGACCTGGGAAATTCCTGCCAAATACTCTTCTTCTTTATATGAATAAAGAGTCTCGCTGCAGGAAAGGAAGGACTTTGGAAAGGGGGAAAGCAGCATGTCTTACCCCTTTGCCAAGTCGCCATTTGAAAGCAGACTAAACTTCTTGCTAAGTACTAGAATCTCTTTTTCCATTAAAATGCTAATAGGAAGGTTAACTTCCACTTAAAAACCATTGCAAAGCAGCAGCATAAGCAAAGAGTTTAGCTTGAGGTTACCCTTAGGAAAAAACAAGCTTAAGCTAAATGAAATTTCCACAGAGAAAGAAAATTCACTCAAACAGGGATTAAAAAAAAAAAAAAAAAGCAGCAGAGAGCAGTTCCAATACCCACGTTTGCTTAGGGGACACAGCCAAAGATTAATATTTTCCTTTAAGAAACATAAATTCTGTGGCAAAAATTAATACCTCCAGAGTGGAAGCAGATCAGTAGACAGCTTTGTCTTTTGGATACTGTAAAACTTAACAGTCTAGAGCAAGTGGATAGATGAGTGATACATTTGCTCTAAAAGAGCACTGCACAGTTTCTCATCCCTCTTTTCACAACTTGTGTCAAACAGAACTCGGTGCCTTTCACTAGCTAATGTTTTCTGCCCTCTTTCACTTTTTTCTGAGGTAGGATAATCCAGGTACGGTCCCACTTTGTGATGGGGAACTGAACAGCACAGAGAGTGAACGACTTGTTCGTGCATGGACATTGCCTGCGGAGGCGACGGGCCATCGCTTGTGTCCCAGTTCAGTGCCTTGTGTGGGGGTGCTACAGGGTCCAAAAAAGGAGGCAGGAGGCAAAACGAAAGCAGTCCATCTCTCCAGCTTCCCTAGGCAAAGTCTGTTCTCCCAGGGCCAGCCTGAGGCAGACCAAGAAGTCACGCATGTCACAACTACATGTGGGAGAAAAGGCAGAGTCTGTTTTCAGTCCAGGTTTGGAGATGATGTATGTGTTATGTTTTTAACTGTGAAGAAAATTTGCTTTTCCAAATATTCTCATGCTGGTGCAGCTCTGGCTCTGCAGCCAGGCCCTGAGCATCTTAACTCAATTCCTTCTGGAGCAAGCTTGCTTTTGGCTAGAGACAGTTCCTCAGCTTGCTACTTTCTCATGGGCTCACAGCAGCCCCAGGAGACAGCACACAGCAAGCAGAAGCAGCAGCTCTGCATAGGTGGCTCCTCAGCGAGCTGGTCCATGAGCAAGAGCCTGTGCCTCACTCTGTAAGTGCCAGAACACCCCTGAGGACAGGCTGCTGAAACGCAGTCACTGTGAAAGGGAGCACGGCAACAAACGTGGGCTCGTACGAGTCAGTGACCAAGCTGTAGTCTACTCCCACCAGAGAAGGACAAGGTGTCGGAACTGCTTCATGGGTCAGCGCTGACTTGCACGGGCCCTGGGAGACCAGCTCGTCAAGGTCTGCGCATGAACTGGCAGCACAGCGCTTTGCACATGCCTCTGTGCATCTAGCACAGTTCTCAGTGACATGGATCAGCTTCCACAACGGTACGTCTCTGTGGGTGAGGTGTGCAAACCAGCCTTCGCTCTTTCAGCTGAGAACTGGGGCTCCTATTTCATGCTTGACGATGCTGAGGTATGTTTACCAGCATATGGGGAACAGGCAGGCGGGTGAACATTTTGACCTACGCAAAATTCTGTTGTGAGGACCAAAAGGCTCTTCCTTTACTGTTGCAGATACAGACTTATAAGCTCCTTTCATACAGACGTCTTCATCCATTTCAGGTAAAGGCCCACTCTTACCCATTCTACAAAGAACACTGCATACAGTAGCATTAGTGTCAGACCATGGAGTTAGGAACCCCCGATTACACAACGCACAGGAGTTGCTGGAACAACTCCTGTAAACTGAATGAGAATTTTAGATCTGAATGTAGTGAAGGGAAAGAAGAATGTAAAGACAGAAGGAGGAAACATCTCAGCTCCAATAAAGTGCAACTGCCTGTGACCCAGGTTCATTTCCATTTTACCTTTTAGAATCTGCCTTTTATTCTGAGACTCTAACAAAACGAGCGGAGAAAGGGTTTCTTCTGAGTATTGTACTCAATATGTTCACTGTTGTCAATGTCTTTGCAGGAGTTGAAGTGAATTAACATTCACTGACGTTAATTCCAGCCTGAGGAATCTGATCTTTTTAACTCTATCAAACAGTAAAAATTTTCTCAAGTTGGCAGATGAGATTCATTAATCTACACCAGGGCTGTATGAGCTTGGGCCACAAAGAAGTTTTTATTTCAAGGACCTGCCATAAGAGCATGTGAGATAACCAATGACATGTTCAAACCTTAAAAAGAAAACAACTGAGTCCTGCAAACATTCTCTACATGGTGAGGAGTGTCTTGGTAAGGATGCAGTTCATCTTCTTGAGTTCAAAGTATTCCAAAGAGGGGAGAGGGAAAAATCCCCTGTATGCTTACGTTTTCGACAAATATGAAGGCTATAAGACTGAAAACTGAGGCAGAAAGTAAAGTGCCTCTCCTATTTCCCTTGCATTATTTGTGCAACTACTACCTCAAAGGCTGTTTATACATCTTGGTTTCTCCTGGTTCCTCATTATCACCCTCTCCCATTTAACATGGGAGAGTCCAGGTGCACACTGCAATAGCACGGCTAATCTCTCAGCGAACTAATGGAGGACACAGCTACGTAAGGTGAAGTAAAACCATCCAGCGAACACAGAGCTTGCAGAGCAGAGCCCAGCATATAAGGGGGACTGTTCAGAGGACACTCAACAGTTCACAAAGCTCAAGCAGCTTTGTAAAGCTGCATTTTTCTGCAGAACTCATAGCTTGCTCCAAAATACACAACTACCTATGATTAGCCGTGGCAGAAGTGAGGCTAATGCTTCCAGTCCAAGTGCACAGGGAGCAGGCAGCTGAGGCACATATGACTGATGAGAAGTCGTCTCCTGTCCTGTTTTCCCCCATAAATTTGCTCTCTTCATAGGCTCAGAGAAGGGCCCACAAAGAAAACTCATTGGAGGTTCACAACTAAACACAAATCATCCTCTCCCGCTTGGGTTTTACTGATGGGGCCTAAAGGACATCACGGACTAAAAGATGACACTCATATGACATTCATAGACCCTCCCACTGCATGCATACCATATCCCAACTCCCTACCCGTTGTTCGCCTTGCCTGCTCAGACTGTAACCTCTTCCGGGCTGTGGCTGCCTCTTATTTGCTTGTACAGTATGCAGTGCAATGAAACTCCATTTCTGGTGGGCCCTTAGGCACATCAAAACAAATGTTATAATAGGGTATGTAACATAATTTGGAGATGGCTTAGATGGTCTTCAGCCCCACGAATGCGAAAAGTTACTTACTGAATTGAGCAATCTCACATTGTTGAAACATAAAGCGTAAAACAAACATGAATTCACTTATCAGCTTCATTTTACGCTGGTGTAAGGGGTGGAAGACTAAAGAAGCCTAATCTCTAGCTGTGATATTACTTGCAATAGTGCACAACTCTATGCCAATTTATAAAGCAATCTTTCCAATGTCGGGTATGAATGCCATATCACAAGCCCGCATAAGCCTAAAGCTATCCAAAATATGTCATTCTGAAACCTCCAACAATTTCACACAGAGGACAAAACTGAGACATAACTCAAAACTCATATAACTAAGACAAAACTCACAAAATTTCAAAAGTGCCTTCTGTATGTTTCGTCTGCCCTAGCTAAGCTGCAAATAAATGAATACCTCTTTAAATATGCTTGTGACTGAAGTTCTAAGAGACAATCCTGCATACTAGTGTTCAACAATAACATCCAAAGATGATTAATGTGCTATTCAAGCAAACTTGGACTCATAAACATTTTGGTTTTGTTTTGAAGGTTCACACACAATCTGTCTGTTTCCATGAACTTCTCTATATGTCATGATTGTCTGCAGGAGAATTGCAGCTGTAAACCTCATAAAATACTTTCACAAAGTCTGGAATCAAGATATTAACGTAACAGGAGAATGGCATTGTTGACTCTCAAGTAAACTGCGCATTTAAGTGTTATTCCTGTTTATAAGTTTTTTACAGTAAAAAAGGCACATTAGTCTGCAACTTGTTCAAAGAATCCCACTGCAAAAAAAACAGCCGGCTGTTCACATTTATAAGAGTAAGGTATATTAAAACCAATTGTACAACTGTTGATCACAATTCTAATTGCCAAATAACCAGGCAACTCAGCACACTGAGTATTACGAAACATTAAATGATACCTATGTGATCCAAGAACATCTTTGTTCCCCCTAAATCTTCATGTACAGTGGAGTCCTTATGCTTCAGAGACCTTTAATGTTTGAAATAGTCTCTGGAGTAGAACTAATGATAGAAAGAGAAATAAAAGCAGTTAGAAATGTTATCATCGCTACATTTTACTGAAGGCTGACGAATCTCTTCAGTGGAAAATGGGGTTAGAAGTTACCCATAGAAACCATCTTTACCGTTCCCCAGATGCAAAGCAGGATCAGGTCCATCTTTAACACTCCTCTACCACCACTGCTTTCCTGTCAAGTGTTTATCCAACTTTTTCTTCACTATTACAGTAGGATATTCAAGGTGACATGGAGTCACTATCCAAAATGTACTTTGGAAAGCCATTCTTTAACAATTCTTTTATTTCATACAGGCAAAGTAGGCTCAAGTATTCTTAAACTAAGCTCCAATATTTAGCTCAAATTAAAGTACTCCAAGTGAGCTAAGAAGGTAAGCATGCTCAGAATTGGATACTACTCATATTGTTAATCAAGGCCAAAAAATCCTTAGGTCAACAGTGGTTTTCCCATGACAAGAACAAAGTCAAAATGGACATGCACTGTCTTCTTCCCTTATCTCCTGGCTTAACGCTTCCTAACGTATCCCAGTATGTGGTTTGCCCTATTTGCCGTGGAACACACTGTTGTCTCGTTTCCACTTGGTATCTACTGCAAGCCCCAGGTCCTTTCCAGCAGCTCTCTGTGCAGGAGTAAATTGCAATCTCTGCCACTGTTCACACAAGACTTGGCACTTGAAGCTTCCACTGGCATGAAAACAGGTAAGCTTTCGGCGAGAAGTGAGGGTACCAGATTCCTGCAAGCTTGGATTCAAGGGTTCCCTGCTTTCCCTGAGGCACCTCACTGAAATGCTTTAATGCTCTGAAATCTGTCTTCCTCTTCGCATGCCACTAATGGGCAACAGGGAAGCGGAAGTTCCCAATTAAGTGTCTTTCTTCATTAGAAAATCTTGAGAAAGGCTTAAAACCATACTTTTTCAACCATTTAGCCATGATGGGGAATAGCTGAAACTTTTCCAATTACTGAACTTGTAAAAAGTTATCTGAGGAACGGGAACTTGTAGATACTTCTTATTCAGTGGTTAAATACAATAGCTTGGTCAAATTACAATGGCGAAAGACAAAGTTGGCTCAAGGCATTCAAATCTCTGTTCTATGGTCTCATGCCCAAGGCATATTTTTCCGGTTTTATTATAAGGAATCCCCTTAAGTATTTCTTGGAGGACTGCATCCTTATCTCATTCATGACAGTCTTTAGTTCAAGATTCATCATTTTTTAAATGACAGGCACTAATGTATTCTTTTATAATCTTTTTTATTATTATTATTTTACAAGACTGTGACTTTGTCCTGCACTGTGCTTAATTCTTTAGTTTCACTGTAAAGAAGTTCTTAACTTGTTAGATAGGCAATCATTAAGATGAGGAGTCCTCCTCTGACAGGAACTATCCCTTGATGACACCTTTCCTTCCAAAGTTAGACTATAACATTTGTTTCATACACATACATCCATGTCCAGAACTGAGTGCAGACTCAGAAAGGATACTTAGGACAGGCGTCCGTCCATCTCCAAGTTCATCTACCACCAGTTAGTCCTGGATTAAGTTATCTTTCAGCAGAGGGTGACATTCTCTGCTAAACACTGCAGGAAGCTAGCAAGTTGTACTCCTGCAGCAACAACAGGCAAAAGGATGGCCTGCAAGCAAAGGGGGCAGGAAACAATTCTTCAGCAGCTGCCCAGTTCGGTTCCAGGGTTTGGCTGAGGGTCCTGGGTGTGAGAGGTTTGTCAAAGGAGAACTTCAGAAACTGGAGGTGCCTCACAGAAAGCTTCAAAGGAGAGCTTAAAAAGCACAGATAATGCAGACACTTTTCCATGATGGTAGCTACCCCACTCTGATTTCCCCATTTTAATCACTATTTCAAATTCCGTGCTCCAGCAGCAACAACGCTCAACAGAGCGCATGGACCTGGAATATTCAGTGCTGGAAGGAGTCAGTGTGCCTAAAGTGGATTGCAACTTAAGTAGAGACTTCCAACTTGTAGCACAGAAGTGATCTTTGAGAAATTGCCACAAATTGTCCTATTGACACACAACTCAAGACCATAGGATTCCTGACTTGTTTATGGCTATGGGCTAGCGAGTCAACTGGAGCTAAGTGGCTTATCTCCCCACTGGGAGCTATGCTGATTCTCAGCGGCATAGTTTAAGATACCGAACTAAACACAGCTATTCAGCTGAGAGAAGGAAGAGTACATGCATCTGCATACGTGAATTTGCGAGCATCGTATCTTGCCATTCTGATTTATGGGCTCTTTTTCACTAATGGGAATAAATGCATTATTCTGACTACAGAGGATAAAGCTCATAACTCACAAATGTTCAGTTTATGTCCTAAAAAATATTTCATTGTCAAAGTATCTTATGTGCTATTTAAATTTGCATTACTCTGCACATAGGCTCTAAAAAGCAAAAAAAAAAAAAAAATTTGATAGGTACTGCGTTTCTGGAGTAATTCAAATACCAGAACTGTTTTAGGCTTTGGTAAATATCCTTGAGAGATAACATGGTATTACTTTTCAGATGAGTTCAAACCACCACACAGTAAAACAGAATACCCAGAGGTTAGCCTACTCATAAGCTTTTGATTTCTTGTATTTTTTTCCAAACCTAGTTGTTGTGAAGTTATATTGCTCAAAAGAAATGATAAAGCCTACAAACTGCGGTGTAAAGCCCTATGACCAGAACACAGTTCACATAGTATATTACAGAAATTAGAGATGGAAAGGTAACCCAAAAGACAGATAAACTCAGACAAACAAGGCTATGGACTGTGCAGCGAAAAACATAATTTTATTGCCTGATTAAAGTTAGGGTGGGTTTTGTAGCACAAGACTCCACAGGTTTGCACACAACATGATCAATATCATTTGCAGGCATACTGGATGCTTTCAGGAACGCAGTGTTTGCCATATGAACTAACTGTAAAACCATAGCACAGCCCACGGTGCTGCCAACACCCTCACCTGCGGGGAGGAAAGCTGGCACACCACCAGCACGCGGTCTGCAGCGGGCACACACCGGATAAAGGAGAGGAGGCTTGGACAGAGCGGGAATACTGAAGCAAATGCACTGAGGCAAACGCACTCATGGAGTATCTAGTATGATTCCCACTGCCTCCTCTTTGAATTTCAATACTTACTTAGATAAATCCTGTTGTTTAGGGAACAAGCAGTGAGGGACAAACATGCAAAAGTGAAGCTGCAGCCCCCAAAGTAAAAGTCCCACAGGAATTTAGCAAGATGGGAGATCTGACCTTTCTCCAGAATTTAAAAACCCAGCTATATAATTTAATAGAGTTAATTTTCTGCAGAATGCACCTCCATTATTTCAAAGCAATCTTCAAAATACATGTGATCCTCAGGAGAGTCATGGTAACCGTTGTTCTACGGGTATTATAAGAAGAAAAAAATGTTTTCTGGTAGTTTTGTAAAATTAATGTACTGTTGGACAATAAAACGTAAATAAAAAATTGTATATTTTGGGGACATCTCTAGGGTCCATCCATAAAATAAGCAGTACGCTAGCTAAACTACTTCAAAATTTATCATTAGGGATTTATCATAAAATCATTAACTTACTTTTCTGCTCTACTCTGCAAAGCATATGTTCATGATACACAAAACATACAGTAGTTGAGATGAATAAATAAACCATGGATATTCCAACCAAGTATAGCTCAAATTGGTTTTGGCTTTTTCTCCCCATTTCTTTTCCATGCAGCAAAGCACCCTTAATCTGCAAGATTACCCATACTATGTCCTCTCTGCTGCTTCTTGTGAAAAGCAATGTGCTTAATGAAAGCTGTCAAGATCTGAGTATCTCCCAGATCCCAATACCCATACCAGGAATACCACAAAGCTGCAATGTACATGATGATGAGGACTCCTCCTGAAAGGAGGAGGGCAAGGCAGAGCACTGAAGGCGGCCGTGCCTCGCTCCGGCAGGGAGCTGCATACGGGCAAAACCCCATGCTTCCACGCAGCCCCCGGATGGTGACGGGGCAGCGGGCACATCAGGTATCTCACCAAGTCCAGCTCATTATCAAAAGAAATAAATTCAAATATTTAGCCTACAAACAGAATAAAACCAAGTCAGAGGTTACACAGACATTCTCCCCCTCAGCTTGTTCCTTGTGCTTGGTTTAACGAGTGTACAACCATAGCCCTGCTTCTCCATACAAACATGCCAGGACAGCCAACCTCTGCTGCAGGGAGGTCTCCTCTGGCCCACGATGACTCTCCCCCAGCACCAGCCATGATACTGGGACTCCGCTTCTTGGGAGGGCAATTATTCCCCTTTTGCAGGAGGGAAACGGTAGCACAGAGCACTAACCAAGGTCACGGCATCAGAGCGGCAGCAGAGGGGGCTGGGAGTGCAGGTCTCACAAAGCCTCTGCCAGCCCTCAGGCTCCTGAGGGTTAGTTTGTTTTGTACGGATTAATGCTGGAAACCATATATTCACTTGCCTCCCAGCAAAAACCCTGTGTCCTACCATAAAGACACACAAAGGGCCTTGTTTGGGTCCAGTATCATCTCTTGCAGGGTAAGCCTAAGACTTGAGCAAGTCAGAAGGGACGTCTTCCATGTGTCCCCTGGTTCCTGTGGTCCTTCCTCCTGAGCCACCAGCAGGGCATCTGGAGAAAGCCGTAAGTGATACCACAACACCTGACCTTGGCCATCACCCGGGGGACAAGGTACAGAGTAGTGGCTTGGATTTTGGGTGAAACATAGGGCAGCTTAAGCCAACAGCAGAATTCCCACTGATTTAAAGTTGTGCTATGATTTTACATCCTATTTCCTATTACCAGTTCTCCAGGAAACTTTTCAGGTGATAATGCTTTCCAAAGACCTTATAATCGCCAAGCCTATGACACAGCAAAAACCAGCATAGAATAGACAAGTGTGAAAAGCAATAAGAGTACTTCCTGTCTTTTAGAAGAGACAATTTTCTGAATAAAATAACCTCTCTAGCAACAAAGTAATGAAATCACAGAATGTGATACGGAAGGAAATATCTTGGAACAGTAGGCTATGTCCAAACCAGTAACACAACCATAGGACAAAAAAGAAGTCTTGGAAACAGCAGCTGGAACAATCAAGAAAAAATACTGTGATAAACACACAGAAAAACACATAAAATATTAAAGTATCATCACTTACACTGACATGATTTCATGCTAAGAATTTCTTGGCAGCCAATTATTTATCATCAGAAAAACAGCTCCCTTCTTGTGCTACAAATCTCAATTGACTTTAATAAGGAACTAATTAACAAAGATTAGCACCCTTTTTGTGTAACGAGTCACAAAGCCAATCAAGACAAGATGATAACAAGATGCAATCAAGAGGTATTAAAGACAACAAAACAGTGCCTAAGACTTGGGAGTGAGATGCTGTAAGAAAAGAAACATCCAGCTATAGAGAAAACTTCTTCCTAATTAATTGGTTGGCTCAGATTTTTAAATATCCGTTCAAAGCGTTAAAACGAGGGCAAGGTTTGTTCTGAAAATCAAGAGCTATGCTGAGCTATTGAGATTTTTGGACTTCAGTAAAAGCTGTGTCCTATCTTCATCCAATACCTGTGAAAGACTTGCTAATTCCTTTTCCATGGGGCATAACGTACCCTGCCTGCATTACTGTACGTAGAAGCTGGGGGACCTAAGTAAGGGCTTCCTGTTCTCGTTCCCCGGTACCGCACTGCAGGTCTCAGCACGGCGCATTGCTCCCTCTCGACACCTCTCGTGCCTTACCCCACGGGAGCTGGCAGTTTAGCAGCGCGGGGTGCTGGAAAAGCACCCTGCGAGGAGCAGGGCACTAGGTAACTCCCCTTCCACCACTGAGAATGCATAATGACACACTGTGACAGACAGATGTTAATCACCTGTGGCAATAATAATAAATGGAATGGTCCTTCGACCTTGAAATATCTAAGCTGTGACACCAAGTGATGTATCTAAGGGCTGAACCATGCACAGTACGCACACAGAGACTGAGCCTTCAGGACACACATCCTCAGCATTAGAGTTTGGGTCAGGCATGATCCATGTTCATTTTCCATCCTTCACAATTGCGAGGATTTAGGGACAATCAGAAAACAGCAATTCAATCTATCAAGAAAGTAGAAGGAAAAAGAGATTTCCAAAACTACTTCTAATCTAGAAGCAAACTCTGATTTGTCTTTCCCAGAACACTTGAGAGAGCTGGGGGCAGGTCATTCGCCTGGAGTACGAGTCCCAGCTTCCAATCCCATCTTCAGATAAATTTTATTTTTTCACATGGAGTAGAACAGCCCCGGGGGATCCAGCCCAAATGAGAGAGCTTCTCCCTCTGTCCTGCCTTGGAAAAGAGCTGATTGGGGATGGGAATTTCAGCCTCCCCAGGTGACCGCATTAACTACCAGACGCCTGACTATCCTTAAATGCACTCACTGTTGCCACTACCCTGGCACTTCCACGGGCAGGTCCTCTTTGATGAGATAGCACTTCAAGAATAAAAATTTCATTGAAAGAGTTCTGATGAGCTCTTATGTCAATTAAATACGTATTTTTAAAATTAACTCTCTATCTTAATTATGTGGAATTGTGCAAGACCAGGGTAAAATGCAGCTGCTAATTTTAACAGCTAAAACTGATAAATCCTAATTTTACAGAGCTCTCAGGCTATACCGAAAGCTCCATAAAAAGCAACATTTCAATTTTATTACAAGTTTCTGTTAAAATGTAGATAGAATCAGAAACAGAGTATTTTCATACCCTATCTCTATGAAAATCTAAATCACCACAAAATAATCATTCACATTTGAGTCTGGCAGTCATTTAATTATTTCTAAATAGAACTCAGATGGGAGTTAAAAGGCACTGCATTCACCTCCAGGCCTGCGATCAGATCTGTTCACAGCAGAACATCTCAATCTTTCAAGCATTTGCCCTGTAATAGCATTAACATTCAATTCACAGGACCCACTTTATCAGCTTCCTTTGTTTCACTAAAAAGCTGTTTCTCGTCTCCATTGCACCCATCAAAAGCCGCAGTAACGTCCTGGCTTCGGTAATGAACTCGCAGCACTCTGCTGGGGGAAGGAGCCCTAAATATGTAAGACCTGAGACAAGCCGACGAATGCAAAACCACTGCTGGTATAATACTTCTTTGGGCTAATTTTTAAAATAGATGGGTTCTCCGATTCCATGGGATAGCAGAGCTGCCCTGATGCCCTGGCACCCACTGGGTGGAAACAAGCTGCCCCGTCCCCGAGCGCTGTGCGCCAGCTCTGGCCCCTCGCGCCCCGGGGGCACCGTGATGATGCCCACTCTCACTGGGTGAACACAGCCCTTCCACTGCCTTATGCTACCTGACATTCAACCTTTAAAAGGGAAAAAGGGTTTCCTAGAGCAAGAAGCAGCTGTGGATCTTATCACAGGGCTGCCTCAAAATGAATAAATTACACACTATAATTTTATAACGACGCATAAACCAAATTGCATAATGAGAGATCACTTCAGCAGTTCTGTAACTACAGAGATTGCCAACGGTCAGCGCAAGGTAATTAAAATAAACTCACAGGATAAGGAGCACCTGCAGGGACCACATGGCACAAGGGGTGCCCAGGGCTGTCTGCAGCTCGAGCTCTTGGTGGCCAGAGCAGCGTCGCCACCAGCTCTTCCTCCACCGCTGCTGAGGGCCAGAGCTCATTTCAAAAAGAGCTGATACCTGGCTTCAAAAGCTTCCGTTTTTATGGCAAAAAAATGCAGTATTCAGGTGAGTGAAGCTAGGCAGGGGCCAGAACATGCGTAGGGTGATGGCTTACATCTGAAGAAATGGTTCCCCTGTGTACGCCCGTTTCTGAGCCTGCAGGCTTCAGCCATCGTGTTTCCGGGCACCCGGTTCGGGGTGTCTGCCTGGGCGCGCTTTGTCCTGTGCGAACAAGTGGGGACTTGGAGTAATCCCACAGCTCTTCTTCCGGCTCACACAGATGCGGAGAGCATCTGTGGGAATGGCAAAAGCAAAGTGAAATCCAGAATTCTGACCGCGCCTGGAAAAAAATACAGGTGCATAAGACTGGGCGAGATCACTTGTGAAGGCCGTGGAGAAAAGGCACCTGCTCCTTCCCCCCACCTCGCTCCCTGTGGCAGAGGCTGCGGGAAGCGCGCTGGCCAGGGATTTTGTCATGCCGTTTCCTTCAGAGCTGGGTGCAGGCTTGCGGGGCTGCTGCAGGCAAGCTGCTGCCATGGCTGCCTGCTCCTAATCCCTGCTCCTCCTCCCATGCCAGCCCCAGCCAACCTGGGGACAGCTCTAAGGAGACAACGTCGCTGCCACAGTAAGGCATGGATCACCTCACCTCAGGATGAGACAGTTTGGGTACCAGAAATGGCCAGGCCCTCTGCACAGCCCTGCTCCAGCCATCGGCCCTCAGCTCTCCGGCTCCGTTTAGAACAGTCCGCACCCGAAGCAAGAAGGGACTTCGCTCTCTTATTCCCAGGAAAATCAGGTTTCGGTTTTAGTCGTGCATGCCACCACGATGCTGCACCTTGCGAGCAGAGAGCAAACACCCCTGCGCCCACAGCCAGGAGATGGGCACCGGTGGCACCCGGCGCTGCAGGGACCGAGGCCTCCTCCCACAGCGCCGGCGGGACCTGCACGGACCCTCAGGTTCAGTAACACTGTGAAGGACAAGGAGATCTTGCAATGATCAGAGAAGTGCTGATGGGGAGGAGAGAGCCGGCAGGACCAGACTACTGCCACTTCCAGCACGGAGGAGAGAGCAGCAGGAAAAAGGATTTTCTCTGCCAAACACTGAAAAATAGGTTAATATAAAACCTAAAGGGCCAGAGGCAGATTTCATATTTCTTGCAGGCTGGGGAGGTAAGTACACTCTGCCCAGACAACAGCAAATAACTGAGTAAACAGTAGGTATCACCAAATACAATAGCACTTTCATCAGGAGCAGAGGGAAAAAAACAGGACTTCATCGAGCCCTATAACCTCCCATAAGCTTTGGCCTCTTAGCTGCATCAAAACAAGGAGAAACCTTTAATTTCACAGATCACCTTTAGGGAAACTGTTCTGAGTTGCTGTAAATGAAAATAATTCAGTGGTAACCCTAAGGGCAAGGGGGGACCCTGTGAAGGTTTGGGGTGCTCTCTTTCATTTTGTGCAATCGAGATTAACATTGGATGTTCCCAAAACCAAGATCAAGAGAGGTGCCCAGTGCAATGCGTGTCTCCAAGCCTTCTCCGGCTCACCTCTGACACTTGGGTTAAATCCATTGCTTATACAGTCCCATTTTCTTATAAATGGCATTTTCAAACATATTTTAAAAAGCACACTTAACCTGCATCCTGAAGCAGGCAGGCACCAGTGTGGTTTTGATAGTCTCTTCAATCGAAAAGACAAAAATCCAAATGTCAGAAAATCCACAAACATCAAAGCAGTTCCTGAAAAGGAGAGATCTGTCCTAGCAACTACATTCCTGATACCTTTTCTATTATTTGAACCAGACTTCTCCTTGAAGTTAGCAAGAAATAATCACAAAAACAGACAAAGGCCAAACCGATACATTTCTCCTCCTGTACACTGCTGATGCAGGTTTTTAGTGGCTAGCGTGTATGCAATCGATGAGAGCGTTTAGAGGGGTGGCAACCACTAGCCCAACTAGAGAACAAGCTCCACAGAAGTGCAGTAGCCTTCACGGTTCCTTAGTGTTTCTGGTAAACAAATTACACGAGCAAAATAACACCAACTCCTCCTCCTCTGCTCCTCAGAGAAAACACCCTTTACATATCTAGTAGGTAACAGATATGCAAGCAACAGGCAGCAGAGTACCGCCAAGAAGAGACCATACCAGACAAACTGGCCAACTCTAATCCTTCGGTAGAATTACAACAGGAAAGGCAGGCAGCAGTACAGGTGATAAATTCACATATTAGCAAAATACCTCATATCACATCTTATAAATTAATTATGAAAACATATTGCAGCATCCTAGGAAATGCATGCTGGCACAGGAGACGAACTCCAGCCGCCAAGCAGCATGAAAGAGGGGAGCTGCAACCTCTGCGCCTTGCCGGAGCAGAGCCGGGCGCCGGCAGAGAGCGCGCGCAGCGCGGGGAGCTCCGCGGGTGTGCAACGCGACGGAGGCACGGCTCCTCCCGGCTGAACAGCCGGCTCCTTTCTGGGTTGTTCCTGTGTCTGCAAGTCGCTTAAAAAACCGCAGCTCGGGCTTTAGGCCTTTTGCCTGCTCTTGAGAGCATCAGGATGGTCCTGCAGGGAAGGGACAGAGAGCCACGCGGTACGATCCTGTGCTGGCAAAGCTGCCCTTTGGCCTCGCGTCTCGGCTGCCCGGCAGCGGCTCTGATTGCCGTCGCGGCGAGGGCTCGTCCAGTGAAGGAGGCCAGAGAAAGAGCTCTGCGAGTTAACAAAGTCCCCAGCCCTTGCTGAGCCCCTGCTGCTGCTGGGTGCAGCCCCAGGGCACGCGTCCAGCACCAACCCAGGCGGGCAGAGCCGTGGCCTTCTTTCCAGAAAGCACCCCAGATATTCTCCTTCCTTTTCCAAGCTCAGGCTTCGCTGCTTTGCTGAATTAGGGCTTAGGTAAGTAATCCCAAAACAGCGTGGCGCCGTTGCAAAGGGAGATGGTTATAAAGAGAGAGCCGCTCCCAGGGCTGCTGTGCTTAACACACTCCTTGCTCTGGAAATTATTAGGCCTTACAAAGTGTGGATGCGGGCACACAAATCATTGGGATTGGATTTGCAAACCCTCAGCAGGTCAGGTAAGCTCTGAAGCTTTTAAAAATGAGAAGTTTGAGCCACGTAAAATCTCCTCAAAAGACCTATTTTTAAAGTATTTCCTATAAATTAATATTTTAACTCTGGAACTGCTTATGTGAGAATTACTTCTTATCTCAAGGCCCTTCAGCATGTCCAAATGGACAAATCCCTTTTGTCAGCTGAGCTCCATTACTCTATTCTGAATGAACGCCCCTGGGATGGATATAATAGATACAATTTTTAACAGCATATCTAGCCTGCTAATAAAACGATGCCAGACACTGTCTGCACAGAGATTTAATGCCAGTAGGACTCTCCCGCAAATTTTTGCTCCTATTGTGGTGGATAACATCCCAGTAGGCTCAAATCATACGGTTTTCACCCAGACCTCCTTATTCCCTAGCAAGAAAACAGGTAATACAGAAATACCTGAACCCAGTTTCCTTTCTATCAAAAGTGCTCACATCACAAACACCAGGAGGAAGAGACTCCTTGCCCTTATTTACCACCAGGTACAGCCCCTTTTTTGTCTTAGTGCCCAAAAAGCTGGGGGGAACCCAGCCATTCTGGGGATCAGCCATTGCGCAGCGTTATAGCCTTCATGCCCAAATCCTTAAGTGACAGGCCAAAACTGGAACATCTGAAGCGATCCTCCTCAAGCTCCTGGGTTTAACTTCTGGGTTAACTGATTTAACTTCTCTGAATCAAACACCATGTTCTTGACTTCAAGAGAGACCTGAATTTTGTATGATCTATTTTAAAAGCATTTGGATTACAATAATATACAGCTGCTATTCTTCCCCAGCTTCTAACTCACAGGACTAGGATGGATCTAAGCTAGTTGAACGCTGTCCTGCTGGCATATTACCAATTAAATAAAAGTTATTCAGTGGGGATGGGGTTTCTGCCAGTCACCTCCACATTCCCAGATACAACACCCTTTGACATTAGATGATGATTTATCCAAACACGTGAAAACCTTTTAGCAAGAGTCAAGCGCAGGAAGAATTACTAATTACAGTCTTGACAGACCAACAGCAGCTATAACTTTGTGCTTATATCCTTCTACCTAATGAATTTTAGAAGCATGAATTCACCGATCACCCTATGCTCCGTGTGAACACTACGTATGAGTGGGCTTTCCTTGGGAGGGCAAAAGGACGCACTCCGAAGTTAAGTACCTAGTCAAGGCCATGAGCCGAGGAGGGTGAGCAGCAGGGCTAAAACTTTGAAGGTTAAATTCCCGCGGCTTCAAAACTCAATGCAGACACACTTATCAACAAGCTAAAGGATCACTGTTATGTGCAACCAGCTGTGATATATTTTTATCATCCTGGATCAACCAATAGCAGGAGACAAAGACTCATTCTCTCCCGGTGCAGATTACGTCTGTTCTGATGTACTGGTCAGGACAAGCATCACAATAATAGATGAAGATTTACGGAAACTAAAAACAGAGACATTTGCACCCTCAGGGAACGTTCATATTTAATA
Source organism: Struthio camelus (assembly GCF_040807025.1). Lineage (NCBI taxonomy): Eukaryota > Metazoa > Chordata > Aves > Struthioniformes > Struthionidae > Struthio > Struthio camelus. Next base: position 12,633,082 of record NC_090952.1, on the reverse strand, counting down.
TTTTCTTTCAAAATACTATTTAAAGGATATATATGTAGATGCAGTGCGGGCTTTGTTATTAAACCGAGTCCTTGCATAGAAACTACATATTTTTTCAAGCTCTGATTTACAGCACCAAGTGTGTAAATTCTCACAGCTTTGTCATGTTTGCAATGCAGACTCCCAGCAAAGAAAAAAATGTTATAAAATACACAACTGCTCTTATTTCTACGTGCAAAAGCAAAGCTGGCGAGTATGTGTGTTAATTACAGGCTAAAAAGCTATACAACTTTCTTCAGATCAACTCGAATCTCACATAATTGTTTTGAACAGATGATTATGTGTCTGCTGTTAAAGGAACTCAGTAAATGACATTATTATTTAGCAGTCAGCGAAGTAATTACATATTCTCAGAAAGCTGCATGTGCTCTAAGAATGGGACCAACATGGCATCGGAGCAGTGACAGACAGTATGTACTTATTTATATTACATTTCTGTCTGCATTAATGACAGAATTCAGGGTGCTTCAAATTTCAATCATTACTAGAAAAGTTTTACATTTCTTTAAGCTATTTTGTATTTCCTAAAAATATCCTCTTAATTTAAGGCCATTGTTTGTCAAGGGCAACAGAATTAAAAGCTTTTTTCCTCCTCCACTTAAATGCAGGCTGAGCTACACAAGCCAGAAACATTCTTGTTTGAAAGGCATTTTTGTTCTGCTCAGATCACAATGGAAATAACCCTCAAATTGTACAAGTGAGTATGCAATTTCAATAAAAGGAAACAAAACATTTTCCACGGGTTCCTTCCTTTGCATCCCGACACCCTGACTTTCCAGAATGAATTCTCCAGTACTGATTCATACAGCGCATCGTTACTCTTATAGTGGCTTATATTTTTGCCTCTCCCCTTTCCAAAGGTATTTTTTGCACAGAACCAGTGCTGTGGTTTACGACTAACTATGCTTCCTCCTCTGAGCTCTCATGGACACCCCTGTAAGACAACAAACTTCTCACTTTATCTTCCCAGGAGCGGAAGCATGCACGTGCGCCATCCTTAGACTGAGACCTACTCATGTAAAGCTGACTGCTTTTTATTGGGCAAATCTCATTTGGTTTTAGGTACTTGTGCTGCAGAGTCCAGACAGACCTGAACTGTCCACCCAAGCTACTGCTGTGAGTGAGAGTCACGGCAGAGAGAGGCCGGAGCTCGCTGGCGGAGAGCCAGGGGACTCTGGGTGCCATCCAGCCTTACTAGTCCTGGTGCAGCGCTAAGCTAGTGAATCTGGGTTAGCTTGTTCACTCTCTTGTAGCTCCGACCTGAGATGCCCTGCACTATAGCGCTTCCTGGTCTAGGCATTAATCTCTGTTTACTTTGCATTCTAATGCTGGTTTTCCAGCTGGCCAGCAGGAGGAAAAAAACGACACTGGAAGTACTTGGAGTACTGGAAGTACTTGGACACTGGAAGTATTTGGAGGAAATTCATGCAATACCTATTCAGCCCTACAGAACGTCTTAATTACACAAGCTCTTATTTTCGCTTTTAATGCAACATTTTTTTACCATCCACACAGGCTAACCTCTGAGTTTAGTTTAAAATCAGCCTCATTATCCTCTCAGAGTAAGGAATAAACATAGGCTTTGGTTTATCTTCTTACATCTCCCTCTGGAGGGCAAACAAGTTTTTATGTGACTGACACAGTTCCCTGGGAAGGCTCCTAAAGATGTCTCAACACAAGGACCTAAAGGACATGCCCCAGACACGCCGATGAAGAGAGATAGCATGGCGGTAGATGCATACTTTGCTTTGTATGGGGTAGGCTAACAAAAGTACTCAGAGCCTGAGGACTGGATTTAACTGGGCGGCCAAAATGGACCCCTACTGCGTGAGGAAGACTGGGCGAGCACTGTACCTGTGCAGAGAATTCCCGGCTAAGTTTCAGCACACGTTCATGGAAGCCCCATCCATTTTGCGCTACACACATTTTTGGGTGAGGGACTGATGTCTTTCCTTAGCATCCTCACACTTACCACAGTTGGTATAGTATCCTGCTGGGAAATAGAAGGGCTAGAGGAACCAGAAGAGGCAGGAATAATTCAACAGGGAGGCATAAAAAGGCATGAGGATGATTTAAAATGTCTGAGCTGGAGGAGACTGAATTGTCCATGGAACACTGTAAGTCTCTATCACTTCATACATCTACCGGTACAAGGAGGATCAAAACAGCGCTCACAAAAACAGCAGCATTTTCACTGCTGTGAAAAACGTATGTGTCCTGTCCCTGGGACTCTAGGAAATGCAGTATCAAATGAAAGCATAACGCTATAGGCACCACCAAGGTGCCCAACGGCACATACAGCAGACTCACCTCTCGGTTTCAGAGCCAGAGCTGACATTCCTCCAGCTTAGACAGATACCCCCGAATCACAAATTCTCTTTCTGATACTTACTTGATCTTTCATCAGATCCACTAACACTCTGATACCTTGGTGAATTCCAGCTTCTTTTTTTTTCCAGACGGAAAGAGCTCTGATTAAGGAACCACTTCGGTTGCTTGGCTGATTCAAAACTCTTCCTCTTCTCTTTGCCTCACATCAAATGACGCAGAATAACACAACGCTGAGGCACATGTCAGTGCTAACGGAACCGTCTCAAGTGATCAGTCCATCTCCAGGAGCCCAAGATCCAAATGTCCTTTTAAGCTTACTTTGCATAATTATAAATGTGATTTATGGTCAGAAAATTACTTCATCCTCTTAGTAACCTTGGCCAGTTACTATTATTTTTAGCCGGTAACTTTCATACTTCACTTAAGCTTGTCATAAATCTTGTACCTATCACTTACAATGTGTTTTACTTTCTCTACAGAAAAAAGAATAAGTCCAGAGACCATGATTTCCACAATGGTCTTCCAAGAAACATTATCTCTGTGTCTGGTACAAAATTATGCAGTGTCCTACTGTTCCCCCATTTTTCAAAACCAATAAAGCTAGCAAATGAACTTTAGCTTTTCACAGAAGGCTACTGATGGCACAAAACTAGCGAAGAACCGTGAAAAGATATAAAGGAAGAGTATAGGCTACACTGGGGAATGGGCTGTGTCTAACATAGCTTTCCTTTGTTGCCAAATCATTGTCAGAGGGTACTATTGTATTGTTTGACGGCAGTGCACAAAACATTTGGCAAGCAGCACTGTAAAAGTTATAAAAAAAATCCCAGGAGACACAGTAATCCCAATTCATGTGTTAGCCAAAAGGATGAACCAGGAGAAGCACATGAAGTCAGACAGTCAGATTCTCAGCTTGCTTCACACTTTCTAAACACCAAGTGGCCAGTTAATAGGTGATGGAGATCAGAAAGAAGTTACACCAGAGAGGATCTACAGATACATATGTAACTTCAACAAATGGAGCAAGGATTTATTCATCTGCGCTGTTTTGTTCAGATATCATCTCTTCTAGCTGGCGTGCGAATCCAAGATCACGTGTCTTATGATGACACGTTATGAAACTTTTCCAAAATCTTTACCTACTTTATGCTCCCAATGAAGGCAGTGTCTTGCTAGCAGGCAAAACTTCCCATTGAAATTCACTCGACAGTCTTCAAATTCCACAGGCAGTTGTGGGGTTTATTTTTCCCTTATTCTTCCCCTTATAGAATTCAGTGCTGACAAACTGAACCCAGACTGTGTCCACATTATTAAGGACCACTTTGTTCAAACTGCAGTGATGTACTCATCGGCTGCCCAAACCAGGCATACCAAGTTAAAGGGTGAGCGCGTAACTGACTTTTATTGCTCTTGGCCTGTGTCAAGTTGTTCCTGCTTTTCTCTTGAATCAATGGAAAAGTTCTCAGATAAGCTTGTTGCAAAAGTAATGGATGTCACCACTGTTAATTATTCCACCCATTACAAGACACAGTATAAATCATTTTTTGTCTGGTGACTGTCGCATAGAATTTGTAGAGCACAAAAGGCACTGCAGATCTGGGATATGGCTCTGTTCTTCTCGTTGTAGGAATATGAGATAAAGATGTGCTTATTTAATAAATGCATTTATTTTAATAAGACGAAGAGGGGCCTAACTCAAGCGGTAGCGTTTTTGAATAGCTTTTTTTTTTTAATCATTATTATTTGGTGCAGGAGAACACGACGAGTTTTATTTTCAACACAGTCTTAAAAGCAGAGCACGTTTCTTGCCATTTATGCTTTTAGTATCTGCAGCTAAAAATGCCATTCAGAGATGAAACTGCTGCACAAGTATGCTTTGTTTGGTACAAGTGCCAAACATTCATTTCCATCATCAGCTCCGTAAGAAAATCTTCCTTATTCATAACATATTGATTCAGTATCAGGTTCCTACATACCTTTGAGCATTTAGGATTGGCGGGCATTAGAGTAAGTGGCCGTGCGTGTTACAACACGTGTGCGCCAGCCTCACAGGAGAGCGGAGCTGGAGGTGAGCAAAGGCAACCCTGGGAGAAAGGTTGGATCCTGCAAAGGTTTCTGCATGTGCCACTTCCCTGAAAATCCCTTCCTGTTCAGCAAAAGTCTTACACCGCCTGAGTGCCCTTAAGCGTTGTGCTTAAACCTCATTGACTTCAAGGAGGATCACACACTTATGTTGTGCTGAACAGCGAGAGATGGTCAGTTTAAGTGATGGGCAATAGCCTCATGCTTAACCTTGGTCCTACAGAAATCACTTAAGGCCCACGAACACCCTCCTGACATTTATGAGTGAGGGGGTTCGGAGCCCGAGTCAAGCCTGGAAAGCTCAAGCAGCTCACAAAGCCCTTCCCTAGGCATGGAACCAGACCAGGGGAGAGAGAGAGAGAACGAGGGGCAGCCTGGAGTAAAGGCATATATGTAGCATCATTTCCAGAAAACACAGCGAAACATATATGCAAGCCTGCTTGTGGTACCAATGCATTCCCTCTCCACCTTTATTTTGAGGGCCTTTTATTTCTCTGCAGAGGGGAGGACACAGTCCAAAAACAAAGTGAATACATTACTTCGCCGTTAAGAAACAACTTCTTCCTCCCTCCTCTCGTTTTACCTTCTCAATAAACTGTTTAACATAAAATACAATTTTTACCTGTTAAATTCTGCATGGGCATTTTAAATGCTTGGGGACTTCACAACTGACTTCAATTTTAAATTTCTAAACTTGATTTGAACTTAGCCCTGGATGAAGGCCTTTGCTGTGACATGCTTGCAGAAATATGACTGTGAAATGAAGCAGCAAAGTCATCTGAGGCGAGCCGACTGCATGATAATTTTCATTTTCATATACAGCTGGAACTGCATATGTTTCTCTTTAGAGCAGAACAAGGCATGGCTCGCAGAGCTTACTCCGTATTGCAAAGCAAACTTAATACCCACCACAGATCCAGTCTTTTCCATAGAAATGGGAGCTTTTTGGCCTGCCTCCCTCACCTGTTACTTCCCTAACTCTGTAGCCGATGCCTCTGAGCAGCTGCTCTCCAGAATCGCAGGGCATGTAGGCAACGGACCGAATTCTCAACTTTACACTGGTGAAAGACCGCTGAGCATAACACAATTAATTTTAACATTAACAGAAGCCAGACAGCTCAGTTTGGATGGCTCGGCCGCCACGACGCAGGGAGGCATGTCTGGGAAGGACACGCAGAGTGGTTATCGCGGACACAGCAGGAGGAGGGCTCTCCTGTTTTAGAGACCGGCTTTTGATGATTTTCAGACTCATCAGGGTCTGGTCAAATTGCCACTGGATCAAAGGCTACCCAAGGATAAAAACAACTTAATTTATATATTTGGTTTTGCATCTTAGGTTTGTGCCTCTGCCATCAGCTATGTCTAAAACAGAATCACCCTCAACTCAGTAAGACGGCAAATACTCTTATTTCATCATGCTGCAACGGATTTCTCACAAACCATTTACTATTTACTCACTTGGTTACATTTTTATCTCTGGCATTGCTCACATCTTGTTTTGTCATTTTTAGTTTTCTTTGGTAGGTACACATTAGCCCTTGCTATGATAGTTAGTTACACATACAAGGTTACACTTTCCCGTCAAGTCCGTGACTTATAAATCTTCCCCTTCCAGCTGAAACTTCTCAGGCTTGATTAAAAGCCAGAGTTTATTTCCCTGTTGCAATTTTGGTTGCAGGAAAAAAAAAATCTGTTCGGCTCTTCTTTTTCTCTTTTGAAGGTCAGAAACTCAAAACCAAGGTCAAATTTAGAAAAGGAGCCTATTACCAATCTTCCATGAATTTTACACAACTGGAACTATTCATTTCAATGAATTTATTCTTCACAGAAACCAGTATAAAGGACAGTGTACTCAGTCTCACTTGCAGATGAAGTCTCAGTCTCCCACCTCTAATACAAACGACTTCATGCCAGAGGAAATCACAATGAAGCTGCAAAAAAACAACTCGCATCTACATTTTTAATTTGAGTAGCTGCTCAGACAGCGAGCACCGTGCACGTGGGCGATGTGAGGGACCGCAGTACGGACAGCCGCGGCTGGCCCCGGTGGAGCGAGCTTGGCCATGGGAGCACCACCGAGGCGTCCACGTGGTCCTGCCTGGGCAAGAGGCCAGGCGCCATGGCTCTGCGTCCCGGCCAGCACCACCGAGTGCCACGTGGACATGGCAGTAAGCCAGCTCGGTGCCACCTAATTTGTCCCACAGGATCATCACCACGCTCCCTGGGGCAAAGGGAGCAGGCTACCTACTGCAACTGCTTGATATTACGCTCACATCTTTGCCTCCAAGACAATCCTCGAAGTGATGTACTGCACACACGACAACCACCCATCACTACAACAGGCTCTCTGTTACACTGACAAATGAGCTGCATATGAGGAATTGCAGCCCCATGCTTTCAAGTGTCTCCAGCCTCCCCTAGTCCCTGTTCCGATTCAAAGGATAATAGCATTTTATATTTCAAAAGTGCTCCTGCTATTAAAAGGTTTATGACAAACACTTTAAATAGTGACTTTAAATAGAAATCGGTAGACTAGGTCTTCAGAAGAGACGAGAACAACCGCTGTTGTTATTACTGCCATTATCTCACAACGCCCTCTCCAGGGGCAAGGTCCCTGGCACACAAAATCAGCTGCAAGCCAAATCTAAACGAACAGGACCAACTCTTTAAACCCATCTCTGTAATAAGCAAATGAGAATTATATACATAGGCCCTCAGTCAGTATAAAGCAGCACTGTTTCACAGATTTTTTTAATGCAAGCATGTGTTAAAACAGAAGGAAAGCCTCAACATGCAGACACGGAAACCAACTCTGCTCACATTAGCTTTAATTGGATTCAGGTCTAAAGGGCATGACTACGCCATGGATTTGAGACTTCGAGCCACCTCCTTCCAAAATGCAGATCTTTCTCAGCTCAACTTCTGGGCTTGGACCATGTCTTATATTTAGTAGATGTAAGAACAATAAATAGATTGGCCTAATTCAGGTGCCTTTTCTTGAAAATAGGGATCTGCATTTTCATTTCTTTTTCTTGTTTCCATAACGTAAACCCAGCAAGCCGTTACTCACCAAGTATGCTACCAACCGTGTAAGAAGAGAAACACAAATGTCTGTGACCTAAAGCAGAATCAGAGCAGTACAAGCATACTAAGCCAAAACCAGTCCAATTTAAGGACTGAAAGATGCCACAAGGTGACTAAGTACGATTGATAATATTCTTGAAATGTAGTAATTTTATCAAATGAGCACTAATCTATTTTCCTTCATCACCCAGAGAAGTCAAACAAAAGAACAGCTTGTAACGTTTAGATGAAAATATATGCATTGCACAGTAACTTCTTTTTTATCCCAGACTTTACTATCAATTTAAAAAAAAGTTATGTTTTAGCAATTCTCTTCTATCCCACAGCTTAGCTCTTTTACCCTTGGACACTTCAAAAGAAATCATAACAAGACGGGTCGGATGTTTGTCATGTTAGAAGACAATCACTATCACAGTGAAAACATGAGAATGATTCAGAATCAAAGGAAGGAGATGTCATCACAGGTCCTGAGAGATGCTGAATAGCCCCAGGAAGGAAATGGGCTTTTTTAAATCTACAGTTAAAAACTGAGAATGAACGTAATACCTAACCCTCTTGTACAGTGGGATGGAGGACTTTGGAAGCGAGGAAGACAGGAGGAGACGCACTGTACGCAGCAAGGTACACACCAGCACACTGCAGAGCGGGTGCTGAGCGCTTTCTTCTGAGAACTTTGTGTTTTTCTGGATTCATGACTGTCTGTCAATGTAAACAGTCCCAATTATATTCAGCTGGATTGACACATGCAGAACTCAAGGCTGGGGAGAAAAATATTACAATAAACAGCTGAGTTACTGCAGGCAGGAGGAGATCAAATTTTACTCTTGCTTCATCCTCCGACATTTTAAGAGGTCGAGCTACCGTCCACACCATTTACTTGTTTCTTGCCTAGTCTGCAAGTGAGCAAGGGTGAGTTACCGTTTTCCTGCATACACAGAAACATCACAGCATTATGAACTTTTAAAATGAGAAATACATGACCACAAAGTTGGATTAATGGCACAACTACAAGGTCAAGAACTATAACGTGGCCAACTCACAGAGTTAAAATTCTCACGTGAAAGACCTACACCTGCTGACACTCAAGTCCCAGGTCAAACTGGGAAGACAGAGCTTTGCACTAGGCAGTGTTATCTCAGGGCACAACCACCTGCTCGCCTTTGCCAATGACGGCGTTACGGCGTCAGGCAGCACAGAGACCTTGGGGAGGTTTGGCGCCCACGGACAGTAGGGCTGATGGGGTGCCAGGGACACACCTTGCGCTGAAGCTCAAACGCTTGCAGAGCCAGCAAGGAACCCCTTGTCCTCAGGAACAAAGCCCTTTTCTTATGCCCAAGAAAAGCTAGTGCAGCAGCACAATATTTAAACTCGGCAAAGTCCTTATTAAATGTGACAGCAACAGCTGTAGCAGCTACAACACTGGCAGAACAAGAAGAGGAATTAAAGCCCTTTCAAGGGCTAGGGAAAGAAAACAGGCACAATTTTAAATATTAAAACAAGGTCTGGGCTGGTGGGGAATATGAATATGGTGGCAGGTAGCCAGAGTGCTCAGAGATGCCGAAAGCCATTGCTCTGACCCTCCCACAACTTAATGAGAAGGAACCATCTTTAATTCTTTCCATCAAATATCTTCTGCATTAAACTAATACATGCAATTCCCACTCTTCTTCCTCGGTGTATGATGGGTCACATTAATCTCTCCTCCATGTCATGCGATCTGACTGAAAAAAACTTCAATATCTGCTTATGCGATACACAATTCCAGTAGTGAAGCCATGAATTATTCATGTCTGGAAAGTGGAGAGAGACCAGAATTTAGAAATAAAACCCAAGAAAGGGTATTTTTTCTGTGCGTATAGAACTGTACAACATGCACATTTTAGTCATGTTTCTCCTGTGACTGCTTTTGCAGAATGACTGCATTGATAACTCTCCTTGAGGGAATGGTCTGAAATAACCACACGTCGCTATTCTGCGGCAGGCATGTTGACATATTCCATACCAACCTGAATGGAAGTGCAAGAGAAAATCCACTTTGATAAGTTTGCCCCACACAACCCCAAGTGAATTAACTTCAGTATATAAGTAACTACTGGCTATAAGAAAGCTGTTAAAGACAAGGCCTTAACAGATGTGGTCACTGCTGGAGGTGTAGGCACCACCGCAGTGGAAAAGGCTGGCCACACTGCCGTTCGGGACTGACCTCCGTTCCATAGCCTCTTTATGCATTGATGGAAAAAGCTGTTTAGCAAGGAAAACCATGACTTCCCTCCCTTTGGAGACCACCACAGAAAAGCTGCAGCTTATCCCAGAATGGAACTTATACTATTAAAGGAAAGAAAGTGTTTCACAACATGGGGGAAATGGTAAAATTCCCCTTCAGCAAAACTCGTGAATTTGGGGGGAAACTCACATTTCTTCACTGATAGAAGACATTGGCGTTTTTATCAGTTTCACGTAGACTTCTACATCAGCAAACCCAACCAATTACCAAGGGTCCTCCTGTCTGCCCTTCCAGTCCTTCCAATAGCACCCCTGAGGCCCGTCCTCTCGCACTGCAGTCAATTGACTATTGACTGAATACCTCTCATTCCTATTTTATTTACCATTAAGCTGCCTGCATTTCTGCAATATCTTGTGTCTCAAGAGAAATACAATTGAAATGACATCTCTAAATCAGATCACTTCACTGCGCATAGGGAGTCGTACGTACATGCACATATGCAGATAGTAATATTCCCCTTAAAAGCATCCGACTAAATACAGTCGTTGAGGCCGCTTAGAGGTCGCAGAGCTATCAGAGTTCTGGCAGAGCCACACTTCTTTTGTTCCAGATGCCCCTCTTTTCCAATTTAGGAAGAAAAACAAGCAGGTTAGTGTATTCCAGAGAAGTCGTAAGGGCATATGCAGCTTATGGCAAATCAGAGCCTTCCCTGCAAAAAGCTAGAGTCAGTCATGGCTCACGATGGGGCAACTCAGCTATCCACAACTGCATTGCTAATGTGATATGTACTCTATACACATGAAAAGCCATCTGGTGTTTGAATCCAGTCCTCTTCGATATACCCAAAGCTCTTTTATCATCCCAAGCCATTATGAAATTATCTTAGATCAAATCCTGGCAGACATGTATCCACACTACAGGTTATCAAAACAACCGGCACCAGCTAAAATGAAAAAATCAAGAGAGCCCACAGGACGAATTGCCTTTTAGTAGCAGAAACAGTCCTTCCGGTCCATAGCTTGGCTCTACCAGAAGGAACTAGAGAAGAAAACAACCCAAAGCTGCCTTACAAATTTACAACCATCCTGTTTATTAATTTTACTATTTAATCTTTTTGGTGTGCAAATCCATGCCCTATATTTCCTGCACTCTCTCACAATACTTCAGCCCATAGGGCTTGTCATAAACAATACCTCTGAGAGCTTTTCATTTTAAGCCAAAGAAAAAGATGAAAAGTTAAATCACTTACCATTCCCTTCCCATTGACTGTAAATGGATTTTATTTACTGAAACATGCTTGCATTGCAAAACCACTCAGCACATACAGTAAATAAGCCAGTACCTGAAAGTCTAATGTAACCTAGTAGCTACCTACCTTTTGAATTAAACTGGAGTTATAAACACCTACACAAAAATTTAGTTGAACACTTATTTTTCTCCTGCTTACAAGAGGTCAATCAATACAATCAAAGGCAAAAAACACCTTGGTTGGTACTGAGAGAAATTCAGAATATGTACTCCAGCCTGCTCCGCAGTATTAAAGAGAGGAAGGTGCTTAAAACACCAAATATGTTTTTGTATGTCCTTTCAACTTAAAAATTGCAAGGCACAGAACAAACATTGGTAAGTTATTAGCTTCAGTCTTCTCGTGAACATCATATAAGTAACATCAGAGCCTGCAGCAGTACTGCCACTGTCAGATCTCATAAGCTAAACAGGGTCAGGCCAAACAGGCACTTGAATAAGATACCTTTGAGGATCACGTAAGTGCAGCAAGAAATAGTGCTGACAATTCAGCGGTGGGCACTATTCCTTCCACAGCACAACTTTTCATCTCTGATATTCAGCCACAAGCACTCTGCAGCATAAACCAGCCGGGAAAGGCTTTAGCACTGTGCGAAGAAAACACAACCCTCAGCCCCAGCTAAAGGTACTACAGTTCACCTACTAAAATATCTCCAGTCATTTCAACGGCGCTAAATACTCTTCGATTCTGTCCTCACACCTTTGTTATGAGACAAAACATTATTCAAGATCTGCAGTGTCCCTCTGGGAGGGTGGGAAGGCTGCATTTTAGTGGGTGAAGCAACCTGTTCGCACGCGTGCATCTATTTTACCATATAGCAAAATAGTTGCAGGGGCAGTGTTACTCCATGTCTGTGCATATATCTGCCTCTCTATTATTAATAAAGAAGAATGAGCATCCAGCCTCCATTTTCACGATAAAGGAAGCCTCTTTTATGTAAGAACTGAAAATGCAGAGGTTTATTTCAATGGCTGTCCTTTACCTCACCGGTTAAAAAAAAAAATAAATAAGCAGGCAAAAAAGCCACAATCCTATCATTTACACTAAATCACCTCCGCTACTCAAAGCCAACACACATGGAGAATGTACCTGCAGCTCAGCAGCTCCCAGAATAAAAGGCAATTCGTAAAGGGGGAACTCATAGCTGACATTTACAGTATACAGCAAGTGGTTCAACAAGCTACAGTTGCTGTGCACAATGACAGATCACCGGATAAATGAGCAACCGATAGCAGGCTGGCTGTCCACATCAGTAAATTAGACAATACCAAATAATCAATGGAACAAACTGCAAACTGCTGATTTAAGGCTGAAGGAAAAAAAAATAGATGATGTTCACGAACATGACAGAGAACCAGGGGGCATCACAGGTCAATAAACACTAACGTTATTTGCCATTCTAATTACTTTGCATGTTCATAAGCCAGGAAGGCAGTTTGTAAAGCTGTACGCAAAGCGCCAAGAGAACTGACACTATATATAATTCATAGACTGCAGCATATTGCTACATTTCTCATTGCCCTTAAAACTTGTATCTTACTGTAATTTCTCCAGGAAATACAGAGGTAATACTTAATGTTTACCTTCCAAACTCATTTTTCACCAGTCCCTACATTAACAGGTCACTCCGGTAAATAGGAAAGCCATCGATCTGGATCACTTGGGGGGGGGGGGGGGGGCTGAAAAGCGCTTTTACCCTGGGGGGGTTCACTGCGTTGCCACCTCCACGGCTGCGCGGTTCCCCCAGCTGGCGCGGCAGCCACCGAGGGCTGGCGCTCCTCCGCACGCGGTCGGTTCGCAGCTCGCTCCGGCAAGGCGCTCCTGAAGCCGGCACGGCGCGGTCCGTCTACCCGCACCTTGCTGGGCAGCGGGCGAAAAGGAAGCGCTGAAAGACAGAGCACGACTGCCTGCGTCGCGGCCCCCCGGGGAACGGGCACCCTCGTCATGCCGCCGCTGCCGCCGCCGCCGTGCCCTCGCGCGGGCTTTCCCACCAGCTCTTTGCACGCGCAGAAATCTTTCTGCGTCCTCCCGTTGGGTTGGGGTGGTTCAATCAAGGGCACTTGGACAGCGGCCGAGAATTTGCCCTATTTCCCAAACGTGGCCGAGAGCAAACGGCCACGTCGCTCTTCCTGCATCACACTGGGTTCGCCTGAGGTCGCTACAGAAACCGCAGCCACCGAGGGAACGAGGGGCTCTGGGGGAAGGCAGCGGGCCCAGACCCGCGCGCAGCCCTCGGCAGCAGTCAACGGGAGGCTCTCGGCCAGACACGCAACACGCCAGAATCAGAATTAGAGCTTTAACATAAATTACTCTAAGAAACAGAAACCTAATATTTACAAAACAAGGACCTGGATAAATACTAAAACAAACCACATAAAACATATCACAGGAAAACTCTAATTTTTGGCACTTCCTATGTGTTGCTTTAAATAGATTGTTACTTCTGCAGTGGCTTGAGAAGCCAGCTGTGAAATTAATTTCCTGGTCTTTTAGTACCATAGTTGTCAGCACTTGACCCATTTCTGACTTGGTTTCTAGCACAAAAAGGAAGGCTTCCTTTCAAACATCAAACTACTATAAGCTAGAATGCATCATTTACATAAAACCGTAGCAGAGGAAATGCTGAGCGCAATATCTCCCATTAATGTCCTAGTGGAAGCCAAAGTTCTCGGTAAAACTTCTCAGTACAGAAGTTCTCAGCCCAAACTTGCATTTAATGAAAGCAATTCCCTGAGACTGCGTCAAGACATTGCAAACAGCGAGAAGGGATGAAGCCTTGCTATGTCATAGCAGCAAGAAATCTCATTCTACCTTTGAGGTAAATGTTACATATTTTAACATGCCAGTGTTAGAAGGAGAGAGGGAGGATTTCCTGTTCCCAAACATAATTTGCAGTATCCCTTCCAGAAGTGCAGAATTTCTGTAGATTTAACTTGCACACATGAAGAATTATCTTCTGAATTGAAAAAAAAAAAGTATTTGCTTTTGATATTTGTAATAACTGTAGTCACAAGCAAACTGCTTTTCTCTTCTCCCTTAGTTTTTGGAAATATTTTTCCCACAACCACACGTTTCTCTAGAACTCATTTATTCTTTCTTTTGGACTACATATTGGTAAAAGTCCTTGATAAAAGGAAATGCTGAAAGCGGTTCTCCGGAAGGAAAGCAGGCCCTGCAACCCTCGCCGCTACAAACGCAGCCCACTGGCCCATGGCCCATACCAGCCCCTTGAGTTACACTGCTACGGTAAGGCCCTGTGAAAATGTTACTAGCTTATTATCCCCCCACCCTGACTAGGTGGTGTTTGACGAAGATCTGAAAACGCTTGCCTTATTTCAAGCTCAGCAGCTCCGATCGGTTCATCATCGCACCTCGGTTTCTGAGACCTAAAGCCCAAGGCCGTGCACAGGCAGGGCACTGCGGGAGAACCGCGAGCCCCTGCACCCTTGGGTCTGCGCAGCTCAGACCGGGGATTTGGCTGAGGAGACGGGGTCAAACATCTACTACACCCTTACTCAGGCAGCATTTTGCATGGTGATTTGTTGTCTGTATTGCTCAAGAAGGCAGGGAGTTATGGCATAAGGATAAAAATAGCTTGTTAAGTACAAAATTGGGCTGTACGGTAGCAAGTGCCAGCGTGCTCTGACTGCACTCAGCAGCTCCAGCGAAGGTACCGAGGGCAGAAGTTGGGTCTCTGGCTGGAAAGAGCAAATTGCCTGCCAAGGAAGGGCTGTAGCTCAAGCATGCACAGAGTAAGACCAAGGACGGGCACTCTGCCATACTTCGGGAGCGGAGAGCAACACCAACCCCACGATCGAACTGAATGTTTCTCATGGCAGGGACAACGGGCTGGAGCTGCCAAGCCAGAAGGGAAGGCAGGCAGGCAAGGCCGGCTCCCGGGCCCAGCAGCTGGAGAGAGTCTCAACACCGCTTAGGATGTGATGCAGTTCTGGTGAACCCTCAACGGGGAAAATGTTTCATTTGGAGATGTGGAGCTAAAAAAAAAGGGCTCTCTAAAAGGAGATGTTCAGCAGCTGTTTCCAGGAACAGAGAGGCAGCTCTAAATGCAGCAAGTTCTTCCCCTCCCCGTCAGCCAACCCTGCAGGACAGGGTCACTCCCACCACATACACTTCACCAACTTTTTACCTTGGAGTGATTTTCAGTCTGTTTCATCAGGAAAATTCACAGATTGCTTTAGGCTTTCTTTGAAATATTTTCTGCTTTATTTGAGACAACAAGCACTCTGACCCATGTTTGAAAACATAAATAAATACGAGAGAGGGAAGTCAGCAGCCCTCATCAGTTCCACCAGTCAAAAATTGCAATGAAAATACCCCTGCCAACCAAGTACCTCCCAAATCCTAGGGATTCGGTGAGATGGTTAGGGCTAACCAGGGAGTATAGTCTGCATTGGTGAAAATTCTGCCATTTCAAAAGAAATTTCCTGTGAAATATTAATTCTGAAAATTTTTGGAATACGAACTACCAAAATATCTAATTTAGGAATGCAGAAAGATTCTAGTAACATACCTGATTAGCTATATGCATCATTAAAAACTATACATTCAAAAATCAAATGAAAACCTATCAGTTCTCCAAGCAGAAGTGGTGTGACAATCAAAACAGAATAAAATAAGAAATAGAGAATGTTGCAATAGGATCTTTCATATTAAAATTATTAAACTGAAACTGAGATATTTCTACACAATTTTCTAATCAACACATTACTGCCTTAATGATGATAAAATGCTGGCAACAACAGAGATTTCATCCCATGCTCAAAGAAAAGGCCCTGGAACAGAGAATATCGAGCGACAAGGGCAGCGTGAGAGCTCCTGGCTTCCCCTGTGGCTCAGAGGCTCTGTCTACCCTGCACGGGGCTGTGCCAGGCAGAGATGTCAGCCTTTCCGCGGGTACCAAAGCAGTACAAATACGGTAACTAGCTCTGCTGAAAAGCTCCTTCAGAGTTAACTGAGAAATCCCTACAGACCAGAGCCTGTGTGACAGGTATGCCCTTAGCACTGTGCCTCTTGCTCCAGGAACTTACGCCGAATACATCCGTTTCATGCGCTTTTACTCCTTAGCCCACCCCCTTTTTCAACCAGTGAGCCTGTAAACATCATCTTTATCAAACAGAGAATCCCAAATCCTTCCATAAGGAAACCAAGATTGCTACTACACGCTTTTGTGATCCATGCCCATTACACCTGTCTCTCATGTCAGTCCTCTCCCCCCTTTTTTTAAATGTATATCCAGTTCCCATCTGCACAACAATATTCAGAGCTCAGCGGCCTTTTGGAGCTAGGCTTTTTTTTTGGATAAGTAACTACGTAAGCAATACTGAAGCACTGCATAAATCCATTGCAGATTCACTAAGCTGCTTGTGCCAAAACATTAAGGCTGTTGGGGCAGAACCATAATTAAACGTTTTGAGATTTTCAAACAAATAACAATTCTTATATTTTACATTTAAAAAGTAAAGCCCTTACAATAGCATGAATTCCAAGCGAGATGCTTCAGTTCAGTTTGAATAAACTTTTAAGTGTACTTAACAGCTTTTGCTGTTGTTGCTTTGGAAACTGACAACAAGCCCAAACTGTCAACATGTCATGCGTGTGACTGATGGCGACACCTCACCTGACTCGGTAAACTGACACGGCTTAGAGTGCACAGACAGACGACTGCACGTGTAAATTTGTCGCTGACCAGCAATTCCTTGGTACCTGCCAACGCGTCGTCAGATCCCCCTGCTATTAATGGGAAGCAGCATACCCAGTTTACAGCCGGTCAAAAACGTGCAGAAAAGCAACTACCACAAAACAGTGGAACCACTGTGAGTTCTTACCCTCACTTGTTCTGTGATAGCTTCTCTCCGTGTCTGTGCCTTGAGCTGCTGGAAATTATGATTAACTGGTTGCGTTTTTAAATCCAATTCACCCCCTCGGTGCAACAAGAGCAAATCACCATCAGTTGCTTCTGCTCATAAAGGGGTCCCAAACACGCAAACAAAATCTAGGAGTAACAGCAGGTGTCATTTGAAAAGTGGGCAAAGTAATGAGATTTGAAAAAACTTAATTGAAAAACTATGAGCAATTAGTGAATTCAAGCAGAATCATTCAATTTATGTATCCATGTGGAATAATTTGTCATTTACGATGGTCAAAACAAATACTGCTGTATAAAATGACTTTTAGAAACAGCCAAGCATTTTAGCGGCCTGGAAGAAGAATATGATAGAGATGAAGACAGAGTGGGGTTGAAGGAAATTCAGAGGACAGAGCTGCTGGCCAGAGTGGCCCAGCAATTCCCCGTATGTCACTCCAATTCATCACTAGCAGTTTATACAGTCTATAAACTGGATGGCTAGCTTCTGCGGTCAAACCGGAAAACAACTCCCTGGTTCAAGTTCACAAATCACTTCTTTGCACAGGGAGCAGAAAGGGCAAGGTGAAATCTCCCACTAACAGAGCTGTCCATGGAAAAGCACATCGCTGCAAGACAGCAGGTCTGCCGGGGAGCCCGCTCGTGCCCGGCACAGAAGGGCTCGCCACTGGGGGAGGAGGGTCGCCCTCTCCCCAAACTTGTATTACACCTTAAGAGACACCGTGTCCCGCACTGTGCTGAAATGACACCCATGCCAGGTACTCGGCTTACGACTTCTGTGCAAGATGATGACCATACTTTCCCTTTCTGCACTGTTAGAAGCCTGTCTCTCTATAGACTGGTAAACAGGAAAAATGCTGAAGCAATAGGCGAACATAACAGGTATTTTTCTCAATTGCACCTTTCCCTCCCAAAAGCTATTGAAATATTGCTATATATCAGACAGGGTGAATTGGCTGGTAGAGAGTTGGGAGGTAGGAGGTAGTCTAAATTGCCTTTCAAAAACAACACAATCTTATATGGTATTTTCAGGTATACCTGAATAGCATACTTGCACCTTAAAAACACTGGCATTTAAAAATATTAACAAATTATTATATTGCTGAATATCTATAATTTTATATTAGTATGTTCATATGATCTATTTGAGTATACTTTAATTTATACTCTAATTAAACACTGAGAGTTCTTGTTAACTTTTTAGGTTTTCGAGGCTCTGGAGATGAGAAATTGAATAAGGTCATACGTGCTCATCTCACTTGTCTGTCCACAACAAAGTTGCCAAGAAGCAAAGGGAAAATGCGTAATTTTCTTACATAGACTCAAAGGGTTACATGCTACTTGAAAAAAAATAATGCTGCTGTCGTGTTTCTTCAGTGAAACAGGCTGACAAGACTTGTTTCACATCTGTCTGCATAATATAACAAAATCACAAAGAACTGGTGATGAAAAAACTGTTTTGCTGACAATCTATTACAACTAAATGCACCCAAACACCAAGATTTAGGCAGGACTTAACTAGTGTTTTCCAAAAAGTAACCTAGCTCAGGATTTTGTCCTTTTCAGTACTTTGTGTCAAAATATTTTTGAATATATTCTATGTTGCAAACTGTTTCCTTCTAGTCCCCAAAGTGCTATAACCTCTGAAACCTTTTATCATCCTGCTTGCTTGCTCCCTTACCTTAAGATCTTAGCCATAAGATGACCTTGTCAGCCATGTACAGCACTGCATGTCTAACTAGCCCTTTCTACAAATTATTTGTGCTCTGCTCATCTACTAGTACGACCCAGATCCCTTTTGCTTTCTTAACCATGGCCAGACATTACGTTGAGGACTTTAAGTTTCCATCTGTTACTCCAGAGGCTTTTTCTTGCAAGTATCTCACTCAATAAATACCATGGCTTAGTCAGGAAGAAGAAAGGGAGCAGAAACTCCCTGTTTACACCTAAATGAGCCATTGAGATCTTCAGTTTGGGTCTGCAAAAGCAAGAAGGCAGGGCGGGGGCCCGAGCTGAGGAAAGGCAGAGCCTGGGAAGATGCTGTCCTCACATCTCTCCCATGCACTGGCCCACAGCCGTCCTGCAACACCCCCCCCCCCCCCCGCACAGGAAGATGCAGCAACACCTTCTAATAATGCTAATGACTTGGGTGGAAGTTTGCTTGAATAACTGGATAACTAACTAATAAGAGCAGGGCTTTGCCCCTAATTAAAAGTCTCCCCTAGCAGACTCTACTTAAAATACAGGCTTAAGCAATGCAAATACAAACAGCAAATACAGTCATTCTTTGCTTAGCCTGCCACTGCCCTCTTCTTTGTAACTAACTTTGATCAGGCTACCTCACGGGATCACATCTTCAGTGAAGTTGCTGCCTTAGTCTGTAATATCATTCACCCTTCTGACTACCTGTTCCAACAGCAAGTTACAACGCTGCTGGCTCTTGTATCTTAAAATTTTCCTGAAGCTTTCCATGATTCAAACTTTCAGCGCTGCATTCATTCTTATTTCAAGCTTTACTCTTTAAGTACCCATACTCCATTCACATATGAATACCAACTATTTTATACCGTCGTTGCCATAACTACCAGAATCTTCAAAGAGGACTAAAACTCATGATGTGCTAGATGTGATGCAACTGTGCAAAAGGTAAGATACCTGTCTTACAATCCATGGGAAGATATGAACCAGATTTAACAAAAATTGGATAAACTAGTCCCACAATGACAAGTATTTATGTACTGATGGTCCCAAATCTGTGATAGTCACACAATTTGTTTGTTCAGTTGCCTGTATTATTTTACCAGATAATGACTGTTGAAATCGTAAATGGCTTTTAGTTTTTCCATCTGAAACGTCTCAGAAATAACACTAGGCATTCGCTTTGGAGCTCAACACCAGAACGAACCACCACTCACATACTAGTAGGTGCCATTGCTGAAGGTTATTTGGAGACCTAACAGAAAACATCTTTTGGAAAGCGTCCACTTCCTGGCAAAACATAGCCTGTCCAAAAACCTAGCACAGCTGGTCATAAGATTAGCAGGGCCAATCTGTTGTACAAAGAGGTCTGAATATTTGCATGGCCTACGTCTGAATTTTTAAGTCTTCTGATTTTCTTTAGATACACAATGAACTGTGCAAACAGTTGTATATCCTGGACAAACCCTGTACAAATACTGGGTTCATTTCTTCCTACTTTTCTCCCCACCAATTCTGAAAGATATTGTTTGGAGAGCATAAACAGGGCAAGCATGGCAACTAACGGGAAAATAAGTATCCGATCAGCTTCTATCACTTCTCCAAGTGTAATTCCCACCAAAGCAGATCTCCATTCTACATGTTGCCTACTTACAACAGACCCATCCCTCCCTACTGTAGGCAGAGAGAACTCACAGTAAATCACTTCATTGACTTCACTGGTATTTCAAGCATTGCATACTTCAGTGAATGTCTGAAAGGATGCAGGGAACCTAACCCAAGCCTCCTCTCCCGACATGGCAGTACAGCTCTCCTTCCCTGAGGGGGCTGAGGGGTTGGCTTCTTCACTGTCAGAATAACTCTTTACTCTCATAACAAATTCAGGTTACCATGGCTGCCGG
Organism: Struthio camelus; assembly: GCF_040807025.1. Taxonomy (NCBI): domain Eukaryota; kingdom Metazoa; phylum Chordata; class Aves; order Struthioniformes; family Struthionidae; genus Struthio; species Struthio camelus. Next base: position 12,612,533 of record NC_090952.1, on the reverse strand, counting down.
CAGTGACCAACAGGGTCTTGCTGTTCAAAATCTATATTGTTAGAGGAACTCAGGCACTTGTACCATAAATGCCATTCAGGCATGTTAATAAGTAACAGTAATAGAAACAGCATTAGAAAGTCTCTGCCTCTGAAAACAGTAGGCAGGATCTTCTCCTCCACATCCGAATTACCGGTGAGCAGTGATAAAGCTGCCATGGCTTTGCCGCTAAGTCTTCAGCAGTACTCACTGACAGTGATTTCTACAGAGCAGCAGGTTCAACAGTCTGAGCTCAGGTCCCATCCTAGACTCCTCTTGGTGTAGTAATGTCTTTTGACATTCATTTCCAGACAAGGGAATAATGTGGCCCAGTGCCCCAACAATCTGGCCTGAAGGCTCTCATCCCTGCATTTCCTTGCAGTTATCACAGCTTGCAGATGGCCTTCAGAACAGGCAGTGGCAGAGACATAGTCTCGAACACTATACTAAGATACGTTCAAGTCAGAGGGAGCCTTGTTTTTTGCATTTTCACGCCCATGTTTACTGGAACATAAACTTACTCCTCACTATTTTATCTGTTGTGTCATGACCACAAGTACAGAGAGTTCAAGGGAAGTACGCTCGTTCACACTCCCTCTGAAAAGGTGTCATTGACCGTTTCCTTGCAGTAAAAGAGCTTTGCACTAATTTTGCTACTAACACTGTTTGGCTCTGTGATAGGCTTTCCTCTTTCACAAAAAGAAAGCCACAGCAGCTGACAGCAAATGTGCTTTTGGCTTTGGCTGAATTGTACCAACTATCTGCTGAGGGAAGTTTTCAATTAGTTGGCTGGACTTCACCAAACCTCCCACAGAACGGACTCTTGTCCCACAGTGACACAGTAATTCAGTAAAAAAGGTAAGATAAAAAGTGTTATATTATTAACACCTCTCCCCGAACATATGGTAAGCCAGATGTTCTGCAAAAATTAAGGAAAAATCTGTCTTAACAATTTACTCTTTTACTCCATTTGCTCTTCAACTTCCTGTTTGGAGGGGGATTATCTGCAAACTATCGGCACATCAGCATCACCTTGGTCCTTACATATATAGCTCCAGTCAGATGATGACAGAGGAAAGATTTAGGTATTCGGATGACGATATCTCTCTCTCTGCGATTAATATAGGTTGTATGTGTACATACAGCCATAACAGTGCTTACAACTAGCCTTCAGGCAAGCTAGTCCTACTGGCCGAGTGCCATTAGCTCACTGCTATAGGTCAGTGCAGCACCCACCTGCTGCTGTTGTACAGAAGTCTGCAATACGCTGCAGAGAAGTTGTTAGTTGGCCACCCGACTGGGTCAAAAAGAGCCACTCGCATTCTTCTGGGATGTATCCACACAAGTGTCAGTAGCAGAGGTTGAATTTTCAACTCAGAATTGCCTGGTCTCAGCTAGAAGATGATTGCCAAATGTAAAGGAAGATTAAGTGAAATTAGAAAGAAGTCAGAGAAACACAAGGATGATAAGATGTTTATGACCTATCTAGGAAGGCTGAAGAAAATGAGTTTGGTCTAGAAAAGAAGGGACAATAGTCCTTTAATAAATAAAAGGCAGCTGTAAAACTGTTCTCAACATCCACTAGGGACACCGGTATCTTCTTAATTGGTAAAAGAAAGGATCTAGACTGGAGTACAAAAAATGTCATGTTTTTAAAGACTACTAAGCACTGGAACAGATTTCCAATGGGACTGCGAAAGCCTTTTCACTAGGCGTTTCTAAGACAAGATGAAAACAGACATATGTCAGGACTGGACTAAGTAAATATACAACTTCAAAGGAGGGTAGGTCCACTTGGCGTTGATGACCCTTCCAGATTGACATCTTTACTTTTAGTAGCCAGACAAGTCCAATCTTAAATGGCTGCATCACTTAATCTTTTGTACAGTTAGCTTTTTATAACTGTCTACTAAAATAAATTGCATAAGAGGTTTGATAGAATTCCTGGGGACTGTAAGAAAGTCAGCCTCACCTCGATCCTTGGAAAGGTGATGGAGAAAATCCTCCTGGAGGTAATTTCTAAATATACTACGGACAAGACGGTGATTGGGAGTAGTCCGCATGCGTTTATGAAGGGCAAATCATGCTTGACCAACCTGATAGCCTTCTACGATGAGATGATTGGCTTAGAGGATGAAGGGAGAGCCGTGAATGTTCTTTATCTTGACTTCAGCAAGGCTTTCAACATCGTCTCCCCAACATCCTCACAGACAAATTGATGAAGCACACACTAGATAAGTGGATACTGAGCTGGACTGAAAACTGGCTGAACTTCCAGGCTCAATGGGTTGTGACTAGCAGCATATAGTCCAGCTGGAGACCAGTCACTAGTGGTGTTCCCCAGGGGTCAATACTGGGGCCAATATTGTTTAGCAACTTCATTAGTGACCTAATGATGGAATCAAGTGCACCCTCATCAAGTTTGCAGGTGATCCAAAACTGGAAGAAGTGGTTGATAACACTAGAGGGTTGTGCTGCCATTCAGAGGAACCTCGACAGGCTGGAGAAATGGGCAGAGAGGAACTTCATGAAGTTCAATAAAGGGAAGTGCCAAGTCCTGCACCTGGGGAGAATCACCCCATGTGCCAGTACAGGTTGGGGGCTGGCTGGCTGGAGAGCAGCTTTGCAGAGAAGAACCTGGGGTCCTGGTGGACAACTAGTTGAACACGAGTCAGCAACGTGCCCTTGTGGCAAAGTTGGTCAACAGCCTTCTGGGCTACGTTTAAAAAAAAAAGTGTTGTCATCAGGAGAACTTCTGTCCAGCACTGGCGGGGCCACATCTGGAATGCTGTGTCCAGTTGCAGGTTCCTCAGTCTGACAGGGACATGGGACACTGGAGTGAGTACAGCAAAGGGCCATAGAAGATTAAGGGAGCAGAGCGTCTGTCATACGAGGAGAGGCTGACACAGCTGGGACCGCTAAGCCTGGAGACAACAAGGCTCAGGGGCATCTTATCAATATATATATAATATCTGATGAGAGGATGTAAAGAATTCAGTGAGTGGAGTGTATGAGTTTTCTTTGACCCACTCATAAAGACCTAAAGCTACTTGCAAATAAAATTCACAAACTGAAACAAAACACAAACAGATGAATCTTTGTGAAGCACCAAGCAAAAAGATAATATTCCTAAGTGGTCCTATCTATTAAATTTATAGCTCTTATCCATCTAGTCAGGTTGTCATCTACAGAAACTTACTAGCCTATTGCAAATATCTAAAGAGACTCAATCAGTAAACACATAAAATCAAATACGTCTCCCAAACATTTAAAACTGAGAAAAGGTTTGGTTAAAAATCATGTAAATTAAGATGATTTCTTTTTTCCTGCTGTGCTATTTGCTGCTGCGTGTCTAACACTGATTATGTAACATACTAACATACGTGGCTTTTGTAAATTAAACAAAATTTAATTTAATACGAACCTCACACCAATATACAAGGCTAACAATCTCTTCATTCTCAAGTATTTTTCAAAAAAATCATATTCACTCTCATATTGCATATTTACATTTTTAAGATTTCAGGTCATAAACATTTTAATAGAACAAATAACTCTAACATCTACTACAGTTAGTTTAAGGCAAATACATTAAATGGTGAAGTATGAATAAACCAGAGCGTTCAAATAATGAAGAGAAGATATGAGTACTCGCAAGGTCATGATGAGAGGGAGAGTACAGAATATCTATTATCTACAGAATATCCATCATGTGGAATTGAATTAGATGCACCTCATTTTCACTTTGTCAAACTTATTTCACATTCAGGTTGAAGACTAGCATGCTACCTAGGATAGCAACTATTCACAAGGTAGGTATTACATCTTCATTTGACAGGTTTGGGGTTAGGTAGGTCAAATCAATACTTCAGAGATCTGTCCGTGGTCAAAAATGGACAATAAAGAATCAATGATATATGAGCCTGACACCCAGGGAAAAGAACTCATTTAAAATGAGGAATTATGATAAGAGAAGACAAATGGATTTCGCTTACAATGAAGGGAACAATTGTATTTCAAGAACACATTAGAAATATCATATAGACTAATTCAGTTTGATATAAGAAAGTGAAATTCTGCTTATCTTATCACTGCTTCAAGCAGGACTCTACTTCGATCAATATGCCAAAACACAGATGGGAAAACACCTAACCATTTGTTTGTATGGTTTTGTGTGAAAGGCTGAAAACCCCCCAACTATTTTCAGATATTTGGAAAGTTCCACAGACCCTGAAGGCAAAATATTATTCATAAATGTCACACTCTACAGTGGAATGAAAAAGAATCAGGAATATATGGGTAGGCAGTAGAAAAGTACTGTTCTGTTACCTGACAAAAAGAGACAGAAATATACTGTTGATTAGTGGATACCCCATGAACCCAGAAACTTATGTACTATGTATGACCTCCCGGGAAGCAGATCGCTTTCCCCCTAACAGTCGAATGTTCCTAGCTTCATTCTAGGAACAGGTTGTGCCACATTCTTCACTGAGGACAACCCCTACACTAGAGAAGTTGATTATCATAAATTAAAGCAAAGATAAAAATATGGAACAATCACTCAAAAAAAAGACTCAGGATGACAAACCGGAACAAACCTTATCAGAAGTCTGTTTTAAAGGTTCAGCCAAGCTTCCCTCAGTTCAGCATGGAAGATGGGACCTAACTAGGGTCTGAATTCTTCCACCCCATAGGGAGGACTCAGGTCCACTCTACCTTTTGCTTTATAACTAGCATTTCCATGTTGTGTACAGAGCAAATGTCTCCAGGTCTCCAGTGGAATTTTACAGGAACTTGATCTACATTTCCCCCAACCGGGGACTGCTCGTCTCTTGGGATTTGGTTTCGACTCACTTATATCAAATGCATTTGCTAATGTGCGCAAGCCACTTTAATTTTTTTTTTTAACTCCATTTTTTTCTACTTCCATACAACAAAGATTCTTACCAGTGACCTTCAGTTCCGTTGTTCTTCGTATAAGCTTCCCTTCAAACTTCAGTTCACAGGTATAATTTCCTCCATCTTCTTCCTGGACCTCTTGTATTAAGAGAGTATTTCCCTTTTGAATTACAATGCTTCTCCACATTTTTGGCTTACATTCCTGCAGAAAATAATCATGTGCCAAAATTACCCAGCTTATACAACAAAAGACAGTGCAGTTTGTCCAGATTTTCAGTACTATACACAAGTAAACAATCTCAATATATTTTGCAATACATCTTGCAATTCAATTTCAGATATAATTTCAGACAACATGAAGATCTAAAACTGGGATTAATTTGAACACGCTGCATGTAAAATTAAACAGAAATGTTTTTAAGGTACAAGAGCTCCCACTGTATCACATGGGCCACGTTTCATATGTGGTGCCCTGAAGCAATGGTGAAGTATCTTCTCTTTTTCATGACGAACAACTGCCAAGATGTTTGTTTTGCTTTAGGATAGATCATTAAAATACAGCTCCTGTTTGAAGGAAGTATAGAAAACGTCTGTTAAGAATTAGCCTGAAGGCAAACTACATAGTTTCAGGCTAGAAAACAGGAAGAATAAGAGTAGTTTTGTGAGCAAGAGAATTCAGGAAGGCTAGTTTCCTCTGGTCCTGTGTCTCCTCATCGGCTTCTCTGGCACCCCGATGAGTGTGAGCTCTGACTCGGTCTTTTCCCATTACTGGGCCCTTTGTAGCATCCCACTCCCATGTGGGTCCTCTGACTGCATACACGGTACTGACAGTCTGAAGCTCTCGCTGACTTCCCCAGGCAGACCTCAGCTGCTATTTAGTAAATTTAGGATCATCTTCGTGAATTATGGTCCTACTGGAACAGCTTTTGAGTCTGCTTGACCCTTCCATAAAGTGCGTAATCCAGTGAACCCTGAGTGCCAGAAGAGGCTCTCCCCTCCCTCACGTCCTGCACTCTTGCAGGCTGATCAGTCACGGACACCTTAACGGTACCCATGTTTGAATACCTCTTGGAATACTCTGGCGTAGAAGAATGGGCACAATCTGATCCTTGTCTCTTTAAAATCGTGCTTTAGGATTATATGTGTACTATCTCCCAATAGCTTCAACATCAAGTCTGTTCAGTCTGCAAAGAAAATCACAGTTTCTCTCAAACACTGAGTACTGCTGACAATTCTGCAGGGTCTGGTTAATTCTGCTGCCCAGAGCACACAAAACAACACAATTATGGGCCAAAGGACCTTTAAATGCTGCTCTATGCCCTCTCTCAGGGCAGCAACACAGAAAAAGCTCTCAGACTGCAAGTAACAATCTCACCTCAGCTACAGCAGGCTCAACAACTTCAGAGATTCATGTAAAAAGTCAGCCCATACCTACGCCCCATTTTCTGTTCTAATCAGAATGACACAAATAACATTTTTTCATGGGAATCAAGTGTTCCAAATCCACAATGTCAGTTTCTAAATTAAACGATAATAATAAGGAAGAAAAAAGATGGGACTGCAAGCATTTGGCCTTGCACCTGAAATTTGAGGAGGAAATTGCCTAATAGGCCAAATTTTAGTCAGTTAGAATGTGGTCAGATTTTGAACAGTGCAATTGTGCAATTCCATTGCATGTCCCTGAGTGTTCAGTTATCTTTCCTACTCGGAAGTACAGTTGTAAGGAAAGCATAATCAGGTCTTGCAAGTGAACTTTAGTTAACACTGATGCAAGAGAACGAACAGAACCCAGATCCCTCTCTGCTGTGCTAAGAGGAATCAGAGCTTATTTTTGTTACTAATTTAGACTAACACGGCTCGAGATCTCCCGAGCAGGAAAATGCCATTATGCCCTTTCTGATTTGCACTCAATTTTTAGACCTGCTCAAAGGTGTTATGTAACTGCATCAACCACCAGCTTGGAGTAACCGAATCTGAACACTGGGCAAAGAATATGATGCAGTTCTATTCAATCCTAATTTAGAAGACAGAAAATTCCCAGAATGCACAAAGCAAGCCTATTCAGATATGCACCCTTTCAGTGCAGCACTATATGCTGCCACTTTTATATTTGGTAGTTTATTTTGAAAACTATCAGGGAGGGAAGAGATTAAAACTCCTCATTTTTATATACTTTATATTTTTATATTCTACTTGTTTGCAATAAGGAGGGTGAAATCTTTAGTACTATAGAGATTAATGCTTTCACACAAAAACAATGCTTGCACATAGTGTAGTTTTACAGTGAGGAATTGTTCTGCTGGAACCGTATCACTAACTTCCTAATTGTTTCCCTTCTTGTCTACATAAAACATTTCATATTAAAAATGATTTGTAAGCCTTTCTCTCCCAAATTTTAGCTAGTTAATTTTCTTCCATTGACTACCGACTTTCAAAATACATGTTGAAAATGTCTGTTTTATTCTGCCTGTTTATTCACAGGCTAGTTCAACCTACAAAACTGAAAGCCAAAAAGAAGGAAGGCAAAGCATTGTAACGATTCTTATTTTAAGCAACAAAAAAGAGCAATAAACAAACTATAAGAAAATCTAACCAGTCTTCATATTCTGGAGACACTCTAGATTTTCCTATCAGAGGTCTGCTAATTTCCCTGAACCAGTAAGTGCAGAGGTGTATGACGGTTGCTCATTTAACCAACTTGTTCTTTTCTGCTTTTGTACCATATTTAACCGATGGGAGAATTTGAAAGTTTCCTTTTAGTAGCCTATTCTCCTTAGACATCTTAAATAATTTTTTCTTTCAATAACTAGGTTGTTCATTATTATGCTTCTTTTTCTCTTCCTTGACATTTTAAGTGGTAGCACCTCAAAAACTGTAGTTATTGTAGATAACAACTATCTGTCCTTCACCTGCCATTCTGATTGTTTTCACAGCTGTTCCTTCAACCCGGTAATAGCAAAGAGGTGGTGGAGATGGATTAAGGCTCTACTCTCTAGATGTAATACATTTTTTTCCACTGCCAGTTGATTTTTCATGAAACTGCTCTTACTCTTAAATTCTGTTCATTCAATCTTGTCTTGACACATACATGTATTTCCAAAAAATCCTTATTCTTCTTGTCAAAACAGTTCTAACAGGCCTAATGGATCTGTGTGAACAATAATAATGGCATTAATTGTGGAAATCTTTAGAAACAGTTACTTCATACAGTATAATTCTAGCCAGAAGCGAAATTCACACTAGTGTTAAAACAAATCCTGATAGCAAATGTTTTATCACTACCTGTTGGGTGTGCATGTAGAAATCTATTCATGCCTAATTATTTTAAGAGGATGCTTAACTGGCAGCTAACTCCCTCTAAATAGAGGCAATTATTGGCTCTGATTCGTTAATCCATCCACACAGAGAACGATTCTGGAAGCAGGCTGAGCTCCGCGTAACAGTGGGCTTGCCGCGTTAATACCTTGTGTGACGGCAGTTCTTTGGCCATAAGTCCGAATTCCCAGATTATCCGGGGACCGGCAGGGTCTCTCATGGCCACAAGGATTTCTCTTTTCAATTGAGGTTATAAAGAAGGAACCCCATGGAATTCCTCATACTTATTTGTCTACTACCCTATTTCAGACAACTTATGCTTTGCCACCAGATAAAGATTGTCACTAAATAGTCAGCAGAATGAAAAGTCACTCACTGCCCTCCGAATGTCTCTGTGGCAGATTTACATGGAAAGATGGCTGATGCCATCTTCAACTATAGGTCACGCTCCAGAAAACTGAGGATCCAGTGTGTTGTGTCTGGAAACATATGCCCGCCTCAGGAAGTGAGGGTCATGTCCCAAGCCAGAAAAGCACCTTACAGTATTCACTGGGAGCTGGGACTTGCTTTTCGTTACGTACATTGCCTCACACGGCACAATCTTAAGTGCCACAGTGTGGTTTCTAGGGGTTACCATGGTATTCATCATATTGTTTTGAAATTCTAGTAATCATCTCATTATAAATTAACTCACACTTTTTTGTAGAGATGAATTTCTATTAACAGTTAGTACCATAATAAGCTGTAGAATATTTTTTAAAACCTCAGTCCAGGAATAGGTTTCTAGGGATAATCCAGCATATATACCACCTTCTGCATAACATTAATGTGTATGACATTTCAAACTACTGAGCTTCCTGACTCAAGTCTGATAACACAGGTGTTATCCAGAAACTGAACCGATAGCTCTTTATCATTAATTATGAACAAGAAGGTATATGTAGTTATGTTATTCCATTAATGCCTCTTTTCGTTATCACGCCAGGCTAAAGTTTGTCAACTTTGATCGACTTGCTGTTATCATCAAACAACAATATCAATTCTGCTCAATTCCATTGTTGCGATGACTTGTCAGTCAGCTGTCACGCTCCAGGCTGGTGTCACACAGCCTGTGTGGGGAACCCAGATAATGTGTGGATATAGGGTACAAAGACCTTTCCTTTCCCATTTCTGGTCAGCGTGAGGCATCATTGATTTGGGGTTGTACATGCATTTACCTTCGCCTGATTTCTACTCCATGACAGTTGAAAATTAGGCCTGCCAGATTATTTTTGCAGCATGCTCCTGCACAATGAGAAGATCTTCAGTGATGCAGTGTTCAGTAATGCATAGAGAGCTAAGGCAAGGAACAGTTTCATCCTGATATCTTCTTTTTTAAGATTTCAGACTTAACTGAATACATGTTTTTTATATATGAACAGCACTGAAGATCTCCACCCATATGCGGAGAGAAACAGCTTTAATGACTAAAAGAAAAATCTTGCTTATCTAACAGTGAGCTATGGCACATGTTTCGTAAGTATAAACTGGAACATGTGAGACCAGTAAAAAAACAGAAATAGACGATTAACTTTTAAAATTGTTCTTTTCTGATGCATCCTGCTAAGGAGTAAAAAAAAATCTGTGGCTCTGCACATATTACTTAGTTCACGGAAAAGAATCATTTTAAAAGAATATTATCAAGGCTGCCCAATCAAGACATCAAAACTTAGGATTTAACCGCTTTGTACATTATTGCCTTTATTACTGGAACCCAGTGTGTCCTAAACTCTTCCTCCCAGATGTCTTTATTCCAGCAATCCACACCCCATCTTCCACTAACCCCATCAAGCTCTTCCTCTTGCCCCAATATCTGCTGATCCCTCCAACCCTCATCTTTCTATCCCTCTCCATTGTCTCCTCCTATCTCTTTATACACTAAGGGCTTTTCAAATATCAGACTCCAGTCCAAATCCGGACAATAAGTAAAATTTGCCAAGACCTTCCCAGGGTCTTGGTACCTGATGTCTTGCCGGACAACCTGCATTATTCACCTAGCCCCTTGTGGAGCTGGAGCAACACATCACCACTGTATCTGCTGCTGAAAGTGGTGCGTGGTACCACAGAGGCCTTGGTGAAGCTACAGCCAGCACACTTACCTGCTAGGACTAAAACTACCTAACGGACCTCAGTAAAAATTAACAGACCTCTGTAAAATTACACAATGGGCCTCAGTAGAAGTAAATACATCTCTGTGAAATTATCCAGCAGACTTTGGTAAAAATTAGCAGGCCTTGGTGAAATTACCCAATGGACTTCATAAAAACTAACTGGGGAGCCGTACTGAACCTGGTGGTGCTGATGTAACGTTGGCTCCGTTTTAGGTTGCCTCCCTTTGTTTCTACTACAGTATGAAGTAAGGAGACATCCCATCAAGGTGGAAGCCGTGGTACAGATGCACAGTGGTGTGGAAACATGGTTTGAGGAATAAGGTTTTAACCTCCCACATCAGTTAGAACAACCTTACTGATGCAGATTTCTGTTGGTCAATGACTATGCTGGATAATTTTGCCTGTACTTTACTTCTGTAATACTGGGAGAGCATCCTCTATACCAGTCACAAACTGCTCAAGGCTCAGAAAGACCATTTCTAAGCCTCTGACTGAAAGCACTGGCAGCTTTTTATAGTTCCAGCACAACAGCAGTCATACAGTGACAGTTACCTTGTACCATACCACGTCCGGCTCTTGGCTGGCTGTTTTGTAATCCTCAATATCAGGACAGGGGATGGTCTTTCTCTTAGTGACTTCTGATTTTTCCAGATATCTGATCTTGCTGTTGTAGCAAAGCCCAGTTTCATTCTCAGCTACTGTCAAGGACATGGACACCTTCATGCAATAGGTTGAGTTTCTGCAGGGACAGAAAGATGTTTCCATTTATCTTACTTCCTTTTTACCATGTTTCTTTCAGCACCATAAGTTTCTTCATTAAGCTCTCATCTTCACAAACACTTCAGGGACACATTCAAAAATTGCCTGTCGTCTTGGGCATTTCCAGCACTGAGGAACTACTACAAGATGTAAAGACTCATTCCTGGTTTATTGGGAAGAACTCTGTAGCAAGTGTGCTGACAAGTGATCTAACCCAGTGTGGCAGTTCTTACAAGCTCGTAAGTCCACAAGCACCGGGACCTATTGCCACCTCAAACGTGTAGGTCAGGATGTACTGATTCATCATACTCCTGCTTCCTATACGTGCTACAGACGCTCCTCACCCTCCTTGCCCACCTTCAGGCAATGTCACTGCGGTATGCAGTACTTCATGACTGAGAAAAAGGCTTATACTGTCCTGTGCTATATGTTAAAGCACATCATGGAGGAAGAATTCCTCACCCCAAAGGAAATGCCAAATACAATCCTACAGCATACAGTATGCAGGAAGACGGACTGTGTACTTACACTGACACATTTTGGCCTTAAAATTCTAAAAAATTAAATCCCTTAGCTCTTAAAACGACTATGTATTCTATCATCAGAGAACCCTGATAGGGTTAAATCCAGAAGACTTTATTGTGAGCAGTTCAAATCCAGATTTGTTTAGTCTTCTCACTATCAGTGTAGAATAAACACAACCAACCCCGGTTCTGTGCCTCACAATCATGGAAACAGGGTTAAATTCAAATCCCCTCAGACTCACATCTCTAGCAGAGTTCCCAGAGACACAATAAAAGCTCAAACTGATATTTGTTGCAGTGTTACTGTAAAGTATTTACACTTTGCACAGGATTGCTGCAACCCAAGCTGTCAGCTTCTGGTCTTCATTAGGTGTGATGGCAAACAGAGTCCTTTAAAAGTAAACTACAAAGTACAAGCGACAGTATAATGAAGCTCTTCCTCCCATCATGCATCGTTTTGTCATTTTAATTGACCGTGCCATAACCAAAAAAGTCTGGAGAAAAACTGACATGCTGGGTGGTTTCCCCCATCAAAGGGAGTTGCAGTGAGCTCTTGCAGAAGGTATTATCACTTTGCTACTGCTTCTTTCATAGCAGCTCTGTTGCAATTGGGTTTAGCTGAGGTAAGAGGGTGCCTCTGCAGACAAAAATTGCCCCATGCATCTGGAAAAGGATCTGCCAGTCAAACCTAGACCCTTATAATACTGGATGCTTACTCCCTCTAATTAGACTCATGACAATACTCTTAATCGAAAAAAAAGTCCAACATACTCCCTAACAGATCTTTTTGGTACATCATTTCAGCAACAACATGTCACCCTGTCAAGGGAGTCTGTAGTTAGGGAGAAAATAAAAAGCTCTGTAAGGACACTTCATCACGACTCTAAGCTTCATGCTAAACAAGTGCTGACAAAACACGGAACAAATGGCTTCCTGTCAAAGGTGAGCCATGAGCACATATTTGTGGAAGACAAGGGAAGGCGTAACAAAAGGTGATCCTCAGAAACCTCCAATTTTCAGCATCATCAGAGTTACAAATTCAACAGAACTGCACAAAACACCGGGTTCCTGATGCAGGTCTCCACATGGCCTTCTGCAGTGTTAAGGTAGGCCTATTACTCCTGTTTTTAAAAGGAAAATCGAGGCGCAGAGAGATACAAGGAGAGTGGGACAGGTTACAGAGCTGAAGCCACCTTCTAAATTTCAGATTAGCACCAGCTCAGCTCTTTGCCTTCCCACTGTCCGCATGAACAACACATGCCGTCTCAGTGGGTACTGCAGGAAAGACTGCATTTGCCACAGATGCCCCCATTCCCACTCTCTCCTGTTCAAAGTGTCACATGTACATTTCTGTAATGAAATCAGCGGACATTTTCCCTGTCTCCCATTTTAAAGAGCCTATAAAAAGTCATATCTTCACAAAGTACATAGATCATATTATTGTACTTGAAATAAAAGTTCCTTGGACTAAAGAAGTCATTTTAGGGGGCTTTTCAGAAAATACTTCTGTGATTTAGGGAATACACGTCAACTTTCCTCTGAACTACTCAAATTTGAAAAGTGTACCCTTTTTTGTAGGGAGAAAGAAAATAGTTGGAAAATTTCAATGTTTTGCAATAGAGCACCCCAAATCCACAAAATATGGATAAAATCACTCTGCATAGCCAATAGTGTGCTGCAATTATTATTTATTAATTTTCTTGAATGACTATGGGTATTACTGAGCACAAATCAGGTCACACGCTCCCAGTTTTAACGATCCAGACCAACCAAGAATAATGCCTTTGAACAGCTGTCCATTACTTGGTGTTATTTAATAGCACTGTATTTTCTGCTAACAATCTTGCATTATTTAGATTGTATTTTGAACAGTGCTGGAGGCTAGTTCTATTTAAAATGCTTCCTGGAACCACATCCTAAAAATGTAGTATTCTTTCCACTAGTTACAATTAGAATTGAGTAGAACTGAGAAAACTAAGTGCCTTGTGAGCACTATCATTTTTGCTCACACTCCATGACCGGGACAAAATCCATTCAGGCTCGTGATGAAGAAAGTCATCACGAAGCCAACAGCAAGAGACTTGAAAGCTTTCTGAATGCTTCTTCATCAGCCCCTTATGTTAGGCTCTACTGATAGTAATTCAAAAAGGGTAACTTCTGCAATTGCATGAAATCTACTGAATGAAGCCACAGCCTTCCTCTAATCTACTCAGTTACCTTTCAGTCACGTGCAAAAATGACAGAAGCAGTTTGAACCTCACTGTTTTTCTCAACTTCAAAGCAGAAACCTGGGAGCCTCTGGTTATAGAAGACTTGAGCCATTCCTCTTTGAATTTGGCTAACTATTCAGGAGGACGGTACAGATTTCATCCATCAGTCCTCTGCGCAGGTATTGAGTCTGTGGTTAGTTTTTCTTGGAGACTCCCATGGTTACCACTCTTGTATCAGCTGAGATGATGCAGAACAGAGCTTCCTAAAAAGATACACGCCCTGTGTTTTAACCAGACGATTCCCACAGTATTTGCCTTGTGTTAATCCCACCTTGCATTTGAGAGTATTTGAGATCCACCACTCACCTCCTTAATGGAGGGATCCCTATGTTCATTTTACACGGGGATTTGTAGCTGAAACAAGGAATTTTCCTACACAACAAGAAGCCTGTAATTTGAACTGGAATTTGGAGAAGTATACGCCTTCGGTTTCACCGATGCATGAGGACAGGCCCTCTCTCCTCCCTCGTGTGGCCTGTGGCGTAACAGGATCTCCGGAAGGCGATAGCTTGAGTCAGAAGCCAGGAAGGGGATCGCAGAGCAGTTGCTAGTCACCACCACATTCTGTAACACCTGCGGAAGCAGACAGGGAAATTATGGCACAGGTCACCGTGCAGGTCACTGGAGTCAGGCTCATCTACGGGGGCTCTAGGAAGCCCACACAGCTGCTGCACTGGGACTGATCTAGATCTTCCTTTCCAATGGCTTTCAGGACCTCCATGTCCTCAACGGCTCTCCTCGATGAGCTGCATTTGAGTTGTTTGTAGTAAGGGTCCTTTTTCTTTTTGGTAAGGATATGTAGACTGGCTGGCATGAATCCTACATTCATTGCTTTCCTCTTCTTCTTTTAAGAGCGAAACAAATGGCCTATTACCCAGAATTATAAAATGGAGGTCTGACTTTTGTTTTCAATATACGGTCATGGCGCTTGGCAGGGGAAGGTCAGTGCTCCCAGCAGTTTGGAGACTGGCAGAAAAGGTTCATAAGACCACCTTTAATGAGGGAGGCTGGAACACACAAAGAACAAGAGGCTCAACAAAGCCAGGTAACCTGGGTTTTGCTCTCATGGCTGAGGAGTGAAATGAACAAAAAGGAAGTATTTTCCAGGCAGACGGGGAAGATGGTGAAAGGCCTGCAGCAGTGATCTCAGCATCACTGGAACAGGAAACAAGAGCTGCACATAGGTAGAGGGTACTGGTGATTTCATGCAACCCAAATGAACCAAGACCTGGCAGACTGCAGACAAGCTGCTTCCCACATGTAAAGCAAATAAGCCCATGAGTTTGAAAGTGGGTCTTTTAATGATTTTTCTTTTCTGAACGGGTTCCAAACAATCCATTCTCCAGGAGAGTCGACTTTCAGTGCTTTCAATTTCTGCAAGAGGTAGCAGTGGTCATATAGAGAATGGCAAGAAAGAAGAAAAGCAAGAATCACTATGCAGTATAGATACCCCTATTTTCACACTGAAACTAAGATTTGTAATTCCCTGTTTCAAGAGACTAGTTCAAAACCGGGCCTGCTCTCTGGAGCGGATATGTGAAGAAGGATTTAGCTTTGCCAGAGTTCACAAAGCAGACTTCCTTTGTTCTGGTGGCAAGGCACGTGTAATCCCAGGCCACCTAAAACTGGCTCTGAACTACAAATTGAAACCAATTCAGAAACCAATAGAAAAACATAGGCAAAATCAAGGGAGTTTAACAGGTCTCAAAACAAAATCCAGCAAAATTGTGAGTTTGGCTTGACTACAAAACAAAGACAAGAGAGGAAAAGGGGAGGAAACAGAGAAAGGGAGAAGAAGGAAATCTAAAATTGAAGTGGCAATCCCAAAATAATTTTTCATCTAGTTTTGTATTCAACACAATTTATCAGCCCTAAGGCTGAAAAAAAATGAGAGGAAATATTCATGACTTTGACACTTGCGGTTCTACCAGTGAGGGTAGTTTGTTAAAAGAGTCAAGTAAAACAATTTTGCATCCAGCATGCAAGAAACCTCCCCTACTCCCCTTCCTGTTTACTGACTTTCTTATAAAGAGAAAGAGCAGGGAGGAGGCAAAGTGGCTGAGTATTTTATATCTACTAGTTTGAAAAACACCCCACAGTTTGAATTGCTTAGTTATACATGAGGATTTGCAGGTTTTTCCTTGTGTTTTTCCTTGTGTTTTCCCTAGCATGCAGGTTCAGTTTTCAATAGGTGTTCATTTCTTTAATTACATTACAGTTGTAAGACTACGACACGATGGTAGATCCAAAAGCTGGGAAGAGTATTTATCAAAGTTGCAATCAGGAAACAATCCAGCTCAAACTTAGATCTCTCCCAACTGACCTAAACATTCTGCTTGCTTGTGTTAATGAGTTTTTCATTGGCTCACTGAAATACTGACTGCAGGAACATGAAAGCCAACTCTTACATTCATCTTTACTGGTGCCAAATTAAAGCAATAACAGAAACAACAAGGCCAACCATCTTTGCCCTTCTCAAGGTCCAGAGGAATTAATCCACTACCAACTGCTATAGGAACGTACTTCTGTTGTCAGCTCTCAGACCCAAGCCAGCAGTTGGTTGTTTTCCTCTCCTTTTGTAAGAATTTCATGCATTCATTCCAGTCTAAATTTCGCACTTCATATAATCATTACCAAGCAGTTTCATGAGTATCTGAGGTTCTTTCACCCTGTTCTATGAGATCCTGGTTTGGTGATCTGTTTAAAGAAAAAAATGACTACTTTTATTATCAGTACTGTTTCAAATCACGCAGATATAGCATCTTTCCTCCAAACAAGTTAATTGTTACTTATCTGCCAAGGTTTCACTCAAGTTCCTCTATGACTACCGCTGCTGCCTGGTTTCGGTCATTGTCTGGAGGAGGTCAAACTCTCACACATGATACAGATCACTCTGAGAGGTTACCAATCACAGCTACATTCAAAGTTTTTGGATTACTGTCTGCTGCAGTCTTGTCTTCTGATCATTTTGTCAAATGAAAGGGCAATTCCTGAAGAAGGGCAATTCAACAGATGGTTGACATGACTGCAGCTGCTTACTGAACAATAAGCCACAAAGTGCAGTGATTCTGGGCCTCCACGGCTGTGTTACCTGGGCTTGGCGCAACTCTAAACACTCCTGTCTTGTAGTTTGCTTGCTTTCTTTTACAACTGTAATTCTAAACCCAACTCCTATATATGGTGATGAAAAATCCTAATCCCGCATTATTTTTCCTTTAATGTCTAGCTGGCTTTCAAGATCCTATTAGTAAAAAAAATCAGCATCATAAAAGTATGATCTCAGAAAATTAAGCACAGGATGCTAAAGCAGTACCACTTCATAAATGCGCTGTGTTCTTTCATTACTCCTACTTCCTTTGAGCCTCTATAGAGGCCTGTGCTGTGAATCCAGATGGAGGTGCCATTTGAGTCCCCATTCGTTCAAGTAGAAAATACATTTGTGCTGAGCTGACCCATGATTCTTTAAGAATTTTTAGTCCTACTGCACTTTCCTCCTAAGATTTAATCGCTACACAAGATTCACTGGAAACAAAATGACAATTTCAGCTTGAATAAAACATACCAAATGTCCCTGGAGCCTGTGTTTTACCATGAAGAAAGGTTATGCCATCACTATTCAAAAACAAAACAACTGAGCAAACTCATTGAAAGATTACTTTTCTAAGAGTCACATTAATGATAGTTTGGAAAACATAGCCAGGGATGTCTCCTCAAATTAACCATCAAGAACATAGTTCTCACCACAGGCACTTAAAAGCAAAACCTGCATTCCTGACTGTGTGCTTACCCCTTTTAGGGAGTTTTTAGGCTTTCCAGATAGGAGGACAGGGAGGAAAATATGCTTGGATCCAGCAGCTGGACAGTTTCTCACAGTTGGGTCTATCTGACCAAAGCTTAGATAGTGTGAACTCTTAAGTCGCTCTGAGAACAGTTTGAAACAGCCTAAAATTGAACAGCCTGAAACAGGTAAGAATAGGCCTGGTTTGCACATTGGAAGGGGCAGCAGGAGCTATTTTTTTTTCTGGTTGGCTCCACATACACAAACGCTGGTCCTGCTCATCTCTGCATCTTGACAAAAACAGTCAAAAAAACACCAAATCACCAGACAATCATTCCAACAGGGACTACTCAGGGAAGGAAGAAAAAAATCCTAGCTCTCGAGCTGAATCACACAGGTTGACAGTGCTCCTCGTCCTTTTTAAAGCCTCCAAAACTGTTACTTAATAGAAATAAGTATATGAAAATAAAATACAGAACACAGAAAAATGCGGAAATCAAAAGAACACCAAACTATCTCAGTATATCACACCAAAGTTCACAGAGTATCTGGCCTCTATCAGCTTCAGCACACGCTGTTCCAGCCGAAGAACTGCTGTAATCAGCTGGGTTTGCTCTCAGGGAAAATTTCTTTCTCATCCTTGAGTATTAGAAGTAAGTTGCCCTGAAGTTTGCTACTTCAAGTAACTAAGCTCTTTTCATTTTTTTTTTTTAATAATTTTCTTTTGAACTCTGGATATTACTGTTAAATTACATTGTCTCACTGAAAAGCCCCACTATAAGTGACATAAATCTAAGGCCCACAGACAACTGCTCCAAGGAAAGTATTAAGAAATTCCCTACCAATAATTTTCTATGTGCAATACCCCGTTTCTGAGCTCACTGAACATTTTCTCCTTTATTTCTTCCAGCCCATGCAGTGGATGAATCAGTGTATCTACTCCTCTTTGCTTTTTTTTTATTAGATACCTAGCAAGCAAAACAAAAGTTGCATTCAGATACCCATTAGCTTTGTCTGCATTGCTAAACCTCTCTGATTTTGCTGCCTCAGGGAATAAAATCTGTGGAGTATATGCTTCCTCATGTGTACAAGCCCTATTTGTTTAGGCAAGGAGGGAAAGGAAGGCCCCCTCAGTTTGTGTACAGGCAATTGAGCATGTAAAACATTGGATCTGTAATTATCCGATAGGGTAAAACCAGAATGTTCTCACGACAAAACCCCGACGTGAGTGTCATTACACAGATGTGCAGGGACAGCTGATGGAGTCTTGCAGATGAGTCTTCCTGGTTGTGACTTACCTAAAGTGCCAGAAAAGAAAAAATTATCCTCGGGGCCACTTACCAAAAAACAGTTTAATTCCCTTTGGCTCTGTCACCTTGCACGTTGGGAGAGATTTCCTTAGGTAACCTTGTACAAGCTCTCAGCCTTCTGTCTGTGCACTCCTGGGGGGATGTACGATGCCGTCAGCAGACACTCTGGGTTGCAGCTGGCTTTTGACGCAGGTTTCAGCAGGAGCGGTACCGGGGTAAGAACACTGCCTTCCTCCGACTGTCACTGGGGCACAGCAGGGGAACAAAACTCCCTGATGAGCTGGAGAGGAAAGGGCTGAACGTCGTCTCCGCATCAGAGCTCTTGAAGACTGAGACAACTGCACGAGGAAGCAGTTACTCCACTTTGCATTGTTCCTCCCCGCCAAGGCAGGTGTGAAGCGCTTCTTCCACGAGGAACCAGTGATGGCAAGCCCAAGTGTTAATGATGGGTACAGCACATGCACCTGCTGCATGACGGTACATTGAGACTAGAGGATAATGCCAGTCAATCAGTCTTAATGGTGCTAAAGCTGTGGTTTTACTACTAAGAAAACTAAATTCTCCTTTTTGTGCATGCCACCGCAACAGGGAACCTCTGGATGCTCTCCAGCCACACAGCAATACATCCATTTCTGCTTGAAGCACTGACTGTCCCTATAGCTGTCATCAATAGTGAACATTGGCTTTCAGAAAGACAGGGGATGGGTATCTTCCCTTTCAAAGCCTTAGAGAAGGAGGGTGAGTGAGCACAAACCTACATACCATCAGGGAAGAAAAATAAATCTTGTTTTTTTCTGCAAGCGTAGGTGTCAAAAGAACAGATAGAACTGATTTTTCTCAATTAAGACAATGTCATCCAATTGATTTGCAGAAGCACCATCAGTTTTTACAGGATTTTAGACAGAAAGGTAGAAATATTCTGATTCTACTTTCCTTTTGATAATGCCAAAGCATTATCTCTCAGTAAGCTAAATTTTATTTTATCATGAATCATATTGATTTTATAATGTATCTGCTCTAACACTGTATTCAAATCTTGAATACTACATATCGCAGGAATTTTGTTTATACAGAATCGGTCACTTTCAATGCAGGAAAAGAACCCATAGCATTGATCAGCAGAGCCTGGCAAGACTAAGCCATGCTGAGTCCATACCCTTGTAAAAAGTGCGAAACCTACCTGGCTTCTACCAACACCCCTGGGATGGTACAGCGGTGAAAGCTGATCATATACCATCTGCCAAGTCGGAGAGCTAACTATGAGATGTGCAATCCAGCAGCTACTTAGACATGCCCCTCTTGGACATCTGATGATCAAAGACACTAGGACACTAGAAAGGAACTTTAGACCTTTTCAGTTTGTGGGAAAAAGCACTTGTCAGTGAAGTACATGGAAGGAGACACTGTATAACTAAATTGGAATTACGACACCATTTTCAAAGGGATCTAAGATACAAAACCACCCTTGCCATGAAAAATTGAGCACTGGATAAATCCAAAGTGCCTGAACATTACTCATTCTGCAGCAAGAAGATATTGACACCAACAAAGTGAATGATCACTTTAAAACACATATTGTAAGAACCATGAGATTTAAGACATAGCCGCAGAGAAACTGCCCTTACCCTACACGTTTTCACTCTGTGATTTAGTTCAACTTTCTTGTTTGGTCTTAAAGATTTGAAATAACTTTTCTTTCCTATTGTTTGACAGTCAGACTTTCAGTGGTCAGAAAAAATGGATGCAGCTTTTCCTGGGAAGACTGGCCCATACTGCAGCCCTGGTTGTGGGCATTTGAAACAAGTCCTTCAGCTCCTTCTAACATTCAGTGAACCAAGAGCACAAAGGCGATGCTGCGTATGAAGTTTTACTGACAGCCCCTCTAGGCTGTCTGAATCTCATTTTGATTTCCTGATCATGTGCTCCACAGGCACTCAGAAGCCTGAAGGCTTAAAATCTACTATCAGTCTCTTTTATTACTGCTCAGAAAGTAATATCGCAATATTTCACTGACGGCCCGACAAAAGCTTTATTCTTCTGTGAATGCACATAACAATGCTGCTCAGCATTAAGAACCGTACAGATAGTGACAAAGTAAGGTAGAAAGGATAAACAGATTTTCTAACTTGATTCGTTGGTGGCTTTCTGGCATCAAATGCTGGTATTAAAGACCTGCAGGCTTATTTCCTCACATACATTCAAGGAGCCCTCACTCTAAAAGTTGTTGCTCTGCATCCTGTGCCTAAGTCTGGCAGGCAGTCTAGGGACCACGAATGCCAACCTCCTTCTTTCTTTGCACCCCCAAAGCCTAAACTTCTTATCCTCCTGACTCACATTATGGGAATTGAATTATTTTATTTCACCAAGGATCCTTTAACAGCATATACACACTATTTTTACCACATTCTTACTACTCTTGCTGATAAAGCATTTATTGCATTTCAGCTTATTTTGGAGTTCAGCCCAGTTAGCAGAAAAGACTTTAGGTGCGCTACACTGCTGATAACAAAGGTGCTGCAAAATTTCATGAAATTTCTTCCCCAAGTCACCTTCTCTTCTTTCATTATCATAAGAAGACCTAAGTAGGCCCAGTTCTTTTTCCCGCTCTGAAAAACTGAGGCTCATAACACAGAAAAACAAACATTTTTTTCTGAGAGTAAAAACAACACATGATCTGGCAACTGAACTTCTTGCACACCCAGAACTTTGAGGCCCATCCTATGTATTTAGATGAATTTTAGTTTCCATGTTTGGTTTTGGTGCTCTCATCTCTGAAATCTTTTCAATCCAGTGTGCTTATGTGAAAAATCCCTGAAAAACAAACCTCTGTAATGAAAATGTTGACAATTTTAACTAAGTGTACCACTGCTGGGCACTGGAAGATTAATGGCATATCCAGGGACCGTACTCCAGAGAGGCCTCCAGGATGCAGCACTTGCATACTGTACCATAAAACTGTGATACAAATGTCCCAGTATTTATCCGGGAGCTGTAACAACACACATATCTATCCGTCAGACAGGACCCCTTTTAGTATCACGGGATCTTGCTATTGTAATAACCCTGATCTGGCACAAAAAAGGTGTCTATGAACAATCCAGTCCCACGGAATTCACATGGATTTCCTAATATGCCTGAAGTTCACCCTCGTTTAATTCTTTTCAGAATCAGGATCCCTTAATACATCACAGACACGTTTAACACTGCAGAGAAGTACCACACTTCAGCTTGCATCTCACTGTCAGCTCAATGTCAAAATGTATTGTGAGAAGAGGAAAGTAAGCTTTCATGCTACAGTAAATGTAAGCAGTGTGTATTCCCCCCACTACACACAGGCACATGTCTATGCAACAATTGGTTAATAAAGAACAGGCAACACTTAAAATTACAACATTAGAAATTTTTTGCCTGAAGAAGCAATCTCTCTCATAAGTGCTAATCTGGTATTAATTTTATTCAATATTATGGCTTAATTTACAAAACAGACATTATGATTATTAAAATGATATTTCTGTATAAGAAATAATTCCCTGACACACTTAATTTTTACCCATCTCTAAATCACTACCATATCAGCCTTTCCTTCACCTCCTCATAGCCATTCTCCTTGAGCACCTTCTGCAAAATTCCTTCCAGTTGCCTCCAAGACACTCATGCTGTGACCCTACAAGCACCCATTAGCAGCCAGAAAAATCGAGCTTCTTGAAAACCAGTGTTTTATTCAAACTCTGAAGAACCTTTTCAGCAAATAGGAAATTCACTGAAAAGTGCAATTACCATTTTCCCAATACAATTTTCCTGCTTGCTAAGTTGTTTTAATTGGGGCAAAAGGTAACAAGTCGAGGGAGTCTAAACTAACCTAAGTGTTGCTATTACCAATGTCATCCTATATACAGCACTTGTTAAAAATCCTTGGCGTTCAATTCCTTTCTGCTATCAGAGAAGATCTTCCAGATCAAGACTATGCCCTTCCTTGCGTACAAAGAGCCATAAACTCTTCCGGGAAAGGGAGCTCTCATCCTCAGAGTTTGTTTAGCCTAAAGAAAACAATGTTCTCTGAAGCAGAGTGTGGAGCACAGATCTACCTTCCAATGGGAGTTTTCACCACCGTGTTCCTTGGTCCCTTTCTCATAGAAAAGTAAAAATTTCAGACTAGAAACTTGAAATGGTTGTTACTGTACAGCCTGGCCACAGGGGCACACCAGGCGGTGTTACCTCTCGGGCCAGGGCTTCCCACATCCTCCGTGAGTGCTGACAAATCACCAACTTACATCTACATTTCTTTGAATTTTTCTCTAAAAGAATCAAAATTTTAGGGGTTGTTTTGGCATTAAAAAATGAAACTTTTTAAATTTATCTTGAGCCAAACACATTTTTCTCCCCAATTTTTTTTCCAGTCAACTACTAAACCAGAAGAATCAATTATGCATGAGCAGCCCTAACCCCAGTGCTGCATACCGATGGACATAGTCATCTCTTCGCTTCCACTGCACTGAGTTCTTTCTACCAGTCTCTATTCATTTAGTTTACAAAAGAAAGCATTTCTAACAGAAATTGTCAATGTTGCTAGAAAATGAAATCATATTCCAGAATTACTGCTATCACCTGTGACCTTCTAATTCTCACAAAGCAGGTGATCCTGGTTAATGACTAAAATGCAAACAACTGCTTATCAAAAAAAAAAAATCAGATCAATAACGCTGACACTTCAGTTAATGGTGTGGACAGTCCGCCATAAAAGTGTATTTCAAAACATTCTACCTAACCCAATTTTAATGAAATTAAAATAAATCAGTACTGCAATTCCCTGAGCTATTTTAAGCCACCTATAGTTTTATAAACAATAACAGCAAGGATATATTTTTGGAAAAAAAAAAACAAATACATTCAAGGAAGAAATGTGGTCTTTTACATGTAATTACTATATATAATATTCTGCACTCCCACATAAATCTGAAAAAGGCAAAAATATCTGTAATTATGTAAGAAAGTTTTAGGCTAAGCAGCAAAACCACGTAACTAACAGAGAAGATGATATTGCTGCGTAATGCCTTCCAAAGAGCATTTTATATAGTTTTTATCTGAAAATGAGAAGAATGCATGAATTAATTAAGAAATTGCCCATTTGTTACCAAAACTACTTTGTCATGTAAATGAGCAAAAGGTTTTGAAATTTCTCAGATAAAAGTATGTCCCAGAATTTGATCCAAGATCAATTCCTCAGTGTTCACATAGGATTTGCATAAAAATTTCCAACAGTATTGAAACAGTAACTTGATTATCACAACAGCTGCTTTTTATGAAATATGTGTAGTTCTCCTGAAACATTCAGATCACTATCTTCCCGTAACATTTCAAAATCACGGAATTTACATTACACTAAGCCTGTGACAAAACAGCCAATAATGGTATAATAAACTTCAAAGGCCTCAGACACTTAAAAGTTTGGCACATTCATCTGATATTCAGCTTGCATGTTGGTCCACAGTACAAACTACCACACAATGCACAAATCTTTGGTTGTAGAAGCACTCTTCAGGATCCAGAATGGCTAGAGGCAGGCTGAAATAAGGCAGTAAGACTTAGCAAAGATAAAGACTGAGCAAATTCTGGGCTCTGAGCAGTGCTGTTACTTTGCTGCAAATATTTGGCATTAATTTCAGTATGGAACCTTACCAACTTTGAAAAATCATTTATGATTGTCACTTGTCACTCAGAGGATTTGAAAATTATTTAACCGAAAAACTTAATGATTCAAGAATTATCCAGTTCTGAAGGTTTATGGCAAAACGAGAATTTGCTACTGTTCGTCTTAAATAAAGAAAAGGTAAAGAAGTGAAGGCACATGTTTCATTATAGCTATTGGAAAAGGTAACTATAATTACGAAGGGAACTGTAATTTTAAGACAGAGCACCAATGTGACAAATATAATTAGGAGGAAAAAAAGAATGAGTATATATTAATTGGCAGAATTATCTCAATCCTGAGAGCTAAATTTAAATATTTCTTTAAACAAAACAATCTATACATTCTTAATTATATTTTAACACAATACCCACCTTAGGACACACGTGTAGAAACCACTGTCTTGCAACTCAACCGAGTGAAACCATATTGAATCTTCATCCTTGCTCATCCTAACTTCAGAAAATATAATGGGTTCTTCTAAATCTCCTTTGTTTTTGTACCACATAAGCCTAAGACCTGTGCTTTGGGCCATGCTATAATTAGTTC
Source organism: Struthio camelus (assembly GCF_040807025.1). Taxonomy (NCBI): domain Eukaryota; kingdom Metazoa; phylum Chordata; class Aves; order Struthioniformes; family Struthionidae; genus Struthio; species Struthio camelus. Next base: position 12,587,275 of record NC_090952.1, on the reverse strand, counting down.
TGATATAGCTGTAGAAAAGGGCACATTTCACTCGGACTGGTTCACCTGCCAAAGCCATGTATGTCTTGAGATCCACTGACCAGTCAATGCAACCATCAACTGAAAGCAAAACAATAATAAAGAAAGATTAGATACAGATACACTTTTTCAAGATAGTGAGAGGCAGCCTGTGAAACACAGTGCAAATAATCAAAAGAAAAGAACCTTTATTTTATAGCAATATGAAAACCCAAAGCAGCTATTGGCAATTAAAGAGTTTTATAGACGTTTTAAAGTTACATGTAAATGCAAAACGTACAGGCAATTAATAGAGCACATTAGGCTACTCAATTCCATTTCTTTAGAGAGTCATTATTTTCATACCCAGAACACTAACTCTTTAATAAATAACCCAAGTGTTTTCACCTTAACTGCTTGACCCAATAAACCAGTTTTGAATTACGTAATTACTTGCTGGAGGAAAATGTCCTTTGACATATGATCTTACTCTGTCCCTTAAAACTTCTCCATTCATCTCTGCCAATTTTCTGTTACATAAAAAAAATCAATAACAGATGTGACATTTATCATTTTATTTTCAAAGCAGTTCCACACAGCTCTTTTTTCTACACCCTGCTCAAACTGCAGAGGGAAGTACTATATACAACGGGATACAATTACAACACACTACCAATGCAATCAAGTTGAATAAAGGAACAGTGCAAACGTGAAAGGGGATCTTTTGATGTTCTGTTCAGCGAAAACATTTGAGGCACTTTTCTTGGCTCTAGAAGGTTTTATACCTCACTTGATCTTCACTCTATCAAATGCCTACTTTGTATAATTTATTGCTCGTATCCAGCTATATGTAATTGGAACATCTTTAACCTTCATGTAGCTATCCCAGATTCAACCAACTACAGCTCAGGTTGCCTCTTCTGCATTTCCAGTATCAGTTCTCAAATTAAATGCTAGATGCTCTCATATACTCTTCATTTCACATACATCTTGATAGCAGTCACTCATTAACTGATTTTTATTTACTTCCTAAACAAATGTGCAGACACAAAATTGTGCACATGGTGGTATATCAAATTTGGTCCTTTTTAGCAGCTTGAACTACCTTTTAATTATGCGTCTGCCACTTATTCGGGCTTCTCTTGAATTCTTCAAAGCTAGCCTTGGTAAATGGAAGGCTCTAACACTCACATTGCAGCATAGCAGCTTGAGTTTTACTGTGACCACTAGAACCAAGCAACTGAGAGACATATATCTTAAACTTGTTCATAATGCTCACTTTCCTTTACATTTCTAATACAAACACTTCCGTGTATCATCTTGGAAAAACAAACCAACTTAGGTTCAGGGGATGACAGAGCAAGAAGGGAAACCCAGTGCTCGGGACTCTATGCTTACTGCATCACCTGTCAGGAGGGCGCTGAGGAGCAAAGGGAGATGGTGCAATGGCTGGGCTCACCCAGCACCACGCAAACCGCACTGCAGGCGTCTGCTGCCCACCCAAACAGCCAGACGGAAATGTCGCCACTGGTTGTGCCAATCCGACTGCTTATTTCAAAGAAAAGAGCCCCAACAACAAAACATTCACTCAAAGTTATGTATACCTTTTTTCACTTTTCAGTTTTTATTTCCACACTCCTTTTGTTGCTGATTTAAAATAAAACCTTTGCTTCTTGTTCTTAACTGCAACTGTTATTGACATAAAATGAAAGGCCGATAAAAATTTATTGATTTTTCTTCCTTTTATTACTGCAACAGCATTTCTTCCTCTGCGTTCTCCATCTCATAGCTCAGTCCTACAAAGGGCAGGACAAGTTTGGCTAATCACTACTTGAAAACCACGTATTAAAGTGTTTGGGCAACTCAGTTTTTCTCACTGCATCCCTTTCACATTTATAACATTCTTCAGATTTCATATGGCACGCTGCATCAGCACGTTATAATTCAACAGTCTCTTGCTAGGATCACATTAAATACTTTCATCTAAATACATTCACCGATCTCTGCTATGGTGTTATATAGACATGGGCAATCAGCAGCAGGGCCGGAAGAAAAACCTCAATTGCCCAGGCCTACAAACCCATCCAATCTATTTATTTACATTGAAACCTGGTTCTGATTTTATATAGGTGACTTTGAACACTTTTGCTGTGAGCGGGTATCAATGGGTTCTTCACAAATGCTCTGTGCTTTCTTTAAGCTCTACTCTTTAAGCTTCACAATTAAAAGCACTGCAAAGCTTGCAGCCTTGTTTCCTCAGTGCAGGATATGAAAGGAAACGCTGATCTCTCCTGACTGCTCATCCTTATTCTTCAGGATACACAGACGCTCTCAAAGGCACCTTCTCTGCTGTAATTTTGCAGAGTCACACATGTATAAGTAGAGACATAAGCTGATAGGAATAGGGGTGCCCAGAACTGGAATCCAGATCCAAACTCATTCAGCCAGTCTCATTAATTCTGTCAATCTTCCATCTATCTAATCATGTCACGCCATTAAAGGCTTTAGAGCCAATGCTGGTTCAGCAAAGCCAGATGACAATAAAGAGTACCTGACCCTGAGTTACACACACAAACCTGTGGGTCAAGTGGAAAGGTGCCAGTTTCGAGGTACGCCACAGAGCAGTCGCAATGCAAAAGCTATTAGGAAGAGTTACGAAGTACAGCATTGACCTAACATGGAAATCCAGCTTTGGAAGCTGAAAATGCTACTCTTTCTAATAAAATATTTCTCCCACATCTACATCTAACACTTTATCAACGCACAGCTCAAGCAAATGTTAAATATCCTTCAGCATCATTCAATCTGCCTCATCTTCGGCTTTCATCTGAAAACTTCTTCTCGCCTCTAGCGTATGCTTCTCTATCACTTCATATTCGAAGTTTCAGCTGCTCAAGTATATAAAGCACACTGGAATGGACGAAAGGCATTTAAATGAAGTTGGTAATTTACAGCCAAGTCATTAGACTAGCTAAAATTTGTCTCTGGTAGCCCCAGCAGGAAGAGGGAGACCGTGGGGCTAGCAATGTTTCCACAGCTCACATGGAGTTAACAAGACTGGTGGTTGACCCTGGCTCAAGATGTGCATCTCAAAAGGAGAAAAGAAAAAAAAAAAAGACGTTTTACACCCATTTTTCCCATTAATTGCATCCAATTACGAGGAAGGTACGACTGAGGGGAGAGCAGCAGCGAGCGATGGGAGCAGGAGCCTGGGTGCAGCGAGCATGGCGAGGGGAACGGCGCCGGCTGCCTTGCCACGACTCCTGCCTGCAGGCCACCTTCATGCAGCCAACAGGCACCCCGGAGCGCGCCATGAGGCGGAAATGACAGAGAGGAGAACCAACTGGGAATGAAGCAACGATTTGCGATAGGCTTTGTAACATTTGACAACATCTGTGGAGGGGAGAAGCCTCGCAGAGCGCCTCAACTAAATCTTAATTATTGAAGAAAACTAATCAAACAGAAGATGGCTTTTTCTCCTTGCGCTTTTTCTCTTGTGAAAGACACAGCCGAGAATGTTTCCCTGCATGAAGCTGTGGAGGCTGAAATCTAGGTCAGGCGCTCTCGGCTCGCAGGGCTGCGGCTCCTCGCAGGGCTGTCAGTCACCGCCGTGACTCCACTGTTGGATTAATTTGGAGTATTCTCAAAGCTGTCATTACAAATGACGGGAGCTGCTTAGGTGGAGTTTAGCACTCCATTATCGAGAACAAAGTTTGCTGTCATTTCTGTTGGGTTGGCTCTCAACATGTAATACAATCAGGGTAGTAAGGAGACAAAAATAATAGCATTAAAGAGAGGCACTTATTATATAATAAATGTATATACGTCTATTCTCTGCTACCCATTAATCAGCCGATCCTTAATAAGCGCCTGATTGAAAGCCCATTCAAATTAAATCCCTCTATTGTGGGTGTTTTTTAGACACTTTCAATAAAGACAATTATTTGAAATATTCTCGAGAATATAGGCCACTGAGAGGATATAGAAAATATCACCCCATTTTTCGCTCGACTTCCTAAGCAAACGAGCCTCGCCTGTCAGTCAGACAGTCCCCCAGCGCCAGGCGACTAACTTCCGACCCGTGACTAAACGCAACCCCATGTCCCGGAAGATTAAAGGGTTCCAACCCCTGTGGGCCCTGCGTAGGTAGTGGCGAGACCCCAACGCGTCCCCGCAGCTGGAGAGAGACCCTGGTGAGCCCCTCAGCACTGGACGCACGGGGCCCCTCGGCCCAGGGTGCCCCTGCCCGGCCGGGTCGGACGCGGGAGGGAAGGCGGCAGCACGAGGCCCGCGCCCGGCCTGGCTCTCGGCGGCACCGAGGAGCCCGCAGGTCACTGAAGTCGTTTGATCGTCCCCGTTATCTAGGCTAACGCAACCCAAGGAACTGAAAAGGAAGGCTGCAGATTTGCGAAACAAATCGCAGATTACGTTGGCTGACAGTGAGTTACTGTACTTCCATGGTAGCAATCACCCTACAGTGCGCACGGCATCTCCCCCCTCCGTTTTCTGGTAATTTGCCATTATTCTTATTTTAAATAAATCTCGCTGTCTGGGGATTCTAGATGCATTTTAACATGAACCATAATAATTTATGAGCAATTATAGAAGAGCATGTACATAGTCTCTGAGTAATTTGTCTTTCTGCTTGCTGTCTTATAAATAATTTTCGCATTGCGAATCTGCCTGTAATAATTTTTGTAAGGACCTGTCACCTACAGCAATTTATATCATGGGATTGTTGAACATGTTTGCCTACCTTGTTACCTGAAATCTCATTTTAAATTGAAATCATCTTCAAATAAATAATTAAAAAATAAATATACTAGCTAATGTATTAAATTTATTGCTCCACATAGCAAGCAAATGCACTGCTGACTGTAAATATTTAGTCAGAAAAATATTCCTCTGATGTAGGAGTTATATTTTTATTTATATATTAGCTACAGAGAAGCTGTAGAGCTAGGCCACAGAAAACGCAGGAACGCTGCCAGCCTGCTGCTGCACTCCTCCGTGGCGCTCCCCAGCCTCCTCCCCACTCCTCGCACCCGACTGCGCCGTGAGCTGCGTCAGCTAGTTGAGCCACCTAAAACAGCAACTGCAAATCCCTAGCCCTGCCTCTGGTTCTTGAAATACTCCAAAATTCAGAGATGCATTCGCTGGTCAGAGAACACAGTTCCAACACAACACACATGCTTGTATTGATCATTCTGCATGCTCTTTACAACCACGTAAGGCACCGACAAAACAAGGTAAGCCCAGACTTTGCCTCTCAAGCTCCCGTGGCTTAGCTGACCTATTGGACTGGAAGGTCCAATGATACTCTCATAGCAATCAATAAAAATTTGCCCTACATAAAGGCATCTGAGTCTCCATCTCTCCTGCTCCCTCTCCAGCCTTGTACAACACTTCTCCAACTGGGTTCATTGGGGTGTTTTATCTCCACAGCAAATAATCACAGAAAAAGCCTCACAGTAGCCATTGGAAAAAAAAAGAAAAAAAAAAAAAAGGTTTCCCTCTCCCCAGATGGCGATGAGGAAACGGTGGGGGAGATCTCATTCCAGCGTGGATGTCCTGCCCTGTGCGCTTGGGGTACATCCCTGCCTCAGGAACATCTCCTCTGCTACCAAATTTCAAAAGCAGCATTAAGAAATTGTAAATACCCGTTCCTTAAAACAAATTTGGTGCACAGAATTAAAGCCTCAGGTCATACAGCTTACAAATAGATGCAGTTTGTGTATGGTACATAAAAATACACCCAACTATTATGTATGGTCCATCAACATTGAAGGGTAGATACAGTCAGCGAACACACAAGTTAAGTACCCAGTTTTACAAGGGAGAAGGAAAAGGCTACGATGGTGGCGGTACTTCAGAGGCAGGGTAGAGGATAGCCACCTTCTCCAGCAGCAGTGGAGCCAGTCCTCAATAGCGAGCAGTGAGGAAAAGAGAAGGAAGTTAATGCTAAGGGCCAGTGATGTTTCTTTTCTAGAGTTACAGTCTCACCTTTCTTTTATTTTAGCCAAGCAAATGCTAGTTTTTGATTTTGACTATACATATATATTAAACTACATTTTAGAAAAACTCAAATACATCCCCTTAGGGGCACAGTAAATCAAAACTCTATCTGTAAGAGATAAGGACCACTTAGAAAACTATCTGCAGTCTGGAGAGAAAAATAAATTTATCATGATTCATGCTGGGTGAATTTTGCCAGTGTTTCTCATACGACCCACAAACAAACTCTAATTACATAATTCATTTCTATTGCAGCAACGTCTAAATTCACTAATCATTAACTATGAGCCTGTTTTGCTGCAGAAACACAAAATCATAAGAAAAGGATCACACAAAGACTTTGTACTTCCTCTGCTCTCATCTCTATTTTCTGTATGCTTTCTAGCAATATTTAAACCATTCAAGTTTACCGGTTCAAATGTTTGGCATTTTCAAGATATGTAAAGGTTTCACTAGTCTCATATCAAACAGTTATGAGTGCTAAGAAATGTCATTTGATTTAGAAATGTGCAGGTGTTTCTCCAAAGCTGGCTCATAAATAAGTAAAAAGACACTGCCTTACATAGGCTCAATTTCTTACAAATTTTTATGAAAACTTCAGATTTCTATAAGATGGGCCAAGAAACTTTGAATGACAATTTGCATATGCTTCATTCCTTTTGACCAGCTTTTCTTATGAGCCTCAACCAAGCTCAAATGTCAAAGATTCCAGCTGAACACTCATAATTTCCTTTGAGGTCAAACAAACAGTATACTGCCAGAGGTCCAAACAACAACCGATTGCACTGTCCTGACTTACTTATGCATACAGAGCTGGGAGCATTTTAGTCTTACATCCAAAATGCAAAAGAAAGAATACAGTTGCAGATTATCAATCTGTAAAATTCTTCAGGGAGAGAAAAAAGCAGCTTGGACCCTGAACAACCCCCCCACCCCATCCCAGCTTCCAGCAACCACAGTATATTAATGAGGCCAGGACTTAGAAATTCTACTTGAAGAAGTAAAATGCTGAAGCCATCCATGTCAGCAGAAGTTACTGGAAAGGGACATTTCATCCCACAGCACTTGTCAGACCGGCCATGCAAACCGATGGCTCTGGCGCCAGCTTTTCTGATGGCACTGGATCACAGGGACTTCCAGGAGTATTTGCTGAGGGAGACAAGACTAAATAACTGCCAGCAGGTAAGATTTTGCTGGAGAAAGGGAGCTCTGAAACACACTGTGAGACGGAAAAGAAATCTCTGGTCTCCTCTTGCTCTTTACTACCTACCTCCAATGTTCCTGGAGACTGCTGGGCCTCAACTGAAGTGTCCTTCCGAAGCTCTGCTGGTTGCTCGGAGCTGATTGCTCAGCTTAGCGAAGAGGAAGAGAAGAGGAGGGCACTAAAGCAACTGTTTAAAATGCAGCATATTTACCTTAAAAAAAGGAGAGTTTGGTGACCTTGATCTCATAATCACTTCAATAACCGGCAGGTTTTTAAAGAGCCTTCTGCTGAAGTAAATAGTGTAGAAAATGGAACTTATAAACTGTAAAGCTTGTATGTAAATATTCAGTGTAATGCCTTGATTCTTCATGGCATCCTCATGACAGAAAGTAATATAAAAAGCACCTTGAAAATCAACAGCTGTAGAGCTAGGACACAGAAAAATAAAGAAAACATACTTCACGGCTTCATGTTCTCATTTATTTTGTGACATCCCAGACCTGTTGCACAGCTGCAGCTTTGAAGCGTGCATGCCAGTTTATGCTGAGTCCTCAGCCTCTTCTGCAGCTCTCTCACAAATGCCCCTCCAGCTCTAATTTCACTGCTGCAGGCATCAGAGAGGTTGGGAACAGCTGTGGAAAAATTCATTTACAAAGCTCCCATCCCTGCCCAGCTTTAGTCTTTGCTCCCACGGAAGTAAAGCCAAGTGGGTGATCTGCAGTGAACAAGTTATCCAAACAATTAAATATCTTTTGTTGTTTGTGGATCGCCATTGCTTCAAAATTAGTCTTTAAATTAATTCATTAAATTAGCATATTTTCCTTCATCTCGCTAGCAAAGGAACATTAAACAAAAACTGTGTTGCTTAGATTGGATTGGCCAGATCAGATACAAGACATTAGGCCTGCTCTTGGATTGAATAAGTAACAAAATCTTCCTGCAAAAAACTGAAATGTAAATGCCATAAACAAAAAACACCTCTCAGGCACACAACAAATGAGTGCAAACACAAGTACGGACTCAATAAACACTGTAAATGAGCTGTTCACCCAGACCCAGTTCTCATTCAAAAAAGATTTAACTGTGAAACTTAATTCTGGGTTTTTTCTTCGCTTATCCTCATTCATTTCTTTCAACTGACTTCAAATATAGAGGGCTTCTGTCACTAGCACTACTATTTAGAAGGTTGAATTTTAACAGCTGAACAGCTGAACCTCAGTATTTTCACATAAGAAAGGTGATATAATGCCCACAAAATCTACTAAATAAAAAATATTTCTGATTTCCAAGCTTCAAGAAAGGGGAAGATCTGTTTTTTTGCGACAGTTTCCAGACTAAATATTGCCATTTTTATTAGCTCTCTGGATGCCTGAGGAAGTCAACGGAATGACGCTAAAGCATTCTTGACCAAGGTTTTTTCCAATGTGAAACAACCACACAAAGACGGATTTCCCAACCTCTCCGATACTTCTTTGGTGCACACAATTATATCCTTCGACAAATTAGATATACACTGGCTCTGCTTGTTTTCTTTTTCTAAGAAAAGGGAAAATAATAACTGATGTAAGTAAGGAGTAAAATGGATTGAAAATATTCCATTGCACTTTTCAGGTAAGGAGCAACCCTCTGGAAATACACTCCATACCTGGAGGCATATGCAATTACTCTTTTAAGTGGTGCTGACTATTCATGACCTCTTTAAGGATGCTTCTGAGACAGTTTTAATATTCCCCAGCCAATCACATTAACCCACGGAGGCTTCTGCACACTCTATTCTCAAGTCTTTAGCACCACACAAACTTTAGGAACAAAGCTGAATTTGTTTTACTAATTGATGAACCTTTTCTCATTACAGTCCCTTTGAATAAAGTTACTGAAAGTAAAGTAAATGGAAACTAGATCTCAGATCAGGTAGCTGCAGTCTCAAGTAATCACACAATTAGGAAGCTCTATATCCACTGCTTGTAATTCCCATTAGAGAACTGTAGGGTAGAACTGTGAATAATAAAAATTTAAAATGAAAGGAGAATGAAACTCTATTAACTTTCTGGTCCCTGTGGGACAGAGGGACCGGTGTATATGCAATAATTATGTTCCATATATCTTTCAAGCATATGGATAGCTTGAATTGCCCTGTACTTTGAGGGCACAGTCCTCCCGAGGTTGGATTAGGTTAGGAAGATGGACCCCCCCCTCCCCCCCCCATTGAATACACTGGGCTAAATGCAATTCCTCGTCACCTGCCCGGGGGAATTCTCAAGCGACACAGGTCTGCTGTGAGGGGACCGCGCTCGCCTCCTGGCAGAGGTTGAACGCTTGACAGAAGAAGAGAGCAAGGGGACTGTCGGAAGAGGCTATGGATAATATCACATCCCACCATGAGAGCAAAGGAGGATTCAGCAATTATATACCAGGACACCTCAGCAGGAACATTTCTGGTCATCCATTTACCGTGGGCAACACATGCCTGACCAATGTGACTGCCTTCTGTGAAGGCACGACAGGCTGTGTGGATAAGGGGAGAGCAGGGGATTCATATACCTTCACTTCACCAAGGCCACTGAGCAGAAGCCTGGATTCCAGAGGCTCCTTCCAACCTACGTGATCCTGGGACTCAGTGCTACCACCGTCACCGTTCTTGCTAGTTACAACTTGCAAGCACAGAAAGGGACTCTCCTGTGTAGAAGCATTTGGGAAAGAATTAACACTTTCATACAATTCTAGGTGTGCATGGAAACATGGGAGTGTCACTCTTCATTACATTCTCTAACCTGCTCATTAATCATCTCTTTTCGTTTTTTATTTTACAAAGTCACAGTCAAGCAACCAGTTCTCTAGTTCTCTATCATAACCACAGTAGTTAGAATGAATATTTTGGATCTCGAACATCTGCAAACTAGTTGACGAGCACCTCAGAATTTTAAAAAAAAGGAAAGAAAAAAAAAGAAGAATGTGCAACTTTAAACCAGGACTTGCTCATGAACAGAAAGGAAGAAGTTAAGCTCACCTGAACTTATATGTGACAAATAACTAGCTTTGGTCACCTGCTCTGTCTCTACCCATTTACCATTGGGTATACTTACCATTTGACAACTGCTTGTCATTCCCTGCTACCTGGCACAGAGCATTTCAACAGCAGTGAGCCAATTAGCATTTCCACTCACATGACAAGTGGACCTTTGCTTGGAAAGGTTGTGACCCACAATCCAACCTAGGTTGTAATTTCTTCTCTCGATTCAATTCATTAGCTGCATGCATGCAGCACAATTCAAATAAAAATCTCCTGCCTACAGAACTCACCAAATCTCACTTCAGTAAAACGAACACTTACCAATTAAAACGATATTTGCTTTATAGGACGACCATGAATAGAATTGTTAGAGAGTTATTTGACTAACATGTGTCTGCAATATTGACAAATTACAAAGAAGTGGCTTCAGAATGACATATTTTTAAACAATAAATATTGTTCTGAAGACTTTTGTTTCTATTTAAAATAAACAAACATTGAATTATCCTTCTTACAAGCTATTTTAATTAAATGGAAGAAAGACAAAGGAAATATGACTGAGAAATGAGTCTCTGCAAGAGCTACCTCTGTTACAGATGTCTCTGCGCAGGTAAAGCATCAAGCCATAATGCAATGCTGCGCTCCGCAGCACAGCGTCTCACATATATAGTTAAGTAAGCTTTCATCGTATAACACGCTTTTTCTAAAACCTGTGTGTAACAACACAAAAAAGAGAATTCCCACAGCACCGCTACACACACCGCAGTAACTCATCCTCCATCGCAAACCCAGGCCACATTTATCAAACAACACACGCTTCCATTTCCGAGGCGCGCACGCGCAAAATCGGCACTGCGCTGGCAGCCGCTCCAGCCGGCAGAGCCCGCCGCTAACACCCCACGTTGCTCCCCAGCTAGCTGCAAGAGCGGCCTAGAGAAAGCCCCGTCCCCACCGCCGCACCTCCCTGCCCGTCCCCAGCGGGGCTCCTGCCCTCCGGCCTCCCCTGCGTCCTCCGACCCCGGCAGGCTGCCGCGACGCAGCATCCAGCCCTGGGGCGCCGGTGGCGGGGCCCCTTCGTCCTCAGAGCGGGCAGCTCACCGCAAAGGCAAGCTCACAGAGACTTTGGGTACTTCCCTGCTTCCTTCCCCAAAGTGTTGAATCAGAAGACTGCCGCACCAGAACCTACAGCTGGCTGAAACAGCACAGGAAGGTGCACTGCTTTCAGCTCGCACAGGACAGTAACTATTTATCCTTAAATAACAACAGTTATGGAATAGACAGACCCCACATCAGCCCGGCTTAATCCCAGGGCAGGATGCTCTCAGCAGGCCGCGGGCCACCCCTCTCCTGTCCTCTGGGACACGAGGTGCTCCAGACCCGGGCCCCGGCCGGCTCCGACCCTGCGCGCGCTCCTCGTGCGTCCCAGGAACCAAACCGGCAGCAGGAACGCTTTATGCGTTAGTAAACAGAAGCGACTAACTGCAAGTACTTTATTACTAATACATAATTTGTTCCCCTGCTCAGAACAACACAAAACACACAGGACTGTGTTTTATTTATAGCCTCCTGTCATCCTGAAGGGCCCCAACTCACTCTGCCAAGCGCGCAGCTGCTGCTCTCGAGGCAGGAGGGCTGAGCAGGGCCCGGGAGGGACCTCAGCGCTGAGCAAGGCGAAGGGACAGCTTGTGAGCAGAGAAATCATCATTGCAGCCTCCACCTGTACTATTGATATGCCAGAAAAGAATATTAAAGCTGGGATAACCTTTTGATTTAATGTATGTCTTTCCATGTGCACTGACTGGTTACTCAACGTTCGATGCGGAGATTGCTTATTTTCTCAGACTTTCTTGCTCGCTCCCAGATTCTCAACTCAATTCCCAGCCAGCATTTGCTTTCTCAGCCTTGGGTACTGACTGGCATAATAGATTGAGGACATGTGTTTTAAGTAATATTTTTAAATAACTAATTCCATGACAGGGCCCTGAGTCAGCTGCAGTGCTGAGGTGGCCGTGCCTAGACCGTCCTCTACAGTGAATGCCCCAGAGACAATCAGAAACAAAGTATGTTCTTAACTCAAGAAACCACATTTCAAAATAGGGAAAATCAGAGTATTAAATTGTTAAACAGAGAAAACCCAAAGGGATTAGGGAAGAATGGATAGAAATAAGAAGCTGGAACTCTGCTTCTCCTTCTGCCCATCAGGTCTTTGTAGACAAGGGTCCTAATTCCCATGCTCAGCTGCAGTAAATTCAGTGAGTTTGAGGGGCTACACACTGCTCACTGCCCTGTAGCGCCCGTGGGCTTCCCCCTCACCTGCTGGGAAGCGATGCTCTTGCCATCCTGCCCGCCCGTCCTTTCTTAACCTTACCTTCTGAACCGAAGCTGAAGCCAGCAAGTAGTACTGAGCGGGGAAGCAGGAAGAGGGTAATTTCCATGAACAGCGGTTGGATGCATTCTCAATTAAAAATACTCCATTTAATTCTACCTAGCCAATTTTATTATTTTATTAATTTTTCAGTTCATCTATCAAAGCAAAAAGAACTGTGATCTGTCCAGCTCTACATCTGAAGAAAGAGGAAAAGGATTGTTCCCACCCAAAGCCTAAATACACACAAGGTATGTGACCTCATGATATGCATCATGGACCACAGCCAGGGAAAGGAAGTGAGAGGTCTCAGATAACATAACACATGTTCCATGGGTTCAGAAAATTCACTTTCAATCTGCCCTCCTCGAGGTTAAAGCAGAGTTTGAGAGCAATAGATGAGTTCTTTTTTCATGAGATACAAGATCTAGCTTTAGATATGCTGATGGCTTTCAACTCCCCTTGAGGTCAGAGTGCCCTATGCAATTTCTGCACGTGACACAATCAGATGCCAACACTTTCAGGCGCACATCTCTACAGCAAACCTTCTATGTGAAAGGGGAAGGAGTATGAAATAGAGAGAGAGAGAATACAAGCTAGAACTAGGGATATGAATCAGAAAGATAAAAAAAATGCAGCTGTCTTACAAACTACGTGAAGAGAACTGCTGATAAAGAGAAGTTCTTCAGAGATGAAGACAGTTGCTGTTGTATTTTTATTAAAAATAGAAGTATCACAAATGCAATCATTTTTTCATATGTCACTTGTGAAATAAATGATATTTCAGTGTGAGGCTGACAGGGTAAGAAATGCAATTATGATGATTTGCATATTAAAGACCTTATTATGTCTTCATTATAAATATTTCCATTATGATGACTTTGAATAGAGTCTTTGCAAACAGAAATATACTAATGCTACATTTCACATAATCCGAAATCATGCTGTGTCGAGTTGTCAACTTTAAGAATTCTCCTAAGCTGCTACAAATCTCATTTTAATCTCTCTAAAGACTCATCTGATTTTATATAATTAAAAGTAACCACTGCTTGTAATGTGTTAATTTTGGTGCACAGTGAATAATATCGTGCCAGAATCCTTCCAGCCAATCAGTATTTTTAAAAGCTCTGCTAAATTTTCAGTCTCCATGACAGCCTGCCTAGGGCTGCTTAAACCTTTGCAGTGCAATTTTTCGCTATTGTTTAATACTAAATATTCAAAAATATGTCATCAAAATGATGAGAACTGGAATTTTTCCTCTTCCCCGGGACTGATCAGGGTGCCTTTAGTAACAAAGATGAGTAAATAAAACCTCCTTCATGAGCTACAAGCTTAAGATAGCAAAAGGTATCACTAATAGTCCAGTTGCTATTGGACTGCTGCTCTGTGCAGTAGCCGGATGTTAGAAGAGGAGAAATCTACTCAGCAGGTATAAAAGTCCCTGCACATATTCGATCCTATTTGCATATAAGCAAAAATAGTCTTGGCGCTACAGAGAGCAGAGATAACGTTTCTGAGGATGGGAGGAACGAGAGCAATGTCCCGCTAGACCCAAAAGCACAAACAAGCAAACGCAAACACGGAAGGAGAAGGAGCTGGGCTTACAACTCTAAATCTCAAGAAGATTCACAAACTTTTTCTGTGCATACACATGAAGCAAATCAAAATAATATGATGCAGCAAAGAGTGGCTTTAAACCCGATTTTGCAAACTTTGTATCAATTGGGAAAGGATTTCTCAAAATCTTATGCGTCTCCAAACTTCATGCTGGGAAAACCATTTAGTTCTAAATGACAAGTGTAGGCTGTATGCAAAATATTCTGAATTTCAGGTTCTCTAAGTTACTGTCAACCCAACATTATTCCCGCCTACCTTGGGTTTTTAAATGGAATTATATGTAGCCTGCAGCTTCAAATCTAAATGAAAAATGTAGCTCCAACTGAACCTTACGAAAAAAAGGCAAAAGTTAATGAGATTTAAATTAGTAACAGCCGAAGCTTTCCCTTAAAGAAAACATTATCGATTTTAAAGAGCTACCTAATGAAAAAGAATGGCATTCATTAAGACTTTGCATGAGTGACATTAGAGATTCATTTATAATAATAAATAAGGATACGCTTTACAGTGAAATGAACCAGCTGAATTTACGTACATATTTCTGATGAGTTAACTACACATTCCTTAAGCCTTTAATCACAGTTTTGGTGAACTGTGTGTTTATGGAAGTAAGGAAATTACAGCTTCTAAGGCCCAGACCATCAAAGATAATTAAGTATCCCTTCCCTGCCATGGTAAAACACCTACACACCACTGGGGTTTATAATCCATTCTTCGTTTGTACAACGGGGATGGATACTGTTTCCCTTTATTCTTTATTAAAGAATATTACCATTTTAAGCTCAAGTAACTAATCCTCAGAAAAATTCTCCTCCTATGAATGCTTTGAGGTTTTTATAGGATACGTACAAAATTCAAGTATTACCAGGAAATGGCATAATATGCAACCTTTGTAAATTTCTTAAAGAGGTAGAAAATTTGCTGAGTTCCTTATTTCCATATATTTTCATTACAATGCAATTTTATACAATCAAAAATATGCTTTAGCATATAAGTACTGTTCAGGAATTTAATCTTGTAACTCTATGATCTTTAAATACAGAACATTGGTGCCAATGCACAGCTAATTACCCAGGTGCATTTGGTCAGCTCCCCTACCAAATCCAGTTACCTCCCCGAGAACTGCTATGAGGAACAACCACTGCTTTCTTCAAAAACAGATGAAGTCCAAGATTCTCCAAGTCAAGTAAGTTTCAAATGACTTTTAAAAACAAATGACTGTTACACAAGAAGTAAACATGCCTGGACCTAGTCCAAAATTAATTAAAACTCCAGACAAAACCCATCAGAACAAAAGAAATAATAGCTCATTTTCCAAGCTATTCAACAATGCCAACACTTCCAACTACACAAGTGGTCTGAGTTTCCTCCGTCTGAGTGACCACCTCCAAGCTGGCTCAGGGCGCCACAGCCACTGAGGGTTCATGCACCGCAGCCCCAGCAGATCCTCAGCTCTTCGCCGGGTTTTTCTCCCACCCGGAGGCAGGCTCCCGCTCTGGCTCGCTATTCAAGCCATGCTCAAAGCACCTTGCAGACTCATTGCATGACACACATGGGCAGACTGAACTTCACCATATCGACGTCAAAAGGTGACCTTTAACTCCCGATAAACCCTAAGGAAGAAACTTCTCCCATGTACATTGAAACCATGAAAAAATGTAACTGAGTTCTCTAAATGAACCATGCAGCACATTCACATCTCTCGAGCAGATCTTGTGTATGACAAGATAGTAAAGGACATATAAAGGTCCCCCATACAGTGCAAGCAAGCACCATGATCCTAGTAGAACACTGTTTTTGCAGTGTGGTGTCATCAAGAAATAATTTCACAGAGGAGAGCATACTTGTCTAAATAGTTGGATTTAATCTTTGCTTTGTCAAAGCAAAAGATGCATTTGCAAAGAGATTAGCCAGAGAAAAATAATGCATTTTTTTAATAAAAACATCCATATCCATTAATTTTACCTGCTGAAAGAGTGTTATTCAGTTAACTGAATAAAACACATCTGTTTGTTGAAACTTAGAACTACATCTGCCTATTTGCGCCCTGCTTTACAGATCCATGACAGATCTCCTCCTCTACCTTTAACGTCCTTCTGTTGTCCACCTTTCCGTGACTTTGGCCTCCTGCCTACGTTAGCGCTATGATTCAGGGCATGAGTGCAGCTTTGAATCAAATCCTGGTCCTGTCCCCACTTACTTCTCTCAGTTCAGCTCACAGAGTGGTTTTGGTGTAAGGAAACCAGATTTCCTCAGGAGGAAACCAAGCTGTGCTCCGGGTACACACCAGATGCACTCTGGCCTAAATGGAGACATAAGGGTCCAAACTAAAGACTGGTCTTCAGACAGTTTCAGAGCAGATACGGGGCTGAGGACATTCAAACCCTGGGATCCAGCTAAATCTGATTTGAAGTGAATCCCCACAAACCACATAGTTTAGATGTAAGGGTTTCTGCTCCAAATTTTTGGTTCTAATGATCTGCTCCTGCAGCTCCAAATTACTTGCTAACATAGATCTAGCCTAGGGTGCCCCAGGATGTGACTTTCTATTCATTTTGAAAGCGATATGCTTCAGTCTTCATGCATTAAAAGAAGTGCTCCCAGAGGCAAGCCAACTCTCAAACATGTAATCTTTGGTAAAAGCTTTCTGTGGAGAAAAGGAAATTGTAATTGAAGTATACTACGTTGTTTTTGTACTTCATTCTTCCCTTTCTTTAATTATAAAGTAAATTAACAATTGTGGCTATTGTGCTTGTTTTTAACCTGTGGTGTCCCCTAAGGCAAGACAAAAAATCATCAGTGTGACTGAAACTGCAGGAATCACATCCTGAATGGACTTTAAGGGAAACAATAAAATCTGCCCAAACATATTTGTTTTTCTAAACTATGTACTCTAGTAGTTTTCAAAGAGTTCGAGTTTAGCATAAGACAGTCCTCCCTACACCACACATATGAGACTTGAGTACACCGGCAAGATGCTCATTAAAGAACGGGGATGGCTGGCTTAGGAGGACGGTGATGGGGGAGGGAACGGTCACCTTTCTAACACCAGTTCTGGTTTAGATCTAAGCAAAACGGAGAAAAAATCACCAGTGGACAGAGGGCATCAACTAGCAGTTGAAACAATGCTAAACTGAACCTAGCTTCTGGGGGAAGACAAAACAAAACAAAGCAAAAACCCAGCTGCCATAGTGCTTTTCACTTCCATCCACATCAGAATAAGGCTAAACTCTACAGTTTTTCTCTTGCTTCTAATTGCTTCCATTTTTACCTGCATGATTTCCTTACAGTCTCCCTGTAGTTCATCAAGAGGTCACTTCCTGATAGGTTATGGACCACAGCTCCAGAAACCCTCCTCTACAGCCTGCCTCCCAATGAGCCAGTTTACATGCAGCACAATCTCCTAGAGCAGCGCACAGTGTTGCACTTGGTGCTAACAGCCGCTGAGATTCTCCTGCGGACCACGGCCCGCGTTTAATGACGAGAGTTTAACACAGCACCTCTTACTTCCAAACCTTTCAGGAGTAACAAGCTCCAACAAGTTTTTTGGGGGGAGGAGGGGTCTTCAACGCTGTTTGTTTTCATTGTTTTGACCCACAGAGTTGAACTGGGTTCATCTGCACTTTGTATGCTCTGTATACCAGTCAAAACTTCAAAACTTGGGCATTTAAACTTTGCTTGCCTCCCCAAGAGAGCCCTCAGATGAGTTTGCTCTGTTTTAGAAATTCTAATGGGAATTCGTACAACCAACTTGCCCTTTTATTTCTGCCTGTGGGAGGACTGCAACTTTTCTTGCAAGGAGACAACAACTAAAAATATCCTGGTCGTACACACCCAAGTGTTCCTAGTGGAACGCTTTACAAGAGAGTGGTAGTTTGGGGGATGGGGGGAGGAGGGGGGGGAAAGCTGGTCTTCTGACTGACTCATTCGGGCATTCTTCATGTCTGTAATTCTACCAAGTCTGTTTTGAGTTTTGACAAAAGAGTCACAGGCAGAAGAGACCCAGCATTGTGCTCTTTAAGCTACAAGCTACAAATGAAAGAAAATCTCCTACAAAAACCAGGTAGAGATAATTTCTTTTAGCTTTGCCAAGCCCAGGCTTTCTCAGGTCTTACCTCCCTCCAAATGGTGAAGACCACCTTAGCATGGCCTTCTCAAGGAGACGCTGCATGTCTACTGTTCAGATGCAAGATGAATATGCTAACAAAATTCCATGCCCATTAAAGATTTGCTTTCAACTGTGATTTTCTTTTGTTAGGAAAAATGATCTAGTACAGATTTTGTCAACTGAGCTTTGATAATACTGACACTTGCAAAACAGCTATGCTAATATGACATTTTTCATCTTCTTGTTCTGTACTTTCACGTGACTTAACAATAAACCATAACAATTCCCTCACAATCCTTAATATTTGACCACGTGACTACTTAGGAGTCATGCTTTTATATTACTGTTACTGTGCTAATTTATTGTCATTTATTACATAAGTGGAGTGCACCTGCACTTTAAACGTGACTAAACATGCCATCTGGCCAGTAGTCCAGCTGATACAATGTTAGTACAATAAAAATGGTTATTATACTAGTACACTATAAACAAACCATCTGAGGAAACTTCACTTCTATATATGCAAAGTCCTCCATAATTTCTTACAAATTATGCCATGACAGTAAAATGGACATCCTTTGCTAACTGTGCACAAGTTTTTGAAAAGCCTAGATCCTGCAATTTAAGTATGCAACCACCTTCAGAGAAAGGCAGAAAGTCTGACATTTGTGCAGCCACTGAGACTGGTGGGGCTGGGCCTAGGAGCACTTGGTCATCTCCTCTGTGCGATTATGATGTACATTCACTGCTTAGCAGGCTCTATAAAAATCAGGGGCTGCGCTGCCTTGGATGTTCATCAAACACAGCTGAAGATAGGCCTATCCCCAAGAACATACAAGCTTGACAGGGAAAGCAGGTAAAAGGAAGTAATAATTATCCCCACTTCCTAGAGAACACAGAACGATGGAAGCTCTAGGGCAGGAAACCATTTCCATCCACAGTAACTCTTTTTAAAGACACTGCAAATGATGTCCAATCCCTGCTTAAGGCAACGGCAGTGACAGGATTCAAACACAAATCTGCAGTCCACAGTTTTCATTGCCAGAGCATCCCGCTCAGTGGCCTCCAGGTTTAAAAAAATAATAATAATAAAAAAAAGATGAAAACCAAACCTAGTCTGAAATCATTGACCTTCCATTTTAACTTCACCTCAGATCTCAGCGTCTGAGAGAAGAGTTCGCAGTTTGGGCCAACCCCACGGGGCCTCCACCAGGCACTGAGCCGTGGTGGCTCCCAGCGTCACGGCTGCCGGCTGCTGTAGCCTCCTGCCAGCACTGAGTGCACCTCCCTCATGGCACCTCTCCCCGGGACAGTCCCTGCGCCCTTGCACACCCGTGCCCAACCTCTTCTGAAGTTACTGCGACTTTGCTATGCAATGCACTTGCTATTATCTCTTGTTTTTTTTTTTTTTTTTTTCCAATTTTGGCTCTCCACTTTTTCCCCGCCTGCTTTTCCTTGTCAGTCCCTGAACAACGCAAACATTGTAGCTGACGTTTCAGACACATCAGTCTGCTTCTGGCCATAGTTGGCAACACAAGTTTGCCTATTTCTAGCTCCTTTAAAGCAGACGTGATAAGAGAGGCATCCAAATTAGAGTGTCTGGCTGAGAAAAAAAAGTCCATTTAAAAAAAGTCCAAGAACTTACTGATGGCAACTTCTTTATAAACACTAATCTATAAAATTTCATTAGCAGCTATTGTGATTTCTGAATTTAGTTTTCCTTTCTATTAATAAATAAATGGCCTGTGCCAGATTATACTGAAACAACATTATCTTCTCCCTGGAAGAACTGGTCCTGACTTTCTTGACTTGTAACTCCCCTTTCGCTCAGCCCTTACGTTTCCATGCTACCTGTCCCAGCAGCTCAGCCAGGTGATAATGAGCATTTATTTCTGTTTCAAAGGAGGTCACGTAAGGACTGCATAGGAAAGCGATGGGAATTGAATGCATGGCCTCAAACCACTTTGTAACGGACAGACGTTCGTATCATAACTAGAACAAATACTGACCTGCTGCTTCAACAGAGCCAGACCAGTCAGAGCGCAAGTCCCCTTGCCCATGTGTGAGCTAGCAAGAAATGCTTGGTGCCATATGGCCCCATCATGTCAAGACTGATGCTCATTAAGGGGACAATATGGCACTTGCTTTTATTCTCTGAATAAATGGAGGCCTAAAATCTCCAGAATACTGCATACTTATTTGGCTTGTTAGGTCACTTTCTTCACACTCTGGATTTTTATTTGTATTTTAAAGCTTCGATCCCCAAATCATATCAAAGTCCAAGCATCAGTGTTTGTGTATGGAAAGCCAAAGCATCTGTTCCCCCTGCAGTGCATTTTATCTCTAAAGTTATAGCTGAAAACAGCAAAGTTTTTCTACAAGTGTTATAAAAGATTCTTTACATTACAGTGGAAAATCACTGATCTACATTTTTCACGCAGCTTCTGGCTGAGCCAGCTGCAGTAAAAACCATTCAAAGAACTGGGAAGCTTTGCAGGACTCCAGACGACTGTTCACAGACCCCACAGACTCAAGTTTATTCTTCTGGGCAAAGGTTGCCATCAATTTCACTTGTGGCCACATTGAACGGCTGGGTTCTTCTGAACAAGCTGTCTTATCTCCGCATTTATCACGGTGGCGTAGGAGGCTGCAAGCCAGATCTTCACATTTCACAGAAAGGTACTTGCAAAACTTTGCTTTCATTCGAGGGAAGGAGGAAACCTAATAAGCATCACCCATTGGTCTCACTCTCCTATTAGACTGCAACATCAGTGAGCATGAAGCGGTGCTTTGTCTCAGCTGTCAGGCCCTGGGATTCAGAGGCTGGATGAGCTGTTTCGTGGTGATGTCCTGCCAGCTCTTCGCTGACCCCTGTGGTTTCCTTCTCCTGTGACTGGCACCGCACTCGCCTGTGCTTCAGAGCAGGCAAGGAAAAAAAGTCTTTAAAAATCCCTGTTATGGGAAATGTATACCTGAAATGAATCATGATTCTGATTAAAACTTAATTGCCTTTTGTTCAGCTTGGCTTAGTTAAAGTATATGGCAGCTGTCACACAGCGCCAGGAGCCAGTATAAAGGGACACCTAGACGCTAGATTCCAGAATATTTCAACCGTGAAGATCATTATTCTTATTCTTCTTTTTCCACCTTTTTTTTCCTTTCCACCTTCCCTTTTTTTCTCATACCTCCTGCAAGAGGCACCCCAAAAGCAGTAACTGGGAGTTCATTCCCAGGAGATGCCATCCGAGGGGCAGGGGATGCTGCAAGCACTGGACTCAGCCAAGCTCCTCTGCAGCAGACGGGAGGGCCGTCAACCTTCGAGCTGTGCAAACGGCGATCCCCACGTAGCCGGTGGCCCAGGTCCTGCTGCAGCTTGCGGGGCGAGGGCACGTGTGCTGCAGCAGCTGTGAGAGCAGGCTTCAACCAGCCCAAAGTTACTGTGCAAAAATCCTCCTCACCTGGAAACCCCCATCTTCCCAGAGGTGCCTCAGAGAGCTGGTGCTGGCAAGGGGAAGCCTGCGTGTAGACAACCCCCTTTTCCACTGCCTTCTTTCCAGCAACAAGATGCAGATGCACACAGGAGGGCAGGCAGCAGGGTTTCAGCGGCGACATGTGCTGCTCCCCAGACGAAGTGCCCGGGTGCAGCTGTATGTCTCCGGCAGCCTGTGGGAACAGACGACGGAAGGAGCAGGCTCCAGGGAGACATTCGCATCCTGAGCCTTGCAGGAGGCCACCGGCTGCACGCATGTGCACCGTGGTCTGCGCTGCAAGCTGTTAAACCTGCTGTGGCTCTGGCTCAAAACGTCCACGCTGCGCTTAAAAAGAGCAGAGCTTGGGAGCGCCGCCAAGGTACAGGGCTGTAGCGAGCCCAGCGCTGCCTGCACCAAGCCCCCCCAGAGCTCGCGAGCGCGGGGCCCCGCTAGGGCAGCGGGAAGGCCGCCGTGCTCCTCCTGAGGCCGGGCCAAACGACCTCCTGGCATGGGCCGGATGATACCGAACGCTGGGCAAGCCTCCTCTTGTGTCCAGGCACTGACCCATGAGTAGCCAGTGGTAACACAGGCTCCTTCTGCTCGCCGAAGCAGAGAAAAGCCTCTAGGGACTCTGCTCGCTAACCTCCCAACACAGCCATCACACGGTCCCGCCGCATGCTCTGGTCAGTATTTAAATGACGATGACAGCATTAAGAGACCCTCCCCACGCACTGATACGGTGCCTCCAGCCATCCCATCTGGCAAAGGTCTGACGGAAAAATAAAAGATGAGCCTTGTACTGTATCTTGAAGGTCAGTAGGTTCAGGCATGTTCGAAAGCTGAACTAAGGCTTTGTGGCAGGTCATCTTCCTATTTCCTGATGTGGAAACAATTTTATTTAATACTTCATTGAAATAACAGACCATTGCGTAATACCCCTGACAACAGTCGTCAACGGAAATCTGCCGCTCCAGCCAGGTGAGGCCCCGCTACAGTGTAATTAGCAGACTTGGAAAGAGAGGCTCTGTAACGTGCCCCTGAAGCTGGGAAGCTGCTCCTTCCCCGCATCAACGCTTAAGCAAAACAGAATAGCTCTGCGCCACAGTGCTGTATTTTGTCCCTTTGTGACCTGCCCTTGATCAGTCAAAACTGCAGCTTTCCACAGAAAGCATTTCAGAAGGCCGGTTTAGTCATGCATCTCTGCTTATTTCAATTCACAACGTTTCCTGAGAAGTTAGTTACTTAAAAGATGCATTACATTGCTGATGACACTGTTAATGCAGCTTCCACTGTGAGGCACAACATGGCTCTTCCAAGTGTGGAGGTGGGAAATTGTATTATCATAAAATATTACACTAGCTGCTCTAAGACACTGCAGCTCAGAGGTGCCTGGAGTAATTACGTTTGGGGGAAAACGTTACGTTTGAGCTTCACCCTCACAACAAAAGGCCCTGTCAAACATACACCACTTTCTGCCCATCGCTCTGCCATCGCTGGGGCATCAGAAACAGCCAAGCACACCTTCAAAGCGAGGCAGCGGCTGTCTCCGCTGCTTCCCCATGGGACGGGGATGCAGCTCCGCAGAAGTGCAGCTACGCCTGCAAGAATAGGACAGTTGGGACTAAAGAGACCGTCCCTGCCAAGCACTAAGGAGAGCACAAAAGCTCTGGGATACAGCAGGTCACATCCATTCGTTTTAACCTTTAGGAAGAGAGGGCAGAAAAAGTGGAGAGAATGGAAGGTGAAAAATGTTCCAGCAAATACAGTTTTGCCCAATAAATCGCACCATAAGTTAATAAATAAATAAATGAGCGATCAAGCTTCATTCAAATTTTGTTTCTTGAATTTCACCTTGCAGCTTGAATAAAGCACTTAAGAAAAGCCAGTGGGTGGTGACTTGAAATAGCCAACTCTGAGCTGCTGGAGACCCCGGAAAAATTCCAGCCCAACACGACAACAGCAAAGGCAGGCTGAGAACACCTGGATTCCCTGCAGTTGTCACTGGACACCAAGCCTTAAAGCCAACCATATTTCTCTCTAGCAAGACCCTGAGGGACTGCATTACAGTATAAATGTAAATGCCAAAGACATTTAAAAAAAAAAAAAACAGGGAAGGGGAGAGGAGGGAAGGACACTTCACAAAAATCACACTGAGCTCAGATTAAAGACCCAACTTGTGTTTTAAAGAAGACTTTGAAGTAAGGCAAGCGCTAAAAATCTCTGGATGAGTCAGTCACAGTTTGTTTCTCAGAGAACAGCTGCTTATTTGGATTCTCTGTCCACCAGAAAGAGAGGCAGAACCCATCAGCCAGACATGCCATATGCACTTAACTGAGATTACTCTCAGTCACGTTTATACTCTACTCATCACATGGAGTCAGAAATTACATTTTTCCCTAGATGTATTGAGCTATACTACTCTTCCTATTCCAGGCCAGCAGAAAGCACACACAAGGAATCACATTAGCTATGTCTACCTCGATCAGTTTTCACCGATGGCAAAGAACTAGACTCCGGTGGGCCCCGCGCTTTTCTATTTGATGAGAAGGTAGAAATGGGAGCCAGTCATTAACCACAGAGTAAGATCCACATTTCAAATGCCTCTACCTTTTAAGGTCTGGAGGGCAGGCAGCTTGTGGAAGCCGCCCAGATTTGTGTCCGCTGAAGGCACGGCAGCATTGCTAGATATAAGTTCAGATACGGATCTAAATGCCTCCAAAGATCAGATGTTTGCCTCGAGCTCTAATGGCTGGCATGGCTTGCGGGGTTCCCGGCAGTCTGACTGTGCAGATGCAACTATTTTTTCCTAATCACAAAGTGCAATGGCAGCAGCCACCCCCACTGGCAGGCAAGTCCTTTTGCCTTCTCTATAAACCATTATGACCTTCTAAACGTTGCACTGATTCCAGTATTAACATCTTTCACTTTTCCCTGTCACAACAAAAACCATGCCGGTATTAGATGAATACAGATGCTCGCGGGACCCAGCATTAAGCAGACTTTCACAAGGTAACACAGATTCAAACAGACGGACAAACCCCGGTTTTTAAGCGGGGGTTTCCTTTAGCCAATTCGATCACCTCTGAGGAAAGTGATCTTTACACCTGATGCATCTGCGCTGAAAGACCCCCTGCCTTTAAAATGACTTTTCTGAGTGTTACTGGAAACAACAACATTAAGATAATGGCAAGGCTGACAGTGAGGAATTCACAGGGGATGCAAAATAAATGAAATCAATTAGGATCATAAATAGAGGCTGAGTTTCACGTGTCTCACATGTCAATTATTCACACCGAACTTCTGAGACTTTATTATTAACAGGCTTGTTTTGGTAAAAACTATCAAAAGTGAACATTAAAAAGAACAAATGTGATCCTTTACACTTGTGCCATCATACTGTAGTTTACAAACCTACAAATAAAGCAGATGAATATTTTTATGAGCTATCAAATGGCTCAGCCAAGAGGCATTTTCTGAAACAAAAATTTTGAACAAGCCTGCTTAACAGCAAGCCTAGTGTTTTATTTTTTCCAATTTAATGGAAAGCAATTCATACCCCTTTATGAAAGGGGACGAGCTCTGTTTAAGTATCAGCTCCGGTGGAGGGTACATTAGCCAAACACATCCTTTTCGAGGTCAGCTGTCATTCTTTTTGAATTGGTCCCTGAACAGATCACAGAGCAGATGGAAAAGGCCAGTTTGACATGACTCCTTGGCTTAATTATAGCATTACTAAGACAGCATATGGAGTTGGTATGTACTGTAGAATTTTATCCAGTACCTTTATTTCTCAGAAATTCAGTGATCTGCTTCATTTGCTTTTACTTGATCTTCAGTATGTACGTTCACTGCAATTGAATGGTTTTGTTCTTTGCATTACTAGGTCAAGCTTTTTTACCCAAGTACAAGAGATGTCAATCCACATTAATTTTTAAAGAATTGCAAAATGTAAATTCTGTATCAAGTTCCTTTCCAAAACATCAGTATTCATCCTGATTCACTGTTTTCAGCATTAATTGTGTCAGATCCCTTGAGCTATCCTATGATTGCTCAGAGACAAGCAATGCCAGACTGGTCTAGGGACAAAAAGACTTTGTATTACGTAGACTAAAAAAGGCCCCAAAGAATCATCTCGTGGCATATGCCTACCCATCTGCCCACTGCACCCACAAGGCAGCTCTATGCAAAGATATCCAAAATAGCTCCAGCAGTAGTAGCACGAGCAAACTAGCTGTACTCCCTAACACACTACCTCAAACCATGGGCTCGTTTAGCATCTCAGCATAGCACTGTTCCATTTAGATATGCCTTTCGTTTGCAGAAATCATTTCAGTTGGCCAGTCCGCAAAGTGACAAACAATCTATCAATACGAGATTTAAATTCTTGACACTGACCTTCTTTTGGCTTGTACCGAATACAATACCGCTGACAAATGTACAGACACCAGGATGCATGAAAACCCAACTCCTGCATGGGCATTTTAATACCCTTCTCCCATTTTCCTAAAAGGAAGAAATGGGAAAGGGAGGGGTGTGTCACACTGTGAGCAAAAGTGCTTCGTTTCCACTGCTCTCTTACAAATCGTTTTAGCTTTTTCCTGCTGGGCAGTAATGGAAGGAGGCAGATGTTTGAAATTAGGAAAGAAAAAGAAAAAAGAAGAAGAAAACTTATCTTTCTGTCATTTCAAAATCCATTTTCAAATTCAATCCTGAAATTAAAAAGAAAACAAAGGTTTTCTCTTTAAAATGTTACCACTGAATATTATTTTTTCAGCAACAACAAGCTGTTTGTCATTTTTAATCACCTCTTGGTTCTTAGCTGTAACGTAAAAGCCTTCTAATGTATTTGCCCTGACAAAGCAGATGGTCAAACTTCCCTTTGAAAACCTCTTCCCAAAGCTGGCTGTTGGACCCTCCCTCCCCCATATCATCTTTGACACCTTTTTTTTCTTCACTTTATCCTTCTTAAAGACAAATCCAAGGTGAATTAAAAAATAAGGGTAAGAGACAACACAGAGACAGTAGAACATAATACTAAATACGTAAAGGTTTTAAAAGTTTCTCACCTGCCTCAAAGCACTGAAATGCCCAATTTAAGAGGCTGGTTTCCCAAACTGCCACATTAACAAATGAACACCATTAACCTGCAGTATAACCACTTACATTTATAATCTCAGTGCAAATAGATGGATGGTGGTTAATGGCTCTTCATTTGCTTCCCAGGCAAGAAATAAGCTCTCTTTTGCAAACTGGCAAGGAGGCCCAAGCACTCCAGGGCTCTGCAGAGGCTGCCTACGGATGCTCACCACTTCTTCCCAGCACTTTCAGCGCTGACAGTGTGCTGCAGGTAATGGGATCTGAATCCACAGCAATCACAGCCCTGCTACAAAAAGCAACCAGGATCAAGCACCACAGACAGGAGAACACCACATAGGGAAAGAAAATGAGGAATGAGTGTGAAAGAATAAAAAGAAGCAAATGAGTACGTGGGGACGCTCCTCACAAGGCACTCTCCATGTCTCACTTGAGTCTTGAGGCACTCAGCTTCAAATGCACGTAAGCATGCAATTAAACATTTTTTCCTTCCTGGGTACAATAAGAATTCTTCCTCTATCGTTGTAACTCAAAAACACAGAAATGCCCTCTCCTGATGTTTTTGACAAAGCATAGGTCAGTTTTGGCTCTTTCATCTGTATTCTATTTTGCTGCCTCTGGAGTCTGTGCAGAATGCTGGAGTTCCTCCCAGCATGAAGGAAGCTGTCACTCTGCCTTAAAACTCTGATGGTGAAAGCTAAAAGTTGATTACAGTAACCAGAAACACCATAAATTCTGAGTTGTATCCTGGCAGAGCCTGGAATTTTAGTTTTGAGGCTTCTGTTTTTGGTAGAGAGGAGATGCAATACGGAGATCGTATCTTCTGGGTCCCAGCAGGAGTGGCCTTTGGGTTCAGTAAGACTATGAGTTGGTCCTATCTTAGCCATTAACTTAAGCCCGATATCTCATGCCAACAACAGATTCTCTGAAACTCTGACCACGTTTGACCTGGTATTGAAGCAAACACAGGAGTTCCCAGTTTAACAACTGAAATCTGTATGTCCCCCAACCTTTGCAGGTACTACTGAATGTTGTAACTTTGAGCCGTTTTCGGGTTTCTACTAAGATCTACATGACTTTGATAGACATGGTTCAGGGATATAGGGAAAAAATGTAGATATTTATGGCTGGGATTTTTAAAAGATTTAGGCAATCAAATCCTCTTGGGAACGCTCAGCCTAAAAAACAGAATGCTACACACAGTATGCTATAAGCCACCCTCATAAGATCACACTTTTCAGCATCCTTAACACATCTGCATTTTAGCTGTATTTTTACTTTTAAAATTCAGTACTTAATATAAAAAAAATTACTTTGCTCTATAATGCCTGTTGATATACCAAAAAAACACATTTGTAAGAGGATTATCAAACTTTCATATATAAAACCAAGAGTTTTCTCATTCACAGTTGTCTTGGAATATTTTTAAATGAGCCTGTCTCTATCACAACAGCTTTGCGCAGTGAAGTTTACACATGAAAGACAAACTACAGGCACACATAATGAAACACGACAGCGGCAAACCTTCAGTGAGCTGTCCTACGAGTTACAAATACACCTTCAAGAAAATATGCCATATGCAACTACTCCCCAGAGGCAAATGTAAACTTGAAAGAGGTCTCCCCTGAGCTTCTTTCAGCTCAACTACTTTTTCAACTACTCCACAAAAGCAGAGGTGAAAAGCACTTCTCCTGCAGATGCCTCTCCTAAGAAAAGAGAGTAGCGCCTTGATCGGGGGAACATGTGACAAACTTCTAGATAGCCTAAAAGAAAAAAATTATTTAGGGCTATTTAAGCAGGAAAAATATTTATTGCTTCTACCATCGTCTCTATGTCACAATTAAGAGCTAAACAAAATTTTCACTACAATGAACTCTCAAGGCAAAAATCAGAATGTTTCAGCTCGACAACTGTAAATGAAATATATGCAAAAATGCCCATCTAGGTTTTAAGTAAGTTTGGATAACTCAGTTTGACACCTCAAAATACAGAATTCAGCTTGTGCTGCATCCTTCAGAACAAGGAAGATAGATAGGTTGTACAGGATACAAAAGATGAGGTTATCTGCTCTACCGGTACCAGCAGAAAGAACCAGGGTCTGATGCTACCTCCTTAAGTTCAGCCCAAATTAAATAGTCCCAGAAGAACTCTGTTATCAAAATGAAAGGTAACAACAAGCTTTATCTTTTAATAGAAATATTTACTCAAGAGCAGGGGTCAGCTCTTCCGGCCAAGCCATGGCTTTAGGTGGGTGAGCACAGAGGGATTCGCCAAGCCGGGCATGCGGTGGTGGCGAGCACGAGGGTGGCCTGTGATGTGGCCAACACACGTGTATCCATGCAGAAGCCACCAGTGAGCAAGGACCAGCTTCACGAAGGCAAGAACAAAAACGTTGCCCGGGTAACTCAGATATTGTATGGGAGAAGGCCATGCAAAAGAGATGGAGGAAAGCTGACAGTGCTGTTGTACTACTCAACACAAGCCCACGGGAGCCATAGTAAGATTTTCCACTGAATCACTAAATGCGGTATTCCTTAAGGCTGTTAACTATCACATTTTCAGTGCTGATTTAAAAAGTAAATAAACAAACAATGAAATAAAAAAGCAGCAGGGTGGATTTAATCAACACATAACAGAAGAAAGCATTTTCTTCAGGTAACGTTTCCAAAAAAAATACTTTCAACCTATACTTTAAATGATTTTAGAAAACCATGCATAGTTCAATAAAACCCAAGGGTGCATTTATTCCTGAGAAAAGTCGTGCAGTCCATAGCCTCATCTTAAAACAGGCTTTTCTAGAGGGGGGAGGAGAAGGGGAATAGAAAAAAAAACTTTGGTTGTCCCTGGCATTTGCAACAAAGTCAGTTTATGCAAAATTAATGATTTTCTTGCGGGCACAGATTCCTGTAGTTAAATAGTCCACAGAGTAATTTAACCTGTTCCAGACTGGTAAGATAACAGAAGTCTTGGGAAAAAAGCAGAAAGTCATCTATAGCTTCCGCATTATCATGCATAAAGACAAATTTATGTATAGAATAACCGTATTTCAGATATTTATTTCTTACCATAAACTCTTCTGGCTCATGGGGATTAAAACTCTATAAAGGCAGCATCAAAAGCAGCAACCATGCCAGACATACCTGGGCAATTCAGACAGACAGTTTTCTAAAACTATCCCCTCCTCTTCAGGTAGAACATGACCTTCTTAGAAATTATCTACTGATCTACATCATCTGAGAAAGCAGTGAGCTGAGAAGGAGGCTGAATAAATAAAATAACTCTCTCCAACTTTTACAGAGATGAAAACCTTACTGGACTAAGTTTCCCAGAAAAACAAATGCAACAGAATCAGAACTCACAGGTGTCCACTTGAGGCAGTAACAGCATTAGCACTTTTCTAAATAATGCAAAACAGGATATTGCATCCAATATCATTGCACAATTACAACTGCTGGAAGAATTGCATAATTGAGAAATTGGGAGGTGCTGCTGCTGCAGCAGCGCTCTTGCGCGCCTGCCTGCCAGGAGGTAGCCCCGAGCCCAGCCTGAGCCCCTGGAGAAACGCAACAACTCCCAGGGTGAAAAGCTACCTTCCTTCTTTTACACATCTACAGTTCGCTTTTGGAAGTAAGACTAAAAGCAAGTAAGGATTAAAGAAGTAATGTTTTAAAATTTGTCAAAAAACTATGTTACTCCATTCTTTCAGGTCTATTTTGTGTTAAAGGGGCGTGTAAAGCAAGGCTAACTACTGGTCTTTTTTTAATCCTTAGGAAGCTTTGAAATCTCCAGTCAGCTTTCCATCCTCCTAAAAGACAGTTTTAGACTCCAGAAGGAAAAGATCCACTATCCCTCGCTTAAAGATGAGCTCCCTCTGAAGAGCTGTTAAGATAAAAACTAATTTCTGGATCTTAACACAATCTCCCCGGGGAGCAGGGAGAAGCTAAAGAGTACAACAGTATTATTGCTTCCTGAAGCCACAGTCTAAACGTTAGCCTGTCCAAAACACAGGCTCAGCCCCAAACTCTTGAGTGACCTTGACCCGATTAAGAGATATATATACAAACACAGAAATGCAGTCAGGTCACTTAATTCAACATCCATTAAACAAACAGTAAATAAATGTCAGCTGCTCTTTGGAAATGATCATAGTTAAAGCCTCATAGTGAAAAAGATTAACAAGAACCTATGCCTATCTCACTTAAACGGCAGTCATCGAATTTCCCACTTTATATTCCACTCTGGCCCCGTGGAAGCCAATGGGCGTTCGATACTGCCATCGAGACGAGGCCTCTCGCAGGCTGGAGCAGCTCCAGGGCTGTCAGCCCACACTCGCGCTTTCAGGTCCATGCACATTTTATACGAGCTACAAGCACATTATTGAGGTTATCTCAATATTAGTGAAAAACTTTCACAGATGGAAAAGTTCATTAAGAGAAAATTATCACAAATGTGCTGGCATCACAAGAGTGTTTTGGATGCAGTTTGATTTTCTCCATTTTTACATTAGGCAAATTATAGCCTCTGTAAATTTCAAGCCGTGATAACCTAAGATGAATACTAACTTAGACACCTAAAATTCCATGCCATCCAGTTTTTGTCCGTACTAAATCATCTAGCAACTCATCCCTTCTCCCTGTCGTTCACAAACTGAGGGATGAAATTTTGCATGTTAGTCCAGTCCAGCGATGAAATCAGCTGGATTATTTTGGAGGTACTGGGAACAGTTGAGGAGGGCTGAATCATAGTTCAAAAATTCTCCGAAGTGAACACTTAACTGAAGATCTAAGGTCACAGAATTTTGAACTTTCCTGATTAAGCAAGCAAAAAGTCGTTTTTTTCTGCTCCCACTTGAGCACAGGTCCTTCCTACTATGAAAAAGGCAAATTAACAACAAAATACAGAGGCTGCCTTCAGTTTGAAAGGGTATATACAATTAGGTGCACAGACGCCAACCACCTCTCACAGGATGTACAGAGCTAATAAGAATACTGCACTGCAAAAACGTCGCATTTTCTATTCTTGTTTTCTTTACATGGACATCTTCATTTACTGTTGTTTTTAATCCATAACACAAAGACTTCATATTGCACAGCGCAGCCAAATAAAAACTGGTAGTATCTTTAACTGGAGGAATTCACTCACTCAGGTGGCTGGATTTTCAACATTAATGTTAGATTAACACTAATTGCCTAATTATCATGAAAGGATTGCAAGGAAAACAATTATGCAATCAAAGTTACACACCTCAGTTCTAGTAGCTAACGCTAATAGGAAGACTATTGGGGATCATTTAAAGCAACCTGTAATTCTTAAAGATCAGAACGAGAACAGGGCAGACGACACACAACAGATGAATCCACCTTGCTTTCCATAAGGTTTTTTGCTTCATCTTCCAAAGGGTCTAATGCTGCTGCTTGCATCCTGGTTTTCAGGTTTTGTACCCAAATGCTTATCCAACCTTTTTATATCTACTGCAGTGTTTAGCTGCATGGTATCCGTCCACCCAGAGATGTGCCAGGTGAGGACAAAGGATGGTTTGTGCCTCCCAGCCATTACTCACATGCTACCAGTATGTGCTGGAAACCAGCTCTCAGGGAGCCATTGCATGCTTTTTTCTCCAGCTTGTCTTCCCTCTTCACCAACAAAGCCCTATTCAGGGGCTTTTTGTAAATACAGATTTGCTTCAGTTTTAGAAACCCTCACCCCAAGCAAAGCCAGGAGTTCGTGTGGGCAGGCTGAGCCAATGAAGTGGGGACGTGATGGATAAAGGCAGAGATGAGCAAGTCTTGCAGGCAGTGACAAGCGCAATGACAAAAAGAAAGCCAAAGCCCAGAGCGTATCAGAAAACACGGTGGGAGGGTATGTGAAGTGTCGGGGGCAAAGTCTCAGGCGGAGGCTCCTGTCCAGCAAGGGTAATGCCACTGGGGACACTGGGGACCGGAGTCTGAGTCCAACTTACAGCATCCCCTTTTCCGTCCAAAATCTTCTGGGTGAGAGAACCTGAACTATTGAGTTCAAAGCGTTCCAAGTTCATTCCCACAAGGAACTACCATGATTCACAGTGAGCAATTTGAATGTTGGGGATGTCATGATGTTCAGGAGCCACCCACCATCCATCAGTTTTAGTACCGTGTTGGGAACAGTGCCTAGAGCTAAAATAATTTATCTCCACACCAATCTGAGTTCAGGGCTAACAAGTTAATTATTGATGTGCACTTAAGTCATTCTGATCTATTTCCATCTTTCAAACTCCGTACAGGTCCCTTTGTTAATCCCAAATTATTGACAGCTGAAGGATAATTAATCCATCATTACTTGGAAAAGCTACAAGGTTTTCTATATTCCTTTCCAATCACTGAGGCTGGCATATGGTAGTATCCTATAAAACAATTCTGCATTTTACATTCTTATTAGGTTCTTTCACCTTCTGTTTCTTAATTCTAAGATACTAAGCAATGCCTTGATTTAGTTCCAAAATAAAAGTTGCATTCATTTGAACTCTGATGCCTTCCAGCTAACCTCCACCAAATACAATTTACTTAGAAATCCAAACCTATCTAGCTGGGCTGGATAAGACGCTTGCAGCTAAAAGCTGCTTTGTTAATGAACATTGTGCTCTTACGTTTGAATAAAATGAAAGCTTCACTAAGGAGAACCAGAGAGGACCTGCACTCTGACTCAACCTAACCGGAAGAGACATTCAGCTGTATCAATACATTCATCCAAATGGTTCTGCTAATTAAAACCAAACGACTTCTTACAAATGGAGCAGCAGTTTAGCTTGGTTTGAGTAGGCAGCATGTGACTCTCTGCTTTCAGTTCTTGCAAATGTGACAGACATAACAGACAGACGTTAAGCAAGAAGCCAGTGCCTCCACAATGCATTTATGGCCAAACTTGAATTTCCTTGTAATTGCACTGTGGTTA
Source organism: Struthio camelus (assembly GCF_040807025.1). NCBI lineage: Eukaryota > Metazoa > Chordata > Aves > Struthioniformes > Struthionidae > Struthio > Struthio camelus. Next base: position 12,553,468 of record NC_090952.1, on the reverse strand, counting down.
TAAAAAAAGATTATGAATGGGTTGGAATTCTTCTCCCGGAATATATTTAGAGCCAAATTAGAATTCTTCTGATGGACATCAAATGCAGTCCTTCAATGAAAGGAAATCTCCTAGACCTGAGTGGGCTTCCTGTGAAAGTTGCTTCTGGACCAATCTGAAGAAAAAGCACAGATTTTAAACTTAATGCTACAAAACTACTTCAACATAGTCAGAAAGCACTGGCTGCATTTACAGTTCTTAGAATATTTAACATATGCAAAAGGATTTCTTTCTGACGCCATGAATCACAGAGAAAAAATAAGATGTCTCTTCCTCAAACATGCATGCATGCCGGTCATACCTATTAAAGCAAATTTGGTCCTGTGTCAAAAGGCCACAAAGATGGCAACCATATGAACCACTACAGAGAGACAAACTGGGGGTAATAACAACCTTATTAGGGGTACTTTTTCCTAGAAATGCTTGAAGTTCCTTTAGAAATATAAACTTAGAGGTCTAGCAAACTCTTTCAGATTAAAAGTGCTCACGAGTAATTACAACCCACTGGTGACCACCCCGGCATAAGTTTCAGGTATTCAGTGCCTCTTGAGAGTTGACCTTTAATAAAGATGAGCTGTTGATGTGCCCTGAAAACGGTACTGGAAAATACATTACTAATGACACAGATATGAAATACATTCCATCTTCTCCAAGCTTTCAAAAAGCAAAAAAGGAAGAAACTCAGTTTTAAAGGAAAGTCAACTGAAAAATCCTTGGAAAATTTAGGCGTTAGGAAGGAGAAAACCAAAACTGTCTTTCACACATGAAGTAATTTTTTTACAAGCTCCAGAGTCATTTCATTTTCTATCAAGTCTTCAGGACAGAAGACTGCTTTGCTTGTTACTCCACCATCTCCCCTGCCCCCTAAAAATCCAATTGCACATGCTAATTTACAAAGCTGCAGGTGGTCATCATCGGTTCACTTCTGATCCTTATGAAACACTCAAGATGCACAGTCCTTTTGTCTTGTCTAGCATCAAGCAAAGAGCATAGCTATTCGTCATCATTAGAGACCTGGTAGACATGCTCTCAGAGATTCGCTTCTGTTCACAGAGGCCAATTTGCTGGAAAGAAAAGAAATCTGTGCTCTTAAAGCTCACTGAGAAAAGTGAAGCTTGCATCTCTCCCACCACCTAGCGTATTTACAAAATGAGTTCATTAGTCTAGCATGTATAATTTAGTCTTCTGTGTGACTACGGAAAGGAAACAGGACAGCAAGGATAGGCATGTATGCAAGGAGCTTCATAATAATAAACTTCTCAGCACAGACAGGAAAGCTGAGCCAGGCGCAAAGAACATCCGACTAGGCTCTTGCACCGTGCCACGTTTTTCAAGTGATAACCCTTCTCCTGCGCCAGACCCACACACACTGCACTGCCTCGTCAACAGGTCCTGCTGGATGCCGGATTCGTGGTGTCACCTTCCCAGGACAAGTAAGTTTGCACACTGTGATTTGCCTCTCTGTCATTCCTTCCTTCTGATCACAGTAAAAAATCCCAACAAATACACCAACAACAGAGACCAAGCTATAATTGAAAAAACGACAACTTCCCAAATCAGATGTGACTGTTACCCAAATCAGGAGGGGAAGAAAGAGTAATTCATCCTGGCACCCTAATTAATTATCACACAAATTGCTTATTGATTTTCTTGTGTTCACACTGATACTTTATGAAGTACACTCATTTCACATGAACTTCTCACAGAGAGGTGACACTGGCAGAGCCAAGCAGAAGCAGACATACAAGGATGCCAGGTCTGCATTTCTGCAGGGGTCAGGGCACATCCGTCCCTGCGTGGCACTGAATCTCAGCAACAAGAAATGAGGTTGTCCAACTCACAAAAGCTAAATTTTAAAGTAATGATTTCCCAGTGATGCAACCTAGCTCTTGCTGGCAAAAGCAGCTAAATTCCCAAGGTCATCCTTGAGCCACTTCAGCTTCTTGAAAGCCTCCTACCTTGGGCAATAGACTGAGTTCACAGAGAAGTACCTAATAGAATATTTTCTAATTATAGAATTAAGTACTGCTACAGAATAAACGGCAGAGGTATGTCAGGCTGGAGGTAAAGATTTGTACAATTAGCACTCTCTCATATCAAATAACCTTTTACAGCTATTCTTGAATTGGGAATTCATAGTATCAGGAGGTTCACCTATCATCATCCGTGAAATATCATGCCACTAGAATAGCCAAATTAAAACTGTTTAAATCTTATCTCTACAACAGTACAAGCGCATACTATTTAGGTTGCTGACTTTCTTTGGCATGTTCTGGGTGCAAAGGAAACATCTTAACCATCAAAATTTTAGTTTGCTTTACCGTGTTTTGAGCGGGTAACAAACCGGTTTGCAATACATGATCACAGAGAAACTGCCTGTTCTTAGGATGAGCGTATAGCAGATATGCCACAATGATCAAGGAAAATTCTTGAGGATAGTGTCTTGTTTGCTTGTGCACAGGGAAATAGCTAAGGTCGCATTTCCAGCACTCCACAGCCAGTAAAATCATCTCCATTACAGTGATAAAAGCAACCTCTGAAGGTGTTTCTGCCTAGTGAAAGACCTGCCAAAGAGGAAGCACAAATAACCACAGAAAGGGCATAGCATGATGCTCTCTTCTCTAGCACTGCTGGTGGGATAGTCTTTAATTCTAGCATCAAAAACCAGACATACATGAGCCAGCAAAACACTCTTACAAGCCTGTGTAACTGAGCATGCAATTGCATGCTGGATTCAGACACAATTCAACAAAGCATTAACAGAATCTTAAATCAGGATCAGCCAATGGCCCAGAACTACCCATCAAAACTACCAATAGCCTCTGCTACACTCCCTGCCAAAAACTCTGGATTCCCCTTAGACAAAAGCAGAGCCGATGTTTGCAGAATCTACGGGATCTGTTCAAAGTCACAGGTTGGGAGAGCCTGCGATGGACCATATTTTGCACAGCTCACAGGAAGTGCTCAAATGGTCACAAAATAAAAGTGATTCCAGTTTAACAAGAGGAATTTTTGAGGGTTGGACAAGAGGCACCAAGACTTCTTTAGAGGTTGGCCTGGCTCGAGGGCTACTCTGGACTTGGAATCTCCCCAGCCAGCTCTGATTTTATCTTCTTTACACATATTTCCCCTCCCAGACGCCACTGCACTTGAGCGGGAACCACGTGCTCAGAGCTAACAAGAACAGAGAGGTTTAGAGACAGCTCTTGGTGAGTGCCCATGACACAAACACCGCGTCAGGAGAACGAGCTTCCTGCCTTAGGAGCACTTCAGACTCCACCAAAGGCTATCGACCCTTATTTGTCAAGTAGCAGCTCTGTAAATGTTGTAAAAACAGGCTTTTTTCTGAGATTACCAAAACTTGTTTGGGCAAGCTCAGAAAACAATAAGGAACTGCCTCATGTCTGCATATCTGCTGGAAGCCGGTCTCTGACACCCATATATACACGGGTGAACCAGGTGAACTCCTTAATATAACATGCTCCCAAAAGGGACAATGCCAAGAATTTTCAAGGTAAACTCTGAAATAAATTACAGTAACAATGACCTCAGTAGTCCCCAGAATATGGGATACACTCCAAATTCACCTATTTCCATCTCAGTTTGACCTGCACATGTTTCTTTTCACAATGCTTTCATGATCAGAAAAGAAACCAAATAATCTGACCAATTTACAACACATCTTGAGCCTCTGAGCCCCCCAAACCCTGGATACCTGTGGAAGGAAGTAGTCTTACTTTGTGCAGTATCAGGACAGACCTATGCAGATTCTTCTGAACGTTTTTTTCAGTAACTTGCCTCAGAGCTTACCTTGACAATCTCACTGTCACAGAGTTACTTAACTGCCTGCCACAGGAAGGATGTCTCGTCTTTGAATTGTTCAATTAAATGGACCGGTTTGTCAATCCAATACTTCTATTAAAAGCTTACAGAATATGCACCACTGTAATGAGTGCGTAGACAATTATTTATAGCATTGTTTTAGACACAGAGATGCAACAGTGTTTGTAATGAGCACCATTAAAAAAAAATCAGTTTCTTTGCCCCATCGCCCTCAAAAACCAAACTAGGCAAAGAAATAAATTGCTCTGGGACCAGCAGATCTAACAGATCCTGCTTTCTTCTCCCTTGGGTTCCAGAGGGCACAAACTTGAATTAAAACTTTTTGTGCAGCTGGTGAATCCACAACCTCTCTGTCCTTTCGACTCCCAGAAGTCTAATAAATGAGCTTATCCTTTAGTCTCCTTCTCAATGTGAGCCATTCACACCTGTATCTGGTAGCCATTTTTATAAAATTAAAATTACCCATGACATCTTTTCTCCCTTGACAAATTTAGGGAACAGATTCAAAAGTCTGGGGGAATAGGGGACAATGGAGAAACACACGCACAGAAGGTGATCATGTTATCCTCACTTGCTTAGGCAAGTAGACTAAAAATGATCAGACCCCGCCCAAAAAAGAATATAAGCTCATATTTTGTAGCTGAGGCCTTCTGCACAATGACAGGCGCAGATAACCACAGCAAACCCACGCCATGGCTAGGATATCTCACATGTGAAACTCTGGCTGAGAGCACAGATTTTCAACCCCAAAGCTCCCGCCAGAACCTCCCAGGTGGTAAGAAAGATAGATGGAGCTGGCCCTCAAACATTCAGGGCATTGAGAAGTCCACTGTGCACTGAAAAGCGCTCAAAATGATGGTGAACGAACCACTGCAAAAACCCAAACAAGGCATGATAAGAGTACAGCGCCTTGCTAAGCTCCCAACGAGAACCCAGAACAGCTTAAATGCTTGCTTTGATACAAGCTTGAAAACAGCCTATTATCCCAAATCTCTCTGACAAATGGATTCTCTAGGACAGAAGAATTAAATTAGTTAGCCAAAATTAACCTCCAAATCGGCCATAAAGATGGGAATAACTAAGGAGTCTTGTCTCCTTGAATTTTTCCCCCCTTTTTTTTTTCTTTTTTAAAGTATATTGGGCACAATGCCCTGTGATGCAGAGATTGCAGCTCTGAGGGAAGCAAGTACATGGACAGAATGGCTTGCTGCATTTAATGATGGATATCTGGATCAAACCAATACTCTAATTCTGAAAAGTGATGAAGATTAGAGTATGCTTTCCTTGTTCCAGAGGAAAACATAAGTAATCTACTTAAATGAAAATCAATTTTAGGTATTCCTTTATTATGCTTTATGGTCTGTGAAGTTCCTTTCTTTTCATACTATTACATGAATGGTATGTAAATCCCACACTGATAGATTTTCCTTTCGAAAAGTAGTGGAGGTCTTAACTTTTTAATACAAATTATTCCTTGGGAATCATTAGCTGCTATTCAAGCTGTTTAATTCAAAGAGTTATATCTCTCATTCAGAAAACTTTAAGTGACACTAATCGGACCCAGCTATTTTTATTATTAACGTACAACAATGCTAATCTGGCATGACTAGAGTCTTTAGCCAGAGTATTAAGGGCTTCTTCTCTCTAAAGTGGGATTTAATAATAAAAAATTAACATTTTTGCATAATCTGCTTACGTGTGCTGCATTCGCTGAAGATTTGCTCCAGCATTTTATTCTCTTTTCTGATCCTCTATACAGACATGCACATCCTAAAAATGAAATGATGCATGTTTGGGAGCTAATGGGAGTCTTTTTTTTTTTTTTCAAAGATGTATCATGCGCTACACAATAACACAGTCTCTGTGATAACACACACACAATCCTCATCAGTTACGTAATCATAACACAGCTGTCAATTTTCATGTCACTTTATGTTTTGAAAGATCAACAGAGCACGTATGTGGCAGACATGCCTCTGTAACCATGCTTCACTATTGGCACAGGCAGGCAGACCATCCCAAACAGTGGATCTGAGCTCACTCCACAATGGTTTAAGCAGAGGAAGGAGCAAGTCCAGTAGGTAGATGCTTGTATGGGAGGCTAATAAATCAATACATTGAATTAACCCCATTATGAACTTATTTTACCAGTGACCGAAGTGTTACAAGAAATGAACTTGGTCAGAAGTTCCACACAAATTGCAATCCAACATATTCAAGAGCCTACAGGGGCACAGCCACAAAAGCGCTGAATTAGGTGTGAAATACCTTTATACCTCTTTACCGGGTGATGTTGAAGAAGTATAATCAGACTTGTACAATAACATCCACTCTAATCAGAAACAGTACAAAGAAATTCAATTCCCTTCACTGTTTGATTTTGACTAGTCAAAGGCAAGAAGCCGGCAACAGATCTCTTACGATGTCTACAGAAATTATCCTTTTGGTATGTAAGTTGTTCTCCCTTTACAACGCGCCTCCTTTTTTTTTTTTTTCTTGTCTTTCCTTTTTTGTGGAGTTCAGAGCTGAGCCTTCCAGTCCCTATGAGAGCAATCTAGTTATGCCCTTCCCCTGGGAGCCACCGTGAGCCGTGCAGCCCTTTGAAAACGGGGAAAATTGAGAGACATGCACAGCAGGGCATCACAGACCAGAGAAAGATCTAGATCGCTAAAATTAGGCCCGAGCCCAAATGGACTAAACCAAGATCTGTACTAAGAAACTATTTACAAAGCTCCTGGAAACTGTATTTTTTCAGGCCTCTTTCCTGATCCTCACTTGAGGAAAGTGCATCCCCTAAATGTAACACTGCGTGCTTGGGTTTAACAGGAGCCTCTTTCCTATATTCCCTTTCACATTCTCACGTTTTTGCAAAAATCAGCATTTTCTCTGGCAGAAGAAACCCTGACAGCAGCTCTCCTCTAACACCAGAGCCGCAGCCAGAGCAGGAACAGCCCAGGAAGGCAGCGCGCGGGGGAGCTGGGGGACGGCAGGGAGCGGCCGCCGGCAGCAGGACGGGCCCAGCTCCTCGGCCCCAGCCGCAGCAGTCACCTGGCAGGAGCTGCCAAGCAGGCAGGCGAGCAGCTGGCAAATTTTCTTCCACTGTGCCTGAAACCAATTTTTATCTAGAAATATTTCAGCCCTGGTTTTTCACGGTTTTTTAATTAATTTCAAACTCTTTTAAAACTTTCTGTGCAATTTTGAAATGCGTTTCAACCTCTGATGAACCAACGTAAAAACGTGAGTGAATGCATGATATGCTTTCTGAGAGAAAAGCGCTAACAGTGAGCACTGACGGTGTCAGAACAATAGCTGTGCATCAGGTACAGGACAGGGTAGCTTGCAATGCAGTTAATACAGCATAATAACATGTCATTACCACAAAATCTAATTCAAGTTTATCTAAAAAAAAGGTCAAGGAATTTCTGAGTCCGAACACACAGGAATACTGACTTGCGTCCACAAATCCTTGTACGCCAGCTGCAGTCAGGAGCTGGGACCACTTGCTCAGGCTGTGGCAATCTCATTTGAAGTTGCATTCTCTCTTTTACCAACAGGTCACGCCACTTTGTTTTTAAGAAGTGAGGTGAAAAGGCCAGATCCATTACGCAACCACAAGCCGTTCCCTGCGGGTACCTCGGAGCTCTGGCTTACATTACCCTGGGATGGATGAAGTGTTTCTTCATTCCCAGCTCTCTGCCTTCTCTGGCTTAGCCACCTGCGTGACACTGCTGAAGCGCTGCAAATTACAGTCTGGCGTAGTACGAAAAAAAGAAAACGCTGCTGCCCTACATTAACGAGTCAGGCTGTAAATTGACTTGTCAGGAGCTGTAGGTGATAACTGCGTTCCTACGAGTTTCAGGAAAACAGACAGCCCAGAAGGGGAGGGAGACTCCGCCACTTGCACCAGAGCAGACACACGCTGCCCCTCATCGGGCGTCAGAGAAACCCTTCGAAAGACACCGCTCGCAGCTGCGGGAGAGGCACCTGCCAGAGCTCACCCGTCCTGGCCCGTGACGCTGAGGAACATGACACGGGTAAGAGGAAGCTGCGCTGTGCCAGTGCTCCCCAGATTCTTCTAATATGTGATGGTTAGCAGCAACATTTGGTTTTGCTTCTCTGCTTATGCGGTTACTGTCCAAAACCTGACTGGGCTCCAAAGCTACCGTCACTCGAGCTCTTCTGATAAAGTCCTTTCTGCCCAACACTATCATCCCGCGTAAGCGGAGCACGGCATTTCAGCCCACAGTCAACAAGCAGTGCTGAGGGAGAAAACACTCTGGCTTTGGAAGGAGAACACGTCTTGTGTTAGTAAGATATAGCATTTGAAACAGTGATACTTTTTATCACATTCTTTTAGTATTAATTTTGGCTAATTCAGTGTGACAGTCTCTAATATGATCAGTCTTGCATACCCTACTGGTAACAACTGACACTAATTCAATACGATTCTGATGTCATAGGATGGGGGGAGGAAATTGTTGATGTGGTAAAACAGAAAAGATAAGTGCCTTTTAGTAGGCTTTTCATGTATCGGATTCAGGCCTGCTAATAATTTTCAGATAATCTGATATTATCTCCCCATATAAATGAATACATACCCTGATCAAGACCTTTCTATTTTTTTTCTTGTACCAGATAGATATATGCATTGAGATCCTTTAGTAACTGCTTATAAAGTAACCTTTTCCACTTCACATTATTACCAAAATTCTTTCCATTTTCAACCACCAGAACGGGAGGTATTGCAGTAATTGCTTCACTAGTATTGCATATAGTGAAAAGGCTCCCCCTTCCCACTTGATATTTCAGTGCTCGCATATCCAAGCTACTCCACCACAGCATTACATCCTGAGATCAAATTTAATTGGTTTTCCAACGTGACCTGTATAACCTTTTCAGATCTGCTGCTCTCCAGACACAGTTCTCCACCTACTTAAGCGCAAACTATAGTCTTTCTTCCTAGATGTATGACCTGAACTCTAGATCACTTTAAAACCCATGCTGTCCAAATGAACCCAGTTTACTGTGTTGAGTAACTAACCTGCCATCATTATTTACCACTTTGCTGGTTTCTAGCCCTTCTACAAACTTTATCAGAAGAAACTTTCATTTTACTTTATGCTAGATCACTGAACGACTGAAGAGCAGCAGGGCAAGAAAAGATCCCTGTAGAATATTCCAAGCCACTGTTACTCCTCATTTACCTTTGGTCCATTTTGAGAAAAGCAAAACGTTAGTACTTTTCTCATATCTACATCTTTTGCTATAGCCTGTGATCTGAAATATACTCCTCCATTAATCTAAACAAGACATCTGAAGGAACTTTTAATTTGAATTTGGCAAATTAACCACAGCATAGAATCCTTCAAGCAGGACATCACATCACCAAAGATGTCACATTACATTTAATTCAGTCAACATATTAAAGCAAGACTTGAATATTTCAACAGTTTCATCAGAGCAGGATCAACTGTGAAGGTACAGCTGTAACACTAATAATCCTGAGAGCATACAGTGCACGAGATTCATAGGCACAGAATGCAGGACTTCGTATTTCTAACATTGTCAAAGCAATTACCTGGCATTAATATTTATGTACATAAAAAGGTATGATCGCAAGAGCAATATCCCCCCCTATTTCCTTTTTTCTATGCCATAGCAAAGAAAACAGAACAAAAAATACAGGCTATTTTCATACCTTGTCCTCAGCCTGGGAAGACAGCAAATACTGATTAGCAATGGGACTGATGTTACTAAAGTAACAGGACCCTCCATTTTTGCAGATTACAAAGGGTGTTGTTTGGTTTTTTTTCTTAATAAGGCCCTTGTTGCATGAAGAAAATCATTATTCAAAAATCAACTGGACAAGACTTACATTGACTGTAATGAGCTTGGGCTCAAATCCTGGGCTGATCTGCTTTAACCCACAATAAAATTTAGAAACACAGAGAGCTCTTATATCAGTGCACGTGACATCAAAGTCAGATTGAAAGCCTCAAATTCAACTGGTAAAGCTGATATAAGTCTCAGTCCTGCAACGCTGTAATGTATGGAGAGGAGATGGCATGAACATTGACTAACCCATCCTAAAAAGATATTATTAATTTCTGATATATTTGACAACTAACAATTTCTTGATAAGAAAGCTTATTAGGAAACCTGTGAATCACAGACGCACTCGCATTTCTCTCCAGGGATCAAAACCATAGATATATTGCATTCACCTACGAAATATATAACAGCCTGACAGCAGAGAAAGATCTATCAGATCTCCCTATGTAGACAGTATGGCCAAGACTGCATTTGTAGTTTTTAAATATCTGCAGTAATTAGCCAATAAACTGCCCATGGGGCTCTGTCTCTTTCTCCCTCTGGTTTCCATTCTAAAATCTGACAGGCCATCACTTACCATGGCTGCTCTTCTACCAAAAGTTACTTCTATACTTCTACACATCAATGTCTTCATCTAAATTGATTTAATTCTACCTTGTACTTCTCCCCCTGGTGGGCAGAGACTTCAGATGTATCTCCATGCATCATATGCCATTTAGAAATTCTTACATTAATTTAACTCATTGTGAGCCATGGCAGAAGAAGAACAGGAACTTAAGATGAGTCTGACCAGGCAGAGGATGACAGTCAGCAAAACTGAATAACCATTTGTACCATGGCAACACACAAAAAAGGCACTGCAGGCACAGGCCCAGCTCTGCTAGATGGTACACAGTTGGGCAACTGGATGCATAACCAGATGTACTCATAGCGGGATGAGATTCAGTCTTATTTTACAGATGTTTAGAATAGGCCTAGCTGAAGGGAGGGGAGCACAAAGAGAAAAAAAAAAGAAAGGAAAGAAAGAGGTGCAGACAATGAACTGAGAGAGGAAAGCAGCACATAAAGGGGATCTCACAAGTCCCCAGAGTGGAGGTATGCCTCCAGGTCCCCCGCTACTAGACAAGGGAAGTCTCATAGAAAGTGCAGATGTTGAGTTTTTCTAAATTAACCACAAAAAGTCAAGACACATCCTTCCTCAGTAAACCCTTTCAAACCCACATATGGGAACCAAGCAGCCCCAGGGCTCTAGCCTTCTGGATCTTTTTGCTGCCTCCTGCAAATTTAATAGCAGGAGCGAGCAGGTTTTAGGGAGAAAGTCTTTTGTCCGTATGCCTGCTTGCCACAGCACAGGAGGCCAGGTAATAAACTCCACAAGCATGACTATCCCAATGGCCCAAGGAGACAGAGACTCTAAATCAATAAATAAAAATGCCTTAAAAACAGGCTTAACACATAAAAGCCTGCAAACGAAAAGAATTGAGACTATCTAGGCATGTTCTTTCACCGTAAATTAATGTTAAAAATATTGAACGTTCTGAAAAGCAATAAGTTTTCACTCTTCAGTTGATTTAACCAAATGTAACAAGACATTAGTCATTCTAACTCCCACTCTCAGAAACGCTTTATTCACCCTCTGAAAAGAAGTGAGAGAAAGATCCATTTTTCGGATTTGTGTAATTTCATGTAATTGTTATTTGTCAACTCTAATTAGTGGGCTCATTAGGTATCTTCTCTTTTGATATTCATGGAACATTTGGCTTCTTTTCAAAATGTATTCTGATGGATGGGATGCCTGGGATGAAGATGGCTCTTCTCTGAGCCTCCACAAAGAAGCAAGCCTACCTTCAGGAGATGGTTGTCTTTCCCCTTTCAGTGGGAACCTCAGACACACAATTACCAGAAGGTGGGGTACCATGTTATGCCGAATCCGGATGACACCAGGCCAGGTAGCCTGAAAAGGGCTGAAATTTGAAGGATTTTGGAGTAGGCTTTCTTGCAGCACAAAGCTGGCAGAAGCCACACAGGATTTCTGAAGGACAGGAAGCCACCACCTGGAAAAGCGCACAAAATAAAGTACCTGGGAACACATACATGTGGTGCGATAATATAAGGGCTCTAAGACAGCTAGATGGGAGAACAGTGATACTTCTCGCCTTTTTATTTTCTCTGACTGGTTGACGATGGCCTGGGTAATGTCTTTAAACTGTCTACTTTGGAGAATCCTGGGCCAAGCTGAAGGTGGTATGCAGACCTCACTTACTCAGGCCTACCAGGACTGAACAACAAGGACCTGGAATTAGGGGGATAGAACTTCCCAAATCTTATGAGCCTGGACACATAAAATCATCTAAAAGACAGGCAAATTGGCCGTTCACGTGATGTCTATGAGGCCATAATCTGTTTGACAAGATCATCATCTATTTAATAAGACTAGTTGAAACAAGCTGGAAGATAAGTAACTGAAAGAAAGTCACTGTGTGAATTACTGACAGCTTGGAGCTCAACTGGTTGTACACTTTTACAATCTATAAACTGCAAAAGTCAAATCTTGCAGGCCTCAGGCCCTCTCTGATTGGCAATGGCTCTGGGCAAAATAGGTTGTCAAGTGCTCCCAGAGGGCTAAGAGGGACTGACTTCTCACCCCCTGAAGCTCTTTCTGAGTGGAAGAGCACCCCCAGCTGCACTAAGGGCTCCCCCGCACTCAGCCCTGCTTCACAAGGACACGTCCAGAGCTGCCTCGAATCAGCGAGAAGGGTCTCACCGCCGACACAAGACGGCGTTGGGCCCGGCCCTCCGCCACAGCAGGCATCTCGAGGCAGTCCCAGCAGGCCAACATGCAAGCGCGTGAGGCGAGGGCAAGAGCTGCAGGTGCCGAACCCGGGCATCACGCAGCGCGTCGGACGAGCTCTGCGCTCCCCGGCAGGGGAATCGCGAGGGCTGAGCGCGCCCGCCCCGGCTGCAGCTCCCGTGGGACACCTTGGGCCACCAGGGGCCCCGTGGTCCAGCTTCTCCTTTAGAGGGTGCAGAATAGGAACGGATCGACAGGGGACGTGTTTGCAAACTGGCTTTAAAGGTTCGTCTGCTGCTCCTGGCAGGGGAGCCCAGGCAGCTCCTGTCAGGCTGGCGCGTGCCAGTTGCCATCGCAGCCTCCTGAAAATGCATCAGACATCTTTCAAGTCCATCACTACTTTGGTGTTCACAGCAGGTCGTCTACGGAGTTAACCAAGTAAAATGTAACGGCCTTCCTATTACGTGTTTATTGGTAAATATTTGTTGCACCATTCCAAAAATAGTGTTTTAAAACATCATTACTGAGATCATAATCTCAGCCTTTAAAAAAAATCAATAGAATATTTACTTCCTTAGGTTAATACATTTACTGTGCAGATTGCCAGTACTTCACTTCCAAGAGCTCCATGCGAATATTGATATCTGAACTATATAGACATAACTTTATTTACTGTAGAAAAGCATATTAATACTGATTTATTTAAACTCTTTACCAAAGTGGCAGTTCAGTTTAATCAAATACCAAAGTAATTGGGTTATGTTTGATTTTAAAGTTTGAAAACTCAACTCCAGGGTTTATCAAAGACTGATTTTATCAAGGTTATTATCATTAAAAATTTACATCATGTAGCGTGGCTAGGCTGTCTTTACTGGCAAAACGCCAAGCAGCAGACCTTCACCTGACTAATTGCCCGCGACCGTAATTCCCAAAGCGCTCTGCACTTTGGGCCATAGACTTACAAACACCAAGTTTTGCACCAAAAGCACCAGGAGGAAAACCCTCTTATATTGTCAAAAGGGAAAAAGCACACTGCTCTTTTATGGTGCAAAAACCACACGCGCCCCAGACGCTACTGCAATGCCAACCAGCATTACGCCCTTATTCCTCCTTACAGTCCTCCCCCCGAAACCCGCTGCCTTCCTGATGCAGGGTGAAGGATGGGGAAGACAAACGCCTGCGGTTAAATGCCCTCAGAGAGCGCTGCAGGAAAAACCTACGGTTTCTAGCAGCCCCTGGGGGCTTGACTGCAGAGAGGGTCAGGGCAGTGCTCCCAAATTTGCTTCAGGCAAAACTAGCTCTTGCCATTTCTCTGAACTGTTTAAAGTAGGCCAAATCCTGCTGCAACTGAGAAAATGATGATGATCCTCAGGGGCACTCCTCTGCCTCTCAATATTGCTGCCTCCTTGTCCCCACCAGCAATCGTGTTTTCCTAAACGCTTCCTACCTTGCCCAAGTCAAAAGCGGGAGCAGCAGCGCTTTGCCACCCCGCAGACACCTGAGCCCCGCAGCAAGCCACCAAGCGCAATAGCTTCTTCCATCGAGGCACATGGCTCCGGAGAAGCCTAAGCATGGAGGAGAACTGCAGTGCAGCTCAGGGGCAGCTTCAGCACTAAAACCCACTCTGCTGCCTCCCCCACGGCTCAGATCTGCCCGGGGGCTACGCCATAGTGAGAACAGACACCCCAGCGTGCACGCATGCCCAGGGGTGCACCAACACCAGGAGCTTGGGAGGGAGCAGCAAAGTCCCACAACAGAGGGGGAAAAGGTTGATAAAACGGATCCTGAGAATTTAAGGGAAATACTTATTTTCAACCAATAAGACCGTTACTGTCATTTTTGTAGTGCTTGCCCTTTGCTTTTTCCTGTTGCCTTACACCTCCATGCCCACCAGCTGCAGACGAAATGAAATCTATCCGAGGTATTTTTTACTATGAGACACCACACTTCAACAGCCACTAGCTACTCTGTCCAAAGAGCACATTCACCACTTGCTCAGGATTGGCATAAATCCACTACCTTCACCAGGGCCATCAGCAACCTCACTACAGTCTCACTGCTCCACACCAGGCAAGGAATTGTCCTCTCATCTCCAAAGCAGCTGATGAGGTGATTTGCACCACTCGTTTGACATCCCACAGATGACAATGAAGTCTTCTCCACGGCTAGTTATCCGTCCTCCTCTCTGCCTCTCTAGGACACACTCAAAGGGGTCAACATTGATTAGTAATAGTTGACTCTGTGACCCGTGAGGCACAGTGTAGCGAGGAGCTTCCTCTACGAACTAGAGGAGCTGCCAGTTCTAAATAAACAGAAGCTTCTGTTAGGAAAAAAAACCCGAGCTGATAGAGAAGCATTCATACTGAATAACTTTGACAAATCTTTTCTCAGAAGCATAGGTGCAAGAAAGCAGGGGCAGTTGGAAGAAAGCCACTACGTCGAACTAAGCATTCAAAATTATCTTCTGGAAAGAAATCTGTCCCATCAAACTGAATTTTTCTCATGTGAAGAAAAAAGTCCTCTTTGACAGAAGCAGCCAAAATAGAAGACAGTTAAAAAACCCCAAAACCCTTGTGACAGTTTGTCCAATAATTCTTTACCAACAGATTACTTGATTTTTCTTTGTGTTTGTACAGAAAGGTAGGTTCCTACGCCTATATTAGTTAATTATCCCAGAGTACACATTTTATGTGATGTTTTGGCCAAAAATCATTTTCCCCAGATTGTCAACATTTTCCTTTAAGTGAGAACTTTTGGAAAATATTAGGAAGGATATGTGAAAATTAAAAATGGCTACTGCCTCAGCTGAAGCTGAATACATCATTTCATAACGTCAACTCAAAGTTAAATATGTCCTCCTAATCATGGCTCTCAACTTAGGGAGTGCCAGGGCCCAGGGCTGTCGTGAAGAAAGAGGTGAAAGACACCTCTGCCAGGGCTCCTTCTCCTTCACACAGGAGCTTCTTTTATGTGGGAGCTCTTACACTGGGCCCCTGCCTGAGCTAACCCCACCTGCCCTGTGGCCATATCCATGCCCAGTCTCTTACCCCTATTCTGGAGCCACTGACTTGACTTTCTGGCTCGATCTGCCTCTGGCTGGAGAGCCTCAGCTCTCTTGTTCCTTCCATGGAGCCCCAGAAGATGACTTACTCACTTAAATTTCATGTCAAAAATTATGCAATGCCATGTCCTTATATTCCCTATTATTATTTTTATGCAAATTATTTCTATAATAATCAATACTCATTCAGGAAAAGAAATTCCACTGAAAACTTCTGAACTGCTAGGCTCATGGCCTATCAAGACCAACTCAGCTGCTTTTACAATTATAACCTTAGAAAAACCTTTAAAAATTGAACAGTGACAAAATAAAAGTCATAACTTTTGGTTCCACATAAACATACTTTTTTTTTTTTAATGAGCAGAAGACCTTTAACTAGAAAAATGACCATTCTTCACATGCTGTGTGAACAAATTTCTATAGAGGTGAATGATCAATATATGAACTGAAGTTATAATGGTAACCTGACCTAGTGAGACTTCACACACATACGCAGGAATATAGGCTTTGCAGTACTCAGCCACCCTGAAGGAGGACAGTCTTAGTGACTCAGAGGTCCATCTTGTTCAGCATCCCCTCTCTAACCGTGATGAGGAGCAGGTAGACTCTTGGGAGAAAGATGTCTTAGTAGAGCAACAGGATAGAAATTAATGTGCTCTTCTCAGTTTCAGAAGTAAGTAGCTTGGGACTCCCTGAAGTGGTAGCTGAATGCAGACTACCTTATTTAATAGATTTTGACAGACCTATCTTTTGTTCACTTATCCAATGAATTTTTAACCCCTCTATACATTTGGCCTTCAAATAATCCATTGGCAATGGGTTACATAGTTTAATTTCATGTCTTACCTAAAATACACTATTTATTTTAAATCCGTTGTCTCATTCCTCATCAGGTGCCTTCTAGTTTTTGTATGATGAAGAATGATAAATACTTTTTCTCCAGTCACCTTCTCCAGTCACTTATTCCTAATGTCCAAGTTACTAAATCTGTGATAATAATTTAAGGCAAGCAATATTTACAACTTTTAGTGTACGAATGACAGACTATCTTTTAGCTCATAACTGTCAAGCTAATGAGAATTTTCCTTTGAGAAACTACAGAAAAGACCACCAAATTTCTCAGCAGAATCAATTTTGCCTTACTGAAATTTAATTCTCATGAAAAAGCCGTGTAAGCCCCATGGCTATTGAAGTGGTAGACTCTGAACTGAAAAAATTAGTCAACATGAAGCACATGATCTGTGCCCACCTTTAATTA
This sequence comes from Struthio camelus, assembly GCF_040807025.1. Classification (NCBI taxonomy): domain Eukaryota; kingdom Metazoa; phylum Chordata; class Aves; order Struthioniformes; family Struthionidae; genus Struthio; species Struthio camelus. Next base: position 12,536,644 of record NC_090952.1, on the reverse strand, counting down.
AACCTAATTAGCTTTCCTATTGCAATGTGGCTACATACATACATACCCTATATTCTTATGGGAGTCTGTGCTTTTTTCAGGTATTGCAAAGTTCATGAATCATTGCTATCACAAAAGAGAATCTATCTATTCATTTTCAAATGAATACAGCATGAAAAACTTGCAAAATACCGATTTAAAAACATGCTAAACTGACTCCATCAAATAGCTGAGGCCAAAAGTTTAAGATTATAGAAGAGGTTTCTAAATCTCATATGAAAGTTGTAATGAATTTTAAAATAGTACGTATTTTACTTTAAATGTAAGTATTTACCTACAGTTTAGGGTACTCGCTTCACACTGGCCTATTTTTATCAGCAAGGAAAAATACTTAGAACGTTATGGAAAAAAATTCACCTTTTCATACATAAACTTTTAGCAAATGAACCTAAACTTACACAAATTTCCTCCTTTATCTTCCTTGCAAACCCATCCCAAAGCTGTGGTATGGCTCTAAGACATCCCGTCTGCAGAGTTGCAGCACTTCTCTTAGCGATACTATCTTGCAGTTTATCCAAAAGTGCCTCTCTACTGCCTGACTCCAAACTAGCGGGGTGATCCCTGGACAGTCTTCTCCAGGCCTCCCCAGCGCTGTACTACCCTAACGAACGCATGAACGGTAAGTGAGCGCTTTGCGAGCTCCCTCTGCCTCAAGGCGAATTTCAGCATAGATGGTTATCTTGATAGTTCACATTTAAGACATATTGATCTCAGCAACAATAATCTCCCCAAAGGGATCGTGACCATTTATGTAGTAATGAAACCGAAGAACAAAATAAGACTTCTGAAAATCACATCTCGCCTTAAAAACATGAATAGATTTGGGGAGCTTTTAAAGTGTGTATGACGAACAAGATCAGTTGTAATAGCTTCAAACAAAGTGCCATAATGCATTGCATAAAAACCTTTGAAGACCTTTTCAAAGTTCCTCCTCTGTCATTGTTACAGTCCATCGCATTGAGAAAGCCAGAAGCTCAGTAGGTAGATTTTTGACATGAGGTCAAAAACTTTTATGACCAACTATAGAGCTAGTTCAAAAGCAAGTGAAACATCATCCTCTGAAAGTAGTCATCAAAGGCATCTTATATAAGATGAGCAGGCAGGCTGGAGCACTGCATGCTGCTTTGCAGAAGTCTGTCCCGGATCTCTTGTTATCCCCCATCTCATCAACCCTCAAAAGACAAACAGAGAAGAGAAAGGACCACATGTCCTCCCAAACATCTGTGCTTAGTACAGGATGGTGCAGACTTTACAGCCATGAAGGCAGCAGCCAGACATGGGACTGCCCACATGGCATCTCCACGGTCTCTGTTCCAGTCCATAGTTACCTTCCCTCGCAGCCTCTTGTACTGCCCTGGCAGCATCGGCAGATGGATTTTGCCCCTAAGCACCAAGCCAGAACAGCTGCAAGGAGAAGGAGGGGATGGACCAAGCTCAGGTAGGTGAGGTGCTGCACACGCATTCACAGTCAGGGTTCTAGACCTGGAGCTCTCTTGGACTCACCATGTGACTTTGCACAAATGACTTTGTCTCTCCACATCTGTTTCCCAATATCTCCAACTCTCCACAAGACACTAAGCACTGATAACCCATCGCAGAATATTGCAATGTATTAACTTCTAGTATGAAAAGGAAAGTGTAAAATCCCTGCAAATCAATCCTCTTCCCCTGGTAGCGTTAAATTACAGGAATCGGAAATCCTCTCCCGAAATATCTCTGCACTCTGTTTGCTTTAATGATTCAATCTTTGGACCACGTTTATGGTCCCTCAAATAAAGTAAAAGCAAATGGCCTCAAACTAAATGCTGTGGGTTTTTCATGCTAACCTTTGAAACGATTTTATAAAGCTCCTCAAAAGGGGGGACAATTTTAAAAATGCTGATGGGACATCAAGGATAATGACAAAAATAACTGTGCTTTAATTGATAATTCATGAGGATTATGGAAAGACATAGTATCCTTAACCTGTTTGCTGTTTTTAAATCCACTTCCTGCTCAAGCAGCATACCAAGTCTCCTGACACATGCAAGTTGGGTTCTTACTATCTTTGGAAAACAAATAAAGCACCAGAACACGAGTAGGTATAAGCATGGTAACCAGTTCTGGTACTAAAACAGCAAGAAAATCTCTTGCAGTAATTCTTCAAAGCTTCTTGATTTGGGGATAACCTTGAACTTTAACTGTGCTGGAATAGACAGTGACACTAGTCAGACTGAATTATATTCCGCATGGATAAAAACGGTTAACTTAGGGCAGGATTTTCAAAAACATTTAATGTTTTCTAGAACCAGCAGCCATTGACACCAGGTTCCTGAGTACTGGCCAACCATTTTGACGGCCAAACGACTCAGGCAGTGGAGTACTGCTGAAACGGTCCTCATTCCTTCCCTAGGATGAACATTTTCTACTACCCTACAAACCTCAGTCGTGCTTTCAGAAACTATTTTCAATAACTAAACAACGCTTCAACTACATAAAAACATACTCAGTCATAAGTGGCTGGTTTACAATTAAACTAAATCTGCTTCATATGCTTTGCACTTAGATGGGAGACTCTCCTAGTGCTTCACAAACATTTCTGCAGACTGTAACTTCTTCACCCTTCATGTTATTTTGTTTTCCTTAGCCATCTACCACCAGGACATCTAAGCACCCAATAGTTACAGAAAATACTGAATAAGCCATAAGTGGGAAAATTCAGACAAAGAAGACTTAACTATTTGCCTGAGATTTCATAAGGAGGGCTGGAATTAAATTTAGTAAGGTAATACTATGTGAATAACTGTGTGAAAAGCCTCCTGACATGGCAGTTCAAACCTGCTTTAAGCCTCTGGAAGCCTTTGTTGCAAAACTGTATTGCAATGCTCCAAAGCAGGAGCTCTGTGGCTTTTGACTCTTAAACCCTGTTCCTGTTTTAAAGTGTAAAACTGAATCTGCAGCCTACAGAACTAGGGTTAGGTTGGACACCTCTACCCTGCCAAGGTTCTTGGCTTTCCTAAGGAACAGCTGCGCGCCCCAGCTGCCTTTGAGGTTGAGCGGGACCTGAGCAGCACCCTGCCACGGCTCTGCCCCTCCTGCCACCTGGCTGCCTCCTCTTGGCCTCTCCTGCCAGCCTCAGGAGGCTAAAGGAGAGTACAAGAGCTAAGACAAGATGCTTTCAAACAGCTTCAACACAGAGGTGCAGTTGTGAGCTCCTGAGTTACCTTTCCCTTAAGTTCTTATTTAATTTTACAGATCTAGATATCTTCCCTTTAGGAGTGGGCTTAACCAGTAGGCTGGCTGGTCCTCCACAGGTCGCTGCAGAAGCTTTGCAGCAAAATACAGCTGCACAACAGGTACATTACAGTACTTTGTTTCATAGGTAGCCAGACACACAGACTTTCTGAGAAGGCAAAAAAGAAACCGAAAACCCATCCTAAAAGTGCATCCTGCGTAATTCCCCCACAGCAGATGGAAACAGCCCAGCAGAGACTGGAAAATTGTCATGGGGGAGAGAATTCACTGAAGAGGGGAGGAAACAATCAGGATCCAAAAGCAGATAGTTTCAGCTGCTGCAAATTGACAGTGCCACAAAACATGACCTGCTCTGTGCACGTGCCATGAAAAAAGTTTTTAAACACAGAACAATATTTTTCAATTTTTTTGTTCATTTGCTTTGAGCTCCTAATACTTTTCCAGGAGATATATGGGCCTCTTACAAATTTTACTCACATAAATTTCAACAGACACTGTATGAACATATATTGTCTTTCACAGATCCTTTGCAAAGTGATCCCCCAGGCCCACCAACCATGCTGAGAGCTACTGATCAAAAGACAAAAAAAAAAAGGTGTAAAGCAGCCCTAACACTTCTGCACACCCCTCGCGTGCGAGACCCCATGCCAGATGCAGCGCGGAAAGGGAAGCACGCTCTCCAGTTGAACCCATACTACGAGCTACGGGAACCCGCCTGCAGCAGAGCCCGGCTCCGAAAGAGCTGGCGAAGCAGAAGGGCCTCCCCAGGGTTAGTGAGGCTGAAAGTTGCTGCGGCAGCCCGTAACTAAAAAGTCCTCAACACAGCACAGCTGAATGGCAGAAACTGGCCAGATTTCCACCAGACGCTATGTGTGCAGGCCTACTGTCAGCGCCGCCATGGGCATGCACGGAGACCTTCGGTTATTTCACTCCTCCCATTTCCCCCTCCAGAGTGATTCCTTTGGGATTTACTGAGGCAAGGCATCATCTATTATTTTCAGAGGTTCACTTTATCAAGATTTGAATGACTGCAAATAGATTCAAAGCTAACCTTACATTTCTCACTTTCAATGAGACTTTTGACTGCCGCTCCTAAATAAAATGCTTCAGTTTTAAATAGGGAGGAGGGGGAGAGAGTGACTGTAGTTCATCACAGGAACATGCAATTACAACTTCAGAAAAATACTTATTAAACGTGTCTAGCAAATGATTCCTATTTATCAACTACTTTGATCATTTTGGGTTTTGGTCAGCCTTATGAATATGCAGTTGATTTTAACACTGCCATCAGTAGTTGTTAAAACTATGGTTTCTTAAATTGCTAAGAATAAAAGCTTACAAATGAAAAGCCTGTAATGAAAAGCTTGTAAATTAAACATACAGGCATCTAACCCCCTCCCCCCCCAAATGTATATAATTTAATATAATAGCACTGAAATAGCATTTCCTTTGCGCAAGTTGGTACTTACAAATCTAGATGGGTATAAAGGTTTCATTATCTAAATGATAGGCTAACACTTTTTGAATTTCACAAATTATAAGTTAGTGGTAGTTTCTATTGTACTGCAACTCATTTCAGTATGAAATCACCTTGTATAAAAACCAGCAGTGGTATTTCCATTTTTTTCTGAGAAACATTATGTAGCTCCTGGAGTATGATTAAGTTTAATTCGATGCATTAAAAATAATCAATATTTAATTTTTGCCTACTACTTTACAAGTGTTCTTCCTGGGGGTTTCCCAAAGTATTTTCTTAGCTAACAAGGCATTTCTACCACAAGACCATCAGTCATTAGAGTGGTTTAAGTCGTAAAGAACCACTTAATTCATACTATCTGAATAGTTATTTCTGTCAAACAGATGGTCTGTTGTTCATGACTACACATCCTTGACTTCTTAATTGCTAATGTACATGCTACTACTAATTGTACAGTACCAGTAACCTCTGTATCGTAATGAACAGGTCAAAAGCTGTTTACAGACCTTAAGAGTTTTGATTCTAATAGTTGCAGCTTTAGGAAACATCTACCGCTCACAGCACAGATTTATATTACGCTGCACAACAGAATACAATGAGCGGAGAAATAATCTTTCTCCTAACATACAACAAGGCAAAATACTCAGTTCTGGGAGAGCTTGCCTGAGCTCAGAACGGGGCCCTGTGCGGTCCATCAGTCTGTCCACATGCTACTCCACTTGACGTTTGGATTTTTCAGGTCCTGCACCTTGTTCCTTTGCCTCTCTGTGGTGGCAGAGAGGGCTAGTGTCACCTCCACCAGTGGAGTGAAGGGGGCAGTAAATGCCTTCTGCTCCGTTACCACCTGACCTGCTCACCACATGGAAGGACAAAGGCCGGGTCCTCCTACCCAGGAGGAGGACACACAACAGAGGTGGTGGCCAATGGGGCATCCATTAGACACAGCAATGGTATTTGCAAGAAGCTAAGGTAGGCAATACTCTTAATTTTCATGTCTGATTTCAAAAAGCACTTGCATGCCATACAGTCCACATAATGCTATAGCAGTGCTAGGAAAAACAAAGCAGTGTTTATTCATTTTCACCAGTTGCAGAAATGCCTTTCAGTCAAAAACAATTTTCCAGTCCAACCCACAAATATGCTGAGGAAAACATTTGATTAATTCTGCATATTCGTATGCTGGCTACTAAACGACTTCTTTTTCGTATTCTCAACAACAACTCTCCCCCTGTAACACCTTCTCCTGCCGTGCTGTTGGTACCTGATCTTTGACGGGTCCGTAACAGCATGATCAGAACTCACACGAGGTAACTGGTGTAGGATGGAGCTGGTTGGAGAACGGGGGATTCATGTTGGAAAATACCATTTTCTGTTGAGCTGGTACTTTATTTTAAACATTTAACATTTGCAAACCAAGCTTCAGAAGAAAGAGCAGCTAAAACGCTTCCCTGAGACGTCTAGGGATAGAAGAGAAGAGGCAAAAGAAAAACATGATAAAAGCAACAAGTTTATAAGGAACCTCCAGCCCTCTGGCACTGCAACCAACAAGCACTTCACCAGAGATGCCATTTGCAGGGAATTTTACTACTGAAGGCATGTTTGGTAATACAGCATAGTACTCCACAACTGTGTACAGTGATTCACCTACATGATGTTGATGCCAGAGTAACTTTCAGTAGAGTCACTGTTTGCACTGTGCCAGATTAGCATTTCTAGGTTAAAAAATGTGAGGTAATTTTCACAAAGACACATACATTTGCAATTCATTACTTCTTTTCACACTTCTGGCTGCTTTTCAAAAGGTTTAAAAAACACATGTGGAAAATAAGATTGTTAAAGTCATTTGGCAACTTAATAAAGGCCTGCTGCATGTTCCCAGGGCAGATTTGCAACAGAGCACAGCAAACACGTGACAAAATGTGTCAAGGCAAGGGGGAGAGGCTTTGAAAATTTAGCTTCCTAGCAGAATGTAATAAAATGTTTTATTTGTGTGACACAGTTTTCTACAAAAAACGTTCATCTACCTTCATGCAAACGTTTCCAAGAAGTTCAAATACTTACTTCTTGGGAGGAGAGGATTAATCTCAACTGCACATGGGCAATCTCAGTTGGGCATCCTGTTTATGCTGTTTTCTCTCCTTTCTATAGGAATAGGCACCATAATATACACAGTGGGTAAACATACAAAATACTACAAGCATGAACAATGTAAAAAACACAATATAACTTACAAACACTATGTAGAATGGGAGCAATAATGTAAAAATCAAAACCAGAAAATAATCTCAGACATTTACTCTCATCTACCACGCAAAACCCTGCTTGGCCAGCTGTTAGTGCTCATCCAGATCCCAAAAGCCAGGCTATCAGACAACCGTGCTTCAAGTACAGTCAGATCTACCCCCAAATCAGTCTGTTCTGTTAGTCTGGACAAACTATGCCACACGTCTCTGTCTCTGTTTGTCATCCCAATTTCTCACTTTTTTTTTTTTTTTTTTTTTTAGACCAGATGCTTTTTCTGAAGCATTTAAGACAACATGGAGACACTCTCTAAATTATAAAAAAAATAACGGTAAGACACGTGACAAAGAGCCTGAAGAGTTACTCAGGGCTAGGCAATATCCTGACAAACACAACTACAAATCATGCTTAGCCAAACTCAACAGCTAAGAGTTGACCTCAGATTAGGCTCAGGCTACGAGAAACGTAGCAAGAGATGAGAGTCCCACTCATACAGCTGGTCAAAACTCAAAGTTTATATCCTACAAGAAAACCTGGTTCTTCAGAAATTTGGGAGTGGAGAAGGCATATCATCCTAATTCAGAATGATAACCAGAAATCTGGACAAAATAATCATAAAAGTATGTTATATTTGAAAAAATGTTCATATTTTTGGGTTGTTAGCTGCTTTGCCCCCACCTTCCCCCAAATAAACTAGAGCAGCTGGCTGTTGTGACACCCAGGGACTTCTTAGCTGCCCTCACTCCCTGAGCATTGGGGCCAGGCAGCAGACAAAAAAAGGAAGAAGGGTGGTTTTGTGGAAACCTGTTTCATTTCTGCTAAAGATTTTTCTGAGCCCTTTTGATTTCAGTAAAACAGTGTTTGCTGACAGAAGAGCATTTCTTGTTCTCTTTTTCATAAGAAACTATCCATAGCAAGCAGTGAAGCCACCTAGTTTCATTGTTCTACCCAAACACAGGGTGCCACACTGCCACCCTGTCCTTTAGCATCCCCTCTCTCAGGTCCTTGTCTGTCCATAGAAGAAAGAAACTGTATTTCTGGAGCTCCAGCAACCAGGAGCTAAAGTCAGACAATGGAGGAGTCATTGCTTGGTCTTTCTTCCTCTTAGGAACGGATCCAGCTGAATGCGACGAGGGAATTGTAATTAACCTCAGGGGAGAGGCATAGTAGAGGACTACTCCGCACTTGGGCAAAGAGGGATCCCAAATATTAGGACTCTGGCAATGACTCTTTCCAGTTTTCCTCCTGAGACAGGGAGAATTGGAAGTGGCTCCTTTGAACAGTTCCTAGCCCATGGCTGAACATAACAATTCCATAAAGGAAAAGATATTACTGGGGGTAGCACTTGGGATGAAAGAAGAACATACACTGGGAAAAACAAAAACAAACCAACCACAAAATCAAAGACATGAAGCTATGAAAACATCTCTCCCAGAGAGCAGTGGAAATCCCATTATCTGAGTCAGGTAAAACCAGAATGGAAGACACACTTGAAAATGCAGTGTCTATCAGCAGGGAGGCTGAATGGATCCAGTGGGCCTCCTCAATCTCTAATGTCTTCTCTAATTCGCCCGCTTCCCTGTCTAAAGGAAGCTAGTTTCATCCAGAGTCTTCATGTGCTTTTAGGCTCTGTTATTCAATAGTGCTTGTCAACACGCATAAAACCAGAAATCCACAAGCTCAAAAAGACAGACCCTGAGGTCAACAAGAAGAAACAACCCAAAACCTCACACCTTCTCACACTGAGTCAGATTAATCAGAGCTAACAATTACAATACTAAGTGGTAATACTTACGCCATCATATAATTACGTTAAACTCAGAAGCAGTAGCTTTTAGAAAGGCCTGAGGAAATAGTCAAAAGGGAAACTCCTATGCAGCAGGACAAAAATACTTTCTGTGATAAGGGCCTTAAAACAAGCCTTTTCCACAGCCAGAGCACAACCTGTCCTTCCTATAAACCTCCAAGCCATGCTAGAGAAGAAAGCACCTCTTGCAGAAAGCTGAGGGAAAGAGGCAGGCGTTTGCTAGACATGTAATGAATACTGCACGGGGTCGAGGATAACACGGTCCTGTGTGTTTGACGAAACCAATGACTATGTTTTGTTAAATCAGGCCAAAGTATTCCCATTTCCCTACTAAGCCGCAGGGCAAGAATGGGCTCTCGCTGCCACTGTACTGCTTCGGGACACCAGGGCCCGGCTGATCTGGCTGACCGTCCACCGTTTCAACCCAAAGCCGTCCCAGGTGCCACCTATTCTCATTTGGACTGGATGTGGTTGGACTAGATGATCCCCAGAGGTCCCTTCCAACCTCAACCATTATGTGATTCATTTCTATAATCTTACTTTGGTCTGTTAGTCTCATCCTCACACGGAAATAGGGGAAATCAAATGAAGAAGTTTCTAAAGGTTTAGGGGAGATGTTTAATCTTCAGATAGGTTCACGCCATCGCCTAGATGCCAGCCTTTTCTTGCTTAAAAAATTCTGTGCAGGCTCGATCCCGCTTGGCAAAGTAACAGGCTCCATCCTCAATCAGTATAAACTGGCAGAGCTCCACCAGTCTCTCTGAAGCACTGTCAGCTTACGCCAAACTAAAGACATCAGACCATGAAAGCTAACACAGACACGCACAAAAAACAAGACAGAAGAAACAAAGCCTGCATGCTGCTGCAAGAGGGCTCCAATGACCCCCATTAAGGAGCTGGCTTGTGCTGAACTTCATGAACACGGCATAAACGCTCGGTATTTTGAGAACAGCCTGAAACGATAATGTTCTCTAAATGTATTTTGCATGCCAATTAAATATTCTAAATTTATAGCGAGATTATTGTCACCTATTTAATGGCTCATTGATTTTAGAAGCCATACCAATTTTCTCTTTCTTTCCATTGCAGTAGTTACAGTAATGAATAACCATAAAAACTGGATAACATGCTGAAATGTGGTTTAAAAACATCTGTGCATTCCATAGCTCTACTTTTAAGCACAAGGCAAGTTAATATCCCTTGCCTTCCCCTAAAACGTCACCTTTGGCCTATGGGGCTCCAAAGATAGAGCAAGACAAATTAAATTACACCAAGTGTGATTAAAAAAATTCCTAGATATTCTCTCGGCCAAATCTTCTAGGATCCTTTGAAGCACTGTGTAAATATATAGCCAAGTATTCCACTGTTTTTTCTAATTGAACGGCTAAAGGCTCAGTACCCCGGCAAAGGCTCCAGCTTTCTTTGGAACGGCTTCAGAAAGCTGCCTCAGCAACAGGTCTGCTCTGAACCATCTTCTTGTCTCTCTCCACACCCTTCTTTTAGAACAGGTCAGAAGTTGCTTTATTGTAACATTTGCTATCAGATAAACATTTAATTCTTGCAGCATCACATCCACTTTCACATTTTTCTTTAGAGAAGGTGGAAAAAGTTTGGAAAACGTAAGCAAAGCATCAACTCTCAGCGTTTAATTAATAGCAAGTTCCAACTTTTCCTTTCAAGCAGACTTGACTCCTAAACAAAGTATTTTAAAAAAGAAGACAGAAGTAAACATCTGAAGGATACACTGGGAGCTTACTCAAATCTAATATCCCATTACAGAAAAAAATATTTTTGAAATTTTAAATTTTATTTAGCAAAGAAAATTCTTCACACTGGTTTTTCATCCTAATCCAGAAGGGAAAAGCTAGAAAACGCAAAGTTTATTTTCCTCCATGACAGAAAAATCTCTTCTCTAACCAGGTAAAATTTCAGTCCTTGAGTCCCACCTTCCCTCGATCTTTCTATTGCTTCAGTCTGCCTTATCTAATCATTGTTTCCAAGTATTTGAAACAAGAATAACGTGGCTTTTACGGGCCTTCCAGAGGCATCCGCGCCCCCTGTCTTGCTCAGCACAACTCCTTTGTCCCTGCCCCAACGCAACGGGATCACCTCGGCACCTATCTGCAGAGCTCGTTGACTTCAGGTGTTCAGCTACATTTCACACAAACATAGAAAACCCCCCAAAATTCAGTTCCAGAAGGGAGATCACCAGCATAGCTGATACACTGAAACCAGGATTGTTGCCTGTTAGAAGGAATTCGCTTTCTTTTGGCAGATGGTATAACTTTCAGCAGCAGAGAGTGCAGAGAGCACTGCGATATAACACCTCATCCAGCTATTAGATGCGTTCCTCAACGGACATTGGAAACTCCATCTCAGTAACGTGCCGGCTCTTTGCTGTCCACCTTTTTTGCAGGCAGACATCTTACATTCCTGCTTGTACTCTGCAATAATTTCAATGTTTATTCCTTTAAAATGTGCACCTTTTGTCTTTGGTTGTTTTTTCAATATTCTTATTCAGACACACTAGCCTTTTTCTTAACTACCAGTATTTTTATTGCTAGGTAACTCAGGTAACCTTTGGGCACCTGCTCACGTATCTTTGAACACTTTCCCAATTCACACCTGTGTCCTTGGTGGCTCTATCATTCGATTCTATGTAATTATTTTCACAACTTCATCTGTCCCACAAAAATCTATTAGTAAAATTTCGTTTTTGTAGCAACTTACAAGACCCAAGTGATGAATGTTCAAGCTCTTACACCCCTCCTTTGTTTCTCTGCATTTCCTCTCAGCATTCCAGTGCCAGAAATTACCTGAATATGATTTATTTGAAAGAAGATGTAAGTAGTTCTGTAGAAAATTGTCAGTTCAGAGTACTGCACACCTCATATCCCAGCTCTGACTGTAACATATTGGCCACTGACAACAAACCTATCACAACCTGAATATGCCCAATCTCATACTTGCACAAAACTCTTCTATAAATGAGCTGCAGGCCAAAAACTACTCATTAAAATAATCTGGTGAATGCTCATGAATGAAACTTAGAAGAATACAGCTACGCATTGTCAGGCATTTCACATGCCCCCCAACTAGTCAAATTCACTTGATAAATGGCTAATTATCCTAAACTACATTCAAATTCAAACTTGAAGGGGATTATTACTGATTAAGCACCGCTCCAAGTGTACCCTTCAGTTCAGTACAGTATATGCAATTCAGCAGATGAGCAGAGCACCCATTGCTCATGGCAGCGTTCAAACACACTCCAGCCGCCGCAACAAAAATAGGCTCTATCTTGACACATACACTTTTTCAAGCAATGGGACTTTTTTACTTTTATAAAATTGTTCTGAAATATTCAGTTTCAGAATTATTTTGTAAGCATTTCCTAGCCTTTCTTTACCACCGTCACTTCTAGACCAGCAGACCAGTTCTCTGCGCAGTCTTTTACATTTTCCATTCATGCACTTTACTGCTCCTGTTGTCAGGCTTGTGCTATGAGATCCCATGTGAAGCCTTTACCCTTCAGACACAGCACTGTGACTAGTGCGCGCTAATGCTTCGGGCTACTTTCAATATTAAAGCCCTGGAGCTACACAAGAGAAACATGATTTGCAGTCCCCAAAGCTCCTGGAAGGCCAAGTACTGACAGCGCCATACGAGGAAAGACCTTCACTGAAGCCAGCAGAGCTGGCCCCGCTGCAAAGAGCAAACTCTGACCAATAACTTCAGTAACTTCAGAGAAGATCTGGAAGATAAGAAAGGGCGCTAACATAAGACAAGCGGCATTCAGTCGGGGACAGGATCGCAAGCCAGGGCCACCTAGCCCATCCCAAGTACCCGCACCCGCTGCAAACACAGGCAGCACGTGCACAATTTACCCCAGATGGGGCTTGCTGTTTATCCACTTACTTGATTTATGAATTAGCGAGAGCACTTATGAAACGTAAAAGCAAAGCAACGGCAAAATTCACAGTAAATAAAAGCAAACAGAGGAAACACCTCCTCAGTGACTGCAGTCCCAGTCCTGTGCACATGTCTAAGCCTTGCGCCTGCCAAGGCCGCATGCAATGGGTGGTGGAGAGGGCCTACAATGGACATGCTGCCCCTCCCTGAGCTGCAAGCAAAGAGCCTCCATCAGCATCTGGTGGAAAGAAGACTCAGATAATTTCAAGGCCCCTATTACTTACAGAGGCAGTGAACGCACCCCTGTGCTCCTGCAAGCGCTGGTGCCTTTGGCCTCTTACGCACATCGCACTGCAAAGCGGCTGCCCGGTCCAATCAGCCGCTGCACTATTACTTAGGCCCCTGGTCCAGCAAGGGTTCAAGGTCACACAACTAAACAGCCAGCTGCTAAAAAAAAAAATTAAAAATAATTAAAAAAAGAAGAATTCCGGGGTGCTTTTTACTTTTGGGGGTTTTGCCATCAGTGTGCTCAGCTGTCAAATGGCTCACAGTTTGGTTTCCTGCTTTGGAAGCCAGAAAGCTCTCCTGGAAGGGTCCCCGTGAGAACCCAGCTACCCGCCCCCGGCCCTGGAAAGAAACCTGGTGCCTTCGAGGAGCATCGCTATTGCTGCACAACTCAATGCATGCCAAACTGGAAAGGTAGTAAGACTCTCAGTAATTAAACGTGAGGATTACATAATACGAGGTTGAGTTGCCTCCTATACCGTATGCCCTATGCTACTGCGTAAGTCAGCTTTCTAACCACTCTCACCCGGGCTTTGAACACATCACAGGAGCAAGTCAGATACACTAGGAGACATCATCTGATATTCAAACTCCTGAAAAATAAATAATCACTCCCTATGACAGATATTTTGATTCAAAAGGATGGCTCTTCTTACAACACTTAAACTAGAGATGGTTGAAATACTGTTTCAGGGCTTGTGGGATTTTTGGAAAATGGCTTTTTTAGTCAAAACATATTTCAGAAAATAGCTAAAAGCATTTTTTTTGCTCCTACTAGTCAGAATTTTTCACCTTTCAGCTGTCCACCAAAGTAAAAAGTTTGTAGAGTGTCTTCAATGAAATAACAACAAAAAAAGCAGAGTTCCTCAGAAAACACAGACATAAAAAAAGACCCTGTCAGTCAAAATTCTGCAGGAGAAAACCATTTGATCTCTTCCTCCCACTGCCCCAGGAGTAAAACAAACACCCAGGACGTTTCCCAAAAACATCTACTTAGACTCCCTATCAAAGAGTGAAATTCTGCTACAGGAGGAAGGCTAACAAATGGTCCAAGCAGGGAAAACGGTGCACAGAGAATAAAGCAAAGAAGCAGCATCCCAGGAGCTTTGCTCATCTTCCGCATGCAAGACAACTGCTCTTGCTGAGCAGGAATCTCTTTTGGAAAAGTGACCATAATTTGAAGTATTAAGTCAAATGTTATTATGTAAGTAACATCACAGTAAACTAAATTAAACATAGGGGTTCCTCCGCTTCAGTACATGTTTAGATACATCAACTTCCTCTGTAAAGAAAACGCTGTTTTAACATACTAGAAAACCTTGAGCTCCAAGAGTGAAGCAGTGATCCTACTTAAGTCAACAGCAACACTTCAAAAAGACAAGCCATAATTTCAAAAAGACAATGTAATTTCACTGCAGCATACCATCTGGGCTACCTTTAACCAGACAACCACAATCAAAGGTCATTTGTTATTTTAATCAATTTTAGCTTTCCTATGAGACAGTGGCTTTAACGTCTGAAGACCTTCCCCGAAGTCATTCTGGCCAATACAGGATTTTCTACCACCAGTAGAAACCATCTCTCCAGTCATTGCTTTTTTTTGTGGCAAAAACAGAAAGCTGATTTAAGTTTGAGTAAGTCTGTGTAAGGCTTTCATATGTCAAAGGGTACATACTCTATTGACTACAAGCAAGTGTACAATACAAAACAAGGAATATTTCCTTATGCTCATAGCTCCTGACTCAGGTGGTCTGGATAAGAGTAACAGTCTCAGCTTACTGAATCTCCAGCAACTTTGGAAAGACTAGTAGGGGAAGATGTTAACCACTGTTCTGTCTGCCTTTAAAATGTATATTTGGCCAAAAACTTGTTCATACTGAAGAATGAAACCACCTTTTGCGCTTGTTGAATATTGGTGTTTCATTATCTCGTGTACGTCATCACGATAATTAAGTCCTCCATGAACAAACTCTTTGCAAATGTGAGATCAAAGCAAACAACATGAAGCATAGAAGAAAATGCAACACTAATTTCACAGCAAAGGAGAGGGTTGATTCTTGATATTTGCTTTACCTTCTGAATAATAAATAGTACCTATTTACTAGACCTATAAGTCAATCATTTTTCCAATTCTCTGCTGGTAAAATGCAGTAGCCCCTAATAGCATAGTTTTGCTGCACTATTAAAAAGACGGTCAGTATTTCCGTATCGTTCTTGCTGTCAGTAAAGCTCTTCTGCAGTCATGAAGCATAAGTTGAACATGCTGTGGCTCTGAAATGTTAAAACATATCATTCCAATCATTTTTCCGCTCCTTGCTAAGTACCAGTGCAACTCAGATTGCAAAATCAGCTGCCTAGATAAGGATTATATAATCGAGTGAAAAAATAGAGTGAATGTCTAACTGTAAGTCAGCATGAAAATACATGTCACAAACAAGGAAGAATTCAGATTTATAGAGTGACACCAAAGATCATGTTTGCATCCACTTCTGTGCAAAAAATACATGTTTATTATCAAACAAAGAAAACACTGGCATTATCTTCTGCAAAGAACAGATATATTTCATTGAAAAATTCAGGTCCCAAACAGATTGTAAAGTGCCATCCATGAAATGGTAGGAATATCATCAACAGAGAATAGAGCTTTTGTAGCTCGTAACAAAATTACAGTGCTTATGGTTTGTTCAAATACTTCTCAAAAAACAACGGTGTAGAAAGGAAAATAGCCAATGGACAGCCAACAAAACAAATAAAAGCTGAGAAATCCTGCAATATCAAGATTTAAAAGATGGAGACAACTTGGTTTTGAGAGCAGGCTGGTAATAACTAACATGAGACATAGGCCACAATATAGAAAAGGTAGCAAATGTGGTTCTGTGTTTCCTCTGTCATAAAATAGTAGAAGATGTTTTCAAATGCACATGAAAAGCAAATTTTAAAATAAGACAGGAAACTGTTGTAAGCCTCCCCCCCCCCATCAGTATCATTAACCCAAGAAACTCGTTATCAATTCTGTGGGAAAGTCAAGAACAGAACCTAGGGCAGAGTAGTTACTTGTACTGAAAATAAGATCCTGGGCTCCACAGAGCAATTAAGTGCCTCTTTCAAGAGTAATTTAGATATTTTGAGTCTTTGACTCAACAAAAATCAATTCAATTTTGCCTTTTCTGTGAATAGAGCACTTTTGAAAATGGAAGGCAAAGTCTCTGTAAAATGTTCCTGTATGGTCCCAAACTTGTTATCACTTAAGCCCTTAAGATTTCTTTCTCGTGGAAACTATGCCATAAGGCAGTATACATATAACTCAAAGTAATACTGGCATTTACACACTTCCAGAATTGGAGGTTCTAGACAACTCTGGGTCTGTAAATATATTGTTCTTAGCCATGTGATGGCCCTGCCCAACCTTCCTAGTAGCTACCCTACCCCAAGCTACCCTAGTAGCTTACCCCAAAGCAACAAACTGGCTGGCTAGGGAAACAGAGGGAAAGGCTGAAACAGACAGAAGAGAACCTCAAACACACTCTGCCAGGAGCTGAGCGAAGAGCAAACCCAGGACAGAGACGCTGAGGTTAAGGAACTTAAGAGTCGCAGATGGACAGAGGGACCAAGACGTGTTCCCTCTACGTGGCCCCAATGTTCAGAGAAATACAAAGCTTTTACAGAAAGCCTAATGGATGTATTCAGTGTTTGGGTTAACCTTGTCCCTCCAAAACAGTTTGACGCTATCATTTACAGGTTGGTAATTTTCATATCCAAATCCATCTATACTTAGACTCCCTCAAAATATCCCAAGAAGGGCTATTAATTAATAAAATAGCACTGGTTTCACAATAATGCTTCCTGCTCACAGAAAGGACATAATAGCTGAATCTCCTTGCCTACTTCCATGAGAGACAGCCTTAAGAGAAAAACTTTCCTATTTACCATTCAGAAGCAACGTAGCAATGTTAAGCAAGCAAAAGACTTTTGTCTGCTTTCACAGACAATTGGAAGTTTGGCCACAGTTTTCAACGGATGTAGATTTTGACCTGTAAGGAAATACCATTTCTGCTTGGATTAGTTTATAATCTGAAAGATTTGAAATTCAAATTTGAATCTGAAATCCACCATTACCGCCCTAAAGTTCTACATAAATTTGGTAATGTTTTCTTGTTTGTGACTATATCACAAACCATCAAAGTTGATGTGCTCAAGATATTGCAAAAAATCAGGCATTTCAGTTAATTCTAATTTCAGCCTATTTCCACCACTGGCACACATGCATACATACATGGAAAAAGCAGGGAGGAAAAGGAGGGAAAAGAAAAGTTATGGGTATATAATTTTCATGGGTATATAATTTTAATGAAGGCAAAACCATAGTCAAAGGCTTTTCTCTCATTCATGTAAATTTAACTGGTTGATTTTCAAAAGCCACCAGTAAGAAACTTTTTCACTGAGAAGAGGAGTTTGATACAACCAGGTGACACACAGACTTTATAATCCATCTGGAAGCACTGAGTCTTTTGCCCAACCAAAGTGAATACAAGACAGAGAACAGAGGGATCACATACCAAAGCCCAAATGACAATTAGCAACATTGCCCTGACACTAAGCATTAATCAGACCCTGATTTGGAAATCAACAGGAAGAGAGGGAAAGTGGATCCACCAAGCTGTAAGCCAGATGGGTCAGGCAGGGTTTAACAAACAAGAGGAGAGAGTGAGGTGCAAAGAAGAGATTTGAGGTGGACCCTGAAGATGATGAACCAGAGACGTAATAAAGGAACTTGAGCAAGATGTTCAAGTCTTCAACTTTGTTATGAGCTAATGAAAATCCAACGTCAGGTAGATCATGACAGCAATGTAACCCTTCCAAGAATGAAGGAGGAACAGAGAAAGAATAATTTGCTCTGAGCCACACTGCAGAGGACACCACAGATCATAGTGCACAGGCTCCTTAAAGGAAACTGAACGACCACGTCTTCTCCTTTTGCTCTCTCTCTCCCTGCTGTTGCTCCTTATCCACCCTCTCCTCCGTGGCCCTTTTCTTTCCCAAAAATCACCCTTCATTCATGGCTGCGCACTCCCTATGACCTGTTAAACAGGACGAGACCCTACCTTTGAGGTGTCAGACTGCAGAACAGGACCCAGCGCTCCTCGCCCACTATGCACCACACTGCATGCTGCCAAGGGCTCTGTGCAAACCCAAGACAACCGAAAAAGCAGGGTGGGGCCCCGCCATGCACACCTTCCATCAGCCCATCAATAACAAAATGAGCTCTGTTATTTTCATGTTGCACTGCCAGGCTTGGATCCCTTTGCTAGCTGCTCGCAAGCAGAGTTCAGCCACACTTTGAACAGCACAAAAAGGCCAAAGCCGATCCCAACCGGTGAACTTTGCCATTTTGCAATGGTGCATTTTTGCAGATGGCCAAATATATACTTCGGAGGAGAAAATGCTTGTGGAGCACCACGTTTTACCCAAGTTTATAATTGAGTTATTACGGAAGTGTGTAAAAAATGGGGTTTATAATAGAAATGCTGACACTAGAACAGCATAAACACAGCTGTTATAATATAGTAAATTTGTAAGAAATTGTATAGCTAACAAAGTAGGTCAACAGCTTCAGATGAAAAGCTGCATTTCAGATGGCATATTACTCTATCTTAGGAGATCTTGATGGTTTTCCAAGTTTATAACAGAGATGCTTTCCATTCTGTGCTAATTTTTTTTTTTTTTTTAATATTCAAGCTGGAAGATGGGGCTGACATCTGAAGGTGAGTAAATATAAACAGGTGCAGCATAGTGGAGTACAGGCCAGGAGACATAAGAATGACTACACTAGACCAGACCAAAGGTCCCACTTGCCCCATACTCTGCCCCGGTACTCGAAGCGAGGGTAAGTTGCACGAGCTGGGGAGAGGACGCAGCCAGCCTAGCACTGCTGGTGGTCCCACATCCGACGCGATGTTTGCCAGCACAGAGCCTCAGCCGCACTGCCTGTTGCGCTGGCCAGATGTGTCCCGAATTGGACGGAAGAGGCTCCCATGTGCTTTTGCCCTGGCGTTCTTTCTGTAGCGAATATTATCGCTTGTTAGCAATGTTAACCTCAAAGCTGCTCTGCTCCAAAATTTCACTAAGGCTGAAATAACAGCCATACCTATCCCTCTTCTTTCTTCCCATAAGTGCAATCTACAGAGTAGTCCACATACAGGAGAGTCTGATATAGACACAGGACAGTTAAAACTATTAAAACTTAAAGCTTTTCTGTTCAGACTGTATTTTTTCCTTATTGCATTCAAGTTCTGCAAAGTCCCCGATCAATCATTGGGCTCCAAATAGCAGCAGCTTGTTTTGCTCAAAACCATCATAAAATCTGTATTAACACATAGTCAAATGCTGAGTAATTATCAGCTTTCATATAACAGGTACAGTGATCTTGAAAGCTTGTTATATAAAGATTGAGCTCTGTGCACAAGTGATGCCCTAGTGAAATAAACTAAACTATTCTCATCTGCAAAATTTTGAAATAAACTAAACTATTCACGGCTGTAAAACTAAGCATGGCTATGTTTGGTAGGATCGAGCCTTAGAGTGATTCTCTCTGACTTCCATCAGTAAGGAACGTAGCTACACGTTAACGTTGATAATATACAGAAGTTAGATTAAATGCTGCAGTTCCTTTGAAAATGCCCAGGAAAACCTTTTATCTGCTCCTACCTTCTTCAGACGCAATGAACAAGGGACAGGATTTAACTTTGGTCCGTCATTACATCTTCCAAATCGCTACTTAAGCACGTTTATGACAGCTGTCAATTCAGAAGTCATTTATCACAACAGAAAGATGATAGGAAAATGCTGAGTTGATATGACAGCAACAGTAAAAATTTGTTAGAGCAGGCATCCCTGTAGGAAATGTTTCTGCACTACAACAGATGGCCAGTAGTTAGGAGAAACCATTAAAGCCTGAATTGTGGAAATTGGTTAAATTTTTCACAGCAAAGGATAGCAGACAAAAACAAACAAACTTTACCAACCTTCCAGGGAGAGACAGTCCCTTTACAGAGAGCATGTGTGTGGTCAATAGTGCAAGAAGCGCGCTATATTTTACAGCACAGACTATGCTATATTTCAAAATGATTTTATAATCCTTTTATCATTACTATATCCTATGCAGCCAGTACAGCCAAGCAAGTGTCATAACGGCATAATTACTGCGGTCCTACAGGCACGAGAACCCAGAAAATCCATTATTTCAGAAAACATAACTGAACAAATATAGAAGAGACACAATTTCAGATCTGGGCTATACAGAACTTTTTTAATTTTCTAACAGGAACTGGAGAGACACGTTACTTTCAACTCTTCTGGAATGCCCTAGTTCGCCTCAGATGAAGATGTGACCTCCTCCCTCTCTGTATTTGGGAACTCTCAGGGTCCCAAGACCACATATTGGCAAAGACTGTCTCTTAAACCAGCCTCCCCCAAAGCTCATATCCGTTCAGACCAATCCTTTACCCAGACAGCACTGGCCAGGCCTGCTTTTCACGGTAGTGAAATAACATCCCGGCACAACAAATAAAAAGAAAATTTCCTAAGTAAACCAATACTAAGGGAAATTGAAGGCATAGGGGCACGGGAGCGAATCCGGGCTGGATTCCAGCGGAAAGAAGGGCTAAGCTGGGAGACTGGGAATTGAAAAAAGGCAAAACTTCACTGAGTTTTCTTTTGGAACCCATTTAAACATGAAGCTGAGGGACTATGAACCCATAGGAACCAGGAAACAAGTTCCTACTTCTGAAAGCCTTTTCCCAAGAGAAATCCCCTGGGAATCTACCGCATACCCATCTGAGGGAGAACAATGGGATGAAAAAGGGAAATTCAAATGCAATTAAGAATTCAAAGGAAAAAAAAGACCCAAACCAAACTACCAACTATTATGTGAAGCTGCAAACTTCTTCATAAGAGCTCTTGTCATCTGACTGAGGATAACCATGCTTCTCAGCACACTGTTCCTACTTATTCAATAACGGGATATAATGTTGGATTTGTGCATCTGCTGAGAGAAAGCAGAAGTGACAGACAGCTCAGTAAGCTTTGCTGTCGGTATTTGCTTTTTGAAATAGAAATACTTGAAGAGGACCTCTAGGCTGATAAAATCCATCACTCGAACATCAAACAAAAAAAAAAAACTTAATCAGCCATCAGAAATCTTGCGTTCTTATTGTGAATTGCTATAATGTCTGTTTTTGGGGCCTTCTCTGCTTCAGGCCTTTCATGAGTTCATTTCTGCTTTGGGAGTCCAAATAACCTAAACCTTCAAAGTAAAAGAGCAGCACTGCCTCAAAATTATGTAAAACCACCTGGACAGCTGGAGTTTGAACCCGGAGACCAGACACGAGCAAGACGCCACGTGGAGAGCCATGGACCTCTGCAGAAGGCAAGCCCACGGAGGTACAGACCAAGGTCAGCGTGGACTCTCCTGCCTGTGGGCTTTGCTACTGCGCTGGCAATACCTAGCAGATCTTGAGACGACACTGCTACTTCTGCTGTAAAACTGTCTCCAAGATCAGCACCAACCCTTACAGCTGCATGCAGATTTATCCATCTGCTGAAACAAGATTGATTACTAAGGGTTAAAAACTAAAAGGGTCTTTGGTATAAATTCCTTACACACTGAAACATGCTCCTTTTTTTAAAGCCCTACAACCATAATAGTAGTTTCTGACAAACGCAAGCCATTTAATTGCTTAACTTTGATCATCTTGACTTTCTAAACTTCATTCCATAAACACACAAATGTGTATGTACTTTTTAGACAGGGGCAGTAATTACAGCTGACAGCTGTGAGAGCATTTTACAGGTTTCAGTAATAAAGCTATCTATCCCCATTAAATATTAATACACCATCTCTCCCTATTACCTATTATGTCATCAGTCACATCCGCTTTAACAGGAAGGTCAGCAAAACAAGATAACAAGATTTTTGTCATTTTTTTAATATAGACTGAACCGTTTATAGATGTTAATAAAACCCCTGACAAGAAAAGCACTATTTATTAACAGGGCTGATATACAAGCAGGAAAAAATAAATAGAATGTTTTCCCATCTTAAATTTGTTTATCTATTGTACAAATATTTCAGATGTCATATTTCAACCAGGAAAGGAAGGACATGGAAAAGAAGATGAAATGGAAATGTACTGGCCTTTCTACCACGGTCTTTCGCCACGCTGCTACTTCGAAGCCTCTGCAAAGGGTCGCAGAGAAGCCCGCACTGCCAGTTGGTGCTGCTCTGCGCGGCAGGAAAGTTTTCGGCCACATAGGGGAACTTGGGTAAAAAGCGTCCAGATAGGAATTAAGTAAGAGCTGTCATGTCCCTGGTTCATTTAGTCCTCTGGAGGTTTTTTCCCCCAACCTGTGGCTGAGAGGTAACATAAGAGGTAGCCTTCCAGATCTGCCATAAACAGATCAGTTATTCAGCTGTAATGTTTTCTTAATCTCATCAATTATTTCCATGTTTCCCAAGCAAGAAGGATGACTCTGGTTAGTCATCCAGATGACTCTGGCACATACAATACCCACAGACTCTATAGATTATTTGCAATTTTTTTTTCACTTGGTAATACAGTTCGGCATACGGTTCTAAAGCTGACCCACTTGACATCGGACTTTTCCATTGGAAAGTCCTAATTTGACAAAATCATGATGTTTCAGAGGAATACACTTCAGAGGAATTACTTCCAAAAAATGAAACTGAAAGGTGTCTTTTCATCTTTAGAATTTTCCAGCTACCAACAACATTTTCAAGAAAACTCAAATTACTACAGAAACTTCGGTTTCACTTTCACCAATTGTTTTCACTCACATAAGTTTCATATCAGTCTTCTAAAAGGTTAAAACAAAATATTTTTTCAAGGTTTTTTTGGTGAGAATTTTAGACACTGACTTTTCACTCCATTTTAGGTTGAAACCAAGAAGTTTAGAGACTTGAACTTACTACCCCAATCAGCTTTCTACTTAGGGATCCTAAAGTAGGAAAGACCCCTTGAGTCACTGAGCCCCGGATCTCACTACTGTGTCATTTAGCCAGGTTTGGTACCATCTGACTTTTTCATTAAAAATTAATCATTAAAAAAATCACTGCTCATCTTTGGTTATCAATCTTTATTGCTATTCACAAGTTTTTGCTCAATCTCAGCCTCTCCTCTGCCTCCCTACCTTCCCCAACAGCCCTCAAACTAGGAAAAGGGTAGACTAGGTTTTTAGGTGCCTGCTGGAGAATAGGAAAGGCTGCTATTCTCCAGCGACCTGTCAAATAGAGGCAGCATTTTCAGTCTGATGGAAGAGAAAAATACATACACTGATAGTTACTGCCTAAATATGGAATCTTACCAATCCTATACACAACCGCATTAGCTATTCTTTTTCATTAGCTGATTAAGCTCAGCCTTAAAACTAGCTGTTTTTTACTTTTGCTGTTCCTGTTGGAAGACTGCTCCAGAATCTCCCTCCTAGGTAATCATAAATTTTAAAATACTTTTTTTTTTTTTTCCTCTCCCGTTGCCCCGATTATTGAAGTAATCCCTCTTTGCCTTTCCAGTTTGAAGGCATCTTTCCTGTACTTCATAACTGGCAGCATACACGAGACTCCAGAGTATAGAGCATTTGACATTTTTTAGATTTCTCCATTAAGCAGGACTTCTCCCTAACCAGGATTACACTTGCTGATCTGTAGCCCAGGGAGTACTCTCTCATTCCCAGATCTGAAGAACTCAAGCACTAGCACTCACTACCTTTGCTCCCTGATTCATTTTTTCATAGGACTTTCTCAGATCACACCAGCATTTGTCTGCTCTCTCTGCTTCACGCTCTGAAGCCTTCTTAGCCCTTTCAAAACCTCTGAGTGATCTTCAGATTTCTTTTATATTCCCTTTAAACTCCACAGGTGAACAAAGAACAGAGGATTTCATAGTCAGCCCCCCATTTCAGGCACATGGCATGTGCCCATATCTTCCTCTTGGCAGATCCATTAATAGGTTAGTACTGCAGTTCCTACTTATTTTTGATGCTTATCAGAAGATCTCAGTTTTTTCCCTTCTGCGACAACTCCTCTGAAGCACAGAATTATCTTTTACATCACAAAAGCCAAAACACAGAAGGTGTTCCTCTCTTGGAAAGCCGGTTATTTTTTGCAAAAATACATATATTGTCAGCAGTCCTAATTTTTTTTGTAATACAAAAGCAGTTTTGGCAACACATTTTGAGCCATCCACAGTGTTTATTACTGGTTTCAATTTACTTTTACTATGGGATATAGTGCCATTAAATCAGCGTCTGCAAGACTGCAGTCCAGGAGAATTCCATCTTATTTCATGCTTCATTATGAAAGATTCATACAGCTCTACTCATCATGTTTCTACAGTCATCTACATCAACTTTAGCGTACTAAAATGTTGTACAGTACGAAATGACACGTTGAAATGATCAGTCAAGTTCACTGGGCTTAACCATTATGACAATCATAAGTAATGTTACTTTGGGTAAGGATAAAACAATGTCCTAATCAGCACACAAGAGCAACCTTTATTGTTGTAATTGCATTTACCAAATTACAACATTAAGCTCAAAACGTTGAAAAGTACCCTGGAGGCAGGAGTACAGGAGAGAGATTACCTACAGGACACGGGAAATGGAAGCTGCCTTTGTGCTGGAAGAAACCCTGCAGTGATGTGACCGTCACATGCCCACGCTTGTTTTCTACAGGGAATGGAGGTAATGGGATTAGTTTCTAAAACATGACATTTTAATAAGCTCTCTCTCACAAGCAAACATGCACAAACATACACACCCCTCAAGAAAACATGAATCACTCCAGTGCCAGAAAGACTGAATTATTTAAACCATGAAAAAGGTACCTGAAAAGCAACACCCAAGAGCAGAGTTAGGAAACATTTGAATTTCTTGGCCAATGACTGGTATTTTCTTTCATCTTCCTTTCTTTTTTCCATTATATGCAAGATACCAATCGAAAGGCATAAAAGAGGATTGGAACTAGAAGATAAGCAGGATACCAGCCAAAATCTGTCACATCAGAGGTATGTCATTGAATTCTGGATCTTAATATTATATAGCTGATCATTTATATTTATACACACACACACACACATATATATATTTTTATATATATATATAAAAAAAAGTACATACACACACTTTTTTTTTTTTTTTAAATCCAGTCTGAGACAGAAATCATTACACTGAAGGAACTGCAGCTACTACAAAGTCCAACTACTATACTAAACTCGGGGTAAACTCCTTCAGCTGTTTTCCATTACAGATACCAGCTCAGGGTTTTGAGAAATTCATTTGCAAACTACAAGTTTCCAGAACAGAGTAGGACTCTACAGTTATCTTATTTCCTTTGTATCCATTTTCATCTTCTTGCCTACCACAGACTCCAGCTTGGGTAGGGAAGACAGAAATGGCTACTCCCACAGATAACTTCATGTAGTAATAAAATAGTTGTAGTCAGAATGATCTAAGTACTCAAGGATTTTAGGGACTTCTAGTTTCATATTACATTGGCACCTTTTGAGAAAGCAGATAGTTTGGCCACCATGACTACTACTGTTATCACTCATGCTATCTCCTGTCCATGGTTTTGCTACCTTGCAGTGATCCATATTCTCTACTAGGAAAAAAAAAAATTGAGCTCCTTTGCCAGGGGCTTTATTTGCATTTGATGATTCCATTTAATGCCCTTGTGAGCTAAAAAACCATAGATGAAAATTTCTAATTCATGATGGCAAGGGAAGACATTAACCCCATTAGCGTCAAAAGGAAATGACCAAGTGTCAAGACCATTTTCACAGATCCTCTCCTGCCGTTTTAGGCCAGTGTGGGCTCCCGGAATCAGGTTACCCAGTGGTGCAGACTAGTTAGCATTTCGATACTGCTGTTGCACACCACGCAGTGACTGCATCAGTCATGCTGTTGGATCCAGCCAGTGGAAATTTAAGGCACTAACAATCCAAAAGATGCATGATTCATTCTCTACACTTAGAAGCTCTTCAAGAAAAAATAGAAATTATGTCTTTAAATCTTTCAATTTAAAAACTACAGCACTGGAATAAAATGAATGAGATTGATGAGGAGAGGCATTTTTCAGTACTGTATCATTTGTCCTTTTCTCTCTCATGGCACAGGAAAATTAAAGTGGGTTTGTAGCATTCTTAAGTTTAACTAGATAAATCACAGGGAAAGCGTGGAGTTTTATGATGCTCCGCAGAGATCAGTTCCGCAAGTTTGACTGGATCCTCATCTCCTTCTCAATCTCATTTTGAAAAGCCTCCTCACTAACAAGGCTTCAGGCTGGCACACTTACTGACTTATGGTTCCTGAGACTTTATTTCAGCCTTTTTAGTTCTTTCTAAATATCTACTCTTCTTCATTTTTATCTATCAGCTTAAACAATAAACTTCCACAAAGAGTACAGCCAGCCAGCATTCAAAAAAGGTCAACTGGAGGACCTCTAAAGAACATGCACCAACATGAAGTGCAAGAAAGTAACTAGCAACAAGGCAAAATTACGTAAATTTTGCAAGCTTCGTCTTGCAAGGCACTGACCGCCTGCCTCTATAAGATTCGTGTTCTGCAGCACAGAGAAGCCAGGTTGAGGAGCTACCAGCAGCCCAGCTGCTTCTGAGCAGTCTGACTTGTCCACAGCAGTACAACCCACAGCAACCAGGGCTCAGTAATTTTGCTTGAGTGGCAGAGGTTCTTGGTTTGGAAAAAGAGAAAGCCAGAAGTTTTAATCATGTCAGTGGCCAACCATGGCTATTTCAAAGCACAGAAAACACACAGGAAATAACAGAATTGTAACTTCTGAGGGTTCTTCTGTTTGTTTTTTAAGAGGCTAGAACAGTATTTTCCTTTTGTTGTTGTTGTTGTTGTATGCACTTGCTGTGACCACAAAAGGCATGTTTGGGCTTTAAAGAGAAATACAATTATGAATAGTCCTTCCCCGCTCCCCAAAATAATTGAAATCCATTTCAAAACAACGAAAAAACCATAAAGAGGTGGGTCAAAGAAAACGCACTAAAAAAAGTTTTACTCAGCAACAATGCTTTCCCTTCCAACCAAATTCTAGACTTTCGTCTTAGGCAATCTTGGACTCTTCAGTCTATTAATAGATTAATGCATAATAAATAATACATTATTCAAAAGGAGCTTGTACCTTCACATTTAGTACAATACTTGCAAGCTACTGGCACTGCCTTCCACATGATTGCAAGTGACATGCCCAAAGTCTTTGCAAGGAAAAATAAATCTGCCCATTCAAAATAGATACTGTCTATGCCCAGTTGAATGCACCTTTCTTTCTTGCAGCCAAAGAAAGGAGAAACGTTATGTTCAAAATGTACTTTAAAGGGGAGGGGAGCACATAAAACAGGATGAGGTGTCCTATTCAATTCGGGTCACACCATTTCCAAAAGGGCGTAGCAGAACTGTAAAAGATTCAAAGATGGGCAATAAAAATGATTAAAGTCACGCAGAGTCTTCTGTACCAGTAGCGATTCAAGATGTTGGGACTGCTTAGATCAAAGAAGCAAAAGAAGAGGAAGAGATGACATGAAAATAAATAAAAGAATATGATAAAAGGTACAACAAGGGTAAATTGAAGTGGCCTATTCAGTGTCTTTCATAACATAAGAACAAGGATAAGCTATCAGAAGGCTGCAAAAATGGTATAAGGTATCGTCGTCTGTGGGACTCCAGAGCACACAGTATCATCAAGGTCAAGAGATCAGGCAGAATAAAAAAATCAGGTGAGTTATGCATAAACAGATTCCAGTGCCCCTTTGGGCTAATGGGCTGATTCAACTAAATGAAACTCTTTCCTCAGCCTTTTGTAAGAGAAATTCCCCAGACTCTAATTTTGATAATATCAAGAATACTTCATTTTCACTTAAATCATGTGGTCAGAGTACTTCAAGCGTTATACAGTCATAAACCACAATACAACAAAAGGCTCCAACTTCACTGACTTTGGTAACTCCAAGACAAATGTCTGTTTCTCATACTGAACTTTTAAACAATGTCTTTGTGGTCTACATTGGAAGGAAAACAAATTTATAAATATTCGAATTTCTTTCAGAAGCAGAACTTACAGTTTCAACAAGCATCTTTCTAAAAATACTGGAAACATCAACACAATAACACTGTCAAGTCAATAATATGTCTTTAGTGTGAAAATAACCCATACTGCCAAGAACAAACTGAAACACTACCAAGCATGAGTTAGCTGCAAACAGACAGGAGACCCAAAAGGTTCATATCGAGGGCGCTGCTTTGGCAATGAACCGCTATTGTAAAGCTAACGAGGCCTCCATGAGACACCGGCCACTCATTCATCTCTTAAGTGAACACCGAAACACTTTGCAACACAAGTCAATGTGGGAGAAAAACCTTTCCTATATTCAACTCCTCTTAGTTTACTGGGGAACAGGAAGTCAAAGGTCCGCGTAGCCAGGAGGATGGTGGCCCAGGAAGGCTCTCATCCTGTGCCCGCGGCTACGCGTGTGGCGCGTTGGCCGAGCTCCCTCCTGAGGGGCCAGGAACCACGTCCCACCCCACGGCGAGGCTCCCTACGCTGCCCCCCATCACCACGACGCAGCGCGACAAACCAGAGGCAGGAGAAGGCGTCAACACCCTGCTGCAGCTCTGAGCTGGAAAGCTTCTGAACAAGGGAGAAGATAGATACTGCACAGCTGCAAAGAGGAAGAGAAAGTCTATCTGCAGGGTATGATGCAGGACATTACTGATGTATCACTTTACATCTGTGTTACTATTTTCTTGTTGCTATGGGAATATACAAAAAAAGGTTGCCATTTTGTATTCAAAGACCCATGTAAAGTCTAGGTGTGAACAATAGCGGTTGTTTGCAGCCTATAATTTTCTCTTCCAAGTGGTGATAAATGGTGTGTTCGGTAAGGAGGAAGGTTTTAACAATATTCTCTTCTCTATTCACATGTTAAAATTAGCTAACCTTCTACCTGCTCTGGAGAACATCCAAGAAATTCTAAAGCATTGGTGAGAACTAACTTATTAGGCTTAAACAGATCTTTTATCTATATAATTACAATTAACATGACGAGGTGATCTACAAAATGTATTCCATCATATTTAACTTGAGTGGCAAGAGTCGGGACTTCAAAACACTTTAGAGGAAATAGCTTTGAACATTTTATTAAAGATTTTAGGGCCAGCTTACAGAATTTTCTTACCCTAACTAAACAACATTGCCTGTATTCTCCTACACGTGATCTGTGATGGAAGTAAACGGAGGTAAACACTGGAATTTTTTTTTTCAATTGTATCAACACGGAACAGGAGAAGAAAAAACACACTGTATAATAGACTGTGTTTGTGAATTCATGTGAAGACTCGTTATTTCAACCTGAAAGTAAATATGATTCTCAGATGTAGTCGCAATCACTGGCAGAAACAAACAGGAGTTGAAGAATGGGCCTAATTTTTAGCTTCAAAAATTATTTGATTGCACTCAGCAACATTCAAGCGTCACCAACCCTTTAATTTTGCATTTCAATAAATTGTTTGATGTTTTACCTGATGTTTTAAATCATGCAGGAGTAAGTGAGCATACCTAGCTAGTGACTGCATTGCTCTTCACCTACGTGAAAAACTTAAACCCCTTAATATTCCCAGACCTGAACTCTGTAAGGTTCAGTAATTGCAGCATCAACCCCTGCTTGGAGAGTGTCTTCTAACAGTTTTATTTACAGCAATGACATAACAGACAAAATAACATATAAAATCAAGAAGATGTTAATCATCGGTCTGTAAACTATTTTCAGTGGACTGTGAATAAATCTTTGAATCTCAAGCTCCTTATCGTTCAGAGGCAGTCTCATGGAGCCTGGAAAGAGTCATATAAAAAGGTTCTAACATCTAGGTCTCCCCAGTGAAGAGTTAGTAAGTTTGTTACTGAGGAGTTACAAATTTGTAATTATTTTTCCCAAACTGCAAGAGCCATTACAGGAAATAGTTCTCCTAGAAATCTTGACAGGGTTCAACTATTGTCAAGGAGATTTAGTGTTCAGACTGAAATGAGTAGGGACAGATGAATAGCGAGCTATTCACTGTTCTCCCAGTTCTATCAATCTTACTCAAGTCTCTCAGAGATCAGATGAAAGAGTCCATTTGACCCCAAACATTTCTGAATCAATCCCCTCAGTGCCTTTAATAACACTCCAAAGATGCAGTTTATACTGAGAAGTGGATACACAGAAGGAAATACATGAAGCTGTAAAGTAGGTAAATAAACACACTGAAGGGATGCTAAAGGGAAAGGCTATTTCCCCATGAAGCCAGAAAAAGGACTCTTAAAAAAAGGTCGGTTGAAAAAATATATATTTTAATCTAACTCTGTATTCTCTTTGTAAGGATCACTAAATACTGTTTGAGGCAAACGAAAGAGCGGGGAAAGCATGTGTCCCACGTGCAGGCTGACACTGCTTGAAGGAACTGGAGGTATTTAATGCAGCACCAGAACATGTAGCAGCAGTTAGAAATGGCCAATTAAAATTCAGATGCTGTAACCAGAGCGCGTGAACCATGGAGTTACATAATTCTTAAATAGAAAGCTACACTGAATAGCATTAATAAATTCACTTATGCAAAAGTGAAGACATACAGAATGGGTGCTCGCACGCTCAGCTCACGTCCCAAGTCCTGCCTTTCCCTCTCAGGCCCCGGCCATGTGTTTCCAGCACACGTGACACACGGCAGGCATCACTGCAAACTTTGCTGGCCCACTTCAACGGCACGAGGAGGAGAAGGGCTCGCACCATAGCGACCAGGAGACTTCGGTCGGGGATGCCATTAACAAGCAAGCCTCGGGGGGTGCCTGGGGATGCCAAGGGTGCCTACAAGCTAATGCTTCGCATTTCAAGGCAGGCTTCCCACCTGCAGGAACAGCACTGCTTCCGAAGGCTGGACACGTTCAAGAAGGCAGGGGGCAGTTCAGTGTGAGGAGAGCTGCTGTTGCAGACTCTGCCGCCTCAACTTGGCAAGTCATCCATTGCCAGGTAATCGTTACTGCCAGACATTTAATTGGGGATTCGTGGCAGGGTGGAGGGGGGTGGAGGAGGTACTATATCCGCACCAATACTGCTATGAGCAAAAAAAATAGCCAAGTTCTCTACTGCAGTAAGTGACCCACCTTCCCTGGGGTCAATGAAACTACATCAGCAGGAAATTCTGTCCCATTACAAGGATCTCAGCAAATAATGCATATTGAATCAGTTATCTAATTAATCTTTAATTTTCAGCACGAATACTAATATGGTCCAAATTCCTCTCTTATTTTTATTTGCACATAGTCACTGAATAATCTTGGCCCTTTATCTCACTCTCCATGCGTCTGCTGTGAGGCTTCCACAGAACGATGGAGAATTTCTGACCAATCCTCAAGGTCACGTGGCATGTTTCTGTCCATCAGGAATACATGATTTGGAAAGGAAAAACTGTTTCTCACAATTATTCTGTGCCATTTGCTGGAAAGTTAGTGCCATCATTAAAAACAAAATTGCCAGTGACCTGACTTCCTAGAGCAATCAAAAAACTGTACGCTACAAATTCCATAATAGAAAGCAAAACAAAGATCATTTACTACCGTTCCTCCACTGCTTAGATTAACAAAGCAGGAAGTAGAAATAGGCCCTTTGGTTTTCCCTCTCTTAAAATAAATGCAAGATTTTTTAATGGAAATGAATAATTGAATAACTCAGTGATTTATAGATATTATATGTTCAATACATTCTCCTTTTTTTTTTTCAGTCAAAAGAGTCTGTAAAGATGAACAGCCAGTGGATCTCCCTGCCATGCCGAGGCTCATTTTTTGTGCCCAACACACCTCATACAAACCCGACTCGTTACAGTCGCTGTTTTAAGGGTGCCCTTTCCGTGCTCACTTTGCTTTCTGTGTGGCCGCTTGTTTGAAATCTGGAGAGGTGGTTCTCTTCACTTATCCAGACAATCTGTTTTTGTTCAATCCCTCATGCTACCATACATTAGCATTTAACATTTGTATTGAGTTCATGTTTAAAAGACAGCCACGGCTGACACCATTCTGCCAGATACTGCAGAAATTAGAAAGACTGTCCTCGTCCCAACCACAACCACCACGTAGACGGGATACAGGAAACAGCACACAACACAGTCAATCAAGGAACACGCAGCAACCAAAACGGGACATGGGGACCCTTAGCCTCAGAGGTGCGTTTCACCACGTCGGGCGTTTATCCAAGGCGCCGCTGGAAAGCGGCTGGGTGGTTGGTCCTGCAGCAGCCGCGGTGACTGGGTCCCCTCCCGCAGAGCCAGTGGCTTGGGAAGGGGCTTCAGATCTTTCTCAACGAAAAGGTGCAAGAAAAACATTAGCTGTTGTTGTTAGGGGCTCCTGAATCAAGAAGCGAAAAACATCTGGCCGTGTTTTCTGGCTGCCAGTTATCTGCAAAAGCATCGCAAGAGACGGTGCTAAATGCTTCTCAAAACCCTCATGTCACTACCAAAAACTGCTTAGAGTCGAGCACATGGTCACCAGTGTGTATTATCTGTCATCCACTCATTCTCAAACCATCATAGTTACACTATGCAATACTCTAGGCACTCCAAGCACTTCTGTTTTATCACAGCTGCCCTTTCCTGCACTCACTGTGGGCGAAAAACTATGAGCAGTAGGATTTTAGCAAATACTGAGTTTTAAATAAATAAATAAATAAGCATAGCCCTTCTCCCCCTTTCATTATAGCAACATTTTGTTGACTGGAAGAAAACAAAAGGATTAACAGCTCTCATGCTTCCAATTAAATGCCTTGGCCCTCTCTACCTTGCTTTTTAATCAGTGGCTCAGGGGCCTATTCCTTGTATACATTAGCAAATTTAATATTAGCTCTTAATGAACCAGTTACTGACAGCCAGGAATGAAAGCAGCATAGAACAGAGGAAATTACTACAGAAACATAACTTGACTTTCAAATTGCATGCAAGAATATGACAATGGCACACCAGTTCATTTATTTGTGTATGCTTTACCTGTTTTCACTAATTATTACATAACCCACTGCTATGTGTTATAGGGCCTACTGTTTCTAAAGTACAAAGGAGATCAGTCTGCTATAGTCAGACATCTTACTTCACGATGTTGCAGATACTGCTTGTAGCTCCAGAAGCCCTGCTTCCCACCTCCTACTTACTGATCCAAGAGTTCATCCATCACAAATGTCATGTCCAACATTAAAAAAAAAAGAATCCCACAAGTAATGGCAAGCACGTTCAATGACAACTAACATACATATTTTTCTTTCAGCACCAGAAACCAATCCCTGTGATGGTTTCTTGCTTCATCATTTTTGGGAGCTTTGAAGGTTGTCGTCGGGATTGACATAGAAACACTCCCCATCACCAACAAGCTTGCTTAGCAGAGCATTCAGACTCAGAAGTCCTGCCTTCTTTTGAACAGAAAGAACTATTTAGGGTTAAGGAACAGATGTCCCAGAGTAACCTTCATCAGCAATCAAGGCATTTGAGTTGTTCTAGGCACTTACTGAATTAAGAAGTGTTTGAGGAAGACAAAGTCATCAAGAACAAATTTACTTTGCCATTTTTTTTCCTGATTTTATTCAGGCAGACAGGAATCCCAACGATACTACATCAGACATATCTTACAATGCTTTCTTAATTGGCATTAAACAATATTTCAGGAGGTAACATTTCACTAATTAAAAGAAAATCAGACACAGCCTATTATAGTCAGCTTACAGTAACAGTACCCTTCAGATTTTGGCAGTAATGAAGATAAAGCAATAATGCACTCACAAATAATTGTTCCCCACCACTCTGAATCACTTGGATAGTTATTAGCCTTAAGCACAATCAAGGCTCATTAGGACTCTCCAAATAACAAGTTAGAACAAAAGAGATAAAGACTCCTCATACACAAACTCATATGGTTTGTTCAAATCACTGAAGTACTTGAAACAGATTAACGTTGTTGCAAACATTATGGGTTTAAATTATTTAAGCCATTTTCGAGACAGGAGCCACAAGGAAACTTTCAAATTCTGTTCATGCTGTGTCCTGATACATCTCTTCTGTAACCTCTCCTATGTCCCCAGCCTTTGCTCCCAGTTTTGCTCTTTATTTCTCCAACATTGCTATTATATTCTTTCCGTGCCCTCTCAAGAAGGAAAGCAACTGAGAAAGACAGAAATGAAACAGGGCTCAGGCAGCTACAGACAAAAAGATGAAGGAAACAGGTGAAGGAGGCATGAACAAGCAGCTCACTCAGGCTGTACGAAGGTAAAAAAATCTCTCGTCATTCCTCCTCTTCCTTTCCAAAAAGCAGCATATCCAAGGAGGTATATATATACGTTCTTAAAGGCAGAACAGCAACATTAGTGTTGCTAATGGGACAAAACCCTTCAGTGCGCTGCTGAAGCCCAAAGCAAATAGTAGGATCATTAAACTGATTATTCCCTGCAGCACAGCACTAAAGATTGAGTACTGCAAGATACAACAATTGTTGGAAGCAAATTAAAGAGGTAAAGTGAGTGTCCAGCTTCATCAAGTCAGACTACAGTCATTAACTCCCAGGACCTAGCAGAGACTATAGCAGTGGGTAGCTGTCTATGAACCTCCAGGAAATAGAATAATCTTCCCAGGGGAATCAACCATAATCCCAGGAACATCATCCAAAGGAGATCGTCCTGTATCCTGCATAATTTGCCTGCATCCCACCTTAGAAAGTTGCTACCTTTATTCTATATTTGATGGACAGAGAGAACGTCAGATTGACTAGCTCTTTCCATTGGGGATGTGGAAAACTGAAGACCTTGGCTCTCCCATAGGCAGTGAGCAGAAGAATGGACTGAAAAGAACAAGTTGGGAAAAGTAACCCTACAATGAAATTTGGTCCAGCTCCTGCACCTAACTCATCCGCATGTATTTTCAGCCAGGTCTAACAGAAACAAAGGCAGGAAAGGTCTGGCTCACGTAGGCAGAAGTGTTTTTAGCAGAGAACATCACAACTGTGTAAAAAATTCAGCAGACCCTTTCATGACTAAAATCAGAATGATGCCCAGGGACTGTATGAAATCAGAAATGTTGAGCAAAGGACAAAAGCAATACTGTGGTCTGAAAGTCAGGAGACCCGGATTCCACTCCTAGCTCTAGCACGGTCTTCCTAACGTGATCGTGAGCAAAAATCTGACCTATCTGGGCCTCTGGCTGCCAGCCCTCCGTCTCTACTTGAATTGTAAGCACCACAGCAGGGATTCGCTCCGCTTGCCCAGCAGGATCTCAGTCTCAGTCAGGGTATTTGTGCTTGAGCATAATAAAAATAACTAATGATGGATTAATGCCAGGATTTTAATAAATTGGTCAATCAGAGTATAAGAAAATCAAACCTTCCCTTTGAGAGAGCACAGGGTCCTTCAGCCAGTAGGAAAAAGGATTTGTGTGAAGGGGTTCACACAGAGAGACAGCTCCAGAACAAATACTGTGATTAAGATTCTCCAAACCTGTTCTTGGTAAAAATTGATAAAAACGTCAGAGGCACATGTCAAAACAGATGAAGAACTGCTGCACAAAAATCCACACCAGTTTATCTGCCAGAGCAAACAAAACTACCTGGAGTCACATCAGATAAAGACATAGATAAAACACTGTCAACAACAAAAACAGTAATACAAAATGCTTGGCTTAGGAACAAAAAACCTACTTGGGTTGTGAAAGCAGCAGTAGTTACAACTATACAGCCATAAGCTGCACCAGTCCTGCTCAGGATGCCCAACTTGTCCCCTGTCGTGTTTCAGACAAAGGACGGCAAAGAAATCTTTTCCATAGCAAATTTTACGTACATTTTGAATACTCAACATTAGACTACTGGAACAGGGACGATAAATTGCAAAAGCACAGTAATCGGATTGGTGTGACTAAAGCTATTCCAGAGCCATCTTTTCTCCTGTGAAGGTGGTAATGAAAAAACAGATTGACTGATGAATCTTGGGGGATCCCTCTTGCACTAAGATGGAATTGACTGCCATCAACAGCAGCCCTCAAAAGGAGACAAAATAGTGCCACCCTGGCGGTCTCCTCTATCAACAGAAGGTGAAGCCAAGAGCATCAATTTTAAGGCCGCTACTTTATTCTCCTCCCTGTCAGACCAATGGATGTAAGCAATTTTTATTTCTAGTTTATGGGGCGAGACCCAGATGACCCCTCTGTCTGCTATTACTCTGAAGTAAAGGAAGACAGACGGGTGTAAGTAACAGCAAAACTAACCTTTTGTATGGCTAAAATTCTGGCGGATTACAAAGACTGATAAGAGACAGTGCCGCTGAACATCTGAAATGAATGTGGCTGGAAGACTGTCTATTTACCTTATTACTCTGAAAATGTGTATACAAGCTACATTTCTGGAAATACTTCTGACTGTGTATAGGAATATTGTAAAGCAACCACCCTTTTTAGTGTTGTTCTAAATTCCCATTTCCCCCAACTTTTGCAGACACGGATCCTCAGGGGTTATTATTCAAGCAAAACCAAACAAACAATAGACATATTTCTCTTTCCAGCAAAGAATGAAATCTTACTGACTTCATTAAAAGCCAGAAAGACACCCCAAACTTTTTATTTTCATAAAAGAAATAGGAAATTAGAAGTAGGCTTTTATCAGGGACAGTCTCTGCAAAACACCCTCTCCTTGTAGGGAAATCTGGCTATGCCTCACAATGGAAGAGGGAAACGCAGGAAAACTGAAAAGGTCAAATAAGCAAAATAAACGTGTCCCTACGGAGGAGTACAGAAGAGATCATCTTGTACTTCTTTCTATGTGAGAGACAGTAAAATTGCGGTAAACTTGAAGAGCTGAGCCTGGTGTATTCTTCCTTGCTAAAGGCTATGTTCCGTGCTCATCTCTGATTATCTCCTTTGCGCGACCTTATGGGGCAGAAAAAAGGCCAACCAATACATCTGCTGCATTTAGTTGAAACCTATTTAGACACCGTACTTGTCTTTTTAATGAATCCATGAGCTGAGTACATTCTGACATACTGGTCATCACAGATAGCACCAGTGGTTATAAAGTAGGTATGGAAGCGTTAGGTTGTTAAAGGAGACAATATAACAACATGATAATGTGACATTTGACCAATACTGAAAAGAAGCTTCCTCCTATCATATATCAAAGTGGAACAGACTACTCAACGTACAGATGTACTCAATGCAAAGGTCCTTCCTCTTTACTTGGTTACAACAGTAATTCTGAGTCAAACACTCTCCCCATTCCTAATAAGAAAGGAAATAGTAAAGATCTATAACTCACACAGATTATTTTGTGCCTGTGCTGATACATCTGCTATGTAAGCATTTGATACACTAAAAATCAAGGGTGTTCTGAGTGCTGAAGCACAGGCTTGAGCTGAAACATTTTAGTCATCATATTATAATTAGCTTGATGCAAACAGTCACTTCCTAACAGCAGAACCCATTTCCCTCAGAAAAGAATAAACTAAATTCCTTACAGCAATTTGGTCTTTAGCTAAAATCAGCTATCAAGATATGTCTTAATTACGATACTGTTCCCATATTATATATGACTAGACACTCTGTATTTTATGGGAGGTCAAGCATAGGGTAGTCATCCAGAATGTCCAACTGCATGGATGCACTTCCAAAAATCACTGGGAACAGTGTAATCTTACCACTGACATGACTGGAGCCAGAAGCCATATTCTCCTCTAACCCAGCTGGAGCAGTGGCATAACCACGTTAGGCTCACTCCAGTTACTGCCCATTTGTGCTGGTGTGAAAAGTAGTTCGGATACTTTGCCTCTGAAGTTAATCAGATCTGTCCCCAAATTAAGTTCTTCCAGAGCCTTAAAAGCAACAGAAGCCTTTCCAACCCCTTAAAAAAAGTAACAGGAAAACAACTGTTTGAAGCAAACAAGCATTCGCCCAGCTCAGGCCCTGGAGGGCGGTAACAGGTGTCCCCAGGTGAAACTGGCTGGAAACAAAATTGCAACTGACTTGCTTAATTCTGCCTTGGAGCCTACAAAGCACAGCTCAAATCAGTCACTC
The DNA here is from genome assembly GCF_040807025.1 of Struthio camelus. Taxonomy (NCBI): domain Eukaryota; kingdom Metazoa; phylum Chordata; class Aves; order Struthioniformes; family Struthionidae; genus Struthio; species Struthio camelus. The sequence goes on along the minus strand of NC_090952.1, from coordinate 12,498,500 downwards.
CAGCGAGTAAAAAGTAAATTTAAAGCCAGATTTGTAAAGCTATTTAGGTGCCTAATTCCCATTGATTTCATTGAGAAATAGACTCATTGAGAAATCAGTGGGAGTTAAGACACCTACGCAGTGCTTCAAGGCAGATTTCAAAAATTTTTCAACGTAGTACGCTGTTAGAAAATCAAGTAAGGAAATCAAGTAAGTAATGTTTTGGGTTTTTTTGTTGTTGTTGTTTTTTGTTTTTAACCTGACATGGCATCTTTAAGGAAAATACATCTTCTATTTAGAGAAATCCGTAGGCTGATAAAAATAGTGTTCTAGGTCTCAGGAAAGTGATCTACGTTTGACACGCAATTAAAAATTTAGTCGCAAGACTCTGTTCATAAAAATTAATAATCTATCTTTCAAGACTTTTTTGCCACTTAGTTTCCTTATTTTACCGATATTATATCCTACATGTATAAACTCTTTCAAAAACAAAACATCCTCTCAGGTCTCTAAGCATTAAAAATGTAAGCAAGTGCAGTTTTGTGTATGAGAGCAAAAACTTAGACTTTAAAACGGTTATTTCATAAAATAATGTCTCCACTAACTCTAATACAGGAGCAGGTGTGGCATGTACAGGCAAAACAAACTTTCATGAAATACATAAGAGAAAAGGCAGGGTAAGAGAGAAAAGAACTATTTTACAGCTCCTTCTGTCACAAGGAAGAAAGCTGATTATCGCTCTTTGATAATGAAGAAGAAAGCTGTTTAATGCTTCTAAAGCTAGGTAGGCATATTACTTCCCTTTAAGTTCTTTGACTTTCCCCCACGAGCCTTCCTTTGGCAAGGTTATATGACCAGACTGGGTTTCTGGCTCTGTTCAAAGCACATATTAGGATATCTAAACTCCCTCAAAAGTCCTAAAAGGAGATGTCATATGACAAATCTTGCCGATCATCAATGTTTCCTTGTAAAAGGGAAAACAGTCTACCTGAAAAACCATTTCTTTCCCATCTCAGCTCAAGGACCCGTATCACCAGGAGAGCTTAGGCCCCAGCTGCTATTTCCTACCAGTCGTGCTGTTCTGAGAATCAACGTCACAGGTCCAAACAGAGGCAAAAGAAGGGGCTTGTTTTCTCCCGGATGAGCCCGTTCACTTTGCTGTGAGGTTAAACAGCAGTTCCGCACATGCATCAAATGAAGACTAGCCAGTCCCCATCTTACTGAATATTGATTTTCACAGCAACAGCTTTACATTTGAACCAGGCTTTTTTCTTTTCTCTTTTCAAGTTTTTAGATTGACAGTGGCTCTTACTCTCAGCAAGCCATTTAGCTGCCAGTTTACTGATGACAGCTGAGTATTTATTTCATTTGACCTACTGATGCAACCAGATAGCCACTATTTTCTGCTGAGTTATCAACATGCTCTATCTACATTTCCAAGGTCAAGTTTTATAACAACGAAAATATTCACAGTAGAATATTTTCTTCAGAATACTTTAAAGTGGTCTATACCCATGTCCATATTACAGACAACGGTGATCATAGTATAGATACATAGACCATAATAGAAAGAAGGATCAATCTCAGTCATCATCTGCCTGCACACAAACACGCCTTTTCTAGGGTTACATTTTCCTTTCTGAACAAGTGGGTTTTAAAAGCAAGTGAAATAAAGATCTGAAAGAGAGGCAGCTGATGAGGAAATGAGAAAAAATGGTCAGTTTAGGCAACGAACAATGACAGACTTCAAGAAGGAAGGACTGTCTAAGAAGGTATGCAGTTCTAACAGAGAGTGCTCGATTTCCTGTGTATTTTCAAAATCCCAAAGGCAGGCTGAGAACAGGTCTATCCTCAGTTTCACCAGGGCATTTACAAACACAGTGTCCACAGCGAGACTGCTACAGAGCTGCTTAGAGGAATGAAGATATGCATGTAAAGATTGAAAATAACGTGTTTCAATCAGCACAACAGGAGGATCTGATTTTTCTTTTTACCTGAAATCCCCATTCTGTCCTTATTTTAGGGGCAATTAGTAAATGTTCTGCAAAATAAACTCCTCTTCCCCCTTGAAGCCCAAGCTCTGCGCAGTCCAGCTGTGCTCCCTTAACAATACACCAAATCACTGACACAGAGGTTTTGTTCCACAGCTCACAGCTTTTTATTTTCCCAGGAACTCCTTGCCAGGTTTCAGTGTTTCAGAACAATTGCTAATCTTTAGTGACCTTCTACCTCAATGGCACTCTACTCCTGGGATTAAAATCGATTTTTCTCCTTCTTAGCATATAAAAATCTCCTGTGCTGTTCTTCCTTTACTATTAGACAATATAAAGTTGCACCCAGAGCAGAGTATGTGAAATGACGCTATTGTATAGTCCTGAAAGAAACAGTCCTAGCAGCCAGCAGTGAAGTAATACAAAGCATGCAAGGGATCTGCCTCTGTCCGAAATGCGCTGAAAGAAGTTGCTTTCAAAACACAGCAGCACACAAAGCAGGGGGGCTGCCCAGGGGCTCTGTGAAACACAAAGGCACTGACTTGTATCAACCTGAATAAGTAGCATGAAGTGAGTTTTAACAATTAGCTCTACAAGAAACAAAGATTAAACAACTGTTAATAACAGAACAAGTTGTTAGTATCCTATTTAAAGTTCATTCTTCATACTCAAATACCCTGATCATCAGAAGGGACACATTGGTGCTTTTCCTTAGACAATGAAGAAATCACAAGCAAGTACTTTCCAAGATTTGGGTGACTTTCTGCGGCACATTCTACAACCAACTATGCCCTAGAAACAGCAAATACAACCCCTTCCCTCCCAACAGAGGAGGCGGTGGTGAAGCATCTTTGCTAGAGCCCGTTGAGAGGGGAAGACACTGCCAGCCTCAAACCCTGGGCTTTGTCGGTCAGCCCTGAGGGCAGCCCACACCACAAAAAACCCCTCAGGAACCCCTTCAGTTCCCTCTCACATCCAGTCTTCCCCCTTCCCACAACCAGCCACTGTCCAAGGATATTCCTACTTCCTGGATGAAATCGTATTTGCACCTGCCTTAGCTGTTAATATCACAGAATCACAGAATTACAGAATCCTTTAGGTTGGAGGGGACCTCTGGAGATCATCTAGTCCAACCTCCCTGCTCAAGCAGGGTCCTCGAGCATATTGCCCAGGATCACCTCCAGGCAGGTTTCGAATATGTCCAGCGAAGGAGACTCCACTACCTCTCTGGGCAACCTCTTCCAGGGCTCAGTCACCCTCACAGCGAAGTTTTTCCTCAGGTTCAGATGGAACTTCCTGTATCTCAGTTTCTGCCCGTTGCCTCTTGTCCTGTTGCTGGGCACCACGGAGAAGAGACTGGCCTCATCCTCTTGACACTCCCCCTTCAGATACTTGTACACGTTGATGAGATCCCCTCTCAGTCTTCTCTTCTCCAAGCTAAACAGGCCCAGCTCTCGCAGCCTTTCTTCACAGGAGAAACGCTCCAGTCCCCTCATCATCTTTGTAGCCCTCCGCTGGACTCTCTCCAGGAGCGCCATCTCTCTCTTGTACTGGGGAGCCCAGAACTAGATGGCATCATCAAGGCTGAGGAGAGGGGCAGGATCACCTCCCTCGACCTGCTGGCAACGCTCTGCCTAATGCACCCCAGGAGACCATTGGCCTTCTTGGCCACAAGGGCACACTGCTGCCTCATGGTTAACTTGTTGTCCACCAACACTCCCAGGTCCTTCTCTGCAGAGCTACTTTCCAGAAGATCAACCCCCAGCCTGTACTGGTGCATGGGATTATTCCTCCCGAGGCGCAGGACCTTGCACTTGCCTTTGTTCAACCTCAGGAGGTTCCTCTCCGCCCACCCCTCCAGCCTGTCCAGGTCCCTCTGAATGGCAGCACAGCCTTCTGGTGTGTTAGCCTCTCCCCCCAGTTTAGTATCATCAGCAAACTTGCTGAGGGTGCACTCTGTCCCTTCCTCCAGGTCATTGATGAATACATTGAACAAGAGTGGACCCAGGACTGACCCCTGGGGGACACCACTAGTCACAGGCCTCCAACTTGACTCTGCGCCATTCACCACAACCCTCTGAGCTCGGCCATCCAGCCAGTTCTCAGTCCACCTCACTGTCCACTCATCTAGCCCACACTTCCTGAGCTTACCTAGGAGGATGTGATGGGAGACAGTGTCCAAAGCCTTGCTGAAGTCCAGGGAGACAACATCCACTGCTCTGCCCTCATCTACCCAGCCAGTCATTCCATCAGAAAAGGCTATCAGGTTGGTCCAGCATGATTTCCCTTTGGTGAATCCATGCTGACTCCTCCTGATCACCTTCTTGTCCTCCACATGCTTAGTGATGACCTCCAGGAGGAGCTGTTCCATCACCTTTCCCTGGATGGAGGTGAGGCTGACAGGCCTGTCGTTTCCTGGCTCCTCCTTCCTGCCCTTTTTGAAGACTGGAGTGACATTGGCTTTCTTCCAGTCCTCAGGCACCTCTCCTGTTCTCCAGGACCTTTCCAAGAGGATGGAGAGTGGCCTAGCGATAACATCCGCCAGCTCCCTCAGCACTCGCGGATGCATCCCATCAGGGCCCATGGATTTGTGGATGTCAAGTTTGCACAAAAGATCTCTAACCTGATCCTCCTCAACCAAGGGAGAGTCTTCATTTCTCCAGCCTTCCTCTAATGTCCCCAGGGTCTGGAATTCCTGAGGACTGGCCTTAGCAGTAAAGGCTGAAGCAAAGAAGGCATTCCGTAACTCTGCCTTCTCTATATCCTTTGTTACCAGGGCACCCACCCCATACAGCAGCGGACCCACGTTTTCCCTAGTCTTCCTTTTGCTACTGATGTATTTGAAGAAGCCCTTCTTGTTGTCCTTGACATCTCTTGCCAGATTTAATTCCAACTGGGCCTTAGCCTTCCTTGTCACATCCCTGCACACTCTGACAACGTCCCTGTATTCCTCCCAAGTGGCCTGTCCCCTTTTCCACATTCTGTAGACTTCCTTCTTCTGTTGGAGTTTTGCCAGGAGTTCCTTGCTCAGCCATGCAGGTCTCCTGTCCACTTTGCTGGACTTCTTCCTCAGAGGGATGCACCCATCTTGAGCCTGGAGGGATGCACTGATCTTGAGCCTGGAGGAGGTGATGCTTGAATATTAACCAGCTTTCTTGGACCCCTCTTCCTTCTAGGGCCCTACCCCAGGAGATTCCTCCAAGTAGGTCCCTGAAGAGGCCAAAGTTAGTGCTCCTGAAGTCCAGGGTTGCGAGCCTACTCGTTGTCCTGCTCCCTCCTCGTAGGATCCTGAACTCCACCATCTCATGGTCACTGCAGCCAAGGCTGCCCCCAACCTTCACCTCTCCAACTAGACCTTCTTTGTTCATTAGTACAAGGTCTAGCATTGCACCTCTCCTCGTTGGCGTCTCCACCACCTGGGTCAAGAAATTATCATCAATCCTCTGCAGGAACCTCTCTGACTGTTTCTGCCTAGCTGTGCTGTCTTCCCAACAGATGCCAGGGTGGTTGGAAGTCTCCCATGAGAACCAGGGCCTGTGATCGTGAGGCTACTTCCAGCTGTCGGTAGAAGGCCTCATCGACTACTTCCTCCTGGTCAGGTGGCCTATAGTAAACCCCCACAACAGTGTCACCCATGTTAGCCTGCCCTTTAATCCTTATCCATAGGCTCTCAACTTGCTCTTCATCCACCCTGAGGCAGAGCTCCATACGTTCTAGCTGCTCCCTCACATAAAGAGCAACTCCACCACCTCGCCTTCCTGGACTGTCTTTCCTAAAAAGCACATAGCCATCCATGACAGCATTCCAGTCATGTGAACTGTCCCACCATGTCTCTGTAACTGCAATGTAACTGCAATATCTGGAGATGGGCAGAAAAGAATCAAAATACAAACAGCACTCATAATTTAGGTTTTTGAAACCTGAAAAATCATCTTTTGTATTTTAGAAGTGCTAATCCATGTGTCTAGAGGGCTTATATTTTAATCAGAAGAAAAAATGAAATATGGTGGGAGTTGACAAATCTTTTCAACTGCTAATGAAAAGTAAATTGAAAGCAAGATAAACTAAACAAATTTTACTACAGTAAGGCAGCAGGGATTAAGGGGGATTCTATCTGTGCCCAAGTGACCAAGATGTTTCTAAACATGGGTAATCAAGTTTCAAACATACACAATTTCCCTTCTGCACATTATTCACATTTCCAAAAGCATCAACATGAGCCGCACTCTACAGTTCCTGCATCTCATCTGCTAATTTATGTTTGATCTTAAACATGTCTTTAAAATAGACATCTCATCTCAATTTGGAGATTCTGGCTTTTGGAGCATTGCTCTTTTGTTTTAACGGTAATTACCCCAACACCTTTCCCCACAGACGTTTCAGCACATTTAGAGTAGCCATATCAGAAGAGAATGTAGGATACATTCTTGGGTTTTGAGGGCTATCAACAAATTATGTAGGAGCTTTACTGGAGAGAAAGATTTCAGGTACAAAATTCTGATCATTTTTCAAATGTTCCAAAAGCTTGCCTTGAACAAACTCTGGTAAACCGCCCTCCTCCAAAATTTACAGATTTCTGACGGTTCCTTTACAAATGACTGAATCACCTCTGTGGAGAAAATAATCAGAAAAGAACAGAAAAAAATCTAGCACTGCATGTTAAGGTCCTCAAGTGATAAGGGATAATTCTGTTCCTTTACCAGAGCAACTGAAGTTAAAGTCTATTTTAATGATGATTACCAAATAGGAACTATTTTTGAAAAAATAAGGCAATGTCAATACTGTGCCTTTCCTTTAAAAAAAAAAAAAAAGGAGCAAGGAGCATTCAAAAATTTTTCTCTTGATTGCCTGTTTTGTTCCTAATTTAATATAAAACCCTTCCTTGCATTTGACAACTCACTTCCACAGTGACTGGTTCTGCTTTTACGACTCCATTAAGGTCATGACTATTTCTGCTTCACACGAGAAATGATCTCTTCTCTGCTCCCCTCGGCTAAAACGTCACTCCAGTGGGGCTGACCTTCAAAGCTTACAGCTTTAAAAGAACTCACAAAAAGCAGCAGTTTCATTTCCCATTTCAATCCCACTGACTGAGTAAAAGAAGCATCTAGGCGCAGGCCTCTCGGATCCATTACCTTCCTTCATAAACGCGGAACTCGCACTCGAGGGATCAAAGCCATGTAGTCTGTTACGGTCACATATGTGTGATCTACACATGTCACATGTTCACCCACTACACCCATCTCTTTTCTTTACGCAAGCCCACAAGGAGCTGAGGGGCTCATTTATCTCCAAGGCAGGTCCACTGCAACTAAATGAATGAAGAGAACAGAAGCATAAGACAATATATCGTGAGACCTTTTTAACCTCTTTTCCTGGTATCTCTAAGGTTCTTCCCCAAGCTTAACACTTATGTGAAAATAAAGACGGCTCCGACTGCAACCTGCAGAGGCAGGTTATGATCTCAGACATGCTGAGTGTGCTGGTGTTCCTCCATGGGCCCTGCGTCCAGCCCATTCATAAGACAAAAGCCGGGAAGCGGGTTTGCATCTGGCGCTGGAGCCACACAGACAGGACTTCATCCATGGCTTCAACAGGGCTCAGCTTTATGCTCAGCCTGACAATCACCCAGACAGATGCCTCTACGCTTATGTAATTAGCAGTCATACAAGAACCAGCATAGAAGAACAAAGACTTCATTATTAACTCTAATTAGCTCTAAGCTAAAGGGGATTTAATATAATTTTCTCCTTCAATATGGATGTCAAAGGGGAAAAAAAGCTTTTTGTAACCATTCACCTAGCTTCAAGATAAGACAATTACGTAAATAGCCATGTTTGCAGGAAAAGGCAGGCCTCAGATCAGAAGACATCTAAAGTTATTTTTAAGTTTACTGGTAAACACCGCATCAAATGGTTTACATTAGTTTAGATTTCTTTTTGAACAGAGTCTTATGACAGGCTTCAACATCTACTGGAGTACCGCAGAGGTTCCCAACTATTTTTCCCTTATAAGAGAGGTGGTAGCAGATGCTTCAAAAAATAACTCATGTTTCCTTCTTCTCAATATTTCGGGGTTCCACACTTCATGGCTGTTTTTATGCTAGTTTTATTTTACTATTAAAGAGTCCAAAAACATGAATGTGCCCATGCTTGAACTTACAGTGAGCAAAGCAATGAGGAAGACTACGACAACTCAATGTAGCCATGTATAAGCTTGCAACTGTGGCACACGAAGTAAGTTCTCTACTCCAGGCCCTCCAAGATTGGTCACAACATGATTCAGTTGAAACATCTAGACTGTTATACAAGGCAAGCAGATTTTATACTTCTAGTTTTCAAAAAGTCTCAGTACATGCTATCTTTTCAAGCACTGTGATGACTTTGAGGAAAAAAAAAGATGATATGCTATGTAAGAAAAAAAAAAAAACTAAGACATCAGATCTCAGTAACTATTTGGGCAAATACTACAAGCTACCTTACCTTTAATAAGCTGAATGGACTCAGCTAATTGAATTTCTAACTGGATTTCCATGACTGATTTTCAGGCCACGCACATCGCATGTATGCACACAGTGAGATTCTATTACCCTTGTTTCTCCAGTAAGAAAGGGAAAAGAACAGTTTTTCTAGCAGACCTACATATTTAGAATACTCAATATTAAGCATTACTTTTAAATCCATTTTCTTTTCAGAAGATTCTGACATTCCTTCAGGAAAAATAAAATGGACTACTCAAACAGCCTACCAATGAGTGAAGACTACCTATTTTTATTGTTGCTTCATATAAATGTTTATGTTTGAAATCAATGTATGAACACGCATAAGAATATATAGCTTGCTAAATATCAAGCATTTCACCCATGAAAATGGTGAAAAACTAACTTTCTAGACCAAGGTTTTGAAAAGTGATTTGAATCATTTAAGAGCGATTTGACTTTCAGAGCCTGGTTGCTCCATAGACTCTAAAAACTGGTTCCTTGTAATTATCCTATGGCACAGCATCCTCAGAACAAAGCATCTGCCAAAAATATAGTTACAGATTGCTCCAAAATATATTGTTCTAGCTTGACATTATGCTTCCATTTGTCACTGTTATTTTATTTACTTTATGCTTTTTGTGACTTGTGAAAAACTGCTGGCTCGAATATTCTCTGGTCTCCGGCATGGCAAATTACAATAAGACCACATATAATCAAGGACGACATGATGAGGTTTGCTGAGTTCCATAACATCAATAATCTCTTTTCATAATGTAGAATTCACATCATTATGACACATAAAAATTCCCTAGCCATGAGTTGCTCAAGATTTCAGACAGTGTTTAAATCAGATTCCCTCACCAAACACTTCTGCGCATAAACAGCACAAGGATTAGTGTCATCTTGGATGCCTACAGAGATGCTCATTTCCTTGTTGTCAGCAACTTAAGCGAACAAAGCTGTGCATTCCCAACTAGTGCCAGCTTTTCAAAATGGCCCTAGATTTTAAGTGTCCAAATTGAAATCATTTCTCCAATTTGAAATCATTTCATTTTCTTAAGTACTGTGCACACTTTCAACCTAGTGAAGTCAAAAGGAGCTTTGAAATTCAGATCCACAGCGTTTGTGTGAGCTTCCCCTGCCCCTTCACCTCACCTTTATCCATACACTTTGTAATGGGACTTCTGCTTTTCTTCTAAGGCACAGGAAAGTCTTTGCAAAGTCTCCAGCAAAAGCAGCTTTATCTAAACCAAGCCTATTTTGAGCAACCGGCTCTGGAGTTACTTTCCCCCCCCCCCTTCTTCTCCCAGTGCTTTCCTTGATAAAGAGTCAAATTAAAGTTCATTCAAGCAAAGATGCAGCAGAGATGGCTGCTAGCCTCAGGCCAGCTTCCACTCTTGAGATTTACAAGGCAGCCACTTGGAGCTGATTATACACTTTCAATAACACATTTTTGACTTGACATTGGGTCGCATGAGAGTTTAAATTTAGGCTCGTTGGATTATGGCGGAAGCGACGTCTGCCTTCTGCGGACCCGCAGCTGCTCCTGCGGCTCCAGCCGCCTCTCACCTTCAGCCCCTTCCCGAGCGTTTCCACGCCGCCTGCGCTCTGCACCTCTGTCCCCACAGCTACACGCGTTTCTCTTAGATCCATGCCACGTGTGTAATATATTGTAATTAAAACTCCCCTGCCTAAAAGAAAAGCACATTGTGTTCTAAATACAATATACTAATTCATACTATTACCTCATGTTTTCTCCCAGCAGACCACACTATTTTTAAACTCTCTATAGTTATGATTACAGCTTAGCTAACAACAGTACATAAATATTACACACTCAGCACTTCCCCCGGCGGCAGACTTGCTCGGTACCCTCTTTACTAACGCAGAAGCCCCTTAGAAACCCAGCCGTCCGGATGCTGAACAATTCCCCAGTACAAGCGCTCCACCCTTTCAGTAAGCTATTCCTTCCAAATTATACAGACAGCTCAAACTTTAATCGGCCCCCATGTGCCCCCCCAGGGCAGCCCCAGCCTTTACCGACCTGCCCTCCTCCTCGCCAGGCCTCGCAGCCAAGGGGGCCCGGCTCGCGGCTCCTTCCGCAGCGCTAGCAACCGGGAAACCCGGCCCCAGGCAAACAGCCCCAAACCTGCTCGGAGCCCTGCCCTCCCGCGTCTGAACCCTGGGGTTGAGCAGCACCAGGTTTGCTGGCAGTCCTTGGTCAATACAGCAGGCAGGCAGATAGGCAGTACCACTGAATACATACCCTATTTCATCTCTAGCTCCTCTGGCTACTGTCTGGAGGCTGCAGCAACACCTGCGATAGTATGAATCAATATCCGTTACTTCCTATTAAACTGGAGCGTAATCATCTGGCCAAGTTCACTCCTGGCATGAGCAGACACTGCTTCACTGCATTCAATGCTAGCTACATCTGTTGAATGAATTTGCCATAGCGTGTCTGAATCCGCTTGAATTATATCAGACTTCTCTTTCTTTTTAAAAAGAACTGCCAAAATAACTGTTGTATGCTTACTTTTGTTTTTTGGTATTTCCTTGCTTTAAAGCTTGCATATAGTCAAGAAAGGTCTGGAAAAAAATTGTGGGCTCAAAATTCAGAACAGTTACGGAGGATTGTTCGCTGTTTTTGTTTTCATCGTGGTAGCTGACTAATCATTTGGTAACATCAGGTATATTTTTTTACAAACAAGCTGTTTACAAACAAGCTAAGTAAAGCATTAAATTTTAGGGTAGTTTTGAAAGAGGTTTATCTTCTCAATTTAAACATCCAAAATTCAATAGAAAAATAAGGTCTTTGATATCGTGTCAATTAAATTGTGTTAAAACTGAAAAATAAACTGTTACTACTGCACTCAGGTACCTGTTGAATCAAAGTGTGAATGCATTCAGGCCGCAGACTAACATAAAGAAAATAAATTGCATATAGATTTATGCCCTAACAGCGAGGTGCTGTTTGAAACTGGGGTCCCAATGTCAAACCTAGGTTAAGCTGAACTCAAAGGGAGCGTGGCCATGATCACCTAGAGGATTTGTTCATAATCCACTTAATTACTGTTTATCCTGCAAATATTTACTGTATATAATCTTCAGATTACTTGCCTATGGAGCTCTAAAGATTTTAACCCATTGAAAATAACACAGGTTGCCCAAGCCAATTGAGATTTACTGTATTCTTTACTGAATAGCAGGACCAAGGGATTTGTCTCATCACAAGTTACTACATTTTTAGCATTACTTTTGTTGGCTCTGTTAAACATGGTGGCATTTCAATTTTTAAAATTCTTTGTTATTGCAGGCTGCCAGCCTGCTGTTTTCTTGTTAAATTTGTAAATGTCCTAGCCCACAGCTTCACTGCTTTGCTTTACTGTACTGCAGCCAAAGATTTCTGCACATTTAGGCATGCAACATCCACCTCTAGACTCCTTCCTACTGATACAAACCTGCTACCTTGAAACTCCAATTTAAAGTCATTTGTGTTGAACGATGGGCACCACATACAAGCACGGAGACTGGCAGGAGCCAGCCCGTTGCTCTCCTGCAGCAAAGTGCAAGACTACAGAGGAAATTACTCCGCAATGCATCTTCAAATCAGCAGGGTCTGTTTTCTGGGTCGTTTCATTGCCAAAAGCCTGGTTTCAAGCGGAGCAGCGGCCAGCAGCGCACAGGCAGGACAGGGACGGGCTGGCACAGGCGGGCTGCCCAGTGAAGCGGCCCCCAAAAGGCAGCAGCAGGCTGCACGCGAGCCCGCAGCCGCTGCCCTGCACTGGCAGCACCGGCCTCCTGCTCAACGCAAGGCCGGTGGCTCTCCACCGCCGAGGACGACTGTAGGCTACATGCGACCTCTCTGCAGTGAGAGCTGACCAGCACAGATTAAAATTCAAAGATTAAGAAAAGAAAAGCTCTTGCTTGATGGAACATGGAGATGACTTGTGGCACTATATGGAGTATTAACACTGAATCCTGCTCCAGTCTCCACAGGATTTCACACCGTGCCATTACAGACTAATGAGCCAGAAAGTTCGTCGCCGCCAGGAACTGCTTTTCAAGTCCTCATGCCTGAGCCCAGGACTGCACAGAAAGCCAAAGCTCAGTCTCAGCTCGCTGCTGTAGGTCACTGCCTCGCCGCATGATCTGAGGGGCCCTGTGACGAGCCAGGCTCACTGTCAGAAAGAAAAAATCTTGGTAAAAGAAGGGGCCTGGGGAAACACGTTAGGAGTGAACAGCACAGATCAGAGCCAGGGACCGCACTGTGCCTCTTCCCTGCTGCACCACCTGGGACACCGCTCTGGCCTTGCTTGGCTCTCCGACCTGACGCCCACACAGACCCTCTGTTCCAGAAGGAAGGGAATGACAATTCAGACAACTCAGTCACTCTCCCCCAAGCCAACACTGCAGGAACACCTGCCTTTTCATAACCATACGTTGCACCTAATCAGAGCTATAGCCTCACTGGAATAAACTCCGCTGTCTTCATCACCAAACTTGACTGGGTGAGAACTGGGAACTCCAAATTTCCAGTGTCATGTGTCCTGCAACACCTGTGCCAGCAGACAGTTGATCATCTAATGATTACCAAGCCAGGCTATGTTTAAACAGCCAAAAAGCTGGCACTTTACTTTTGCACAAGGACATAACATATCCCACAAATAAACTATCAAGAGCCAAGTGTGCTGTAATCCTGACACACACCACACAGAATTACAGGATGGTTGAGCTTGGAAGGGACCTCTGGAGATCATCTAGTCCAACCTCCCTGCTCAAGCAGGGTCCTCGAGCATATTGCCCAGGATCACCTCCAGGCAGGTTTCGAATATCTCCAGCGAAGGAGACTCCACTACCTCTCTGGGCAACCTCTTCCAGGGCTCTGTCACCCTCACAGTGAAGAAGTTTTTCCTCAGGTTCAGATGGAACTTCCTGTATCTCAGTTTCTGCCCGTTGCCTCTTGTCCTGTTGCTGGGCACCACGGAGAAGAGACTGGCCTCATCCTCTTGACACTCCCCCTTCAGATACTTGTACACGTTGATGAGATCCCCTCTCAGTCTTCTCTTCTCCAAGCTAAACAGGCCCAGCTCTCGCAGCCTTTCTTCACAGGAGAAACGCTCCAGTCCCCTCATCATCTTTGTAGCCCTCCCCTGCACTCTCTCCAGGAGTGCCATGTCTCTCTTGTACTGGGGAGCCCAGAACTGGACACAGTACTCCAGGTGAGGCCTCCCCAGGGCTGAGGAGAGGGGCAGGATCACCTCCCTCGACCTGCTGGCAACGCTCTGCCTAATGCACCCCAGGAGACCATTGGCCTTCTTGGCCACAAGGGCACACTGCTGCCTCATGGTTAACTTGTCCACCAGCACTCCCAGGTCTTTCGCTGCAGAGCTGCTTTCCAGCAGGTCAACCCCCAGCCTGTACTGGTGCATGGGATTATTCCTCCCGAGGCGCAGGACCTTGCACTTGCCTTTGTTCAACTTCAGGAGGTTCCTCTCCGCCCACCTCTCCAGCCTGTCCAGGTCCCTCTGAATGGCAGCACAGCCTTCTGGTGTGTCAGCCACCACACCTGGGTCACACAGGTCAATACACGTTTTCTCGACACCATCACCACTCCCCCAAGCAACAGAAATCTCACTGTAGAATCTCTTATTTTTTCTTCAGGCCTGAGAAGTCCATTCTTCACTGCAATAGTCCATGCTCTGTACTTGTAAAAGGAGAGATGGATGATTAATGCCTATGTAAGAAATAGCAGGGGGAAAACTGAAGAGCATTTTGAAAACATGAGTTTGTCTTTAAGCTGTGTTTGTAGGAAATATATTAAAGATGAGGTTTCTGAAGGGATTGCAGCCCACTCCTGACCCAGGCAATTTCCATTCTGGTAAACCGACCCAAATCTCCCGACCTCTACTCCACGGGTAAGCTAGGTAGACTCCAGAGCAAACCAGCAACACGGCTGGACAGGCCAAACCCAAATATGCTGTGCTGATCAAAACGCCAATCAAATCATGGTTCACTACTTCACATAACCTCTCGGTGGAATACTCTGCTGCCTGAATCCTTGTGCCGACATGAGGCACGAGCTCTGGGCTCTGGCCTCCTGGGCACCTCCACACACCTCGTCTATGTTGTCTACAATATTCCCTTCATGGAGGCATTTCTTCTTAGTTGCTTACCTTACTCCAGCCACTCACCATTTTTCCTTTTAAAAAATAAGGCCGTTCTCCCAAACATGCCACCTGCCAATCTCTGTCTACGTAAAAAGTCTAATAAAATGCAGATGGCAGGGAGAGGGGCAGAAGCTGAAATCTAACGTGCTAGCGAAAACAAGAGCATACCCTAATGCCATACCTGAACTCGCTCTGATGAACCATGACATCAGCAAACACAGTAAGGATAAAGTAACGCTGTTCACACATGCCAACACAGGCTAACAGAAAGGCAAAAGTTGTAAATTTGCACAGATTACAAAAAATTTAGACAAAACCCAAATTTGTTTGGTTTATGTATCCAGAAACAAGTTGGACCTGAACCCTCTGTAACAAAATCTCCTGCATTCCAGCTTAGTGCATTAGTGTTACCTCATTCAAATTAAAAAATTTAATTTATTTTTAATTGAATTTAACCTGAATCTCACAGCAAGGCACTCAGCCTGCTTCCTCTTCACTTTTATTTGCGATACTTGCAAGAAAGAGCCGTAAAGGGAAGACATAAACGGACTGCGAGCGTCTAGCAGCATCTCCTGCCAAGTTCAGCTTCTGTAGACAAAGGAGGTCAGATCCAGGTCCCCTTGGGAGCAGGGTCTCCAAGCGGCCACCAGGCTCGGACAGCAGCGCTGCACAGTGCTCCCACCGCTCTGTGCGCTTGCACCAGCTCCACACTGCAGTGCTCCCATTCCTGGCAGATCCCCGATACCCTGCTGAGTCTGGACTCCGGCACTAGAAAAATCGGCAGTTTTGCCGGGTTTCCCATCCAAAGGGCCAGCACGCAGTGCCTGCTGGGAAAGCAGCAGGCCTGTCAGGTCTGCGAGTGCCAACTTCTGTTTTGCCTCAGTGAAAGCAGACCCGTAAGGACACCTGAGCCACACGTCGCGGCTCCTCGAGAAGGCAGCTGAGATGTTGCCTCTCCTCGCCTCCAGCAAGTCTCGCATCTCTTCCAGAGGAGATTCCTGGTGGCCTCGCTGCCCCCTCCAGTGCCCTGCCTCTCTCAGGCTCTCTTTCAAACATAATGTCGTTGTAGACCTTTGCTCCCCGGAGCTGCACGGTCCCAGTGTGCGAAATTCCTTCACTTCCTTAAAAGACACTTTAGCTGCCAAAACCACATACGTTTTCTACTACGATAGAGTGCCTTGCACTTGCCCTGCACCACCTTTAAATGGGGATCCCTGCGAAGTATTGATACCTGCAAGCCAAGAACGGATTAATCAATGCAGCTTGCACTGCTGGGACATGGGAATAGCCTGGCTTCATAGATAACAACTCGAAAACCAGCTGCTGGCTGCAAGCCCCCGAACACCGAGAACCAGCAGTTTGCTGCAATTAGCAGTTTGGGGCTGAGGAGGGGAGACGTAAAGGGCCCATTTTGAGGGGTGGAGGAACGGAAGCCAATCTGCATTTCAGGCCATGGCCTGGCTGATCATACTTGGCATGTCACGGGGAATTCGAAGGGGTCCATTCAGGCAATAATGATTTACATTTTCTTCACATAAGTGCACCAAAGCCTTGTGCATGAGTCAGGCTCTTGGAGGATGCTTCAGAATTGGTCTAATGAAGAAGCCACCGCGGCAGAGATCTCAGACCTGAAAACAACCTTCTGAATATGTACCTTTCAAAAACGCAGCCTTTGACAGAGAGATATAAGAAAAATACTCAGTAGCAATAAACTACATGTTAAATAAATACCAGTAGAGCTTATAACAAAATTACAGACAAGCTATTCAAATTCTCACAAGGGTCTTTCATACTTCAAGGAAAATATCTCCCAATTATCATAAAGAGCTATCTCCAATTTTCACAGTTCATCTATAATATGCTGATTGAGAATATAAAATGTATGGCTCAGGTATTTTTGTATAATCAGCTGTAACCATATCCTCAAGTGTAATGACAAGCAATTGGAATAGCAAGACTAATACTTGAGCTATTTAAATTCAGATTGCTTGGTGTTTATACTAGCATTCCCAGCAGAGAACAGAAACAAAATATTTGAAACAAACAAGCATCTTCTCCATACTATTAATCTTCTCTCATAAAAGAGTCTTAGTGCAAAAACAGATTAATCAACAACAGAAAAGAAACAGACAGTGATGCCTCTCTCTACGTGGTGTTTCCAAGCATAAGCAAAAAGCCAGTGTGCGCAGAAAACAAGTGTTTCGCATCTCAGGAAAAAAAAAAAATCACCCTAACATCACAAAAACAATACAGGAGTCACTGTGGATCCAAGGGAACGTGGATTTGGTCAGCAACATGGAGGAGACAACAGCTTGGACGGAAGCTGCAGCCAAAGCAAAGCGCCTCTCTGAGGTGCCCAGCACAAGCACATGGGCCAAGCCTGCTGCCATCGCTTCCCAGCGCAGGAGTGGCCACACTTCCTGCCCTTTCTGGCTACATGCCAAACCTTCCCGGGGCCAAGAGCTGTGAGGACAGGAGATGCGGAGCTGGGGACGAGCAGGAGGTGAGAGCAGCTCCCCAGCAGGGGCGAAGGTCGCTCTCGGCAGCATGACACAGCCTAACACAGGGCGCTGTTTTGCTAAAAACCCAAATGGTCTCAATATGCAAAAGCTGACTCTATATACACAGGCTCTTCTACTCATGGAGATGATATGGCGGCTTAATACAGTAGAAAATCTGAGACAAGATTGCTGCTTTCCTTAATAACCTAATCTGGGAAAAGATTAGGTTGAAATCCTGAGCCTCCAAGCAAACTATCGACCGCTCTGATGACAAAGAGGTTGAACAAGTGTAAATGACCATTATAGAAAAAATAAAATTAAATAAGAGAGCATCAGCCAATAAGGAAAGACTGTTTAAATAGAAACACTCCTCAGCAGTCACTGAAATAGCTTTGGTAACAATGCCCATGTTCACAAACCACAGCCCTGGAGAAAAGGAAGGATATTCCCTGTTTTCAGCCCTCCACTACTTGTCATTTGTAAAGCAGATCAGAGCCAAAAGATGTGTTAAACTACAAAAAGGTATTATGAAAAAGTGAAAATACGTCAGTGCAAATTAATCATTGATGTGAAGAGGTTTTACAGTTCAGCAGGCCCACAGATGTTACTGTGTCCACAGCTGCCTTTAATAAGCAAATAATGTCAAAAAGAAAAGAAAAGAGATGTTAAGGAGGCCTGTTCCTAAACACAGTGACTTTCCATGTCAGCATGAATCTAATGACAACAAAGTGAATAAGAAAGAGTAAAGGAAAGAAAATCCAGAGTTCTGACATGAGGAAAGACAGAGGGTATTTTTGCAAACACGGGAGGGAAGGTGCAACGACACAGGCTGTGGATCTGGCTCACCGATTTCAATGGGTTTTGGAGAACACTTAAGAACAGAGCTGGGCCGTTTACAGGGTCAAGGCTCAAATTCTCCTTCAAAAATTCCTCTGCTCCAGAAAAAATAAAACCTAGTTTAAAGGCAGAGGATATCATATGTCTGTTTGAGTATTCATTCTCTTGCTGAGATGCTTTAATTTCTTGCTAGGAAGTCATTTTTCATTTGATTTTCTGCATGTTTCCAGGTGCTCGTACCTTGGGTAGAATATCTTTCTGTTTTACTACCCCTTTTTTCTGTCCCTTTGGGCTATAGTCTCTCTCCTTTCAAATTCACATAGTATCACACTGTACGCAAACGCTGGAAAAGGCAAAAATTTTGCTTCTGGAGTAATCACAACAATTACCATAAGAAGCAATCCTGTTTAATCCTGTCCAAAAGTCCAATGTCTCAGCAGCATAATACTGCTTTTAAATGGCAAAAAAAGAAGCATTCAACCACAGCCAAAATTGATAATTTATGCCAACACATTCAGAAAGAAACTCACCATTTTTCAAAGATAAATTTTAGAGCAAAAACTTGGAGGTTATTTGCACCTGTGAAATGACTTCGTTCCATCCAGTGTTCTCTCTCAACATGCAAGTCGAGGAAAAGAAAACAAAAACTACATCATTTTTTCATGAAGGGAAGAGTTTTCCCCCGGAGCTGAAGCTTCTTCCTACTTCTTTGTGTTCTGTCAGCTGGCGTGGGAGGCACTTATTATCCAGCAGTTAGGCACACATTTCCAAAAGGGAAAGAAAACAGACAGCGTAGACAGTTCATCAAGAAAGGAGGAGATACTTAAATTTTCAAATTTCTCAGACATGCAAGATAGGAAGAATTACTTTCCTTTAGTCCTGCTGAGTGTTTCTATCCCTGTCTCCCCTCATCAGCCCCCATTTCGTATTTACTTTGAGTAAACAAGTGCCTCAGAAATCAGTGGGAGTAACTCGAATCTTAAACCTGTGCTTTACTACCTTCCTGAAGTCAGCCCTCTGCAGATAAAGGGGAGTGAGGGAGCTTCCTAAACTCTACAAGAAAGACAATTTGGGAAAAAGGAAAAGAAAAGCAGGAATCAACCTATTTTGCCCCTGCTGTCTCCCACACACTTCATTTGTCCTTCCCGCTGAGGCCACCCTCTGCTGCAGAGCACGCAGCTGCAGGTTCATTCTGTGTCCAGCACCACGTACCTCCATCGCAGCTTTGCAAAATTTGGGGACATGCACGTAACAGGCATCTAATAACCACCTAAATACTAACATGCATGTACCACATTTCAGCCACATTTGGATACACAGCTTCTGTGCAACCTGAAGTCTAACAACTTGAAATACCTGTAATAAGTTGTCAGCCTGATCCTAACATACCATTGTATTAATTAACAGAACATGCAGCACTGTAGCAAACAGCAGAAAAGCAAAGAACGAACTATGGAAATTATTTCTCTTTGTTCCCTACATGAGGGCATTAATTCAATAACTCTTTAAAAATGGAACATAGCTGGCGTAATCAGATAAATTATTAGAAGACATATAAATCATTACCACCTAATATGACTGCAACAAGATTCAATGCAATTTACAGATGAATAT
Source organism: Struthio camelus (assembly GCF_040807025.1). Lineage (NCBI taxonomy): Eukaryota > Metazoa > Chordata > Aves > Struthioniformes > Struthionidae > Struthio > Struthio camelus. The sequence goes on along the minus strand of NC_090952.1, from coordinate 12,478,927 downwards.
GAGGAATGACTACTGCTTTTGACTGAATTAAAACCGGGAAAAGTTCTAAGACGACAAATGATGTAAGATGACCTTACATTCATTTGCAAACTAAAAAGGCAGAAGGAAAGCAGTGGACAGATAAAAATCTTACTTTTTCAATTGTTTTCCAATTTGCCCTGAAAACAAACATTAATCATAAACTAAAATTCTTTCTTTTAATTAGAGATTGGGTGGGTGGAGGATATGAAGACACCCTAAAGTTTTATGGAAATGTTTAATACTTTTGGAAAGGAGGTGCCTTGAAGTGAGATGGGGATCCAATCTTACAGAAAATCCAGATCCAGAACGCTGTCTGGATAGCTTTAATTTGCATTCTTCTATGCTGTGCTGGCCTTTACAACGTAATGTTTGCGCACGTGATCACATGTATTTTCCCTTACAGAAGACCAACCACCTGCAGAATGCACCTGCTCTGCTCCCAAATTGAGGCTAGATAGTAAACAGTTGTTTGCATTAATCCTGCTTCAACTCCTAGGGGAGCGGAAGAAAACGTAGCAAAATGTGGTGCCGAAGCAGGGAACTGGAGCTCACGAATGGCTGAAGCTCTCACCGACGCAGGAAACCGAACGTGGCCTGGGAGAACTCGCTTCTATCCCTGTCTTTGCCCCAGAGTTTCTGCATGATGCTATTTAAGATCCTCAAACCAAGACTTCAACAGATACCCACTCATCTTCTTGGTGTTCCTAATGTAAAAGCCCCATTTGCAACCATGGGGCCTCATCTGCAATTTCCAGTGCTCCCGCCAGCACTGGCTGCAGAAACGTAACAGTGGATGTTCTGGAACACAACCTTGTGGCCTCCGCCCCCCTTGGTGACAGCAAGGGGAGGATTTTGGTAGTTTCCTCAAGCTGCCAGAGAGCTAAGGAGAAGTTAATCACCACCTACAAAGCATTACACCAGTTCCTGGAATTAACACCCCAGAAAACCTTTGAGGAAACTGTTAATTCTATCTAACAGCACACACTGAACAGTGTGCACAGTCCTACACTGAACAGCAAGGATCCAAAATACCGTTAAGCTGCTTGTTCCTTCTATCCTGCACACTAACCCAGCTTGGCTCACAGTGCAAGCTCCAGGAGCTCCGTTTCTCTGTTCCTTCCCATCTTTGACGTGCCTTTCATTATAGTTCAGATCTTGGCAGATCTTCTGCAGCGCTAAGCAGGAATCCTACAATAACGCAAGTCACAAGCTCTTCTGCGAGTCTCTGGCCATTGTTTCCTGCTCATCTCACCAAAACGTCGGTCCTTTGCACTGAAAATCTGAATAGCTTAGAGCACCTTCTTCCTTTTGCTTCAGCTCCATAGTCAGGAAAAATAGAGCAAGAGGAGTAGGTGCGAGAAGAGTCGATACAGTTTTCAGTATGAATCCCTTCTTTGGGGTGTATTATTGCTATTTAGTTCATTTCAACAGTGTCATCTAGTTGCAACTTCAGCTTCTAATCCAGGTTCAACAGGAGCTACTCACATGCTTAAAAGTTAAGCATATGATTATCTTGATTTTACGGTAAACTCTAATCCCTTGCATTTCAGAATCCCCTTGAATGTAGCCTTCTTTAATGACATATACACAGTAACTCCTGTACTGGTGCTGCCACACCAAAACACAGCAACAAATCCAACCAAAACACTTTGCTAAACCAAAACACTGCTCCTGCTGAAGATATCAAGGGCAAATGGAATAATATAAAACAAGTCACAGTCTTACTGCTTGCTACAGAAATAAAAGGCACTTCTACACCATGATAATGATCCCTCTACAAAACCTGCACAGACAGGGAATTTCAGTAGTTGTCTTAGGGACTATGGACTGCGTATGCATTGCTTATTTATTTTAAGGACACACATACTCAGATATCCACATGCAACATCCTGTCCAACAAGTAGGAAGACAGGTACTTTTATCCTAAATGAGAAAAAGACACATTAACCCATCAGCACGGGGGTGCTGCCTATACTGTATGCAGTAAATCGTGATAATGCAGATCTCATTTCCTGGAGCCCTGCCATGCTCGTCTCGGACTCCTCCAGCCCTGTTCATATTCAAAGGCCTTAAAAGTTTTATGCATTTTTTCCCCTCCATGATCTAATCATGAGTTTGCAAACATTTCCAAAAACCTGGCAGTTACCATCACCACCCAGAACTGAAAGGCTGTCTTTGACTCCATTGTTTTAGTTCTACAGGATATCGCCAGTTCTTTGACTTTATGCCTTACCTGCCATGCCCAATTAAAATACAGGGAAAGACTACCAAAAGAAAAGCATATAATTTCAGAGGAAGTTGAAAGCTAAGAGCTCACAGGGGCTGGAGGAAGGGCGTTGGAAGAGGCGAAGAGAGGAGATAATTGTTTCTTTTCCCCCAGTTGCAGTCCTTCATTTCAAAAGCCCCTCAGTTTCAAAGCAGGGATGCAATCTTTTAAGTGCCTGTGCTGCTGCTCTGCCTTTCTCTCTCTGTGACTTGTGAAGTTACAGTTATTTTAATGGAGCCCAAAGCCCAGTTTTTAATACAGACACTTGTGCTGGGGTCTGGATTTCTGCAGCTGACATGATTCAAGGGAGCAGCTTTCATTTCAGATAAAAGCCAGAAAAACCTTTCTTCCCTGCCAAAGATTTTAAGCAAGCAGCATCCATATTATTGTAGCACAGCAAATGCAAATATCTAAGATGTAGCTATGAACTAGAATTCATAACAGGTTGATTACAGATTAAAGTGATGTGCGGACACCTGCTGAATGCTCGCTCTCCTGCTATTGCTTCACAGACCACATTTATTGGTAGCGGAATTAACTTCACCTTGACAGCTCTTTGGGGAGGAAGGGGTTTACGTACATCTGTAACCAGAGCCCCTAAATAATCAAGCTACCAGACTGTGCAGCTGGCCATTATCCTCAGCATCACCAAAGCCCTGGACTACACATTTCTGAAAGCAGAATTCAAGTCACTGTCAATCTCCTGCCATTCCACAAGAACAAAATTGACAGGGAGAGGACAGCAACGGTTTGAGAAGCCTTTAATGAAAACTTAAGGCCCAGGTACAAACATCTAGGAGGACAGCACATCCCTCATGTGCCTTCCCCCACCAAAGCAGCATTGAGAAAAAACAGAGCTGTACAGGCACTGGGAGAAGGATCATACTTGAGGACCAAGCCCTTCCCATTTCGTGATCCCACACACTAGGAAGGGGGACTACATACGAGGAGCAAGTCTTTCCCATTTCATGATCTGCATAAGCAGGTTGAGTTTGTACTTTCACTCAGAAGCAGCCCCAAATCAGCAGAGACCATGGACCCATTCCCACCTGCCTTCCTTACTGCCATGGGAGGATTTACAAGGCAGCGCACTGCCACTTGGCTCAACACACTCTCCCTCCCAAGGGACAGGCTGGGCAACCCCTGCCATCACTACCACTACCCATGCACCTAACCACAGTTTGCAAGCAGCAGCCAGAGCAACTCCTCTGGTCCCCCTGACCAGGCCATGGCCAGTGGACAGTCACAGCAGGTGTGGTTCCACACAGCACTATAACAGAGGAATCTCAGACAAATACTCACTCAAACTTTCACATTCCACCACGATATTCACCTGGATTTGCTGTTTGCTTCTTGAACAGTGAATAAAAACAATAAATCTCTCAGTACCACTAACAGTTTCTGCGCACCTTCCTCCTTACTCGCCATTTGTTCAACTAACATTTTGTTCAGTCTCTGTCTACACAGAGTTCACATGCCCACCATGCCTTATGCCCACCATCCAGCATTCCCTCACTCACGTGCTCCAGCAGCAAATTGCTCAGGAGATGAGCGCAGACAGCACTACTACATCAGCCGGATCAGCAGCAGGTAAGATCAGTGGAAAGGACAGAATCAAATCCCAGTAGAGAAGACTGCCTGGGTAAAAATATCTGGTCCAACCCACACTAGCTAGCTGTGGAGAACTTCCAGATGAACATCTTGACATGATGAGTAGTGGGGACAGGGAAAAAAAGTGTCCTCACTGTCATGGATATAGCAGCATAGCAGATAAATGTTAGCAAAGCAGGCAACCTCTTGCAAACAACGTGCTAGGCTAACTTCTAGCTCTATTTGAATAGCCTACCTTGTTTCAAGTCCCACATCAACAGCAGTTAGTAGGCTGTCTGAATTTCTATGCAGCAAACAACACTTCTGAGCAGAGTCCTGAAGATTTAATTGAGAAACCAGGTGTTCAGTGAGGTTGTGTCTCATCCTGCCCTGACATACGGCGCACAGAGATGGAGAATCCTGTCTAGATGAGGGACAGAAGACAGCAATGAAGGAAAATGAGCTAGAAAAGGCTCGTATCCACTATGTTAACGGATCCAGTAAGAGTCATCCAGCCAGACAGCTTGAAAACATAAACTCTGAATGTACCCTTCCCAAAGCTCTGTGCTTGAATGGGGACCAAAAAGGGTAATTTAAAGCTGACTCCATGCTATAAACATTCCCAGAACAATTTGCCTGGTTTCACTTCTGGAAATCCTACATAACATCTCAACAAATAATTCACAAACAGAATGTTTTTAAAACGTGGGTGATTTTCAAGCGTGTGCAATCTTCTCAGAAGTTCACAACATCCATATGTCAGATTTTTATATATAGGTGCTCCATACGGCATACGGATTGCATCATTCTTCACAGCTGCTCATAATAGTATAAGAAAAAAAAATAGAAGAAAGCCTTGTTTTCTTACAGCTGAAGTACCAGGGCCATTTTTAAAACATACATCAAGAGCCTATAGCCCAGTTTCATAAACAATTTATGCTCTTAGGAGCCCAACTCACACGAAGAAATCACATTATGACTTAAGTGCTTCAGTCACTTGGGAAGATTTTTAAATTTTTTTCCAAGTCCCCAGGACAAAATCCTGCCCTACATCAGGGGGCAGAGATTTGCAGTGCCTCATTGAACAGAGAGGGTAGGCAATCCAGGAGCTCCTTGTTGGCTCCAAACAAGAAGTAATTTACCACTAGCAGCAAGTCTCTCATTTTCATCCACTTCTACCACCGCTGCAGATCAGCACTTCAGTGGGCCAAAGTCAGTACTACCCCTGTTCTCCAACTCTTCCTTCCTGTCAGGTCTCGGCAGCCATGAGGAAAGGCAAAGCCAGTTCTTACTCCTCGCTCCACCTTCTCGCCCTGAGAGACTGGATTTTCTTTTAGAATCAAGACAAAGATCCCAAACTCTCCTGCGTGCCCAGGCATGTTTTTCTAGCTCTGTCTTCTTCCACATTTCCCGTGACAGATCAGAAACCTGGCACCAGCACCCCTGGTTCACTTTACTGTTTTAAGCTCAAAATTACTTCATCGACAAGAATTGAACATGTGTAAGGCTTTAAGCCTGGACAGCATTTTATTTTTATTACCCACCAAAAACATGTTTCTAGTTTGTCAGGCAAGTTTCATTTACACAGGCTCACAGCACTTGCATAGCGCTCATTTTATTCTCAGCTTGTCTTCAGAGTGGCTGTAGGAGTACGTCCATATGGCGGTCAGGCCTTTTCAGCTAAACTGGAAGTACCGAAACAGAGATGCAATTTTCATGCAGGTACATGAACTGCTTCACTTTCATATGGGGGACAATACAGCATCTCGCTGCCTCCGCATACGCACACAAACACGTGACAGCAGCGAGGTCCAGGGCAAACAGCGGCTTTCCCTGTTTCAGCAGCAAAAGCTCTGGGGAGCCTCTACTGTCCAGCGCTGACCCTGTGGAGCTCTTCCCTCAGATGCCTCATGCCAGTCATAGCTCCATGGAGCCACCAAACCCCAAACCACCAGGGGAAAGCTGTCACCATTGCCAGCAATCTAAGATACATATGGGCAAATTAAAAATATGGAAGCCCTCTGATTTTCTCTCTCTTAAATCTCAGTAAGTGGGCTTTTAAACTCTGCCACCTGTCCTGCTCAAACGTCAGGTATTGAGCAGGATAAGAGGAGGTTCCTAAAGACTGCTGCTTAAACCCTATCAGCATTTTTAGTCAAGATGACCAGCGCTCCTCCCGACCAGCAGCACGCACTTCCTCTCTCACTAGGAAGAGCAGAAGCCCACACTTGGGGCAGAGCTGGGCACTGTTTGAGCCACAGCGTTGCTGCCAAAGATGCCTACAGCTCCCAGCTTTTTCCTTGGGTCTCCCCAAACCAGTATCAACGAGACTCTCCTGTGAGCAGATAACGGGATCAGGCATAAATTAAGCTAGAAGTTTCCTGAGCTGAAACAGCAGGAATGCACTGGTCTGACTCAAATCTGGGGGCTGGATAATACCCACCTGCAAAGTTTAATTTCTCTAAGAGCTCTGCTTGCAATAAAAGCTTTCCTTTTTTTTTTTTCCTTTTTTGTATAAACTTGCATTTTAAATCATTCTATATATATATATATATATACACACATATTTATGTACATATGCATATTACAGAAAGCCAACTGAGTTTCTCAGCAAAGATTAAAAAATGGAAATACCTGAGACTATACACCTACATCACAAGTAAGTTCATCTCCTTAGAACTTGAACTTCAAAAATTCACAGGAAGGGGTTTGATAAGCAAATTTAATGACTCCGCAAAGATATATCTGCCTCCTTTCATACCATGTATGATTAGATGACAGGCACTTGTTGCTAGACTTTTCATGTACTTGCTCATTTGCATGCACTAGAGAATTACCCATTAAAGACTGCCTTTTCTTCTTGAATTTCTGCCTCTGATAAATGGCCAACTCCACTGGCTTGACTTAGCGACAGTCCTTGGTCCTGACAGCTCAACTTAATTAATCTCTTTAATTTATTGATCAAGCCCATAGCAAAGGAGCATTCCCCATTAAATAGGATTTTTATCATCCTGAGTTATAGGACTAAATGCCTTCTTAAAATCTGAAATTTAGTTAGCAGCTGACATGCTGTCCATCCAAAAAGCTACTCGTGAAGAGGAAGAGTCGGAGATTAAAAATGACTTGATGGTTTTAAATAATGATGAGCAGGTCAGGAAAGAATTTGAACTCTAGCCCCATTGCTTATTTCACAAAAACTGTATTGCAAAGCAATAATAAATCCTTGAAAACTTATTCTGAAGACTGGCTCTACCACTGGATTATACTCCATCACATTTGCGTTACTTATAGCAAATGAGACAGGCCTATCTGTGTAAACCGTGACAATTACTTCTGCTGGGAAGATGCAGATTATTTAGCACTACTGTATCTCCTGGATGCGTTATTAATATGGATGTAAAACCTTGCAGTTAAAAAAAAACACACAAGGAAGCAAACTATAGGTATAAGCAGATAAAAGAACAAACTAGCCTTTAAAATGAAGAAATCCTGTCCAGATCAAGGATAGGAGTTACCTGTTTTAGGGCATCCAGATAAGTCACTCCCCCTGCTGCCTAAGCCCCAAAGTATTTGCCTTTCCCTTTAGAATCAAATAACCAGAAGCAATTATAAACTGGCAGGAAATTATAAGCCTAAAAAGCCAGTCCAGAAGGTTGATGTTCTCAGTGTTAGTCTTACTGTCTCTAATACTGTAACTCTCTGTACTTCCGCATGTGTTTAGAAAAAGATGCAAATGAGACTTAACTCTTGCAGAACTCTAGCCACTGGAGGATAATTATAATAAATATTGTTTCTATGCTAATTACTATTTGTGTTCTTGCTATAAAACTAACTTATTCAGAGAAGCATAACTGAACAAGTAGGGATAGCTAGACTGGACAACAGATAAATGGTCTCATCCTAATTCCCTATAGTTTAACTTCTAGATATTAAATAAAAATCTCCTTTTTATGGGATGCCAGTGGTATCATTTGGGCATTAATATACTGCATATGTTAAATCCATTGTTTCATTCGCTTTCTAATGTATTTTTAAGATGGTGGCAAGGATGAAAATATTTTATATAAATCTTTCCGGGATCTGAAATCACTTAGTTCGGATGTGTTCCAAGTGCAGCAGTTTGAAGGAGACATAAAATTTGGAGGGTGTACAGCTGGCCAACGTGCACATTTTGAGGACACTTTTCACTAGCGTTTTTGGATGTAAACCTTGGTTCGCTACCCAAAGGTGCCCCTATTCCCACAGTACTCCTTACCAGCTGGGCTGACCTCCTCCTGCGACGCAGGGAGAGCAGCAGAGTCATTCCTCTCCAGTCCCCGGAGCCAGAGTCTGCAGTCAAATTGAGCAGTCTCATCCAGATGGAAAAATCAGATGATAATCTTTTTTTATCCCAGTCTTGAGTGTATCCAACTCTGGCAGGTAGCAGTCTAGGCTAACACATTATTATACTTAATTCCGCTAATAGAGTGGAAACCAACTGTTACTACGTACCTGCACTGCTAAAGCTTTATGAGGGAAGGGTCCGGAGCGGCCTGGCATTTCCTTCCATTTCCTGGGGCTCAGCTACCCTCCCAGCTATGGTATGGGCAATGCAATATTGCTTAGCACGAGCTTCACTGTCCTGCTGGCACTGCGCTCCCCCCCACCGAAGGGCTTGCTGGTGCCGCAACCCTCAGTTGCGGCCCTTTCACTACAGACTGCAGAGAAGGTGCTGTCTGACCCGGCTGCGTCCTCTCTGCCCACGAAACACGGTCAGCACTGGAAAAAACAAAGGGGAAAGATTCTTCGTCTTCACCCAACTCTCACCTAAACCCTCAGGGCTGAGCCAGCTCCTCTGCGCCCTGCTGCCACAGACAGCCTCAGCTTCGGCTCGCAGTCCTGCCTGGGAAAACTATGACCCACCACCCCTGTACACTCTCCTCTGTGGCAGGGTGAAAAAGAAATAAATACATAATAATACGCAAGCATATTTAAAGTAGGTGCTCTTTACAATTTTTCATTTCTGAAAAGCTTCAGCTTTATCTCCTAATTAAAACTCACACTGTTTTCTAGTCTACAGATTCAGATGAACGGAGAGGGGTATGGAAGCTGTCAGTTGCTTTGCAGTAAGATTTTAACACATCACAAATCACAAACACCCAAAAGTCCACTTGACTGTTGGAGTGGGGGGAAGGGGAGGGGTGTTCAGCCTGTCAAGGCCACCAAATTACTCCTGACAACAAAAAATATTCTGAAATAAACTTTGAAAGGTCTCCCCCGATCTCCCTCCCTCTTCCTTGTGCTGGAGGAAGCAAAAGGCCAGATGACGCTTATCTGGAGCATTTCTTTACCAGTGCAATTGTTTCCATATCGCGGATGGATTCCCAAAGGGCTTTCAAATAGATTTGGCACTGTTCAGGAGTCTGGAAGCTGAAACTGTCCTCTTTTAAGTAATTACTCATTAAGACAAAGGTAGCATGACTCGTTTTATGGGAAACGCACATGAACAGAAAAACTGGGCACGATCCTATCCGAATCCCTGGGATGCTGCTCTTCTGAAGAGACAAAATTAATTGCTCCCATTTCCTGCAAGGTTTGCTGAAACAGCTCTGCATGGATGCAAATTATATGTCAGGAGATGCATCCATATTAGCATATGGCTGACAACAGCCGTCAAAATACTGCACTGCATTCTACTTTGGCCCACATATATACCGAAAAAACGCGCCCTGCTCCTGCTCTTAGTAAACATTTGTAAGTTCCCATGCTTGCTCTACCCAAGGAAAAGAACAGAAGTGCCATCTTAAGAATTCATACCATTTTTTCAAAATCTTCTCACTTGTTGCCCAAGCTGCCCAAATTTAGGTGTTTGTGTTAAACAATTCCACATTTGATCCATCTCCAGTTGTCAAAGTAAAATCTGCTTTCTGCTCGCTAGCAGTATAAGCAATACCTTTTGTATGTAAAAAGTAGTATTTAAAAGCAACTGAAATCTCTAAATAATTTAAGTATATGCTGCAGTGAAAGTCAAGTACGCTTCAGCTATTAGAAATATAGTCAGTGTATTTCAGTTACTTTTATAATGGTGTTACGAGCCATTCAAACTTTTGTTATCCTGAATTCACAGCATCACAGTGTACATAAAATTATTATTTTTAATTAAGATGATAAAGCACTCTGAAGCAAGAGAAGCTTCCAATTTTCCTAATTAAGTGATGCAGAAAAAATGGCTTAAATGATTCGAGAACTAAATTTCACAATGGTTATGCCATTTAAAAGTTACAGAGCTTAGAAACTGGGTTGCACTCCTTAAGAGGCGCTTTAATAATTCAAGATCTTTCAAGGTCACAGAGAAAGCAGTGATACAGTGATTTCTCTTCTCAAAATTTAAGAGCTCTGCTCAGTCCTCTCATAGGCATGCATATATATCCAAGGGTTGCCGTGGGATCTGCAGTCCTCAGGGTCAACATGACAAGTCAGTGTATTCAGCCCACTACTGCATACCCGCAGTTTGGCTTCAAAGCATCACTTATTTTAGTAATGAATTTGGTGTATCCTTGACAATAGAGCCAGGTAAGCTGCTCTTTCTCAAGAAGCCCTTACAGTATTGACTGTAGTAAAGAGAAATAACTCCCAATTAACTGCCACTAAGGGCCAGCTTCAGGTTGAGATTTGGTGGACTGAGTACTTGCACGGGAGCGTTCAATTCTTGAGCAATCAATCAAAGCATTAAAAAAGTCATTTAGAACAAGTATGAAAACTTCAGGCAATTACTGAGCGAACAAATGCATTACTAAGTGTGAACATAAAAAAAAAGTCCAAATACTGCCCCTTATAATACTAGACTAAACACACAGGTGGGCTACAGAGTTTAAAACCTAACGTTTTGACACTTCCATAGAAGTGTCGGACCAAGAAGGGGAGCAGAGAAATCCTCACCTTGCCACTGGTTGCAACATCTGCTTGCGCAATGGTGTTTTGGTGAAACCTCCCTCCTTTCTGTGCTAGCGCATCGGCTGAGCCCCTTTAGCAAAGGATCACTTCCTAAAGAGCATCTCAGAGTCCAAACATTCAAGCTGACATTCATGCAACTAAAACCCATCATTCAATTGTGCGTGGAAACTAGACTGGAAAAAGTGTGGGCATGCCCAAATGCAAGTTTATATTCAAATTCAGACAATAAATTGATGACAAATTATGGACACGACACCTGGCTCAAGATGGGAGCTTGCCCTCCTTTCTAGCCGTTCTTTATGTAGCTGGATGCTCTGTTCTGCTTCTGGAGAGCTAAAAACCAGGCCCCCCTCTACCTGAGGGTACAAAAAGCCCAATCCTTTACAGAGAGAGCAACTAGTAAGCAATACCACAAAGCATATAAAATCAGTGAAAATACAAGAGGTCCAAATCCAGCCACTCTCTATCCTGTCTTTCATCATTCAATTAAGAGTGCCTGTAAGCTCTATGAGCTGCTCTCTGTTAGTTAAGTTGGTGTCTTTATATATATATATATTTTTTTTTTTTTAATGTGATTTCTGGTAGGTTTGTTTTTGCACTGATCTGTCAGTGTGTTGTGCATAAAATGACAACTCAAGTCTCAAACTATCAGCCTCTTTCTGCCAAGTAACGAATAGCGGATGCTTAAAAAAGTCTAGTGGCATTCCAGAGAGCTAAAGGATAACGAATCACAATCTGGGCAAACTGCAACTTTCTTTTTTCTTCCTCCACTTCCTTTCTTTCTTCTCCCACCCTCCCTCAGTTGCTCGTAGGAGGTTAGGTGATGGGGTTCAAGAAAACAGATTTTTTCATTTCTGAGCTTTAGCAAAGTGTTCTCAAGCACAAGCAGAATCTCATTTTCACTTTGGACATTACATGGCGCTTTGTCATTAATTTGGACAAGATGTCAAGAGAATAGAAAATAAGCTGTAACACCCTCCCCCAAGCTACTTTCTGCTGTTAGACTGAAGAGGCCAGGTTACTAAAGAGGCTAATAAAATGTTTGTTGTGTTTCCCCTCACTGTGTAAAACAAACTTCCTGATGTTTAAGGATCATATTTTTAAAGAATTACATTAAACCTTGGATTTCAGTTTTATTCTCATTTTTTAATTACTTCACCCCTTTCATTTTTAAAAGGTCTTTTTTGATTTAGCTGTCCTCTCCAATGCTTGGAACCATGCGCCGGGAGGTAAACATAACAAAACAATGCCACAATAATTACGCTTTAAAAAAGGAGTATGTTGCATATTCAGGTAGTCTCTAGAAGAACAGAAGAAAAAGAATGAAACATTTGGCAGTTGTTCACCACATTTCTAAGGCACTGAAGACAGTTTCTCAAGTACTGAGACAATGCAGACAATACTGGAACCTGAACAAAAAGCAAATCAAAACAGCAGGGCAATCTCCCATGCCTTCAGAGCAGAAACTTCCTCATCATCCCATCTTGGCTGTTAATTTTAGAGCAGTTGTGAACATCACCAGTGCATCCACATTACAAAAATGGCAGGCAATAGCCTCCACAGGATTTCACTATAGAGCATTTCCCAACAGCAGCCTCTCCCATGCCTTGCCACAGCTCTTAGGCTTCATGACAGCAGCAGCCCTCAACCAGGACAAAACTGCTAATGGTTTCAGCCTGGTCTCCTTCCTGCAGCCCAGGCTGGCCCTCACTGTCGTCTGCCCCCGCGGGGCGCAGGGTGGAGGCCCTGTAAGGGAGTGGAAAGACCCATACCCTCACTAGGCTGCGTCCCCTGGAGCAACGGATGTCTTCCCACTTATGGCAAAGAGCTTCAAATCCAGCCCTCTACTTCAGTCTTTTCGACCTTGCCAGAGCAAATAAATAATTCATCCAGCTACTGAGATGGGGACATCTTTCTCTTTTGAAGTCTGTGCACAGTTGTGTTCAGCTCTTAGAGCTCACTTCCAAAAAAATCTTTAATTAGGACTGAATATAAACATAAACTTATCAGTCAAATGCTATCCTAAAAAAGGGTACTGTTAATCAGATGCTTAAGTGATCCTTTCATCACAGCCTCACAAGACCGAAGCAACACATGATTAAGAGTGATGGCAGACACACAACCCAAGCGTCCCAAATACCTAGGAAGTTGCCACGCTACTTGCAGTGAAGGCAGCCAGCTATCACCCGGCATCCCTAATGGCTTCTGCTCCTGCTCAAGGAGGGATCTTGAAGGGCTGGTTTGAAGCCTCCTTCCAGCAATGACATCCCAGAGAGGCAGGCACAGGTCAATGTCACACAGTCACACCCAACACTCAAGGCCACTTCCCTTCATTCTTTGAATAAATATATCACCCACCCTATTTCTGCTTCCCAGAAAGCCCAGGACATTCTTTGGCAGGGAAAACATAAGCTGCTAAGCCAAGGCCATGAGACGCTTGCGAGGCCATGCTGCAAACAGATAGCTCGCCTGGGAGGCCAGCACGAGGCCGCAGCCCCCGGGCAGCAGCGGCCGAGGCCGTTTCGGCGTAGCCACAGTCTGCTGGGAGGCAGGGGTGGCTGTCCCACTGCTGCCACTCAAAGCCAGCTCCTGAGAAGGCTCAGCACTGATTCTGAAAGAGCCTGCTCACCTCCCAAGGAAACGACAGAGGACAGGCTGGCATCGCCACAGGAAGGACAGAAACAATATTTTTTTCTTCTTTTGAATCACCAAGTTTATTTGTGGCACAAGAGCCTTGGGCTGGACAGAGCATTTTTAAGTGCCAGCTCATGCAGGTGTCAAGCGGAGTGAGAGAGAAAACAGCAGAAAAGCAAACGTGCAGGGTGCCTGTGCTCGGCGGGCAGGTCAGTCGGGGGGAACCAGGCTGCCGGCTCCTCGCCAGCACGGCCCGCACCGCGGTGTACGCCGTCAGGTGTGCTAGGCGGTCAGGGAACAGCAAGCATATCACACAATGACAGCCCCACTCGGAGGCCTTCTCTCATACTGCCTGAGCTGTTCTTGATGTTGCTCAGTCTCCTGATGCTAATGAAAACAATTTGTTTATTAATTAAAGCTACCTTAAGAGAACCAGGGTCCTCATGCATGCGTTCAAGTCAGGGGAGTTAGAGTGGGGACAAAACACCACGACGTATTTTGCAATTACTCAAGTACCTTCCTGTAACAAGCGGTCAGCAAAACACTCCCCTTCAGTCAACTAAGAACTCAACATTTGTGGTCCTCCTTTAAGTGCCTCAAGACATTTGGCAGCATAGAAAAGCAGCCTGGTAGCACTATAGAGCCTTATAGCCCTATAGCCTTTTACTCGGCACATTACAACAGTACGAAATGGAACATCCACTAAAAATAAATAAATAAATACATAAATAAAATCTACCAAAATACACCAGAATTCATCCCTCCCCTCCTACTGGGCACACTGAAGGGTGCCCCACAGCCCAGTCTGCGGCCCTGGCAACAAAGCTCGTCTGGGGATTTGTCCGTCACCTTCCCGGAGAACAGGACACAGCTCCCAGCTCGCTGTTGCTAATTTGAAGTAGAGAAATCTCTTCTTCATGTAAGTTGAGGTGTGTGTTTTATTTAACAATTAATAATTCATACAATCACAAGCTCTGATTCAAGACTGCTTCTCAGCAACCGTTAAGGGACGCGGCAGGTTTGGGAAGACCCAGGACTACAGCAGTTTGCACCATCACAGACCACTGCACCAGATGTCACATTCATTTTGGCAGATGGGAATTCACAGCCTGCCAGAGTTCAGCCTCCTGGGCTGACCCACTGCGCTCCGGAGCCAGTGGGAGACTTCCCCCGTTCTCCGCAAGTCAAGATTTGGGTCCCTCATATCTCCAACTTGGAAAGAAAAAAAGTAAATAAGAAATGAGATGACAGAGTGCCAGGATACAGGAGAGAAGAGTGCTGAGGAAATTAAAGGTCGAAAATAAATTTGATTAGAAATTAGAAAGGAGAAAGAAAAGAAAAAAAGGTTACTGCTGGTAATTTTACCGCAAAGGTAGAGGTCAAAAATGTTTCCTTCCCAATTCAAAAACCATCAAATTCTGTTGTACTTGAACTTTATGATGAATAAAATACAAGCAGTTAACAATGGATGAACCAGTTTGGGAGGGAAACATAACTAACCCAAGCGTTCTTGCAATAATAAACAACTGTGATAGGTTCAAGTTTTCCGTCAACTGGTTCCTTAAATGAATATATCGCAGGCACAGACATTCAGCGGAAAAAGTGAATTCTTAACCTTTAGAAAATTGAAGTTTCTACATGGAAATTGTTTTTACTACTTATATAGACACAAAAAGGGGAAATGACAAAAATGTCAAGGGAGTCAAATTAACCTTTTTTGATCAATGACTAGTTTATAGGGATAGGCACAGTTTTGAAGTTTTGAAGTTTCTGATGTACACAAGCCATCAAGGCTGGAATCAATAAAAAGAGAAAATGAAGTGATTGTGTAGACTGAAATTTGACAGCAAAACTATGCATTATTCATATAGAAATCTGTCTGTAATGACTGGAAGGCAGACTGAAAAATCTGAAGGTTTAGACCTGGTTGAAAAGTTAAGACAAATCACGTTACTAAAATGAGTTTTGATTTTGTTTTGCAGTAAATAGAAATTCAGTCTCTCTCATCTACGGATTAATTTCTAATATGCACATTGCTCTATCCCAGTGTATATACGAATAGCAAAAGTCTCTTAGAATATGACAGAACAAGGTTCTGGAGAAGAAAAGGTCAGACTTTACAGGTAAAATAATAAATTGGACTACACAAATAATTAAGATAGTAAATATTTACAGCATCTACCTTTATACAGGGCACCTTCTTAGATTTTCAAAAACAGCTGTTTTGAACAGAAAGACTTGAACTTAGCAAAATATTTAGAATGCAGCAAGCGGTTAGAACATTTTCCTCAGTGGAGCTCTCTGTACCTCTAGGACACTAGCAGACTTCTAGGATAGGATTTCCAAAAGACACTGAGACATTGGTCTTGTGTCTCTCCCAGTGGTGAAGACTCCCTCATTTAAATGGGCAAATTATCCAGCCGTGGCTTGGTCTTTGTTAGCAAGCAATACCAGGCAATGGGAGCAGATCCTCAAGAGCACACCGCTTGGTGCTGAGGACCAAATACCCACGTTTTATGCATTACGAGGGCTTTACTGTAGATTAACACTTGTCTGGTCTCGCGGACCAAATGCGTGATTGTGGCTGGTCCGCAGCAGATGAGCAGTGGGAGCACTGCTCTTCCCATCTACTCCCATGGGAAAGCAGCCCAGCTCGCAAACTCAGAGAACATCCCACAGCCCAAACCAAGCACAGTAAGTGGAGACACTCGGGAGATTCATTTAAAAGCACCCTCCTGATCCAAATTAACACACTAATGTAGGTGCACCCAGTCTACTATTTAGCTTTAGGAAATGCAGGCAGAAAAACTGTCTTGCTAAACAATGCTTTTAAAGATTTCTTCACTATAAGTACTAGACCACTCCCAGTAGCTCCCCAGAAACTTAACAACCATGAAGCACCTATTACTGTTTCCTCTTGGACCATACCTTGCCAGAAGGCCAGCTGATCCAGTTCTGTGGGACAAAGTCAACTCTTGCTTTCACTGACGTTATTTGGCCTTGAAATTTTCTCAATCTTTATTTAAGAAGCACAACAAAACAAAACACCCAAGCACCCAAGATTATAAAAAAAAGTCTTCAAAACCTGCACATCATACAAGTTATCATAGGGAAGAGGAAAAGAGCAAGAGGAAGCTAGAATATAAAAAAAAAAAAGTCAAGAAGAGAGCTTGTACAATTTCAACAACATCCAGCTGCAATTCAACCCCTGCTTCTGCTGAAACCTCTAATTGATCCAGATCTGCCTAGAAATGTTTTCTTAGATAGATGGGCCTACAGTTATAAATAGGAAGCGTAGAAAATAGCAGTTCCTATCACTTTATGATTACTGTCATTCAACTTTAAAACTTATTTACCTTGAAAGTACTTCAAGATTGCAGTATTAATTATTTTTAAAGGACACTCAGTGCAACTGGTGACCAGAATTGATGAGTATATAAAAAAATAATAAAGAGGGAGAATTAATTGGGGATCTTGGGACCTTATTAAAATCTATTCTTGCCTGAAAGTTCCTTTACTTTCTACTGTTAAAATTCACTTGACGAGCTAACTGCATTTTCACTTTAACGATATCATTTGGAAGAGAAGAATAACCAAATTTTACAGTAGTATACAAACATACATGCAATAAAAATTGGCAGTTTTCTAAGGGAAAAGATTAGTAATATTGAAAGCGTTTACACTGAATGCTGAAACAGGATCTGGTTCTTGTATTCCAAAGAACGGCAGATAATAAGTTCACAAAGCTACATTGCCTGCACAGTGTAAAGCCTGCGAGATAAAAGAGAGCAGGCACCCTCGTGGGTAGCCCTCTGGTACTTCCCATCTCTCAGGTCACATTTATACTGGGCTGGGGAACGTCCTGGGCGCGCAAGACGTGCAGGAAAGCAGGAAACCCTGATGAGTGCACACAGACCCATCCAGGTTCCCAACAATATTTTCGTTCGTGCAGTAAAACGACCGCTCCCAGCCTGGGTGCAAGCTATAACGAAGCTTAACATGCCACGAGAGCTTAGTCTCTTTCTCGATGACAGGCAGAGGCGGGGGGAAGCAGAGGTGCTGGACAGGCCATCCCTTCCGGTGGCGCAAGGGGGCCAGAGTGGTCCGTACAGCCAACTGCTTTGCACTACCTCACAAGGTTTGGCAAGCTACTTAAAAGCCTGAGCCAATCCTGTGCCTTCACACAGCAAACCTTAACAGGCAAAAGAAATGGGAAAACCTTCCACAGCATTATTGAAAATGGCTTTGGTACAAATACCGGCAAGAGCTTTCTTTTTATCTTATCACCAGCCAACTTCAACAGTTGTTTGGCCACAAACCTCCCAAAGCCCCCAGTGCCTCCCTAGTTTCTCAATACCAAAGCCCCCATCTGTCTTTTAGTTTAGTTTTCTGGGTTTTGTTTTTTTCCATTGGCAACATACAATGAACTTTTAGAATTTTACATAGCATAGCAAAACATTTATCGAAACTATTCCTTACTGCTTCTTCCACACTGAGCTTTACATCCAAAGCCTCTGTCTTTGACTATGCGAAATCACCTTGTTCCTTTGTGGAAACCTTACTTAGTCCTCATACACCAAAGGAAATAGGTAGAGGAATGAAGAATCTGAGAGTGTAAACACCTGAGCCTACCCATTACGGAAGGAGGCCAGGCTTCACCCAGGAACATCAAAGAATTTTTGATACTATTATGTTTTTTGACAGCTTCTTTGCACAAACCTCAGTCTTTTTTTATGGGAGGGAAAAAGCACTCTCCTTTCTTAGCCATACAGCAAAATCCCCAGCGCGCTGCAGTTTTATTAAGAAACTTTGGCTATTTTGCTTGCTTCAGCTGTTGCAAATCTGCTTTACAGTAGTTAAGGGATCTGCGCTGTAATTTTCTTTAAACAAAATAAAAACCTTCTCACATTAAAAACTGCAAATTAAATCAAAGCTCTAGAGCCTGGCTGCCTGTTGAGAAACTCCTCAGAAGCACTTCTCCAGCCAGGGCTCCTGCACGTACTCCCCTCTCTCGTTCCAGGTTCACTCATCCGCTGCGGGGATTTAGCCGTGATGATTTTGAAGCCTACTCACACGTTGTAAAAAGTCTGACAAATGAAATATCTCACCATCCTCTGCTTCAGGAGCACGCTCCTCCCCCAAGGCAGCACTTCATGCATTCCCCAGGGTTTCTTCCCCACCGGTTTTCTCCTGGAATTCATTTCGCTCCCTTCAATGTCCACTAGGTCTGATTTGCATCTCCATAGCCACCTGCTCGCCTGCCTCTCTTCCGCCCCACGCAACTGCGCAATGCCCACCATCAGCTGCTCTCTTACACTCCCTACGGCTCCTGATGCCTGGCTGACACAAATACAGGATATCTTAATTTTTTCCTCAAGGCACTCGGCCGCCCCTGCCACTCACTCACTGGTCATAGTGCAATGGTCTTTTCCCAGCCTTCGTGAAAAACCTCATACACGCCCCAGCAATGTGTCCCTTACACTTTTCATGCAGCTTCTCCCCACAAGACTTCTCATCTTAACATCCCACCTTTCCCCCATCTTTGCCTCCTCTTCTTTTAACCTCTTCTTGCAAATATAGGTAATATCCAAGCTGTTTGCTGTCCTTTTACACAACGATGAGCAAATCTCCTTTAGGGTCTCAGAGACAATACTCTTTTGTAAATATCCCTACATTTCACATCTACCAGTAGAAAGAGAGGCAAGAAAAATTGCTTCCTGACAGTAGACCTACAAAAGGTACAAGAACCATTTTTCTTTCACCGCATTTGTAATAGAAGCAAGGAGAAATAAAGCACTTGTAAAAGTACCTGAAAGCAGAACGTACATTTCATCAGCAAAATATTTCTGCCCTGGACTAACACTGCAGACGCACAGGGAAGTTGAATGATTTGCCCTGAGCTGCCCAAAAAAGGGCTTTTTCTAACAAAAGATTTAACTGAATCCTTTTCCTTTCAAATCTATTTCAATTTTTCACCCATCCCAACTCCTCTGTGTGCTTTTTTTATATGGAGACTCTTACAGACAGCAAAGGTAGATAATCCACTGATGAGGCACACTGGACAAGCTTGTTTTTATAAACAGGCATGAAATGGAACTAGGTTGATGGGGAACCTGCACCGTTAGGCCAGATTTTAACACACACTTGTAATGCAGACAACAGCCGGGAGCCATCACTTGCTGAGGACTCATCTGATGCCTTGCATAAAGTTGCCTTTCTTGAGGACGCTGAATAAAGCCTCCCCTTGCAGCTGCTGCTGAGGAGCTTTTCATTTCCCCTGCTATTGCTTCTGCCAAGGCGAAAAGGCTACCCTGCAATAGAAGAGCTGCCCTTCCTCAAAATTTCTCTCAATGTTTTAACAGGAAAACAAAGTCCTCAAAATCCCTGGGGAGGACAGAAAAGGTTGGCTAAAAAATAAAAGTATTTTGATCAAATGAAAAAAGTTAATAGTTTTGCCAGGATTCTACGTGGGAAACAGACCCAACACTACCCCCAGTAATTTCCCTCTTAGCACTAATAAGAGTCCAACAGAACTGAACAGCTTTAATACACAGACATCACATATGAGTAGAACGGGACTGTCTTTCAGCAGGCTCCTACCCTTGAGGCTAGCCTCATATTTTAAATTGAGCTAGACTTATATTTCAAACGGTGAAGGAATTGAGCAGAGACCACTCTCTAAAATCCCTGAAAAATGAAAGGGGGGCAAAGGAAGATGAATCAGGATGAAGACAAAGAGGGAAATAAGGCACTGAGCTGTCCTCTGGGAAACACATAATTATGTCTCTAATGGCCTATTCTAAGCAAAGACCTGGGGCAGGCAGTGCAGGCAAAGCATTTGTAGCTTCCACACAAGATAGGCAGCTAGCCCTAAAGGTTTTGAACTTAGCAGTGGCTAAAGACAGTCTTTGAGGGAAAAATAAAGACCACAGAGCTGCAGCAGCACTTCCCTCAGGATCTCAGCATGGCCAAAGGTGTCTGGAACATTTATAGCAGGGCTTAGAAAATAGCAATCACATAGCTTCCTCAGATCACGCTCTAGTAGCAAAGGAAGGAAGAGATGTGAGCGTAACTAGAATTAGACAAGCTAGACTGAAATGTGGACTACTATCAAGAGCAATAGAAGGAAAACCTGCTCAGAGAGAAGACAAATCTCACTTTGGTTTCATGGGCACAAACTGCTGAAATCTAAGACTTGCTCCAGAGAAGCTGTACCTGAGTTTGCGAGAACGACTGAGGAAGGGGCAGAAGTACAGGCTAAAGCACGTACCGCAGCCAAGCCCAGGGCAACAATTCTTCTGACCCTGAGTCACTGCCAGTCTGACATAAGGCTGTACCTTGGGGTACACTCAGCCCTCAACTTTCAGAGGAAAGGGAGCAGATCAGTGACTAAAAACACCCATGCACCCTAAAGAATCCATCCGACAAGTCCCCTGCAGAGCTGCACCCAGATTCACAGCTTGTTCACCTCAGCCACAGGCTTTTCGCCCTCCTCGCAGAAGCAGATGAACGCTGGTTTGCCCAGGATGTTCAAGCAATAGGATTGGTACGCTCCACCAGCTCCTACCATGGTAACACCATACTAATTTAAAGCAACCTGACCTAGGGAAAGAGCCCCCTAGGACATGACCAAAGTGGTACAAGAAGGCCAGTGGTACAGATACGGCTGTATACCGGGATTGGCGAGAGCAAAATCCCAGAACGCCGGAGGCCTGCGGCACTCGTACAGCTGTGCCCCACACAGCATCTCTTGCCAGCGTTCAGCAGAGTCCTTGGATTAAGGATATCACAGCAGTAAGTAAAACGCGAACAAGCAGAGGGCTTCGTCTTGCTTTAACTTCAGATCCTCGTTTTAACTTGAGAAAATTCAATTAGTTTCTACCCAGAAGCAGTCTAGCTGCCATTGTTGGCAATCAATGGTCCCTAAATGCTGAGAAACTGGCAACTGTTCAACATGCTGGCAGAGAGGCTTTCCTAATTAAAGATGTCACTTTTCCAGCTAATTTAAGTCTGCCATCTCTTTAAAGTACCAATTGCCACAACAAAATATGAATAGGAAATTGACTTTCTGTGCATCTGTTTTTGCAAAATACTTCCTCCGAGTCATATGTTTCAGCTTAAATAGCTTAGGTCACTTGCTAGGAGGCGATAGCTGAGCTTTGTTCTACCTCACAAATATCTTTTACATAAAAAAAACAAGGGTGGGTTCAGTAAACTAAGGGTATGAAAAGGTATTTCTTGTCTTTCCTAGCTTCAGTGAATCGTACTGTATTCTGTCTGGTACTGATTTTATTAGGATAAAAGAACAACGAAGAAATCCCCACTGAATCAATCGACTCACTAAACACCTTCTACTGCACCATGTATTTATGCTTCTAACATCCCTGGGGACAGGGAAGTGGTGTTATTCCTACTAGGAGGTAATGTGGAGGGATAAGGCTGACACACACAGATATTTAGATGCCTGACTTCTGCTTAATTCAAATTTCTGACTCATGCTAAATTATTTAGCTCTTTTCCCTAACAGCTAAAAAACATACTTTTTTTCTTAATCCAGTTATCCCAAGTATTTGGCTAACAGCTCAACATTAAGACAATTCAACCTCTTTGGCCGCAAACGGAAAGCAACAGCAATGCTATCTGTGAACAAAATCCCTAAGTTTGTGATAAGGCAGCGCAGTAACTTTGGTGCTGTGTCCAATGCAATGCCAGCTGCACTCACCTCAGTCCTTTCAACCTGGCGCCTGAACCACAGCCGCCCTGGCACAGCTGGGGAGGGAGCACGAAGCCAGCCAGCAGAGCACCACCGCCATCAAACCTTCCTGCCAACAATCCAGTTAAAAGCAGGACGTGAAACCTTCTCCCCCTTCTCCTTGCCCCCAAACAACGAAAAGGTCACTCAATTTTGGTGCAGCATGGTGGATACGGCTAGGTAAGAGCTATCTTCTGTTTAGTGACAAGAACTGTAAAACCCTGATCTTTGGGATTTTAGGTCTTCTTATCGTACACGAAAGCTAAATTCAACTTGGATGAGATACATGCACAATAAAATGCATACGTGCAACAGCCAATGTAAAATCACTCATGTGGTTTACTGACATGATGCTGCGTTTCACAAGCTTGGGAATACTGGCTGGCTAGCTAGAAATGGTTAAATAGAAGCAAGTCATACAGTATTCATAATTTATTAAAACATATTTTAAGCAATTCTGCTCCCACATCATCATTTGATTAGTTCTGTTTACAGTCTACAAGCGTAGAGTGGAGGCGCAGAGCATTAATTACGCCACAGGGCTCTCCCACCCCCAGGTATGACAGAACAGACCCACACTTCCTTCCTGAAATGGAAACCCTGCAACATTTGTTAGGAAGGAGGGAACATTTTATACTTGGATGTTTTTTCTCTGCCAATGCCAGTTCAGCTATTCCCACTGCAATATGCCCCTCAGTCTCTTCCTAGAGCTCAGGAAGGAGATCTGGCAGAGTAAAGAAGTGGCCAGGATTTGAAATAAAAGACTCCAAGTCAGAATAAGGAAAGAGCACAAATATATCCCACCCTCTCAACTCCCTTCTAGAGTCAGAGCATGGAAAAATACACGTGGGCACTTCCAGATATTATCTCTGACCCTGCCCATTCCCCTTCTTGGCAGTGATGGGCATTTATTTAAAGAGTGAGTTGTGCCAGGATCAGACACAGAAAAGAAGTACTTCTTGAGGCGCGGTTTCCAACATCAATCCAGCACCAAGAGAAACTTCAGAGACTTGTGGAAGAGCTGCAGCATTTCAACTCATCCTGAGAGGCAGCCAAACCTCATTCCTGTGCCTCTTCTACTCTGCAGCAGAAAGCCTTAGAAGGGGATCTCCTTGGACTCTACCTCCTCTTCAGACCTCAAAATGCATTGCTTAAATTCAGTAACACCAGGAGAGGGAGTACAGCAGTCCCAAATTATTTGCAAATAGACCCTTGGGCTGCGACAATGGTAAGTTTTTGTGAGCCCGGTTCAGCAATGTCTCCATTGTGGCTGGCTCCAGCCCTGGGGCAGAGTGTGACCTCCGCACCCCCTAACCAAGGTCAATGAGGCTTTCTTTTTTAAAAAATAAGTTGCAGAGCACTGGAATGAACGCTATGCAGAACTAATTTGTAAGTCCAGCGTCAGCGTCTTTTTGTCTGCGTGTTTGTCGGCATATTCCCTCCCCCTCACTCCCTGGATAGTGCCCTGCCACCCTATATAGACATAACATGGCTGGAGTCTGTGTCCCCCCTACCCTCCCCCTCAGAAGGAACTTTCCACTTTGAACTCTCCCTCCATAAACACACATTCATCCTCACGAGCCACGAACTCATCGCAAAACAAAGAGGAGAGAGGAATGAACAGAGTAGCTGTCGCACTGGGACACCTCAAGCCCCCATGCGTGGTATCTAGATGTCATCCACTAGTTACTTGTCCAGGCAGACCTAGGCGAAGGGCAGAGCTTGTGCACACCCTTGCAAACCACATAGACCCAGCATGGGAGACAGTAGCTCTAACGGCATCCCACGATCACACAGGAGGCTGCAGGCAAGAACGGATAAATTGGAGCCTGGCCCATGGCTACTCCAGCTTCTGCTTTCCAGAGTGCTTCAGAAGATGGTTTTTACAGCTTGGGCGCACGCATCAGGACATGATACTGCCATCTGCAGGCATCCAAAGATAACAAACAAAAAAGATACCATGAGAAGCTTACTCCAAAAGACTATCTAAACGTGAAGCCTTTCTCCACAGCTCTAAGAGAAGGTTACTCTTCCAAAGAGGAACCAAAGCACAGCTCAGTACCAGTATTCAGGAAATAGAATACTAACATTCAAAGATATGAGGCCAAAGGAGTGCTGGAAATCATGAATACAGCTACAAAAATGAAAAGCAGGAGTCACAGCTCCAGATCAGATCTCTATTTACTCAGTCGCATAAAACAAGTGCAGCATGGAAATACTGACCACCAAGGAAATTCAAAAATATTTACTACATTATATACATACACGCACAGATACACACATATATTTTATTTTATAAAACTAACATGCACATGCATAACCGTGTATTTCACAGAAGCAGATTCTCTTTTAACTCAGGAGTAAATCTTACTTATTCCAAGTTAATTTATCTACATAGCTATGCACCAACACCTCCACGAGGAAACCCACGGGTACTGCTGTCTCCATCTACCTAAGGGCTAACGGAAGAAATAACCTGCATAAATACTTCTGTCAAAGGAAAGGGAAAAAAACACATCCCTTGAGACAACAGCCACACTGCATTGGGCCTTCCATGAACACCTAACAACCCCTTTCCACCAGAAAGACTCTCCCCGCACAGGTCCGCGTTCAAGATGGTAACACATCCAAACACATGTGCATCCACATCCGTTCCTCACTTCACTGACAAAGTGATGCTCAGTCCTTGCTTCCAGTTGTTCCCTTCCACTTCTTTCCATTCACGGCTCTCCTAGTTCCTATAGGGTGGAAAGAGTCTGGGCTGCATCTTTTTCAGTCCTGTCCTATCCAGTGAAGGTCCAAAGCTTCATTCTGTGACAGCAATACGAGGGAGCAACTCCCAGGAGTGGTTGCAGGTGTTGCGCGAGTGTCCCACTCCCAGGACAGCCCCACCACGTGCCCTGCTGGGGCCCTCCAGGCCAAGCAGACATGGGGCGAACGGTAGGGCAAAGCCAAAGAGCAGCGACTGAGGGCACGGAGCTAGGGAAGCAAAGCGTGTAGGTGTCTGCAGAACTACCGCCAATGTGTTCCTTATTTAGCAGACAGCAAATAGCTGCATTACACAGCCACACAACAGAGATGAGGAAAAAAAAAAAAAAAAACTATCTCACTCTTGGCATAGACATCTTAACTGGCAAGAGGGGCACAGCTTTGATGCTTTCAGCAGTTTTCTGTTTCCTTGAGGAGAGGCAGAAACAACAACTAGATGTTTGGGGCTTTTATTTTCCTCTTCTTTGGACAGAAAGAAAAACAGAGCTTCTCGCCTTTGACAAAACATAATTTGGCTTTGCTACTGTCACACTGTGTGCCTAGGGGCTACACTTACATGCAGACCACTGGAAAGAGTGGGAGGGATCAGATTATTTCTGTTTAAACTATTCCCATATTACGGTTGTGGTCTGAAAGCAAAAAACCCACAAAAACCCCAGCCTGGCTGTTGAGGGTGGCTTGTTCTGCAACCATCTGTGCTCCTGGCAGGAGCCACTCTGCTCCTACACACCCTTCAGCGCCTTCTGCTCCCTGAAGTGTTACACAACTGTACAGCTAAAGAAAATCAACAGAATTAACAAGTGGCCAAACACTTATTAATGCAGCACAAAGCAGACTGTATTAGATGGCTGTATTAGATGGGCTGAGTACGACTATCACCTGTCGATCACCTCTGCCCAGTGGAGCACGTTCGCTTCTCAGCGCATGACGAAGGTGCACCCCAGTCTGCATCTCCCTTTCTGCCTCCTTCCTGTACCGCTCTTCTCCATCCAAATTGTGATTCGCCCTCAAGAGCAGTAAGTGACTCATTCCAGGGGCCAGAATAACTGAGCTGCAACTGCAGAGACTGAAGAAGCGGCAGCACGCTCGCCTTCCTACGCGCAGCTCCGCTACGGCCCTAGCGCTGCTCCCTGCTGTCCACAGCCAAGCTGGCTGCCCAGCCAGGGACGACTCCTCATCTGCTGCATGACCTCAGGCAAACGACTGCACTTCGTTACCTCTCTCCTGCGCCTTCTCCCTTTCATCCTCTGTACTAAGACTGCAAACTCTGGCAAACAAGAGCTGATCTCAGTTTTAGCCCCTGGTTACTAATCTAATAAATAATTACTAATTGCTTAGGAGAGCAGCGTAGAAGAGCATAAAATTAAGTGATTCTATTGCTCCTGGCTCCCTCCCACTCCTCCAGCTCGCACTCTGCAGAGGCACGTAGCATCTCCCACTGCACTAATAACAGTGACCGTTCATTCAGCCACTCTCTGGTCTCGTGGATGAACTTCTCTGCATCTCTGTTTTTGGTTTTCTATTATTTTGTTGTGCAAAGCTCATTGCAAGCCCAAGTCTGAACCCATAATTTCTATACGTTCCAGCATTTTGCTTCAGGATATAAAAGCACCCTAGTTGCCACAAAAAAAGGACAACTGTTACAACTCCCTTACAACTCCTCTTTGCTTTGCAATTAGGTCTCTAAATCACTTAACTGTGGGAGCCAGATTTTCTACTGGAGCTCACTCATAAGCAGAGTGAGCCAGCTGCAAAATATGTATCACTATCCCAATTCTCTCACAATTTGAGAGTTTGTATCACTGGATTTTGTTCTGATCCAGCTTGAGGAGTGACTGAAAAATCATAGGAGGCCAGATAAATCATTTTCCACAGAGCACAGATTCCCCTTCAGGAAGAGTTATACTCTGTCAGTCCTTGCAGGGAAAGCATAATTTAATCCTTTAAACTTCTTCACTGTTCTGCAACTTAAGACTTGATATTTAAAGATGATGAACAATTACTCTAACAATGAATTATACTTTTTTCGCTAATTAGCTAGCTGTAAGTTTCATTAGCATAAAATTATCAGCCTGATCATTTAAGCACCTTTAAAAGCTGAAAACTAGGAGCACCTTCCGTAGAGAGAAACTTTCTCTAATTCAGCAATGTTATCAATTAATCAAAAAAAACACATGCATGCAATCGCAGAAGAAAATAGCCTAGAATACTGCAGAACAACCAATTTCTGATGTAAACTACTTCCCCTCCATATTCAGCAATCATAATAATAGTTTACAGTAATTAAGTTTACAAGCCAAGGCAAACAGCAGCAGTCATCAACAACTCATCACCAGGAGTGCGTAAACCCTTACAATACGGTGCTCAACAGGTACTAAAATAAGCAGTTCTGTACTCACGCTAACTGCTCATACTGGGGGTCAACAGTAGTCTGTAAATAACTGGTAGCATTTGTTATTCATAATCATCTAATAAAAATGCATTTATTTTTAAATTGGATCTAATTAACAGTTTTAGAAACTAGTTGACAATGTATGATACTAGAATCCATTAGCGAGTGCTGCACAGAAAGGATGACAGGGTAAAATATTCAAAATTACTGAGGTGATTTGTGAGACCATGTTCCACAGGAAATCAATGGGATTTAAGTGCTCAGTAACCTACCTCTCTTTTCAAAATGAGACTCTCATAATCAATTTTTTTTAATTACCAGGATCCCACAAAGAACATTGCAATCATCTCAACAAATCTCTCTTGCGTTTCTGCTACAGCTTTTTTTCTCTCTCCGTATGCAGAAGGTATAAGTTCATAACCTGAAACAAATTCCAGACTTCAGTGACTCCAAATGCTAACATGCGTTTCTGGGCAGGTGCAGAAATCAAATCATTTGGATCACACTATACGCTTGAAGAAAAGACAACAATCATTTACTCCCAGAACACAATCTGCCGCTCTACCTGCGTGATCAGGGATTTTTAGGATCAAGCCCTAGTCATCAGTATCAACTTCGCTTTTGTCAATGTGCGTCAGAGCCTAAACATCATTTAAACGCCATTTCTCTGTATTTATGACTGAATCGCACTTCAGTAAGGTCACCCTTCCTCAGGATAAAAGCGCTGCAGGTTAACAACATCTCCATCCCCAAATGTCCTTCAGGTAGCCATGAAAAAAGAAGCAAGCAGCAGAGTGCTTATCCTGGTGACATGAGTTACCTCACTTAACAGTTCTCAGTGCAACACAGGATGGTCACAAGAGTCTTACAGAAAAAAAGAGAAAAATTGTCAATTCATTTATAATGACTTGCTTAGTCATGTCAAAGAAAATATCCATGCTTCCAAGTATGAATACCCGTAGCAATATAAAATAACATCTTCAGAATACAAAGGAAACCTTGATTCACCAAACAGCATTGGGAGGCTTCTGAAAGACTTCTCCGTAGGTGTATGTTAATTTAAAGCAAATGTTCAATTACAATCTTTTTTCAGCTGTACAGCAGATCAATACAAAACAGCGTATTCTAAAATTCCTGCAGACTGTAGTAAAACTCCTAGAAATGAATATACTAGCTAGTATTAAAAATCATAGGAGCATTATTTACCTCTATTGAATACCGATCTAGATGCTTAGCAAATAGAATGCAGCTTGATTAAGTGATTCTATCTAAGGAACTTTGATTCAGTAATAAGTATTTTAAGTATCCGCTAGTATTTTCTTGTTTCAATCATTTCAATTATTATTAGCAATATTAGAATAGTGTTATTTTAATAGTAATTTCTAATCCCAGTCAAAAGAGCTTTTAATATAAATTCATAGTGATACCACTGTACGGATCAGACTAATCTGGAAAGCAGGTTGTGCATGTGAAATGGGTGCTCATGAATCAGAACCTGCCTTCTTACTGTGAATAGCGTTGCTGTCTCTGACATTTCTCACAAAAACAACCAGCACTGATAACGACAAACTGCCATCAGAGCTAGTAGTACACACAGGCAAGGGCTGACGTTTAAGCGCATTTGTTCCACTAATAGGTGGATGTATTTACTCACTTATGTGCATTGGTGAATTAAACTCTAACAGTAAAGTCTAACAGTAGAAATGGCACATTTTCTGAGTTACCTTAAAGCCAAACCTTGGGTTGCAGGTTGCATACGTTGCGTATTGCAATGGCATCAAGTCCAGCAAAGTAAGGCCCTTACAGGGGTCAGTACTAGCTCTTCCCATGCACACAACTTCTACTTACTGGTATGCAACTGACTACCTAAGCAAGCCAGGACAGGACTGTTGCTTAATTCAAAATAAAAACTGCTACACTCTGGACCTGTGCTGGGAACTCAAACTCCCTTGCTGAAGAAGGAAGCATTCAGCCAAGGGTAGAGAGGGGCATGGCCCACACACCACCACTGACCAAGGAACACAGGAGGCAGCTTCAGGAGGATCATTTGTATTCTTAAGTCCACCACTGGAGATGGTAACTAAGAGAGGGACTGAGGCCAGCAACACTCCCTCAGATTCTGGTGAAGCTCTGTAAGTAGCTGCAGTCCCAGAAGAAAGGCCAGAGCACGGCCCTTGTTAGCAGAGTCCGCCAGAGCTCACTGCTTCAGGGAGAAGGTGTCTGCAGATGGGGATCAGCAATAGGTAGTGTAGACGCTCGATTCTCTAGACTGGGAAATTTTTTCATGCCTTCTGCACGTGAGTCTCTAAGCAGCTCTTCACAGGTATTTTCACACTGTAAAGCTGCAGGGCAGACCCCCTTTGGCTAACAAATCAGCCAGCTGGGAAAAAAACCTGTCTCATCCTCAGAGCGTTGAAGTAGCAAATGCTCTCTGAGCTTGATTTGCAGAAGTGGGACAATCATGGCAGTTCTCCTAGTTTTAGAACAAAATTTCCATCTAAATATAGCATGGCAAATCACCATTGTAATAACCCTCCCTTCCTGGACACACAGCCATTCCTGGGAGCCTAGAGAGCTACCCCAGCACGTTCCAGTGTTTAGTCCATAGTCTGCAAATGAAAATTATTTTGCCTGTCAAATATATACACCATGTGAGCATGTGTGCGGGCGGGCGTGTGTGTGTGTGTGTGTGTGTGTATGTGTATGTGTATGCTTTCATACTGATACAGATGTATAATCCATCCTTTCTTCATGAATTAAACCAAACAGCGATCACAATGCGTTATTTAAATATCACCAGGGATTAGAAGGTTCAGAAAGACTCCAAACCCCATAAAGTGATGCTAAGCAGGATTACTTCCAGGCAGCGTGTGGATACAAGTGTAAGCTGATTATACATTTTCATGACCTACATCTGCACATAGGGAAGAGCCACTGTCATCCTCCTCTTCAAACAGCATCAAATCAATTTGTATACTTGCCAGTGATGGATTCTAACTCACCTTCTTCCTTCCTTTCTCTTTAATGAACAAAATAGAGAGAGATGAGAGATAGACTTCAGCAGCTGAAACAAGGTGGAACTGCTGAGCTATAGGAATAACCACAGTGTAGAGTCAATGGCATTCAAAGCACTAACAGCAGGGATCAATTGGAAAAAAAAGGCAGCAAGAACTGTGAATCTGAAGGTAGATACAAGGTCAAAGCAGCTGGTGGGAGAAGGCTGAGTGACTGGCGGGGGGAACACACCAGAGACTATTCGCACTCATAACAGTAGTTGGTATGCTCCTACCTTCTTACCAGTAATTTATATTATACTGCTTACAACTAAAAAAGGAAAGAAACACTGCTAATTATAACAACGTGCTACATACCCAGAGTAATGCCACTGCTATTCCTTACAGGTCAAGGGCAGACATCCTGCTATCCTGCTCAAGAGAGGCTAAATAATGCAGCAACTCTGTTTGCAAAATCATACAAGCAAAACAAATGTCATTTTTCATGCACAGAGCAGTTACATTTCTTCACGCATATAATCTTCAATTATTAAAGAAACTGTGATGTCAAAAATAAAGCTGCCAAAACAATAAGGGGCTGAAGACAGCTTCTATATTCAGTCTCACAACTCTTCTGTTTTACACAAGAGTTGTGATACATGAAAGCAGCACAAGAAGAGTAGAAAACAACATTATGTGACCTGTGTACTACAACCCATATTACAGAGACAAAGACTTTTAATTAATTCCATTGCTAGCTGTCATTCAGATTCAGGGGTGGCTGGGAATGAGAGAAACTGCTACATCTAGCATTTACAAGGTTATATTTTTCAGTATTACAAACTGAGCAGCTGGTCTTGGACTATTTGTAACGCAACTGTCCAACCCTGCCCAAAAGGGCTCTAACAGCAAAGGCAAGGGATAAAATGTGCTGGTGGTAGCATGTTTTCCTCTGCCCAGATTAAGAGCTGTTCAATATAAGTATAATAGAATCTGTAAATCTGCTCTGACTCGAGAGCAGTGTATCTGACATTGAAGATACAGAGCTGTCATACTGGAGATAACCTGTACATTCCATTGTAGGCATCTAGGTATGGATAATATATCATTTGACAGCATTAAAGTAATAAAAATAAATTTAAACCAAAATAAAGTAAAATTTGGCCAATCGTTGAGGCTACCTCAAGCTTTCCATTCAATAGGCATTGGCATGTATTTTCTGCTCCTCCTTTAAAAGCAAGCTGTAAGCAATTCATTTTAAAATTCTGTATGTGTAATGAACACCATCGCCCAGCGCCTAGCCCACAAGCGGGCTGACCCCTGCCAAGGCATGGGTGCTACGCTGCAGCACGCCAGCAGCCAGGGCCAAGACGACCAGGCACTGCCCATATGGACAGTTTTTCGCAGTGCACAGCACAGCATCTGAGAAGGGTCACATGCTTGAATCCTGAATTTGTCAAGGTTTCCCTTTTGCTTCAGTGAGTTCTGCAAACAGGTCCCAGGAGCAGGATTTAGGGCTTTATATCTCTTCTCTCCGGAAAAGCCTCAGACTGCTCTGTACATCACCTCTCCCTTTACGCCTTCTGACCGTGGCACTTTTCAGGGAAATTCAGTCCCTTACACTCCAGAGTTACCACCCCTGCACCCAGTCGAGAGCCCAATGCAGAAATAACCCTTCCCCAAAGCTGAAGCCCCCAAAACAGCAATGCACCTCCCTGTTTGAGAGGGTGCTCTCTATTTCACCTATTTCGTTTAGGTTGGAGGGGACCTCTGGAGATCATCTAGTCCAACCTCCCTGCTCAAGCAGGGTCCTCGAGCATATTGCCCAGGATCACCTCCAGGCAGGTTTCGAATATGTCCAGCGAAGGAGACTCCACTACCTCTCTGGGCAACCTCTTCCAGGGCTCTGTCACCCTCACAGCGAAGAAGTTTTTCCTCAGGTTCAGATGGAACTTCCTGTATCTCAGTTTCTGCCCGTTGCCTCTTGTCCTGTTGCTGGGCACCACGGAGAAGAGACTGGCCTCATCCTCTTGACACTCCCCCTTCAGATACTTGTACACGTTGATGAGATCCCCTCTCAGTCTTCTCTTCTCCAAGCTAAACAGGCCCAGCTCTCGCAGCCTTTCTTCACAGGAGAAACGCTCCAGTCCCCTCATCATCTTTGTAGCCCTCCGCTGGACTCTCTCCAGGAGCGCCATCTCTCTCTTGTACTGGGGAGCCCAGAACTGGACACAGTACTCCAAGTGAGGCCTCCCCAGGGCTGAGGAGAGGGGCAGGATCACCTCCCTCCACCTGCTGGCAACGCTCTGCCTAATGCACCCCAGGAGACCATTGGCCTTCTTGGCCACCAGGGCACACTGCTGCCTCATGCTTAACTTGTTGTCCACCAGCACTCCCAGGTCCTTTCCTGGGAGTATCTTCAAAAAGTTTCCCTCCCTTCACCACCTTGTGCTGTCTCTGCAGGCGAACACCTCACATGTTTTGGGGCCAGATCCTGCAATCTGAAATGCAGGCAGGAGTCCTGTTACTGTTTAGTCCAGTTTTACATTGGTAAAAAATGAGCCCCATGAATTTCAGTAGTGTCGATGAACTCCCTTCTTCACTGCATTGTGCGAAGCCATACAGATCCCTTCCCTTGTTTACCTCATGAAAGTGTCTTAGTCAGACCCAGGAAAATAGACATGAAGAGGTGAATTCTAGTATAAAACATGGTAATGCAGAACCAGTCCTGCAGCTCCTTCCAAATTTGGGCTAGGAATGTATGGCATGAGCAAGTCTTGAGTGAGAAAAAAGAAAAGAAACCAAGCAGAAAATGCAAACTGCCAATACAGGCAGAGGCTAAAAGTTAAGAGCAGCAGTAGTCCAGACCTGATAACCCTTCCACGTACAAAAACCTACAGCCAGGTTTCATCCCTCAATACGATGTGACTGCATGTAATTACTGCCTCTGTTTTTCATAGTCCTACCCCATGCACCATTAGCTGCAGCCTCCTTAAAACAGACAAATAGCATAGGTCTAACTTTTGCAGTGCCTTGCAAAAGGAAAAGATAGAGATCTGAGTTGTTTAATACAACATTCAACCCACTAATTGTAGTTAGAGACTGAGGGTTTGATCAGCTGACTTAAAACCTCACTCCTGAGGTAGCAGAGAGAAATTCATAAAGAAAAGAAGTAGGTTTTACTCAGCCCTTAATATCTGCAACTTGCCCTACGACATCAGCTCTCCCTACACGTCTGAAATGAACCACAAATCCTATTACACCTACCGAGATTCCTCTGAAGAGGAAGAGAATTTCCTCTCCACCTCTTTTCTAGGGAAAGAGGGTTCCTGCTGATTCCGCAGATCAGATCAGTAAGGTATTGACCTGTTTGGATACCAAGTCATTAGTACAAACAGAAAACCGCAGAAACATTGGAGATTAGAAGGAAAAAAAAATGCTGCTTTGCAATAAAGGCATAAATGATCTGTATCTAAAAAAAAAAAAAACCAAGACCCTTGTCAGAATGAGAAATTTATGAATAGATGTAGATGGTAGGATATTCGGATTAAACTAAGGAACACATGTTCATTTCAGCTCATTGCAGGTGATGAGGATCTTGAGCATAAACAGAGGAGAATGTTTTTAAACAAGTGTTGGAAGTGGCATGAGGGAACGCCGCTGAGCATCTCACCAAGAGGACGGGATCAGCGAGGGAGGACTGCAGTGCTGGAGACTTAAAGGAGACTTACAAGCTGAAGAACGTGGGCACAAAAGCAGAAGTTGACTCGCGTGCTTCCAGCCTTTGCAAATGGTTTGGACAACCTCTGCCTTCAGGGCATCATTGCTGGCATGCCTAGAAACTGACTGTAAAAGCCACAAACAACGATTGCTGGGGCGTCTGCAACAGTACGGCCCTGCCAGCCATGGTGGTGGCTTGACAGCATTAGTGGAGGTAGTAATTGGCAACTGTGGGACTGCTGGATGGATAGATAGATCTCACTGCAAACCAAAGCCTCAGTTAGCTAATTTAGAAGACGGGCAGGTGTACTCTGACAAATACCTCCCCCACTACGAGCATGCGTGCTCACAGATCTCAAGATGTGCATAAAAAACACTGCTTTTCCTAGGATTTCTACTATTTTAGCTTTATAAAATTATTGCTTTAAGTTGGTTTACGGCCTGCCAGTTGGCTGCTTTTCAGAGCTATTCCAGCCCACACAGCTAGATTTTTTTTTAAGGCACAAAAAAAGTAAAAAAAAAAAAAAAAAGTCCAAACAATGCGCACAATCTTGATGAAAGCTAAACAACCCCAATCCTTCTCTATTAGGAAAGAATTAGTATGCTGAAACCACCATTCTAAGTACTAGCAAATCTTAAAGGGAGATTTCAAGATGCCTTAATCTACCTTTTACCATTAACATACCTGTTTTCATGCAACTTGAGCATTTGCAAGACTGGCACCAGTGGACGCTTACTACCCTTCTTCCCATAAAAAGATGGGACACAAAGCTGGTTTTCCCAAACCGCCTTTCCCTCTCCACCCCTTCAGGTATGGCTCTGACCTGCTGCCAATCAAACTGAAAGTCGATTCATTTTTTGTAGTTCGGATAGGGGAGGAAGATACACTGCCAATCACTTTGCAGGGAGGGAAAGGGAAGTTCAGACTGTTAACAGTGACCTTACAAACAGCAGAACTCGATCCTCTTCTATGCAGGCTCAAAGCTCCACCTACGCTTCAAGAATGGAAGGGATTATTCAAAACTGCTAATATTTGAACATAACCATCAGTCACCAAGGTCCTGCACACACACTGCACATGTTGGTGTCAGAAAAAGCCACTGCTTCCAGAGGTAACAAAACGCTCGTGGCAAAAGTTATCTCCTCCAGCACCGACAAGCATGCGATGCTTCCACGCTGTGGGTGAGGAGCATGCACTGCCAAGGGTGAAAGCCAAGGAGAGCATAGGAAGGAAAGGATGCCCACTGCTTTCACACTGAAAATGCCAACACACCTGGCCAGGGGGGCAGTATGGACAAGAGCTGCAGTGTTGTGCTTCAGGGACCAGATCTGCCATTTTTCCAGCTCCCCAATTCATCCTTCCCCTACACAGCTTTCCACAGTGTGTATGTGCTGCTCCTCAAGCAGCCCCTGGCTCTGACAGCCAACTGGATCCCCTCTGTCCTGCGCAAGAGGCCTCCTCTCAGCTCCATGTGACCCAGGTGCTTTGCACCCTCCTGCTGAAGGATCCCCTCCCCTCAGCAAACACCATCTCCATAGTTTTATGCTCCATGCCTGCCTTGCTTGAAAGCCTGTTTCCAAGCCAAACCAACAGAAACTAGAAACAACGAGCTGAGATGGTGTCCAAACAGGCAGGCAGCCCACACAAAGCATCACCACTCTTCTGCTCCTGCATGTCACCATGCTGCATTCCCATGCCAGACCTACTTGCTGAGACCGATGGGATGAAGAGGCCTCCTGGGAGCACTAGCACCACATGTGCTCCCTAAACCCAGCCTGATCCACGGCAGAGTGCAAGCTCCTGCTCGGCTAACTGCTGGCAAACCTCAGCTCTCGGCTGCACCTAGAGAGGCACCGCCTCCGGCTGTGACTAACTTCTACCTGTTGAGCATTGCTAGGCAGCAGGCAAAGGCTCCCACATCATCCTGTTCCTTCCTGGGAAGCAACCCAGTAACACATCCGATACGCTAAGCGTTGCCTCTGACCTCTCTTTAGCACAGCCAGGAGCTGTGCACACCACCCCTCCAGCCAAACCCCGGCAGAGAGCTCCCAACCAGCCCATCCCCAGCATCAGGGCTGACACGGCGGAGCAGGCACTGCTCTGCAACGCTGGGCAGGCAGGGTGCTCTGCAGATCTGTTCCTCTTCACTGAGCCTCAAAGCTGGACAGCATGGCCTTGAGATCATGTCATCATAACTACCTCTTTGTGTCTGCAAGGAAGTGCAGGCTCTTACTCATTTCTCTTTTTATTAAAAAATCCTTTCAAAATTGGTAAATTAATGGCTACACACCAGATTTATGGCTGTACAGACAGGAGCAGAAATCCTAAGAGGGTATGTTCCAAATCTTCTTTGCTAGTAATAACCCTAAAAAAACAACCAAACGATCACAAATACCATATATGTATTTTATTCCTACCGTGGATTTTGGCTTTCCTTTTTTATTTTACTGCAAGATATTTAGTCCCTTGTAAAATATGAATTTCAATGACAGAGAAGATTTTTTAAATATCATGCTTATAGCAGTAGCAGATCTTAAACTTACTTTTTATAGAGTATTTTTAGAACTCTCTCCAAAACAACAGATCGCCAACTCCCATGGTTGCAATTAAATGTCAGCATTTGACAGTTTCCATACAGTTACATCTAAGATAACAGTTTCTGTCTGTAATTAGGACTGTAACTGTTGTAAACCTGAAGTGGCTGTTGGTAAACATGGGCATTTTAAAGGCAGGTTACTGAACAGACTGAGGCCTGGAAGAGCAAGCTTTGCGGGTGTCATCCTAAGAGTGTTCAAAACCAGAAAACTCTGGTGAAATCCGGCCACATTTTTAACAGAAATGGGAAATTTAGGGAAAAAATTAACTGATTCTCAGTCAGAGTCAGACTTATTTTTGTCGTTTACATAGGGTACATTTTGCCAAAAGATTATTTACTCATTCAAGTACCTTTTTTGCAAAGGAATCTCACAGAGCCAGATTAAGATACTTCTCTCTCCTTGTACAAGTTGGCAGTTGGTTCCTTGGCAATGTTAATGGATAAGCAAAGTTAGAGAAGTCACTGTTTTTTCTTGCTTTGTTCTTTCTCCTGCGTTTGGATCATTTATTCCAGGACTGGAATAGTCCAAATAAGTTCTCATCATCAGACATATTTCCTAGCCTGCAAAAGTGTGAAATTTCAGTGTGCTACCATTTCTCACTGGAACAGATACACTTCTGTTCTGTCCCAATGAGGAAAGACTGTACATATACCACCCCGAGCACACGAGCCAGCCGACAAGACAACTGATGTGGGATGTGTGGGGAATGACGTATCGCCTTGCATCTTACTACTACTCAGCTGCTCTCCAGCACCCCAGGCAAGTCTCCAAGTTGCCTCTATCAGGGAGAACCGTCTCAATACACTCTTGTGGGACTGCTTACACAGACGTACGCAGACCTGAAACCCGAGGCCATGTGCCCCTCCCAACACTGTGTTCCCCTCCTCAGATGCAGCCTTCACTTAGGTAGCCAGACTGCAGCGTAGTCTGGCTGTGTTGTTATTTGGAAGTGGCAGGGTGCTAGAAATAAGATGTTGGTAAACTTTGAAGTGCAATGCATGCTGTTTTCAGTACACTATGAAATGAATGGTACCTTAAGTTTACCATGTAAACATTCCCCATTATCCACCTACAGCCCTCTCGAGGCAGAAAGACAGAAAATAAAGGCAACCACCTGTCCTTTAATACAAGCTCCAAGTCTCAAGAGCTTTGCTAAGTTACCTTTAATGTTTTCGGTACTCTTCAATAGGATTTTGTACTTGCATTTTTGACACAACTGAATTCAAATACACTGATGTAGAGCAGCAGCTAGGGCAAGCAACTACTTCTGCTTCTCAGAAAGCCAAGGTGTTCTAAAATATAAAAACTAAGTCCTGATTTAAAGACTCCTCAGTGTTCCTAAAGAATTGTAATGCTGAGAATGTATAAAAGAAAATATGCTGGACACGCTAATTGCATCTTCTGTCCTCAAAGACCAAAAGGGAAAGCAATTATCACATATGCTCAACAGGCCACAGCACCAAAATACCCATCAGCACAAGGCAGCAGCTCCGGCAGCACATCAGCTAGTGTTGTCTTTGTGCAATTAGCAGTTGAAAAAAGTTTGCTCAAAGACAGCATGGGAAGGAAAATGCAACTGAATACAGCTAGCATTTTAACCAGAGTTCACTGTACATCGCAGCTGAGGGTGAGAAAATATTTTTTAAAGAAATATACAGTAGGAAAAATAAAGCTGTCTCTTCAGGAGTTAAGCCTCATCCCTGCAGACCACGAACATCTTCAAGGACCTTTCTCGAGTCATGGCCTAAATGTGTGCTTTCCCAGAGCAAAGACACCCACAGCAATTACATTACAGCAAAGCCAAAAGGGAGAACTAGCTTTTTCACATTCTTCAATGGCTGACAGCACTTCCCCTTCCATTTGGCCACCTGGTGTTCAGCCCAACTCCTCTCGTGAAAGCATCTAGAAAAATCAACAAGGAGGAAGAGCATATGTTTTTGTAAGAAGCTGAGATGGCCACCAAGTGAGGACAAGGGACTGCCATCTTGCACAGGGTCTGGTCAAACCCCTTGTGAAGGGGGGGGGGGGGGGTCACATCTTACAAGATACCCCAACAATTAAGCAGTGCTTGCAAAACACCGCCGTTCCCCAGCCTGCAGTTGGGATGTGCCAGCACCAGAGAGGGCAACAGCTGCTCGACAGCCCCGCTCAAGGCTTCCAGGCACATTGGCAAAATTGAATTTTGCACCCCTGGATCAGGACTGGGTTGCTCCAGTTGGTGGGAGACACACGAAGAATCAGACTTGCTGTTTCTGCTACCAGGGATGGGATAGCAGAGATATGGGCAACAACTGCTGACGTTGGGACCAGGCCATCTCCTCCACCACCCATATGCCTCACCCCTTCCCTAAAATCCAAGCCTGCCTTGCCAGGGCACTGGCACTAGCTAAGAGGCAGACGAGAACTGGCAAAGGGAGGAAAGATGTAGAAATAATTGTATGATGAGCTGAATACAATAAAAGTCAGTCTCAGTGTAAAACACCAACCACAATTTCAGGAACCGTATCAAAGAAGAGAGGAAAGGGATGCAGGACTGGGCCAGAGTTCTCCTGCCTCACAGGACATGCACCTTCTGGGCACACGTCACAGCCGTGCCAGACGGCAGGCAATGAAGAACCACACAAAGACTATTTGTCCCCCTGCAAACAACTAAAACGCATATGGACTTAGAGCCAAATTCAGCTGCCAGTGCCAGCTCCTCCGAGCTGAGACAAGTACATAGATGGGCAGATTTTGTCCTGCCGACATTAGTTTTAATGTTTTGCTCAGACTGAAGTTTCCAGAGACTCACGTACCACTCTGCTCACACACTGCCTAACAGATGTGACAGCCCAGTCACAGCCCAGTCACGGTGCATCACTACGCTTTGTTCACGGCAGACAGACCTCAACATATTCCACCCACTTACAAAATCCTCCAAAAGTAAAGCATTTTTTTCAACTCTGTCATCACAAAGGGTCACTTACAGAGCAGATGTGGTTAGAAAACATCAGCATTCAGAGCAATTTTTCTCTGCTACCATGCCAATTTTAGACAGTACAACGAATTCTGTAACTTTCACGTCAAGTTGGGCTTAGTACTTCCAAAGTTTTAAGCCATCTGCTCTTCCCAATCACGTCAAGACATAGTGGTCTCAAGCAACCTAAATTAGTTGACTTGCTGAAGTCAAATTGTATTTGGTAAAAGCCAGCAAAGCCAAGCTTCCCCGATCTTTTTCCTTAAGTCTTTCTGAAACGGGGCTTGAAAGGGTACAGCATCTCAAGAATATATTAAAAAAAAAAAAAAAAAAGACAGCTGGCCCACTGACTGTAATGAGCAAACTCATTTCAATGGATTTCACACCAGACAGGCAACTGAGCCCAGAGCGGCTGGCTGGCAGTGGCTGGCCCTACCACCACGAGGAAGTTACCTGCTCTAGGACAGGGCTGGTCTAGGAAGGTCTTATGAGGTCATCCTCAGTGCAGCTCCACACTGTTGCTGGCAGCGGGACCTGGTCTTGACAGCTTACCTCAGAGTCACCTGCCTCTTGCCAGATGGCACACCTTTTCTCTCACTTCCTTGGAGGTGAGCAGTTCAGGATGTGGTTGGAGACCTTGTTTTAAAGCCTCCAGTACCCGAAGCTGTTACGTAAAACAAAACACTTGCTATAAAATTAACACAATAAGCACAAGCATAAGACCATCTTCTGCCAGGATGGATCTCATTGCCTGTTTTATGATCAGAAATAACACAGCAATAGCTTTCTCTCTAATGAGCACCTTCTGGATTCCCATCACTACTACAATTGCCTGGAACAAGAATCATCTAGAGCATGCATCTACTGTACCGTGTTAACTCAAATATATCCGTATTTTTATCGCTTACCAAGACTATTGTCTGATCCAAAGAAAAACATCATCGAGTCCTCGGCTAAGATGGTCTTTGCAACCAGGCAGGCACTCCTTAGCACAAGCTTCCTTATTTAAGTGCTTATTTATCCTTATTAAGATATAAGAAGTTTCACCAAAATTTCATAATAATCAAATAATCAAAATAATCAAAAGGTTTCTCTTAAGAGCAGCAAAAGCAGTCCCACCGTTATTATTAGAGAAAGAGCCCTGGATCGGACACAAACGTGACGGTATACACTTCTCTGTCTGGCAGCCAAGTCTGGAGGACTACCTTTTATCTCGAGGGGAATTTCTCTAGATAAATTGGCCTCTCTCATTTTTTTTTAAATCACAAAAGAGATGCTGAATTACCACAGATGGTCATTTATTTCCATTTTGTGTGTCTTACGCATTGCATTTTATAGATTATAATAGTTAATTAAATGTAACAAATAAAATTAATTTCAAATTCGAATGTTGAGTCTGCCTAATCTTTGCAACATGCCATTACTGCAGGGGTAGCATAGATTGAATATAATAGAGGGAACATGGTACTTTGGCGTCCGTTCACAGAACAGATGCTGACTGGCAAGTCATTTTATGACTTGAAATTCAGAGGAGCTGACTGCCACCAATGTACAGTGTGCACAACATCAGATAGTATCAGGCCCTCAGTTTCTTTACAGTAAGAGCAGTATTGCCTATTTATCTATCGTATGAGGGCTTTAGCAGATAGTTCATATTCATATATTGTTCTCTTCTTCCTAAGCTGTATTTGCAGATTCTGTATTTTTCAAAGGCACTTTTATGAAGGTGAAAGATAACAAATAGAGCCAGGCATTTGGTACGATACAGGGCAGAAATACAGTTCACCTCAGGGTAAGAAGTCTGCAATGGCATTTATTAATGCCCTATTTGCAGAGTCAACAGAATTGCAGATCTAATGAAAACTTCAAGAATAAGCACTTAACCTGCTCCCCCCACAAGAGCATTACTTGAAGGGAATAATGGAAATAAATGGAAAATAAAAATGTTACCCATAATGTATTGAGCTACGTATTTCAGTTAGTGCTTTCTATATGTACATCTCTGATCTTTGTTAAGCTCACTGCATGTTAAAGCAGCAGCTCAGAACTTGATAGTATTTCCAAGTGCTATTCCAATAAACAAATTATATTTTAGACTTGCAGCAGTGCTTTTCAAGGGGGAGACTGTCACAGGGGTAAGGAGTGCAGAAAAGAACA
The DNA here is from genome assembly GCF_040807025.1 of Struthio camelus. NCBI lineage: Eukaryota > Metazoa > Chordata > Aves > Struthioniformes > Struthionidae > Struthio > Struthio camelus. Next base: position 12,437,146 of record NC_090952.1, on the reverse strand, counting down.
GGAGAAAATGCAACTGTAGTATCTTTTGCTCCTAGACAGCTACTCAAGTCCAGACTGCTACGGGCAATCCAGCAGCACTGCATACAATCTGGGACTGCAACAACTCAAAATCTTTTATCTTCTCCCACTCAAAAAAAAAAAAAGGGGGGGGGGGAAGGGGAATGTTAAGAAAACAGTTGGTAAATTATTAGAAATTCAGAAGGAAGAAAATCCAACCCACCTAATGTGCTTCTCTGTCACCCCATTGTAAATGAATAAATCTCAAGATGGATGCGCATGAAGACAGGCAGGAATGTTGAAGGCACCAGCCCTGAACCAGCTAGAATTAACCTTGCAACCTTTTGCATCTTCCCAAAAACTAATGAGGACTGATGGAAGGTGATAAGTAAGGAACACTGTATCTTCAGTAACAGCATGGTGATTTCTCTACCAGGCTAAGACGAAATAATCCAAGACTGAGCAAGGAGTGGGCAAGTATGCATGTTAATGTGCGCTTTTCCTTTAATACAATCATTACTTGTGTGACCTTTCAAGTTTCCCTACACAATCTGATGTAAATTCTTTTGAGCGCTTCATCTCTTAATGTGCCTTTTTTAACCACCCTACAGTTAAATCTTTTGTTATAGAGCTGCTTTGTCTATACATTAACATAAAACTCTGCACCTTTCTTTGGTGTTTATTGCTATATATATGAACTGTTGGCAAGGTTTATAAAATAAAATGGGTTTCTCTAGCAGAAGACAAGAATGGCTTTTGTGAATTGATGAGTTGCTGGCATTTGAAGCTATCTGAAAAAATAACGTGGTGGGTTTATTGTTTTGAGTGAGCGTTTGTTTGTTTGTTTGTTAAGTCTACTGCATACATTTTCATCAGAATAAAAGTTCAACATCCCACAGGTTTTAGGGTACTATCTCGTTTTTCACAGGACTAGCAAATAGTGAAGGACAAATTGTATGAGGTTTGACCTAACTAGTGCTCAGGCATTCCAATACTTCACTTGGATTGCAGATGCTGAACTTGAAAGATGTCAGCAGGGACTCATTTTCAGGAAAAAAATGAGCCCAAGTCCTTTTTCACACTGGACTTTCAAAAAGTTACTAGCAACTTTTAAAAGTTTAAACCTAGAACTTGCCCCAGAACTAACTCTCCCACTTGGGAGCGAGGCAGCCCCAGTCCCCCCGCTGGTGCTTGGGCAGACACAAACATAGACCAGGAAGACGTTCACAGACAAGGGCATGATCCTGGCAAGACTCAGCCTGGATTCCATTCAAATTCTGCAATAAGGTAGGACTCAGCTTTCTAATCCACACTGTTATGACCTTCCATGGGAGGAGCACTGCCACCAGAGTCATATTTTTCTCTTTTTTTCCCTCAGAAAGAAGCTGCACAAAGCAGAAAAACAACTTTCTTAAGATGGTATTATGTGCAACAGTGCTGAGTAGCTGCTGGACTGCAAAAAGATGCCCAGGATTCCTCCATATGTCCTTTTCTTGAAATTATCCAAAACCGTTAAGATATGCAGACAATTGGTCTGCTTCTGAAGCTGGGCCTTACTAGCTTCATCACCTCTTACTCATTGCTGCAATGTCTTTACGTTCAGCTGGAGTTTCCAGATAATCTGTTGTGAATTTGATTTTCCGTTGACCAAATAGTTACAAGATATTTCATTAATATTTTTTCCTTATTCACTAACTGTGATAAACACATCATGAAATTCTCTGTGTTCATTATTCAATATTATTCAAATACCTTGTCAGCAAATAATTCTTAGTTTATAGGTCATTCAAATGGCAAATTATAACTATTATAGTCATAGTTGCCATTTATTTTTTAACATATGTAATTTATTTAACTTCAGTAACACATACAGCCAATTTAAGCAATGCACAGTGAATTTCAATTTGCACACTTGACTTTAGTACTCTTAGTTACATAAATCATGTACTCAGGAAACTGAAAATAATAGTATGGGACTTAAGTGAATAATTGAAACTGCATGAACTAGTTTCATGGAAAACATGAAAATACGGTCATATACACAAGCACATCTAAATTCACTTTCCAAGTCCTATGAACATTTGCAACTCTTTTCCTTTTGTAATTTACTCTCACACAGTTAACATGTAGCAAAACCATGCCAGCAGCTACAGCAGACACTGCCAGATTGCTTTCCACTTCCTTCTCTGTATCCTTATTTAGGATATTAAATAACCCTGGTCGCTATTAACTTTTCTCCACCCAGTATCTCAGAAGAAATCTGTCCACCACATATAGCGAAAGACCTTCAACTTCCACAGCATTTGGGAGGCAATCTGCAATTAGTGGTTACCTGAATCGATCACAAATAGCCTAGTATAGCTCTAGTTACTTAATGCTTTTGATTTTATTACAATGCCAGAGATAAAACTATAATGAGGTTCAGTGGTAATAGGAAGTTGGCCCTCTGGGACTTAAAAATCGAAGCAAGTAGGCAGAAATTAAATGTTTATCTAGCAGATTCTTGTTTGTTCATACTTTAATGTATACCTCCACCCATGCCTCCATGGCAATTAGAAATAGGCTGAATTATTTTGATCATATTATTTTGATCATCCTCCTTCGAGGAGGAGAGAACCAAAAAAAAAAAAAAAAGAAAGAAAGAAAGAAATCAAGCTGACAGTCAATTTCTGTTTCTGACTTTTTCTAGTGAAAAAGCCTGACTTAGAAGTGGCAGTGATCAGAAAACGTACTAACTCCATAGCACTGAGGCTTCCCTCTTTAGCTGAATCCAATGCAGAAAACACTCAGCACACCTATGCACAAGAAACGTGGAATAATTTATATTTGCTCACCTCTAACAATACATTGCGACGTCTACAAATGAGCAGATGAACTCTTTGTAGTAAGAGCAGAGAGATCTTGTGTTTTATCACTGAAGTTAAATTCCAACAAAAAGGCACAGCCCTCAGCCTCTGAATTAAGTATAGAAAGAGGTTTCTGCCCCCCACCCCCAAATAGAGGCCGAGATTCAAAGAGCTGGGTTAATCACAAGATAAGAATCAGCCATACAAAGTCTAGATTAAAAAGTCACATTTCCTCCCCTCTTGTCAAACTGTGGAGCTGTTCAGATGTGCAGGATTTTGCTTCAGGCTGCTCTCCAGTTATTAGAGGATGAGTGCTGCACAGATGTCGGATCATATCCGAGGCAGACTGACATTTAAAAAAAACTGTAACCACCAAATTGTTGTACCAGTATTTAAACAGACAGAATTTTGGTTATACGCATGAACCAAAATGAGCTTTTTTGGGCAGACAGGGGAAACAGCAGCTTCTGCCACCAGGTTTCGTGCAGATTAGTACAAAGGCTGTTGTGTCTTGTGCTGATGCCAGATGCACTAACAACGTAACACTTCTACGCTGGTGGAGAATACATAAATGGTCAGTTTAGATGCAGCATCCATTAGAAAGATTGATGCTCATGGACAAGATCTTCTGACTGCAATTACAGAAGAGAAAACAGATTTCTGGGGTGGCCCAGACATTAGCATTTGGGGTCTGAAGAAAGAGGCAGAGGAGGCAAGTTGAGCAGCCCACCTGAGGAATTACAGGAGCAGCCAAGCCTGAAGAGGACTAGACTGCAAACGGCATGACTTAAAACATTCTGCTCACTTAGCTGATAAATCGGAGCGCTTCAAAGGAATCTAGACTACTACACACAGGCTAGATTCCCCCACACGGTAACACACCACAGCATTCAAAGCGATTGTGTGAATGAGTTAGGTACACCCTTACATCGCATTAACTCCACTGCAAGGGGATACGTAACTCACTAAACTCATTCCTAAAATTTAATACCCTGCATTTCTGTTCCTATTGCAGGCGGGAGCACCAATTCGCTCAGCTCCTGCTGGTGGGTAAATGCCAAGGCAGGATGCAGAGCCCATACCGCTCGCTCCGCGTCCCCGTGCCCTCTGCACAGCGGGGCAGAAATACCACAAGCCTCAGGGCTGTTCGCACGAGGGGTTTCACAAGAGCTCAGAAGGGCTTTTCCATGTGCTGCTTCATGTGGCATGGCCTGTTGTGCAGATAAAAACAAACTGCTCCTGTGTAATTCCCTCCATCAAATCCACTACTAAGGTAGCCCAAGTTTAAAGGCGGGCAGAAGGACAGCTGGCCCAGAGGCAACACAAGTGGAACCACCCTTTCTTCTCACCACGTGGCTGGACGTTGAACTGCGGTCTCTGCCCACCTCTCCCAGCCCCACGTAAGAGCAATGCTAACCCACACTGTGATACAAAAACGTCCATTGCAAAGTCTTTCCTTCCTTTCCATTTGAATCTTTTTCCCCTGGTCTACAAGACAAAATCTGAAATCCTTACTAAATGCCATGACACACTGAATTGTTATTAACAAGCTTATCAGAGCTACGAAAGCAGATTTCCATCCCGTAAATCTCTTTCTTTCCCCATAGTACGACAGGATACCACCGTAAGTATTTTACAATGCCCAGTGACCTACGTACTGCCTTGTAACAGAAGCAATCGTATCTGATGTTGCCCTTTATGAATTCTCCAGCTGTCTTGATTCATTAACATACTGTTAAGCGTTCCTTGTCTAGCAGGGAAAATGTCCTGTTCTCCCATTTCATAAGTAGCCTCCCTCAGTTCAGCTCCTCATTTAATCAATGCTAATTACATAGTCCTGTGATTGTCTCCTGAAATGAGTACAAATGGTAACAAGTTCTTTGATTGCCAATGTTTTTGTAAATGTTATATTAAAAATAGCGCTAAAACAACAGCATAGACAAAAAGTGTATTAGAACTGCACGTGCCGCTTCAAAATTCACAACAATGAAGGCATGCAGAGTGGGAACCCACTGTCATTCATTTCAACTTATCGAATTAAAATAGCGCACTAAGAAAACCCACCTACTTCCCATTTGGAAAAGTGCTGGTGAGGAAAAAGAAAATCCACAGTGAATATTAGCAATAGAAGAACATGACACTACAGCTGCAAATTCTCAATGTGTAATTTTTTAAGACACAAAAACATTGATTTAGTTATAACTACATTAATCTAGCAAGATTTGGGGATGGAAAAGGAAGAAAACATTGTGCTGATTTCAGAACGTTGTTCAGAGATTTCTCAAAGGCATTTGACAGAGATTACCTTCATTATCCATTTCTAAATGTGTAGCATCATGTAGCACCAATCCCTACACAATACAGCCACCGGTACCAAGTGAGAACTTTCATATATACATATGCATACATACATGCATATATATATATATATAAAACAAACAAATAAGACTAGAACCCTCCCACTTGGTACAGGAGGTTGAACATTCAGAAACTCCTGTTACCCAATGGGAGCTAAACAACTAGAAGAATACAAGACAGCTCATTTTGATATATAATGAGATGGGAAATAAATGACTGTCCAAGATACTAAGAAAAATAAGTTGTGTAACTAGGTCAAGCCATCAGTTCTGAAAAGAACTGAAAGCTTGGCAGATAATTTAGAGCGATTGTCCAAGACAAGGAGCAGCTTATCGGAGAAAATGTTTATGAAAATGGTATCTTAAATTTTTTCAATTGTTAAATAGGCAAATCCCTGGAGGATAATCAGCTTTATCAAAGACAAGACCACTGAGTCAAGTGCCTACCACACCTCAGCTACAGCCCTCCAGGATCCTACTCTGATCAAGGGGAGAAAAACAGCATGAAGTCCCAAAGCCTCTGAAGTCAGTGGCAAGATCCTCACTAGCTTTTCTCTAGCCCACACCTCATCAACTGTCCAGTCAGATGTTTTCAGTTTCCTCAGCCCCGTGCCATGCTGAAGATTAGTTCTGAGTCACACATTTGAGTCACAGAGTCTGTTAAGATCATCCTCTGTAGGTTATGGACAGAAATTCACAGCAACTGCAGTCAGCTCCCTAATTTGACAAAGGTCACTACTACTTTGTGGCCACTCTTCCAATCATTTGCATGACTCAAGACAATATTATGTGCCCTTTCTCATATCAGATGTTCCTCTTCCTTAATTTCTCTGTAAAGCTTTGTGCAACAGGAAACATCTTAGTAGACATTTGCCAAAAAGAAAACATCATGAAGCCTATGTCTAGGTTGGGTCCTCTATTTGTCATCATAGCTTTGTTGCACATTTCTTATACAGGTGGCCTTACTTCTATTCAATTTGTAAAAGGAACAGAGTGAGAATGCTTTTAGAACATGTAATACTAGAGTGCCAGACAGCAGAACTAAAACCAAGCAATCATCCTGATCTTTGCAAGATTATTTTGCAGCACAGGCAATTTAGGTTCAATGTCAGACATCCCTTTGCAAGGACAGTAAAATATCAGAGCAGAACAAGTTATCTACAACTATAGAATTTTCTAATTTTTTTTTTTTTTTTAAGTAAATTGGTCCTTCTGGTAGGACTGGTTCAAGCAATACTGAACTTGGCTCTGTTTTCACCAGCTCACCTTTGGACAGTCTTTTCAGTTCTATGTTTCTATAAAGGCTTTTTTGAATACTGAAGAAGCAAGAACCTAAAGACTCTACTGTCAACAGAGCTTCAGAAGCATGGTATTACAAATAAATATAATCAGAGATTAAAAAAGAAGCAACACCATCTAAAAGCCAGCACTGAACCATGTACAAAGCATCTTTAACTCCACAGATTATCTAACAAAGATGCTAATCAGTTACTGAGGAAATTAAGTGGGGTTATACATATCTCCAATATTATCATGAATGAGAGCAGAAGCCGCAGGAAGAGCTATTGCTCCATCAGACTGCGGTGCAGCAAAAAACTTCTAGAAGGTCTGAGTGTTGCATCCATGCTCCAAGCACCTTCCAGAGCTTCCAGATGCTCTGTTGAGACAGCCACACACTGTACTGCCAACAACACACGCAGCACCAGTAAGGGGCAAATGACATCCAAGGGCTCTTTCAGCTCCTTTCTCTTCCAAAACAAGATGAAGACAGACAGAGGCATAATATCCTTAGCTAGAGAAACAGCCAGTGGGCAAGAGGTTATTCACTATGCAAGGAACAACTGGCATGCAAATTTTAAACAGATGTAATGGTTAATTAATGCTTAATACTCCCTCACAGCGTTCTGGATGTGAACTAATAACAGTTCTGACCTCTTGCAGAGGACAATTCACTGCCAGTAACATGATCGTTTTACAAGAAACTCAAATACCAATCATCTTTAAGTTTTTGCTAAAGAGGCAGGTATCCTTGGCCCTCAGTCACAGCCACTGTAAAGACTCTGCATAGCTGTGGGACATGAAGACCTGCTGAGAGAAAGACTGCAGAACTGCACAGTTCTAGTCACCCATGACTGAGAAATTCAAATTGAAAGGTGCGCTGAGAAGGATTACCGAGGAGATTAGGCAAATGGAGATTGGGTTTTGCAAGATGAAGCTAGCAAAATAACTGACTTCTAAGCACATCAGGGGGAAAGCACGAGGGAGGCTCAAAAGCTACTTACACCAAGTTCTAGTGGCAGCATAGCCCAGAGTAACCATGGATACCTTTGGGGTGCAAATGAGAAGGTGGTTTCTAGCCATTTGAGCAACAGTGGTTTTGAGAGAACAGCAGTAATGGGAGCCAGAAATCCAACTGCTTCACAACAGATGTTGTTAAACATAAGGAGTGGAGTACATGACGTGTTTGCCTATCACAGCAGAGAACTTGATTCAATGGCCTAGGAAGTCCCTTTCATGCCAAAGACAACCCATTCCTCCACACATACACACACACCCCAAAGGACATCAACATAGGGCTGGGACTACCAGGTCCAGTTCCAGGCTTTGATTCGTTGTATGGCCACCTCTCACCCTCTAAATATATTTCAAAACTAAGCTCCACTTTAGAAAAGTCATTTTACTATTAGGCCTGTAGAGCATCTAGAATAACTGGGCACCCAATCCGGCTGGGAGTCCTTGATGCAGCTATAACGCAAAGAGAACACCCAGTCCACCTGCAGCTACAAACCACCTGCAAAGGGCAGGCTATAGCAAGGATCAACATGTTCATCAAAGAAATGCACAGTAGTTCACCCTGCATTTAAATTCTAAGCATTTTTCAGTGCTTTCTGCATTGCAGACTTGTATGTGTTTTTTCCAGGTCAAAGATTCATTTTGACAGATTGCTAGCTATATATATGAGCTCCCTCCTCACCTACTATATAGGAGCCTGTTGGCTCTGCAGACCACAAGTAAAAAAAAAAAAGTCTAAAATCCACAAAAACTTACTTGCAAGGTGGATCTCCCTATACTGCCTAGATAAGTGTAAGAATTACAGATGAAGACCTAAACAAAAACAGCTTAACCCCACAGAGTCCCTACAGTTAACGTGTAGTACAGGCTATGCAACTCTGCAAGCCTTAGAGACTGTTGGTAAGAAACACCAAATACAAGAATAGCAAAACAACTGAATATGAATCCAAGTGTCTGATACTCTGGATCACACCATTTACATTCATTGGTCACACTCCACTACTTCTGACAAGTCTTAGCCTTTAAACCCTCAAGAAGTGCCTACAGCAGTAATTCTGTCATATGCTCAACACCTGAATGTTTCTCTGGAGACTTTCTAGCACTTCATTAGATCCCCTTGCCTAAATTCTCTGGACGCTCCCACACCATCCTACAATTCCAATCTTAAGTAAACCAAATTGGAAAACTCCATTTGCCTGTGCTCAAATGTAAAGCCAAAATTTAAATAGATGTACATCATATACCTGCACATCACACCTCCACAGGTGAACAAGTTCTAGGGCAAGGCTGAACGATGCCATGTCATCCAACCAGTAGCAGTGACACAGCAGTTAAAGCAATTCTTTACTCTCTCTCTCTCTCTATATATATATATGTAGACATACATATACATAAACACACATACCATGACCTCACTTGAGACTGGAATACCAGAGTATTTTGACTCTAAAGACTTGAAATACCATCTTCCACATTTACCTTCACAGGCTGTTCACAGATAATAGGCCAAAATAACTACAAAAGGGACAAGCCTTCCTCACTGCCTTTTCCCCTGCTTTTTTCCCCCCCATCTATTCTTTCTCCCTTTTCTTTTCCATTAAGAAAACCTTCCATCCTCCTTAAGGGCTCATTAACCTCCCTAAAACATCCTTTTGTCACTAGTAAATGTCTTCTGAAAGGGACAGTGCTGTTAGAGCAATCTGGCCTTTCAAAAAAAATTCACCTCTCAAAAGTCTATCAGCTATAACACTTGCAAAACCTCATTTGTCTGCCTTTAAGTCATTTAATCATTTCTTGATAAGCAATTATCAGATCTTCAAGGGCCTGTGGAAAAACTTATCCTTTTCCTCAGCTCAATATTAGCTCTCCAACCTCGTGCATGGCACTGCTGGATAAAACCCTTTCCATAAATTTGCCATCTGCCTGATGAAATAGTTAATAACCAAGATCCACAGAACTGGTAAAACCAATTCTGCAACTGAGCGCTACTGTATAAACACACTAGGCGACTCCTTCATTGATTATATATCTTTTTTTTTTTTTTTTTTTAAGGGCACAGAGCATGAAGACATTTCTTGGGAACTCAGTACAGCCCCAAGACTCACAAAGCATCCCCATGTGCTTGTGAGCATTGCCAAATCAGGCTATCCATTTTTCTTGTTGTCCCTCTTACTACACATTAAAAGTTAACATCCTATTTGCTACAGACTGTGCTTTGTTACACTGTCTCCTTTCATCCTGTGCACCAACCCTCCTTCCTGCTGAGTTGAACACACAGCTACAGATACGTTATAATCAGAGATTTGAATATTTTTCAGGCAAGGGTCATGTTCACAAAACGGAGGCTCTTAGGAGCAGCAGCTGCTGTGAGTAGCGTATAGCTTGTGTGGCTGCTTAAGGGAAATAACACGGGCTATCTCCTCTCGGGAAATACGTAAATAGAGAAGTCTTGGAGGTATAACTTCATCAGGAACCTGAACTTGAGCTTCACCTTGCAGTCACTCGGGGATATTTTTATTAACAAATGAGGGTAGACTCTGCCTAGTGAAGAAGGCTCCAAACTCCTCTCCCAGCACACACAGCTTTCAATGAGTAAAAAGCAGTGATTATGGGAAATGGCTATAAATGTTCCTCCTAAAGAACATCCCAGTTTGATCCTTCCATGCAAGATATTTTCGAAATAATTTGCCTTGTTAAGGGCTTGTTCATTTATATACAAACCCACTCCTCTGTTTAAAACAACACTGGGGTTATGGCCCAGCCTAATGGCATGGCAGCCACTCAGAGGAAATCCTGACGCTCTGCGCTTAACCCATGCCATGATGCTCTTCGCTTTCATGTCTACTAATGTAAAGGACAGAGTGTCAACTTTAATTCTGAAATTCCTGGATGCTGTCACTTTGTGTCACAGTGTTAAGTGGTTTGGATTATTTGATGTCAACTCGCTTTACTTAAAGCATTCCCACTATTTGCATTTGCTTTCCACCAAAAAGTGTCAGAAATCTTCTGGGTTAAGAACGGTTCCTGTTAGGAGGGGTTAGCAGGACCCAGCTGCAACTGCTGGTGACCAGCACCTGCAACATTCACTTGATAGAATCGCCACGCAGAGCTGTCCTCAGCAGAGCAAACGTCATTCCAACCAGCATGAGTCAGACACCCAAGAGCCAGTTCTGGGAAGCTTTTACACGGAAGTGTTTCCACAGACACGGGATGACAGGCTGCCCCATTGGCTGCCCAAGCCTCTTTGACAGGCAAAGGGTTTCCTTTACCACCACTGCACCTTTCACAAGGTAAATGCTCTGCTTCAGAGCGTGATCAGACTTTGCTCAAGCATCACCAACGTTTCAGATGACTAACAATACTAGGTAGAAATATTTTCCACTCATTTACTTCACTATAAAAATAATTTTTTTGTGTGAAGACGGAAACCACATGGACTGCAGTCTTCCCTCACATATATGCTCTAAGCGTGAAAAGGAAGTGATGGTAATTGACTTTTCAACTTTTCTCTTCATTACTCATTCATTTCTGCAACCTGCATTCACTCTCTCCTCATCCATGGATCATTAGCAGCCTTCTCAGCGCAGCTGGGAGGTAAGAAACATCAGGTAAAATACACTTTCACTGACACACAGCTTTCCAGGTCCGTGGAAATCTTCACAGCCAAGTGATATGCTCTAGTATTGAGCTTGAACACAAGCTGCTGAGTTAGATGAACAAGTCATTGAACAATATGAAAATTATTAGGAAAATGAACAATAACATGTTCTTTAAAGCTCTCCTGACTTTATTCTGACCTCGTAACGCACTGCTAGTGTTGATACAGCTTCCTTTATGTCAAGGAAACTACACTCATCTTAAACTGATTCACACATGATCAGAATCATTCATCTGTGTTTTCAGCCTGGCCATGAACCAAATGCCATTAGTGTAGCTAAAGAAAGTTGACAGTGAAAAGCTAGCAGAAAGTAGGATTTTTTTTTTTTTTGTCAAAGCTAATTAAAGAATAATAGTGTTCTTAAATTACTGAAAAATCTAATTTTCTCCGGAAACACCTGAATCATCATTAACACTATAAGGATCTCTTTGCATTAATTCATACCAAATTCAAGGCTATGCATTTTGCTAAGCTTCTTTCTTCCTGTTCGTATTTGTACCCGATTAAACTTCAGTACAGGTGCATATAGGTTAGTAATTATGCTTTTATATTTTGCATGCAGATTAGTCCTATTTGAATCTGCATAAATTTGTTATGCATCATTGCAAAAGTGAATGCTCAGGCAACTTTTATTTTTATCTAATCAAATCACTGCCTAATGAAAAACGAGCAACGGTGCACAAAGGTGTACTCGGGCAGACTCCAGGGACTACTGGGAACAGGAACACTTACTATTCAGCAGGGCTACCAGGTGCAGACCTCTCTAGCCCTCTAGTCAAAGCCTGAGAGGGAATCACTCACACCCAAAAAGCCAGTGCTGCCTTCTGCAGGAAGATTCAGTGAAGTCTTCCACCACAGGATGGGCCCAAAAGAAGCTTCTATCAAACTTCTGGCCTAGACATTAGGGCAGTCAACTGAAAATTGTTAGATTAGCGTTGAAATTCCCCGCTCTGTTTGCTAGCTGTGGAACGAGCACAGTATCTTTTCTTCTAAGGTGAATAGCTCCAACAACAAGAAAAGCTGAACCTGAAGCAGAAAAACAGTCCATTTCATTAAACTGCCAACAGTCACGTTACACAGTGGTAGGTAATATTTAGTAGTTTACTCTGAAGTAACAAGACAAAGCACACCTTTCCCCTGCTGAAACTGTATTGAAACATTTAAAAAGAAATCTAAACTTGGTCAAAAGACTCAATTACCTCTCAAGTCCATCACTTCATGTAGCAAAGGCCAGCAGCTGAAGATGGAAATTCATAAAGAACATGTAAGGAGTCCCTGGAAGGGACAAGGCACCCCCATTCACCCATCCTACCCCAATTGCCACTGTACATGACCGCCTCAGAAAAGTAACCATCTCTGTCTTTCCTCATCCCAGGAGATAAAGGAACATGATTATTGTGATCTGCAAAATGTGGGTAAACTAATAGGGGGGGCTCTAGTAAAGCAATCAGTGCTCATTCACCTGAAAAGCCACAGCAGAGGCAACAAAGCCTTGGATGGATATAGATACTATATCACACGTAGCTCATTTTGACATCTGCCTCATTGTGCAAGAGAACATCATGCACCAATCTCATCTCCAAACTCACAAAAATTTTACGAGTATGCTGCCATCGCATAATCACGCGCTGTTCACTTCCTATTTTGCAGCGTAAACAGCAAGGCAGAGCGGCTTCACCCTATTTCAAGTTCAAATCAGCAAGAGAGATGCTTAAGTCAAACAGCTACAGCAAAATTAACACACTGCTACACCATCCCTTCAGCAACACCACCGATATCTCCCTTCCGTGAAAGGAAAGCAAGTCACTACCGCTGCGCAGGTACTGCTGGTGGCCGGCAGCAGCATCAGTGGGGGGGGCCACGGAGCTATCTGCAAGATCAAAAGCCCTGGGGCCACCCTGGTTCACAGGGCTCCCTCCATGTCCCCGTCCGCAAGCAAGCACCCGCCCAAGCAGCCTTCTTAATTGCCATTTCTCCTTGTTCCACATGAATTTGTGTATGGGATTTTGAAAAAAGGAATTTGAAAGGAATTTGTTTAAAAATATTCACCTTTACAGAAAAGAGACCAAAACTGACAGGAATGCATTAAATTATTTTCATTATTGTGGCTGAATATAATGCCGAAAATGCATACAGCCAACTTTAACAGCTCTATTAAGCAATAATTATTAAACAAAAAACAAAAAACACAGACAAATAATCTAAAGGAGGCGTATCAACACCACACAATGGAATTAGCTTTTCCTTTTTTTAAGGGTATGGTTTTCCATATCAGTTTGCTTGTACAGGCAATTTATAGGACTCGGAAGAAGAGTGTCAAATGTCTAAAGACTGGAAACTAATGAGACATTTAGACTTTGCAATTAGCTAAGCTGTTTCCAGCTACTGCAAGATACAAGGTTACTAGGAGGCACCTCTTCCTCTTTCAACCTTTACTTGGTATTATTGATAAAATTTTGCATAAAACAATGCGGTAGAAAAAAGCCAAAAAAATCCCAAATGCAAAGTATATGAAGGAGCCAGAGCTGGCTAAGTGACAGGGTAAGTGTGCTCCAGTAGGAGCACTGCAGTCTTCCACTACTGAAGCCAAGGAGTTTTGCCACTGACTTAAATGAAGCCAGGATTTCGACCTAACAGCATTTCCTTCTGTGATTTGTGGGATACTGTGATTAACTACAAATAATTGGCTTATTTTAAAATGGCGTAATCTTCTTTGTGCAAAATGCACATTCTAAAAAAAGATTAGCACAGGGTCTAATGCTAGAGCCTCTCCAGCGTTAAAGGATTACAGGACATCAATCCGAACTTGCAGCTAATTGGGAGGGCTGCGTCCCCATAGCCGAATCCACTTGCTTTGCCTGTATTGTAGGACCAAGGAGGAGTGTGCACAGAAGGGCACACACCTGCCCTCCAAGTGTGCACACTGAACGGCTCTTGTTGCTGCTAAATTGATCACTTTCTGCAGTGCTGATTTTTGGAAAGCCAGGCACAAGGGCGTTCGACTGGACATTGCTGTTTAATAACCCTGGAGTCACAACTGCAGATGTCTACATTAATACAAGGTTTGAGAGGGTAGCAGATGGTTAGAAAGCCCTTACTGTGAAGGCTCTAACGATTTCCAAAGGTAAAACAGCAAGTAGCTTTTATGTATAAATGATACTCACCATATGGTAAGCATGATTGAAATTTTAAACAAAAAAAAAATCAAATTATTATATTTAGATTGAATAGAACCAAAACCAATTAAAAGTAAGGCTGAGCTTTTCGATAAAGAACGGAAACAGTTTATATGAATAGCATTAGTGCTGTTTGAAGGGGGAACAGGGCACATACAAAAAGAATACACGTTCTTAAGTGCTAGATACAAATCCCATTACAATTCAATTTGTTCCTTTGAAGATACACCCAAAGATGAGGCTGACATTTCCAGGCACCAAAGGCAATAAAAAGACCCACATTCAATATAAAATCATATTTCACTGACAATTAAGTAATCTATTAATTTATTGATTGTAATTACACACCATGATTAAAGCCTGATCACAAGCTGTGAATATGTACTTTTTTAATACGTAAGCTATCCACAAAAATAAAAAAAAATTGCTTACATACTTCTCCAGCTGAGCAGAGCACCTATACATACATTATGACGGCTGGAAATTGAGACGTGTCCTTAATAAGAAAAAAATCACATTTGCTAGTTTTCTGTAAGAAACCTGGGCACATCCTTGGCAGTACTTTTGCAAAAACAGAGAGTTACTCATCACAAAAATGAAGAGGAGAGTGGGGCTGCCCCTTCCTGGCACACCTGTACCTGTGCTGCGGTGAGTTCAGAGCATTCTCGATCGCGGCTCCACGGCCGCAGCAGCACTGCGGCTCATCCACCACCCGCTTTGGCTTGCGGAGAGAGGGCTGCTAGCTAAGTCCCATGTCCTGACCCTTCTGTGAAGCATCTCACAGTTAAAGCAATGGCTCAAGAGGGCCCAAAATGTCCTATATTGCACTTGGTCAGGCTGCAAGATTAAACTCCTCTGATAGGTGAAGGGGCACCTATGGTTTTGTACCACTTCTAGCACCAAGGGAAACACTGTTTTCTTTGGTAGCAAGTTAAACGTGTATTTAACTTCACACAGTAAAATCAAAATAGCCACCTGTGGATCATTAAATTATCTGCTGCCTCTTAACATAATAAGTAGTTAGACTACATGGCATCCCTCAGTTCATTAAATTAAGCACACTCGACAGTATGTAGGCTGTCTCTTGGAAGTCTGCTTATTGTCTTGAATCCTGTCTGTCATTCTTGTTTATCACAGGCCTGTGACAAAAAAACACCTACAATTCTGGATTCAAAGTAGTCAATCTGAAATTTCCATAGCCTTTAATGGAGCCAGCTTTTTGCTGGATCTGAGATGAGACAGTCGCAGCAAAAACCCAGAGCTATGCACAATTCTGGTCCAGTTCCACTACAAGCTTGCAATTCTGCAGAGGACTGTCAACAAGTCTTCAAATCTTTTCAGCAGGTCCAGGGTGAACTGTCAGTGAACCAGGCACGGAAACAGAGCCTTTTCAGATAAACTCTGGTTTGATCTTTCAGGTTCACTAGAACCCAAAGCCAAACTCCAGAGACGCATATTAAACCCTGAGGAATAACTGCCTGCGTGCATGCATGCGTACAAAGAGCCTGTCTTTCTTCCCTTCCTCGTTTAGTCCCTTTGCCAACTCCCTGGAATGTCAAAACCCGGCACGGGTGGATACGTCGTCCTGTGATAACAAAGGATTTAGAAGAAAGGGCACTCTAAGGGGCTCCGCTGGGCTACTGTGGCCAAGAACAGCAGGTTCCTTATACTGTGAAGCACAGTCCCACTCCACGAAACTCCATCCTCAGGGATTTGGGGAGGATGGACCTCAACCCCACTCCAGGGCATAAGTCCACTGATCCTGTGCTGTGAAACAGGGAGTCTCCAGGCATACCGGAGGCATGTCAGTCCAGATAGGCAGCCTGGTACTGAAGGGCAACGGTGTTTTTCTCTCCAAGTAGCAGACTGTATCTCCCATTCACTATCTCTATTCTATACTGTTTGGGAGGAAGCATATGCAGACATGATCCCCTCTGCTATCTCAGTTCTCTCTTAACTACAATCTTCAATGCCCACCTAGGCCTTCTTTACATACTGGGCTGGCAGTGAGAGGGAGCCTGTCCGTTCAGTTTGAGGGGCTAGCTTCAGCAGGAACAGAGGCTTTCCTCATGTATGGCCTACTATGGAATGAGCCCTTACTCTTCCTAGAGGCAATGGACACATGCAGCAGTTTCTAAAGTCCTTTAAGATAAAAGAGCGGGGCAAACAATCCTGCCAGCAACTCACTAACTAAATTAGGAAATACACAGGAAACCATAAGCAAGGTTTGATGCTTCCAAGAGATCCTTTTAGAGAAGAACACATGCAACAGATCACAATTCTGACATTGCCATGGCTCAGAGCACAGCAGTGAAGTAGCGTGCAAGGATTCTGCCACGCACAAGTTGGCCTAGAGAGCCTGACAAGTACCAGGGCCTGCTTTGGTAATACTTACGACTCGTGCTTGTTATATATGGACAGCTTATTCTGCATTTTAAGGAAAATATCCAAGCCACCTAGCAACCAGACAATAAATACTACCACCGTGCAATTCTTGTGCAATCTGATGGGTGGCAGGAATAGTTTTGCATGAAGCAGAACTTCAAACAGGTTTGTGAGATTTAAAATAACTCTACACTTTGACAGGAAGCATCAGCCTCACCTGCGACAAAAGTCACTTGTATTTTCCCTATTTTCTTTCAGACAGAAGGGTTAAAATCAGTCCCGCCTATCACTGATTACATGTATGTAGCTGAGTGCTACAGAATGTAGCATGTGCTACAGAAAATGCCACCAGGAGACAAAAGATTCTGCAGCTTCAGGTCCCATCACACAGCATTGTAAGGGTGCAGGCAGCTCGGCGGGGGGAATAAGCAATAGCTGGGTTGTCCAGTGAGAACCTACCCCGCCCAGGTTTTTAGGGAGGTTCTGGCACCTTCATCCGGCACTAGTAGCTGGAGAAGCTTGAAATGACTCCAAAATATGTCCTCTGCCAGGTGTCCAGGACAAAGGAACTGAACTTGCTGTCTGGCTGTAGATGGGAGTGGAAACGGGACTAGAATCCAGCCTCTGGGGGAGATGGGGAGAAGCAAAACTTTCTTAGTCATCTCTCAGTCACTGCTAACTGTTACAAGTTCTTTCAGGGATCAAAAAGTTCACCGTTTCATTCTTCCCCCATGCTGAATGGGGACAGAGACAAGGAGCACGTGGAGGGAAGCACCTGGCAACGCACTTCAGTCAGGCCCAGGGCTGCTTTAAGTATTTTTTTGTTGCTTTCTTTTTACCTCAGGCTCCATTCATGGAGGCTATTCCCAGAAAAATACAGGCCATTGGGATAAATATTTTGCAGCAATTTAGTGCTGAAGTAGAACATGAGGAAGATGAGTGTGTACATCTCCAGGGTGTGACAGATGGGGCATTCTCAGTGTTACTAAATTCTGTTCCCTGTCTTTCAAGCAATGTACAGTGAGTCACTATTACACTATGCCATCCTGTCACAAAAATCCCCGAGTAGTAACAGTGGGTACTAGTCACACCCTTCCCTCCACTGAAGCACTGTGTGGCAGAACCGTACAGACACGCACATCAAAACAGCTTTCCTTTTCTTTTCGTCTTCCCTTGCTGAAAAGTCATTTCAGTGATCCAGAAGCAACTCTGACACCTGAAGTGCTTCACTCTGATAGGGACAAGCCTGGAACAAGTCACCACTGCGCAGCCCGTTCAGGAAGCTGATACTCCTGAAGAATTTCTCTCTAAAGTAGTCTCTTTCTAAAAGGCAACAGAAAAGAGAAGGAAAGACTAACAGCTGTTTTTTCTGGATACAGCTTAAGTGGATCAACAGTTGGATTTGTAAGCTGTTTACGAATTACGAGAAAGACTAGCGTATATCATGGAGAAGTTGTAAAAAACCCACCCTCCACATGAGTTTCTGCTTCTCTCTTACTGGGTGCTCTTAAGCGTTATTCTTGCACCGTGTGCCCAGATGTTTCAGTGGTGCTCCCCATCAGTGCTATGCTCTCCACTGAGATGAGGACTGCCACTCACAGGCAGAGGGAGACAGAGGCGCGGAGTGGCCCACGCCGAGTTGCAAGAAACTGCCCCCAGGACTCGGGCTCCAGTGCCAGGCCCTAAGCCATCACCCCCCAAGCAGAGGGCACATTCCAGCTATGCAGGAGCACAAGAGGATGGAAAAGATTTTAGGAGATCCCCATCTCCTCTCTAGCACAGTCTCTGAAGATCGCTAATTCTGAGCCAAGGATTTCTGTACCCTGGCACAAGCTGAAGTAGTCATACACAGACAAATGCATGATCCCAGTGCTCATTTCCCCAACTTACCCTGTCTGAAAGAGAAAACACGTTAACTACCAATTTCCCCATCAGTACAGTTTCAAACCTCCTAGTCACTCCATAGTCCCAAACTTCTTCATTACCAGACCATAGTATTTTTTAAATACCATGGGTTTCCCCACCAGAAGGTGGGCACATCATGGCAAAGCACACAGGACGCTCCCAAAGGACACGCTCAATCCTCCACGTAGGAGGGAAGACACCTGAGGCACTGCACTTAGATATTATCTCCCAATATTGCGGAAAGACATCTGCTATCGGATCCCAACTCCGAGAGGTTACTGTTCTTGTTCCTCCATCTCAATTTACACATACCAGAGATGAGCACTAAAGAAAACATGCTATCAGGACCTTATACTTTTAATTATTTTATCACAGCCTTTATATACCCTTTTTTTGGATATATTACCCTGGAGATTATGCTAACAACCTTAAGCTGCTGACTAATTAAGTTTTGGTATATTCCAAAGCTGTTTTTTGCACACTAATTAAATTTACAGGCAGTTAGATCTGACAGGTACTACAGTATCTGCCAACAACATGCCTTCATAATCAGTTAAATTATTAACTATGATGCAGCAGGCCACTCACAGGGCAGGCAGGGAGGTGCTCCACAGCACAGCTTCCCCAGGAGAGCCAGCGAGCCGGTGCCAGGGGGAGCCCAGGGCACACAGACGCTCTCCACTCCCTGAAGAGCCTCCCTGGGTGAAGGTAACAGCCAGGGGGACGCTGTCTGCCTCCCACATCTGCTGGGGAGCCCTCTGAACTGCACCTAGTTTTGGTCCTGGCTGGTAGGCAGAGAGGAGACACGACAGGCACATGGTGCATCTCTCATCCCTTCTGCCAGCAATGGACAGCAAATCCTTTTTGGAGGGGAGACAACCTTGGACCATGGACAGCATCCCTTATGTCCAGCTCTGAAGACTCAAACCTCTGGGTGACTGCAAAAGGAAGAGCGAGCAGCAGGGACCCTTGTCACATCTGTCAGTAAAAGTCCTCTCCAGAAGCAGGCAGGCAGCCCACAGCGCCTGAGCTGCCGCTACCACACTGCTGCTCGCAAGCACACCAGCTAGACAAACACCCGAACTCTGCTATCCATGCTATCACACCTCCAGGCCTTTTGCAGACAAAACATTCATTTAGCAATCTATATGATATGCAATGTCAAGAGTCTTTTTGATAGTTCCCTTAGGACAGCTGCTCTTGCTATTTCATCTGTTAAATATTTCCAGAACCTAAAAATCCTCAGGGAGAAAAGCACTTATTTTGACTAACTGCTCCTCTTCAACTAGTTACTGTGTTAGCTTCCTCCCACTCAAACACCATGAGTTGATTAAGACATATGGATTATCTCAACACTACCGAGAAAACCCTCTTAGAAAGTGAAATATTGACATTTTTAATATCACATTCATCTTTCACTTGGAAGCACTACCTCATGATCGACTCTGATCGCTACTGAGGCACGCCAACGTCACACAGGCTGGAGCCAAGGGCTAGCCAGAATTTTTTGTTTAATGTTTTTTGGTTGAAGTTACTCATAGAGTCCACCCATTGTGGCTTGACTAATCCCACAGAGAAAACTAATTCCAAGTGACTCTTCCTTATAGAAGACTTTGGGTCATTAAAAAAAAAAAAAAAAGCATTCACTTCCATATTAAATTCAGATTTTCATTTTATGGTTTTTCTCACTGTTTAAAATATTATTTCATAATATGCTGGGTCTTTTTTCAAACATTGCATTAAAATAACACAAGAAAAACTATAAAGTAAAATTCTACACTAAAACATCTGGAAGTCCTTCAGGAACATCAATCTTTGAAATAAAAGTTTAGGCCTCAAATATAAAGGCTTTGGAATCTCCGTGTTGTTGGACATGCAGGAAAGGTGAGGTTTTGTTTTGAACTGGAACAGTAACTAAACTTGAAGTTCTCAAAGTTTCCTGTTAGATGGAAATGCCACATTTGGACCAGTCCTCCTGGGATTCTATGAGCTCCCATGAAGCATAAGAACCACCAAGACACCCAAGAGGTCCTGTTGGCATCCCCCTTCACCAGGTTTCTAAATAAGATAGATGGCCTTAAGCTGTAATTACGTTTTTAACACAGTCAAGAAAACCAGACTGAAATCTCACTGATGTTTTAGATCCTAAAGTCTCAGGCAAACATATTTAAGTTAACCACGTTCCTATTTTTAACTCATGCAAAATATCTCAAAATAAAGTCACAGACTCTTAGATTCAGATGCTAGCCTGCGTTAAGATGAATGCTTCACAACAAAGAAACAATTTTAAAGGAAAAACAAGGGGACTGCAGTTGCACAATTCTGTGCTTAATACATTAGAACATGTGCTTATTAGCATTTGTAAAATTCAAAACTGCAGGACTAAAGAGGCCTCGGGTCTAGACCAGGGGACAGGCTGCTTGGCTGACCCAGTAGGAGGACTCACGTAGGGCATGAGAAAGCGGACATTAAGTAACAAGAGCAAAGGAAGGAAATAGTATGATTTGCTAAAAGCACAAGATTATAAATAAGTAACCTATCCCAAAGGCATCAGTTGAGGCAAGAGAGAACAGGCTTTGGCAAACCTCTGAAAACATGTGGTCTCAGCAGGGATCACATTGGGTAGGGAAAGGTCGCTATCTTTACTGGTAACTCTTGGTATCACAGATCTACCAAGATCTTCCGAGGGAAGAAAAAAAAATCACAGCAACTATAAAATTTTGCAATATAAAAGCTCTGATTAAATTTGAATTTAAGAGCACTGAAGTACAAAATAAGCCATGGTCCAAAATGCGTTGCACAGCTGCAACTCCTGAAAACTTCACAGTGGAGCTGAAGCTGCTCAGTGGGATTACCTAAGTGCAGGGAGGTAACCCCAGAGACTCCATGCACCAGCCACCACTTTCACTCCTCAAGATTTTGAAACGTCCCCCAATTTAAGTAGTTTTAGCTAAGCCTGTTGCTCAGCAGTTCTGAAACCAACATCAACTTCACCTTTGTTTCACCAAAACTGTCTGAAGGACCTCCTATTCATTCTATACAAACATTCAAAAAAAAAAAAAAATCAAGGACACATATGTCCCTTTTTCAGAGACTAAAATAATAGATAGCCTGCATGGATCTACACAGCTCCAGAGCAATGTCAGAAACAAAGCAAAAGAAATAAGAGATAACTAAATGATAAAATAAGTAGTTGCAGCCACCATCGTCATGGTCAAATACACCTAAGAGAGCAAACTCCTCCTACAGCCTGTGCTCTACTCCAAAGAGGAGAGCTGCAGACCCCAGATCTACTTGGAGCAGTGCTCCAAGTCACCATTTCAGGTAGCCGCAAGTGAAAGCGGCAAAGGAGACTGCTGCATTTCATATGTCGATGCCAACCACCAGTTTGGAGTCAGTGAACCAAGAGCAGAAAAGCGTTGAGAAGTACTGAAACAAACAAACTAGAAACAAGCCTGAAGGAAAGAAAATGAGTTTTTTTAACATATTAATTATACTCTAGGTTTGGTTTCTGCCTTGAACAGCAGATGAGTCAGCAAGCACTCATCTTAAGCATTGCAGAAACGTGTAAGTCAGTCAAATGACCTCCTAGCATCAGGCCTGATGCCTTCAAAACTGTGGGAAATTTGCCCGAGGCAAAGAGCCAGTTCTCATTCTTGCTTTGCTCGTACAAATCATCTTTACCTTGACAGCAGTCCCTTGGCTTCAGCACGAGCAAAGCTAGGAGACCTTTGCTCTCGCACTGCCACCGGGCCTCCGCCTCTACCACTCTGCCTTGCTGTCTGCGGAGGACGATCAGAAATCGAGGGCGGCACTTTACTCCCATCCGCACCCAGGAGCAAAATGACCCGTCACAAAGGAGGGCAGCAGAGACTCAGGGCCAGAACTGCCAACTCAAACTTCAGGAGTTCAATCCTGCTTTGAGGCAAGTCAGAGATGACAGAGCAAAGCCGAGCAAAGCCACGCCAACGAAAAGTCTTTGCTTTTAAGATTTTATGTTTCACAGAGACAAAAATGCAACTGGGATGACAAGAGTATTACCTGAGGTCCTCTTCAGCTATTTTAGCATTACAGGGTTTCTGCACATTTTTAATTGTATTTTGCCCCTTCTTTGCATTTGCTGACTGGCTGGGGCGAGGCGGGGAGGGGGAGACAAATTATTTATAAAGGCAGGTTGACATTCTGTAGCATCCTAGATTCTGCAGGCATTAGAACTTCTTCTAATTTGAGGGGAAAAATTGCCCCGGTTCCCCCTGCAGCCTACACGCATGCAGCAAGGCGTGCAACCTGAGATTTCCACTTGAACACATTGAGCCAAAGTCCTTGCGTCTGGGGAGTGAAAAAAACCTAGTCTGAAGGTAAGCTGCAAACACAGAAGGAACTCAGCATCCTTCCTACACCCTTTTTGTATTTAGGGAAGAGCTTTCTCAGCCTGACTACTTTACATTTTCTCTTCTACTTGCTTCACTATCTCTTCGCTTTTCATTAAGTCCATTTCTCTTGCACAAGTCCCCTTTTCCTTACTCCATACCCAGCTTTACCTTCTGCCTCTCACCAGCATAGAGTTTGGGAGGACGAGAACTTTACAAGCCCCACTGCGGTCCGATTCACAGACATTTCCAGGTGTTATACGTGCTTCTGCAAGCCCCACAAGCTGCCAGGGTTTCCCAGGCAAAGCCAGAGGCCAGCGCACAGCATGAGGACAAGTGTGCCAGCCTGGGTTTGCTGCACCACGGTGAACAGCGGCTGTTCAGCCACCCTCAGGCTGTCATACCTTTCAAAGGAACCCAGTGAGCATTTGACAGTTTTGGCATACAAGCTTTTTTGTAGCTTCTACTCATTTTCCCTCGCCTCTTGTTGTTCTGCAGGAAGCTTTGCAGGCAGGAAAAAAAAGGAGTAGGCAGCCCAGGCTCCAGGCTAGCTGGGAGCTGTTTATTTACCTTGGTTAGCACTGTGCAGAGCCAAAGCTAACACATTCCCAGGGACAAGCTCCCCTCTGCTTGCAAGGTACTGTGAGGACACGTCCTAAGATCCAAATCAAGGCCACGGGGAACAGTGCGCCAAATGAACAAAGCCCCCTCGGTAAATGCAAAAGCATCACTGTCCAGCTTCTGAGTTCTGGCAAAGCTAACAGCTAACTGCTTTGAAAAATCCTTCATCTTCCTCCCCTTCTCCTTCCTTCCCATACCCATGGTGCAAACACTCTTGCAAAGCAACTCAGCTCTGCCAAGTCAAAAACATGCCTAAACATTTGCTATGCATTGGTTAATCTTTTTGATAGTTTCAGTGAAGCTATTGCACACTCCCGCAAGCTCAGTGAGCGTGCTCAGCACCCCAGCAAACCCTATTTCCTGTGAAGGGTTTACAACATAGTAAGAGGCAGGCTGTGAATGAGTCAGATGCAGATATGAGCGTGTACACAGGTCCTACTCATCATGGTATCAACCCTTCAACATATGCCCCAGGATGTAACGCTGCACATTTAGTCAGTTTTTTCAGTTGGCAGTGTAATTAAAGAAAAAACTTCATTAGAAGTTTACACCTCTAATTTTGAACACACACACACACACACACAACTCTTTCACAAGTCATCCTGTTGATTTTTTGTTTAGCTACTTTATTATGCAACCATTGCAAGTGTTAGTCCCCTCCAGTGGAGGTGAACAAGAACAACAGTGGTTTAATAAACCCCATAGACTGTGGTGCATTACATTATTTGGAAACTTATGAACACAGATCTGCAATGAGGAAGTGTTAATTTAACCTGAACAAGACCTTCCATCTTCAGTTAGTCTTCTTGCCCAAAGAAACAGTCTATTTGTTTCTTCCCCAGAGGAAGAAAAAAAAAAAATGAATTCATCTTGTTAACAACAAGCTAGAAACAAAGCCGAAACCGGCCATCAGCAGCAGCTACCAGTGCTGACTCTGCTAGGAGCGCCCTAGTTCTTCTCCAAGAAGGTGACAACCACTGGAAGTAAAGAGACCAATAAAAACATCCTTTCATTTAGGTGCTGAAATTTTAAGTAAGGCTCCCCAAACTCCCCAAGGCATACTGCTGCTTCCATCAAAGGAAGTCCATGAGCGTGACTGATGGTTTGATTTTCAGGGGTGCTTAGGCTCTGCAGCTCTCATCAATTGCAGTGGAAGCTGTAAGTACTCAAGGCCAACTTTTTTTTTCCTTTTTTTAAAAGAGTATGTATTTTAAAACATATTGCAAGGGTTGGGAGCTACAGTTCCTTAAAGGGTATGAAGGCCTTCAGCACTTCAGAGAAGTCACATTTTGAATTTCTTCTCCTTTTCTCCTTAATTTTTTGCTTTCTGGTTCTTAAAAGATGACAGAAACATCAGAGAGCCCCTTTCCATTAGGGATATGGAAAAGAAAAGATATAACAAAACATCCTAGGAGAGGAACAAGAATGGGGTAGAAAGCCACTGGAGAATTTGAAAACAAAAAAGTCTCTTCAGAGCATCCGTTTATTCACTTCCATTTGCCGTAGGAGAAGGGAATCCAGAGAGGACTCCATCTATCATCTTGAAATTCCAATTTATGCCCTTTGTCAAGAATCATTTTAATTAGAAGCAGATCATTTTTGATTATTATTGCTAGAGAGAGTTCAATTTAAAGACCTGATTTTGTCAGCGCTGCAGAAAGTTAAAATAGTAAAACTACGCTCTCCCTTGCAAGGTTTTGAAGCCTATTTGTTTACATAAAGAGAACTACTTTTACATTTTTAATTAGGTAGTTATCAACTAAATTACACGGAAATCACAGCAGCATATGAAGGTCTGCTTTTTATTAGCACTTAATCCTATTAAAAGAAGATATTAAGATCTTACCAAAACAAATTAAGCATAACACTGTGTTTTTAAATCATAAAATGCAGTACTCATGTTGGGCTTTTTAAAAAGTTCTTTGGATCAGCATATCTTCTCTATTGATGTCAGAGTTTTTGCACAAGCTTCAGTAAGAGAAAAGCTGAGATTTTTCACATTTCTCTGGCGTTACCCTACACAGGAAAACCTATGACGTACACTAAATTAGATTATGCATAGTCATATTGCTGTTCCACAGGGAAAATAACTGTTATAGCACCCAGAAGTTACCAGAAAGTCTTCAATCCCTTTTGAGGGAACACTGCAGAGCAGACACTTGCTAGGCTGCAACAGGTCAGAGAGCCCACAGAGCCCTTTACGGAGATCTCAAGTGCTTGGTCGACATTCTGTGATCCCTGCACAAGAGATTCTCTCATACAGTCCCGTCCCGTCCCCAACGGAGCGTTCCATGAGAGAATTCAACTTTGACATTTTTAAGTCAGCTGCATTACACACACACACACATTTTTCTTCTACCCATTTTTTTTTTCCTGGTTAGAAATGTGGTTTGATGCACTGCTGTTAATATGGCGAGACGTTTAAAAACAAAAAAATACCAAAAGAAACATGTTAGTGGTGCTTTCCGAATAGCACCTGAGAGCAACAGTCTGTTATTGTGCCAAAGACTATGGCACAAAGCAGCATAATTTACCCACAGCCTTAATTAGTCTTTCCTGTTTTAGGGGGGGTCCTTTACTAGCCATAGGAAGCTGCACTATTGTATGATAGCAGCTAGGAACATAAGCCACATGGAGCCTGAGCTGAACTGTGAAAGTTGTAAGCAAATGCGAACTAGATGACTAAATACAGAAAGAACTTGTAACAGAAATTCATGATTCTGTAATTCCATAAAGCTTGAACTTGAATTTCCCACATCCTATGGAAAA
This sequence comes from Struthio camelus, assembly GCF_040807025.1. Lineage (NCBI taxonomy): Eukaryota > Metazoa > Chordata > Aves > Struthioniformes > Struthionidae > Struthio > Struthio camelus. The sequence continues at coordinate 12,410,770 of NC_090952.1, read as the reverse complement.
TATATCTATAGAAACTATGTGTACACTATATTTACTATATAGAAAGTATATTTTTACATAGCATATATAGTGCATATATACACTGTATACATTACATATAAAAACTATATATTGTATATATAGTTTTATATATAGTTCCCATGACTATTCCATTTAGATCGTACAAAATGGCTTGAGCAGAAGACTTCTGGGGCCTCGGTCTCATTTTTGTTCCAAAGACGACACCTAACAAAGCGTTGCTGTTCTTCTCTGCGGTTCTTAATAGCCCTGAAGATGGGGGGGGAGGCAAGAGGCCTTCAGCCTGTCATTCCTCCACAATTCGGACCAGCAGCTCTTTTAGCAGACACACCCTTCATACTCTCCTGGTCAAGCAGTTCAATTCAGTACGACTTGAGCATCAAGTGGAGCAGAGGCTTCACTCTCAATCTTTCCAAGCTTGATTCTGCTTATGAAAATAACATTTAACTTAAAAGAAGAATCAATTTCTTTGTCTCCCAGGATGCTTCAGGACGCGTTTGGCAAGATGCACTGAAGAGTTCTTCAGTCCACTAGCCAGGAAACACGCATCTAAGGCTACCACTTCTGCAGACAGCAGCCTTCTCCCCTTTCCTCATCACTAATCCACAACAGCAAGACCTCACGTAACTCAAGACTACTAGCACCTCCTACCAGAGCCCCACATCACTCCTCATCCCCTCTGCCT